>NC_143431.1:12813034-13426456 GCF_059467195.1 Physcomitrium patens | reverse complement strand
CAAACTCTCTTTTACAAGTTTATTCTATGAAGGTATTTGAAGAATAAGTAAAATGACAATTACAAATTGATTTATTTTTTAATACAAAATAGCCCTAGTTTGTAGTTGACTAACTCATTGTAGGACCAATTAGTCTTGATATTTTGTCAAAGAAGCTACAGTTTATTTCTAACTTAAAAATAAAAAATATCTTTCTAAATTTATTTAAAGATATTTTGTAAGAATCTTAAGTTGCTTCTAAATAGAGCTTCAAAGTTGTTTGGAATTATGACAATTATTTTACAAGGTCTTCAACTATTGGATTTTTATCTTTTAATATACATAATAAATCAAGCTTTGGATGAAATTATAATTAGTATAAAATATTATTTATTTAGTTAAAGTATAAAAAATATTATTATAGGCAAATTCTACTAAAAATAAATACAAGGTTCAATCATCTTGTTGATATTTGATAGTACATTACAAATATTGCTTCAAAATTTGATTGACTTTTTTGTTTGACCATTGATTTCATGGTAGAAGACAAAAAAAAGTTTGATATCCACCTTTAATATTTTAAAAAAGAATTACAAAAACTTTGATATAAATTGAGGTCCTTCATCAAAAATAATATCATTAGATAGGCCATAATATCATTATATATTATTTAAAAAGAGCCTTGTTATTTCTTCTTTAAAAAATATTTTTTTATATAAGAAAAAATATGCCATTTTTATAAATCAATCTACAATAATATAGATGGCATCAAATATAATTGATGGCTATAAATCAATGATGAAATCTATTGATATTGAAGACTGTAATTGCTTCAGAATTGGTAATGGCTATAAAAGTTTATAATGACAATGAAAAAAATTCTTGCATCTTGAATAGATTTCACTTGAGAGAACAAAGTCTTTCATGGTCTTTTATATTTGAAACTATCAAAAATCTCAAGAGATAAGCTCTAATATTTAGTTAAATCCATAATATCTTATAGCTAGAAAATCATGACAAGATTAAAGAACACAAAGTTGTATTGGCTCTTTTGAAATAAATAAATAATCTTCTTGTTGATTAAATGCTATTTCTCTAGCCTTTCAAGCAAAATATTATCTCTTTAATAAAACATTTGATAGTCCTTACTACTTCTCTAGTCAATATATAATTATAAAATTAAAACAAGGTAATAACATATTCCAACAAGCTTAGCGACAATTCAAAATTCATACTAATATAAAATATTTCAAGTTTTTGTGATCTATACATATAGTCATAAGATGTGTAGCATTACTATATTACATATTGTGATTGTCATTTTACTTATTCTACAATTCCTTTTAGAATAAACTTATGTAGGAGAATTTGAACACAAGAAAAGACTAAGTGCATAGGTTTTACTTGTTAGGATCACACAATTAACCGTATTCTGAACCACTAAAATACTAAGAAATACTACAATGCTTTCTCCTAGTAACAATACCCCTTCATCAACTGATAATAATAGTATATAATCCTGCACTCTCAAAAGACCGCTCAAAATACATAATTTCCATCCAACACCAAGAATAATAGACCTCTCTCCAACCAATCTGAATTTTTAGAATTTTTGTAATTATAGACTTCTTTTGTGCAAACACACATAGCTCTCAATAAACAACAATCATAATCTTTCAATAACTTCTCATATAATTCAATCACTCAGTACTCTAATTAAATAATCAATAATTCATAAATCAATCTCTGATTTATTCTTTAGACTCACTTCTCAACATACAAAAATTATCCATTACTTTTCAATAACAAAGAAAAAAAATAAAGAGACAAAGAGGTAGCACCAAGCTTACCCCGGCTCATGACTATTACAGTTTGGCACTCCAACAAACTTCTACAACTCCTATATAATTGCTCATGATTTCCAGATTTTAATCATAATCCTATAATTAACCACTTTTAATAACTAAATCAATCATCTGTCCTCCTGAACTGATTATTTTATGGACTATTAGTTTATTTTACCAATATCTTACAGAAATGAACTAATATCTATTCTACATAGCCCCACTCCTATTTGTGCAGCTTCATCGCAAATACAAAATTTATTCCTATCTAAAAACTACTTAACAGAATTCTACAGAGTTACTATTTCTTCTAGTCCATCCTATTAATCATTTGTTGCATTATCGAATGTAGGTTCCACCAAATTTGGTTCTAATTACAAATCTTCCTCCTCCTTCAATCCTTCTATTGACTCCTTTCTCAACTCGTTTGATAGATCTTCATTATACTCTCCCAATTCATTGACCTAAGCCTCTAGGCTCAAGATTTGGACATCCCGAAGTTCCAATTTATGCTGCTGCTGACTCATCCATTCTGAAACATCTTCAATTGATACTTGTGACCGACTCTTCACTGTTAATTCTTAACTGGAACTACTACTCTCAAATATACAAGAAACACAAGAAAATAGCACTCCAACAAATCTAAAACAATACCACAGAATGACTTTAACTGGTGCCCTACTCCTATTGTTTTATTACTTGATGATAATAACAACATGTTACCCGTACTATCCATGAAAGGTAATAGGAAGTAATCTTTCTTAGTGGCCGTATTAAGTTTCTAAAAATCTTGATAAATTCAGATTTTTTCGTTCTTTTTTGGCACCATCATAATTGAAAAAACCCACTTACTATTCAGTAGTGAGTAAATGAAACCAACTGCAAGAAGCTTGTCCAATGCTTCTTTCACTATGAAGAAATATTTAGGATAAAGGTGATGTTGCTTCTGCCTACCAGTTTAGCATTCTCCTCTAAAATGATACGATGCTTACAAACTTCAGTGAGGATACCTTTTAGATCATCATAAGTCCAAAAAAAAGCTGATTTATGATGCAAAAAAATATTCTGTCTAGCAGGTCAATTCTTGTTCTTTAATATCTTCGTAGATCTTTATTGTTCGAGGCTCTATTGAGGTTGCCAAGTTAATAGTTTGACATAAAGGTGTAGCAGCGATGTTCTGTTTCAACTCCCGCGTGGATTTCAAATCAATCGATAAGTCCGACATGTGCGAAGTACTGAATCCTATGTCTAGGGCACTCACATGGTGCACATCATACTTCATCATTCAATCAATACTAACTTAAGCAGAGATTTTTGAATCCAGTGGATATATCAAGTACTCCCTCGGACCGCCACATTGGTACACTACTCCAGGGTATTGGGCTGCTTCCACGGACTCCTCCGTAATCGGTACAACTATGTCATCATCAGAGCTAAGCTCATTGTCCGACGTCCATTCAGTTGCTGGCAATTGAGACTCCCCTTGATAGTATATTAGGTAAATTTATAACACCATTTTATCTCCGCCCTTGCTAATTGTCAAAGTACCCCAATCCCAATCGTTCTAGACCTTCGCTTGATAATGCCAAGGTCATCCCAATAAAATTGGATACGATGTCGTATGATGTGATTTGCTATCTGGGAATATACTGGATATCTAGCTATAGACAGTGTAGCTTAAATCTTTATATGATTCTTGTCTTAGCTTCCAAAACTTCTTTATTTTTGTATAAAACTCCAAATATAATAAAATCCCTTCAAAACATATTTTTTCCACAAAGGGTTTTCTTGTCCTAAACTTTAGAAATTCATAACTATTGATCTAACTGTTCAATTTGTCTCAAATTTATTTTATAAATAGAATTCACCCTTAACTTTTATCACAAAAAAAACAAACGGCAAATTCTCTCCCAATCTTTTGGCATCTAAGAAATCCTAGCAACACTCTTAATCCTAATTTACAAGCACCCGAAAAAATATTTTTCTTATATTTCAAAAATCCAAACTCCAAATGTCATAAAACTTATACAAAAATTTTACTATTATAAAATTACACATTCTCTGAAATTTTGAGCCAAAACCTTGTCAAATTGCTCAAGATATAGCTCAAGAGACAACCACTAGTAAATCGGTTTATTTACTACCCTTAGATTGCATGCACTGACTTCAAAAACCAATAACTCCTTTATCCCAACTTGGAATCTAGTAAGCAGTATGTGAAAAGTATAGCCGCAAAAGTGCTCTCTCTAGTTGCGGTCGCCGATCCTCAATTGCTATCTGTACGCGTGTGTTATGCCCAAAAGAGTGATAGTAGGTCTAAAACTAACACCTTAACTTTGAGCACCTATAACTTCTTTATAAAACCCCAAATGATACAAAACTTTTATCAAAACCATTGCCAAAAACCTAAATCTTCTGATTCTAGCCTTTAAAATTCGAATGGCCTCGAGAAACTAACCCTAATCCCTAATATGGCCTTAGGTAGCCTCTGCAAAGCCCATTGGTCATGATTTTTGACCAATAGGAATGGAGATTTTCATTATTCATCTCCATTCATCTATATTGGTGCCCTAATTACTCCCTTTGCTACCAAAATCCTTCTTCAATCCATTTTTTTATGAGATTTACATAATTTATACTCTAAACACCAAATAAAAGAACCAAAAGAAGTTTTCAAAGGTCACCAATGTCTAACAAAGATAAATCTATATATTTAGAAGTTACTATGAACTAAACCAATCTTAAAAGCCACTATCAAAAAGAAAATTAAAGTTATACAAATTCTATAGTAGTCTTTTTAAATTATCTCTTCTCAAGATAATAACCAAATTATAATCTACAACCAATTAAAATCTACTAACATAGCTCTTATCATATTACTTAATAAATTATATATCAAGTATATAATTACATTATTTTCATATAATAGCCAAACCACAACACGACATCCACTCCTTCTAAACCTGTGCATCTTTCGATATGCTCCAAAAAATACTAAAGTTGTGATCGGCATCATATTACCTCCTCCGTAATATCTTCTTTGAAATCTAATTCTTCTTCCTTATAACTAGATAGATCAATTTTTTTTTCAACATCTTCGAGGATTAGTTCTTGATTCCGTTGTTTAAAAAGTTTTATATGTTTTCTTGCAATTAGAATTTTGAGTCTTGTTCCATGTAATTTCCTTAGTACATATGTAGCATTATCCAAAACATATACAACCACATAAGGCCCAAACCAATATTTAGAGAACTTTTTAAGAGCACTATATTTGTTATCTAAGCTGATGTCATATATCAGAATCCAATCACCTTCTTGAATATCTTTTCGCCTCAACCTATGTCACTTATCAAATCTATCTTTATTCTTTAAGCGTGACTTTCTCAGCCTTATAATTACTTTTTTTATAGCTTCAGGTCTTCTTTCTAATTGACGAATTCGAAGTACAAGTAGGTATTTGCTCTTCAATGGGCATAATGGGCTTCTGTCCTTGCATTAACTCTGCCAACATATATCCTGTCACTGAACTATGAATAGTACGATCAATCCAAAGAGCAAATGGTAATAATCTTGGCCATTTTCTTACTCTTCCTTTGCAAGCTTTAACAATGCCCTTTACAATAGGAGGATGACATCTCTCACTCTTAGCATTGCCTTCTGGATTATAAGATGTAGTAAGTGTTAGCTTCACTCCACATTTCTCAAAGAACTGTCTAGCCTCATGTGCATCCAATTCCCTATGATCAATAGTAATTTTTTCAATACATCCATATATATAAATCACATCTTTCAATAAAAATCTATAAATTCTTTCAGTGGATTTTGTTCGTAGAGCTCTTCCTTCTACTTGGTTAGATAAATCTTCTCGTACCAGAGCTAAATATTGCATTTGCCATATTCCCATAGGCATAGTAACTAGGTCCACAACCTATTTATAATATATTACAAATAGATATGTAGGATGTAATCCATCTCTATGTCGAATCTCCGAGTATATTTAATAGGTTTGGCATAATTCTACAAACTTTACCACATCTCTATACATGTTACGCCACCAATATTTTTCTTTGAGCTTCTTAAAGGTGGCATAAATACCTCTATGTCCAGTCCACAAACTATCATGAAATTCATGGATTAACTATTCTTGCATCTCTTTCTTGTAAATTACTCTTTGTGGCATTCCACTACCCCATTTGTATCGCTTCCATAGGTAACCACCTTGTAAGAAGTAGTTATAAGCCTTCCGTGTAATCTGTTTGAAATGAATATTATTCCATCCTGATTGTCTTGATAATGTGCTTAAATAGCATCCAATATCAATCCATTCTTCTTCATACAATTCTTCTATAAATGGTTTTGGATATTCATCTTCTCCTTATTGTGCCCTAGAATAAAAGGTAGTACCTATATCTTCAGTATCTTCAATCAAATCTTCTTCTTGTTCATATCTAGCTCGGGATAGCATATCTACTACAAGATTATCCTTGCCTGCTATATGCCTAAATTGAGGATTCAAAGATTTAATATATGCAATCCATCTTAGCATAGCAATATGAAGGGTGTTATAGTTAGTAATCATTGCCAATAATGGCAAGCAATCTGTTTTCACTATCACTAGTGCTCCAATTAAATAATCTCTTTGACTTTTCATAGCTGTAACTATTCTCTATAGCTCTCGTTTCACCTGTGGATAGTTTCTTTGTTGTTCATTTAATATTTTAGCTCCAAATCTAATAGCAAATCTGTTACCTTCTTCATCATTTTGTCCTAAAGTCCAACCAATAGCTATTGGACTAGTATCAATTGTAAGTATCACCGATTTGCCATCCTCATAACTTATCCTTCGCAATACATGTGGAGAAGATAATAATTGCTTTAGCCTTTGAATTATTTCTGTATGTTTTTTCTCCCATTTAAATCTCTTCTCTTTTCGTAGCAAACTATAAAGAGGATCAGATATATGTACATAATGAAGAATCCATACATAATAAAATATACAAGCTCCTAAAATCCTCTATACCTCTATTTGTGAGCTACAAATATCCTTCATTCATTGTATGGCATCCATCTTATTAGGATCAGGTTTGCGACCAAACCATCTACATAAGTGCCATACAATAACAACTTCTCGAACTCCAAAGGTAGATTTAGCTTTTGATAGAGTCAAATGAATCTCTTCAAGTCGAGATAAAATTTTGTCACAGTCTGAAGTATGATTAGATACAAATTTACGACACCCCTTCTGATCCATTGTTTCATTTTTTTCTTCTTCTACACACCTTTTTATTAGAATATCATCCAAGAAGGGCATAGTCTTTTTTGGAATGAAATCACGAAGAGCCATATTCATCCCATTCATCATGTGAGCTACTGAGTTTGTTACTCTTTGTGGCAATGTACACATCTTAACCAACTCTAAAGGTGTCCTCATAGTAGTAACATCTTTGCTTCCTTCAGCTAGTTGAAATTGATCATATCCAGAATAAAGATCTCCAATAGAGTAAATAGCTCTACCAGCAAATGTCTCAGCAAATTCTCCAATAATTGGTCCAATTCTAGTATTTCTAATAGTTACTTGATTCACTGGTTGTATATCTTGAATGAATCATAGTGTTCCATTTTTCTTTGGTACTGTAAACCAATGGCTGGAATATGGTGCAAATGATGGCTCTAAGATCGTCATTTATATCTTTTCTTTTAAAAGCTCCATAAGTTTAGGTAGATGTACTTTAGGTACTAAAATTGGTCTTAAATTCTAAGAAACATGTGGAACTATAAATATAATCATTGGTGCCATAATACTTGGATCGACACATCTAATTTCTGAAGGTTCAAAAGCAAAAGCCTTTCCATGCGTACTTAACATATTTCAAAACGTCATTTCTTCAACAGGTAATAGAAAATTTACAAATCCTATTTTCATCTCATTGAATGTATTCTTGGTAAACTTATGGCCAATTTGTTTAGAATCCCATAAGCCCTTCTCCTTCAAAGCTTCTTGAACTTGATGATTGGAATTACTAGGTAATGGTATAGCTACAGGTTTTATTTTCTTCTCCACAGTCTTGTACCTAGTTTCAACTTTGACTTCATAATCTTGAAATGCTTGTATAGTTGAGTAGAGCTCTCTTGAATGTACTTGCACCACTTGATCTTCATTTCCTTGTTCAACCTCTAAAAGTTCTTCTATAAAATCTTCTAAACCAATCTCCATATATACACCTACTATCTTATCATCTCCATCAAGCACACCCACTCTTTTTAGGTCTTTTTTAGATTTTTGCACAACCTTTTTCTATCACTTTGATAGATCATTAAGTTGTATATAGATAGCAAATCCATTCTTAGATAATTCTACAATACCTATATAAAAGATACTTCCTTTTTCATGCAAGAGTACCTTCTTTGATGTATCACTACATTCTCGCTCTATAGTGGTACCCTACAAAAATCCGTAAACTCTTCATTAACCCTTGGTAATAAATCACTTTGTAAATAATCCCAATTGCACTTATGATTTACAAGTACTGTTAGAAATTGCACTACTCTTTTTCCATCTTGACTTCTAATACGGGCACATGTTGATCCATCATTCAAAACTTTGGTCTCCATCTTCACATCTGTAATATATAGTTGACCAAGAATCACTAGGTATGAAGTAGTGTCTTGAACAAAAAAAATTTGTTCTGTGGTCACATCTCCAATCTTTACCTATACATTGAGGTAAGCACCATAAAGATCTCCTCGTGTATTATTTGCTGCCCGAATCACCTATCCATGGTTAATATCAATGGGCCACCTTCCACGTTTATAGACTTCTTTTGACATAATATTAATTTCAGATCTATGGTCAATAAAAGTAATTACTAATTCTTTCAAGTCTTCCATTTTTATTAAAGTCTCTGTGGTGGCTCTTGCCTAATGTTCCTTGGTATAGTGTCCAGGGTCCTTATCATCATCTTTGTATTCATCCAAATCAAATTGTTCCTTTTTATTGATACAACATTCTGCCAATTCATGTTCCTCTTCTTCAGTCAAGATTGTATCCAAAGCATTAGATATAACAAATTCTCTTATCAACTGCCTCTTTTGCTTAATAGTATCTATGATGACTTCATGAAATTCTCTCTTTGTAATGCCTAAAATTTCTCATAGAGTAAATTCAATTTTGGCATTCAATACTCTTTTTTTTAAGACTACTTTCAAATTTGTGGCTGCCTCAATATCAGATTGAAGCTTATAAGTAACATGCTTACTCTTTCCTTTGTCTTTATCAACCTCCATTCTTTCTTCCCATTTTTCTTTTGGTAGTGAAGCATTTCCAGGATGCAATATTGATGGCCCAGTCTTGGATGGTCTATTACCTTGTGGTATAGGTATTTCTTTATTTTATGTTGTTTCTGCATGCCTTTGAGATCTCCTCTTATTTGTTGGCTCTTTAAGATTTTTTTCTATTTTATTTCTTCTCCTTTTCACCTCCATTAGGGCTTCATGTTGAGACTTTGCCAAATAAGCATGTAAAGACATAGTATCTATAAGGTCATTCCATCCTGTGGCATTTCTAATTATTATGGCTGTATTAAGTAATTCCTACCTTATTGTTTTTTCTTTATTCATGCTAATAATAGTATGATTCTATAGATTCTTTATATTTAGATGCTTGTCAAAAATATCCTCCTTCTTCCTTACAGCGTCAATGCCATAAATAATAGCTTCTCTTGATGCCATAGCATGTTGGGATAAATGCTCTTCCAAAACCTTTTTCATCGCTTCCTTTCTAAAATTGGTTTTGAGAAACTCACCTGTATCTCGCAACGCAATTTTTCCATCTTTCCATAAAATTACTCCCTATCACAGAATATCAGCAAAATCTCCACACTCTCTTCGAGAATACTCCATACTATTGTACCAAATACATCATTGTATATATCCTGGCTTTGATACAGATTTGCTGTCAGGTAATCCTTCTTTTTCCTCTAGCTTTATCAGTTTGATTTGTAAGTCTTTCATTCCTTTTACCAACTCATTAATTGCATCTTTCTGTGGTGCAACTGTAGACATAGGAATTGGAATAGTACTTACTGATATAGCAGGTTCTGGCATTTGCCTACGAGATATTGTAGTTGGTGGAGGTCTAGTCTCTTGCCTTACTACCACCTTACCCCTCCGATATTCTCTTTTGGCAACTATACCCTTAGCTTCAGAGACTTTCTTCCAATCAGTAGTAAGTCCGTTGTTCTCTGTATTATCCTCTAATAGTAATTCCAACTCCCTTTATAAATTATTATCAACCGATTGAAGAAATAACTCCACCTTGTCATTTTCAAGTGTAAGCTTTTTCACTCGAGACAATTGAAGAAACTGTCTTTCAAATTCTTTGAATAACTCTGTTACAACCAATCCCTTGTTGGATTTATTGATCCATTCCATAAATGATTTTCTTATCATCCTTTTTGCATCTTTTAAAGAATACTCTTCTTTTAGCTCAAGGATAAAATCCTCCCATTTCTCTCCATGACTTTTAATAATCTCCTTTAAATACTCACGAAGCTCTAGTACAATTGCAAGCTCAAATGTTAGGATCATATCTTTCTCCAACACTTTATTGAGCTCCATGTCTCGAGAATAATACTTAAGATACTTGGAAATATTTCTTCCATTAAATTGATCCAATAAACCAATAACAGATTCCAAGGCTTTAGTAGCCATTGCTTCCTTTCATTCCACTGCTTGCTGTTGTTGCATAAAAAAAGCAAATGCTTGAAACATTTGAACTGTAGTAGGATCAAGTTGCAATAGAGATTCTCCAGTGCAATTCCTCTTACCACTTTCTTACCTCCCTTCCATAATAAAAGCCAAAATATTTCTTCAAAACTCTCTATCCCAGAAATTTTTATATCCAGTTTACTAGGTCTATCGTATGGCATGTTTTGCTATCTGGGAATATACTGGATATCTAGCTATAGACAGTGTAGCTTAAATCTTTATATGATTCTTGTCTTAGCTTCCAAAACTTCTTTATTTTTGTATAAAACTCCAAATATAATAAAATCCCTTCAAAACATATTTTTTCCACAAAGGGTTTTCTTGTCCCAAACTTTAGAAATTCATAACTATTGATCTAACCGTTCAATTTGTCTCAAATTTATTTTATAAATAGAATTCACCCTTAACTTTTATCACAAAAAAAACAAACGGCAAATTCTCTCCCAATCTTTTGGCATCTAAGAAATCCTAGCAACACTCTTAACCCTAATTTACAAGCACCCGAAAAAATATTTTTCTTATATCTCAAAAATCCAAACTCCAAATGTCATAAAACTTATACAAAAATTTTACTATTATAAAATTACACATTCTCTGAAATTTTGAGCCAAAACCTTGTCAAATTGCTCAAGATATAGTTCAAGAGACAACCACTAGTAAATCGGTTTATTTACTACCCTTAGATTGCATGCACTGACTTCAAAAACCAATAACTCCTTTATCCCAACTTGGAATCTAGTAAGCAGTATGTGAAAAGTATAGCCGCAAAAGTGCTCTCTCTAGTTGCGGTCGCCGAACCTCAATTGCTATCTGTACGCGTGTGTTATGCCCAAAAGAGTGATAGTAGGTCTAAAACTAACACCTTAACTTTGAGCACCTATAACTTCTTTATAAAACCCCAAATGATACAAAACTTTTATCAAAACCATTGCCAAAAACCTAAATCTTCTGATTCTAGCCTTTAAAATTCGAATGGCCTCGAGAAACTAACCCTAATCCCTAATATGGCCTTAGGTAGCCTCTGCAAAGTCCATTGGTCATGATTTTTGACCAATAGGAATGGAGATTTTCATTATTCATCTCCATTCATCTATATTGGTGCCCTAATTACTCCCTTTGCTACCAAAATCCTTCTTCAATCCATTTTCTTATCAGATTTACATAATTTATACTCTAAACACCAAATAAAAGAACCAAAAGAAGTTTTCAAAGGTCACCAATGTCTAACGAAGGTAAATCTATATATTTAGAAGTTACTATGAACTAAACCAATCTTAAAAGCCACTATCAAAAAGAAAATTAAAGTTATACAAATTCTATAGTAGTCTTTTTAAATTATCTCTTCTCAAGATAATAACCAAATTATAATCTACAACCAATTAAAATCTACTAACATAGCTCTTATCATATTACTTAATAAATTATATATCAAGTATATAATTACATTATTTTCATATAATAGCCAAACCACAACATGATAAAGATAAAGTCAAACATTGTAACCGAAAGTTGTTGTAGTCAATTTCATATGTAATACTGATAATTATAGTCTGAACACTCCGTAAAATATCCATTGGTTTAACTGGGCTATGAACTGCCATTCTTAAGACCAATGTTGTGGGTACTAAATGTTCTAAATCTAAAGCATCCATTGTATCAACATTCATTAAATTGATGCTAGAACCACCGTCCACCTAAATACCTGAGATCATAATACTGTCAATGGATACATCAATGGTTAGTGCATCTAGATCAGTGTTCAAACTAACTTCACAAACTTCTTTATTGCATTGCCTATGCCGTATTAATAATGAATTCAATATAAAATGACACTTTGGTCTGACTGCTAAAAGTTGCTCTATAGAAATAGAAGGTTGAATAGCATCCTGATCCTTCAAAATATCATAGGGTTTCATATTTAAAATAATTCTCAATGCCCTCTTTCGTTTCATTGGGTTGAATTTAACTCCGAGAAGTAAGGTATTCTTCCGTCCTGGACTTGGAATTGGAACAATAGCCGGAGCTTCCTTAGAATTTTTACCCATGAGAGGATCTTTTAACAGATAGGACGTTTCATAAAACTGAGTAGAGAACGGAACAACTTGAAACAAAACCGAAGCCTCCATAATCGAGACCTCATTGGATTGTCCAACCGAGTCAAGTCCCATATTTGGTAAGAGGCCCATAACAGAACTTAGATTGGATATCCCCATAATTGGATTAAATTGGCCCTTTGCATCAGGCTCACCCAAATGTTGAATTGGTCGTTTCCCTTTTTGCTGAATCCTAGTAAGAACGGCTTGGACACATTCCACCTGATTTACTAGAGAATCTTGAGGACCTTCATTTATCTCCTCAATTTTTCTTTGATTTTAGATATGATGATCTCGATTATTGAAATTGAATGGAGTATTATATTGCTCATAAGTATGCCCCGACTCTTTACAATTCCCACGTGATGGTGCATAATTGTCATTGGCTTTGAGATTAATACATTCACTAGCATAATGACCAATCTGTTTACAACAAAAACAATGAAGTGGTCTTCTTACACCTCCATCAAGCATATTGAGTGTCTCCATCCGTATATACCTACTAGGCTTATTTCATGTAGGATAAAAAATATTCTTAGTTATTCCATTGGTACAGAGGATACTTCGTTTGATGACCCCGGTGGAGCATATTGCTGATACCTCTGGTACTCTTTTCCATAGGTCTGGGGATTTGATGTAGACCCCTGATTAAAATTGGAACTTTAAAAGTTATTGAATGCTCGATTTTGTCAATTAGATCGATTTCCATTCAATAATGAGATTTTATTAGAATCTTTTAGGGCTGATAATAATGGTAACTGTGTTGCTTGTTGTTGATATAGAAAATATGGAACATACACTATTGTCATGTTCGGTGGTATAGCTTACAATGGGATGACATTAATTAGCACCTGAATATTAGCACTGGAATTGGCCAATGTTTCTAACATCTGTGGATAACTACCTATTGATCCATTCCAAGTCAGATTTTGATAGCTACCTTGAACTGGAATCATCATGGCACCCGTAATTAAAAATTGATCATAATGGCATTCCTCCCAAACCTTGGCTCTATTAAGAGATGCAATTACCATATTTGGTTGAGCCTCTTTTACAAATATTTTTACTTGGGGTGGGTGCAATCCATTGATTAAAATAGATAATACAAAAGCCTTTGGTATTTAGTGATTTGATTAGGTTTAGGAGGTATATGTGCCACACGACCATAATATGATTCCACTATCTCTTCTGGACCCATTTTGCTATTCATTAATCTTTTTCAAAATCGACCTTCAAAACCAATTGTGCAAAAATGGATTAAAAATACATTCTTCAATGCTTCCTAATTAAGAAATTGATCCACTGGTTGACAGTTATACCATTCAAACGTCGTATCTTTTAAGGTTGCTGGCCACCATTGTAACCAAATATCTTTAGTTCTTCCATTATTGGCTATACATGCTGTCAAAAATTGAGACAAATATTGGTCGGGATCTACACTTGGAAAACTCCTAAAAGTATGTAATAGAGCCCCGTTCGTTGTGCGATCGCTCATGTCACCAATTTGTACTGCTATTGGAACTGCTGGACCATTCATCGCCATTGAAGAGAACAATCTTTTGTCAAAATAACTAGCGCCTTTCCCAATTTATTGTTTTGAATTTTCAAGTTTCCTTAATTTGATATTATTATCCCTTACTAAGTTAGTTGGTTGAATTGGAGGTAAAAATGATGGATTTTGAAATATACTGAATTGATTCTTATTGACCAATAATTTATGCCACTCTATTGAACTAGTTTTGATGGAATTGAAAGCTTCTGTTATTGGAAATGTATTCAATGGAGTACCCAATACTTCTATGATTCCCTCACTCACAATTAACAGCCTCAAGGAAAATACTCGTCTATTGATCAAATTTTCCACAACTGCTCTTGGCAATTTCTCTAACGGTATATACTGTTGAAATATTTGATGTCGATCAGCTTCTAGGTATACTCGGATATGCCAACAGGCATCTAACTATGGTTTAATTCAACTTTTTCAATGATTCATTTTTAACTTCCGTTCTTGCTCATTACGCAACAAATTTCTTGCTTGCAATCTCTCTATTCAGTCTTTTGGCTGTCATATTTTCTTTACTGTTAAGTTTTCATTCTTAATAACCATACTCTTTCATTATATTCTACTGAATTTGCTTCTTATCTTCCATCTAACTAAACCGGTAATTAATTCCTAATGCTCAATGCTATTGTTTATCCCCGATAGCAATGCCAAAATGTGATTATCGTTTTATTTATTCTACAATTCCTTTCAGAATAAACCTATATAGGAGAATTCGAACACAAAAAAAGACTAAGTGCATGAATTTTACTTGTTAGGGTCACATAATTAACCGTATTCCGAACCACTAAAACACTAAGAAATACTACAATGCTTTCTCCCAGTAACAATACTCCTTCATCAATTGATAATAATAGTGTGCAACCCTGCACTCTCAAAAGACCGCTCAAAACACATAATTTCCATCCAACACCAGGAATAACAGACCTCTCTCCAACCAATCTGAATTCACAAAATTTCTATAATCACAGACTTTATTTGTGCAAACACACACATCTCTCAATAAATAACAATCATAACCTTTCAATAACTCCTTATATAATTCAATCACTCAGTACTCCAATTACATAATCAATAACTCATAAATTAATCTATGATTTATTCCATAGACTCACTTCTCAGTATACAAAAACTATCCATTACTTTTCAACAAAAAAAAAAAAAAAAAAAAAAAAAAAAGAGATAAAGAGGTAGCACCAAGCTTATCCCGGCTTATGACTATTACAATCTGGCACTCCAACAAACTTCTACAATTCCTATATAATTACTCCTGATTTCCAGATTCTAACCGTAATCCTATAATTAACTGCTTTAAATAACTAAATCAATCATCCGTCCTCCTGAACTGACTATTCTATGGATTATTAGTCTATTTTACCAATATCTTACAAAAACGAAGTAATATCTATTCTACATATGTATTCTTACTTAGTAATAAAAGATATGTAGAAATTTAATTACAATCCTATCAAATCTAATAGAATCTGAAATAAACTTTAAATAAACTTTAATAATCCTAATCAAACTTTAACCAATCTAAAATAAATTAAAAAGAAGTTATAGAAAAAATACAAAGTTGTGCTTAACTTATCTCAAAAAAATAAGAAGAAATCTTAAAGAAATAATAATAATAATCTTTAAAAAATATTAAAAATATAAAATTTTAAAAAAATCCTTAAAAAATATTAAAAATAAGAATTTTAAATAAATCCTAATCAACTCCTAATTTAATCTTAATTGAAATTCTAATGAATCTTAACCAATTGAATGTTGAATGGCTTCCTATTCCAATTTTAATATTAAACTTCTAATGTTAATATTTCTTTCTTAAACCATTGAATTATTTTCAAATTTTACCTAAATATGAAAAATTGAGTCTAATATCTATATGAAAAGAATTCACTTCAATCCAATTGAGAAATTGCTGAAATCTTAGAAACATTCATTGACCCTCAAATTCCAATTTTTGGACCTCAATCCACAGAAATCTTCATACATTTCAATCTAATCATTTGATTGATCTTAAAATTTGCATATATATTTACAACTAGCACACCAATAAGTTATTCAAATTTCATCCATATACAACCTACAAAACTCAAGAAACCTTCAAATTTGTAAATATATTTTTATTTTTCAAAATCTAAATCAATTGAGAACATTATTAATTTTGAAAATCCCTCAATAATTCAATATTAATTCAAATGATATAAAACCAATGCCTAAAAATCTTTCTTGAAGTTTATTCTCAAACATTACTCTTTAGTCTACAAAAGAATCCTAGAGTTGCTATATAAGCATGGTTTTGTGCCTTGGGATTTGATTTTGATTCAAGTTAATATCTAATCTTCTTTGGATATCAATTTTTAAAAAATTGAAGTAAATTTTACTTTAATCTATTATTATTATTATTTTTAATATGACTAAAATAATTTCTTATCTCATTTATTTTTATTTTGTTTATTTATGCTTTTATAAAATAAATAGAAGTTTTTCTTATTATAGATAATATTAAGATTAAACCTTTTACTACCTTTCAATTATTTATCTTTATTTTACTACTACATCTTTCTACTAGGTTCTCCTATAATAATATCTATATTTTTATTTTTTACCATATAGTTGTGTTATTATACAACATCTTTTAACAAGTAATGCCATTCTTAGAAAGAGTCTACAATCACAAGATACTCTTTATCATAAATTTTATAATTGATCTTTATAACAAAGTATTTTCTAAAATAAAATAAAACTAGGTAGAACTTTCTATCATTTTTCATATATGATAGTATAGCTTCTAATATAAAGTTGAAAGAATCAATCTACAAAGAGAAGGCCTCTATGAAATTTGGATGCATTGAGATTGGAGATATGATAAAAGTTGCCTTTAAATCTTGAAAAGTCTTTTGTACTTGAAATTTCTATTTCAATTTATTTTTAGATGAGAATGAGAGGAACAATAACTGAGGAATAATTCTTAATAAATATGTAATAGATATTAATAAATTTAAGGCAACATTTTATATTCCATATTGTCTTTGGAATTGCCTACTCCATTACAACTTGAACTTTCTTTAGGTCCATCAATAGGCCTTCATTGGATATAATATATTCAAAAAAATTTACTTTTTATTGATAGAATATATATTATTTTAATTTGATATATAATCCTATATCTTATAAATTTTATAAGACTAATCTTACATGTTCTTCATATTCTTCAAAAGTCTTAGAATAGATTAAGAGATCATTAAGATAGCAAACAAAAAATTTATCTATTTTTTTCAAAAACCATTATTTATCAAATGCTTGAATATAGCTGTAGCATATATTAAACCAAAAGGCATGATATTATATTCAAAATTTCTATACCTTATCCAAAGTATTGTCTTCCATTCATCTCCTTCTTTAATTTATACCAAATTATATGTTCTATAGAGATCTATTTTAATGAAGATTTTAGCTTGATATAGTTGTTTCAAAAGCCTTGATATTAATGGTAATGGATAATGATTTTTTACCATTATTTTATTAAGGCTCTAATAATTAATAATTATTTTTAAAGATTCATCTTTTTTCTTTACAAAAAATATTATTGTATTTGTTGAATATTTGAAATGTCAAATAAAATTCTTTAGAAGATTTTTCTTGATATAATCTGTTAATGCCGAAAGTTTGTTTTATGATAGATTATAGATTGGACTAAATGGTAGTTGAGCCCGCTGTCATGTTGTAGTTTGGCTACTATATGAAAATAATGTAATTATGTACTTAATATATAATTCATTAAGTAACAGGTGAGAGCCATATTAGTAGATTTTAATTGGTTGTAGAATATAATTTGATTATTATCTTGAAAAGAGGTTGTTTAAAAAGATTACTATAGAATTTATATAATTTTAATTTCTTTTTGATAGTGGCTTTTAAGATTGGTTTTGGTTGATAGTAACTTCTATATATTTAGAATCACCTTTATTAGACATTGGTGACCTTTGAAAATTTATTTTGGTTCTTTTATTTGGTGTTTAGAGTATAAATTATATAAATCTTATAAGAAAAAGAATTGAAGAAGGATTTTGGTAGCAAAGGGAGGAATTAGGGAATAATTATGGCACTAATATAGATGAATGGAGATGAATAATGAAAATCTCCATTCCTATTGGTCAAAAATCATGACCAATGGGCTTTGAGGAGGCTGCCCGAGGCCATATTAGGAATTAGGGTTAGTTTCTCGAAGCCATTTGAGCTTAGAAGGCTAAGATTAGCAAGTTTAAGTTTTTGGTTATGGTTTTGGTGCAAGTTTTGTATGGTTTAGAGTTTATATGAAGGAGATACAAGCGCTCAAAGTTAAAGTATTGATTTGAGAGCTATTGTCATTCTTTTTGGCATAACGCATGTGTACGGATAGCAATTGAGGATAGGTGACCGTGACTGGAGAGAGCACTTTTGCGGCTACACTTTTCACATATTGCTGACTGGATTCCAAATTCAAATAAAGGAGTTATTGGATTTTGAAGTCAGTACATACAATCTAACGGTAGTAAGTAACCTGATTTGCTAGTGGTTGCCTCTTGTGCTATATCTTAAGCAATTTGACAAGGTTTTGGCTCAAAATTTCAGAGAATGTGTACTTTCATGTTAATAAACTTTGAGTATAATTTTTATAATATTTGAGTATTGGAATCTTGAGATATTAAGAAAATAGTGTTTGGATGCTTGTAAATTAGGATTTAGAGACAAGGATTTAAATTCAAGAAATAGAGTTATCTTGACATTAGAACAACAACTGGATACAAGATAAGAAGGTCTTGGCTAGACCACAAGAAGTGAGTTGTTGAGACTGAGGATCTCCTTAGTCTTGACTCCTACATATAGTAGGTCCTAAAAAGCTTCTTGAAAAGTTTCTCTGAAGCTTGAAAACAAAACAAGCCTAAGATTCTTCTTTGCTAACTTCCTAAAACATCTAAAGCTTCCTAGAACCTTCTAGGATGTGCTATGATCTTCTAGAACTTTTTTAGAATCTATTAGAATCTTTTAGAACTTTTTTAGAATTCAATAGAATCTTCTAAAATCTTCTAAAACCTTTTAGAATCTCGTAGAACTTATTGGAACCTTCTTAGATCCTACTAGAATTTTTTGAAACCTTCTTCAATTGTATGTCTATGACATCACTTCTTCTTTTAGCTTTAAGGTCTTCAAGAAGCAATATTGTAACTAATTAGAATATGTGCAAGAAGTTGAAGATCTGTCACATAGTATTCGATATATATTTCAGTTATTTTTTGCAAAGCAAATGGTTCATAGGTCCTTGTAGCCATCGATAGTATCCCAAGCCTTCTACTTGTGACCAAGTATGAACTTTGGTATCTTCATTATCAAATTGCCTTACAAATATTCCTTCTGGACGTCCTTTATGGGTAAGTTCTATCTCAAATACACTTATCGATGACCTATTACTAGGTATCTTTTGATATCTTTGTGGTTCATGCCGCTTTTCATCTCGGGGTTGTTTCCACAAGCTACTTGATTGAGATGGTATGATTGGCAGAGTATCTATCTCTTGACTATCTATAACATATAAAATAGATAAGATCAAAAGAATATAAATAAGCTATGGTTGTAAACTTGAACTACTGACTTATAATGTTCTAAAAATTTGAAAAAATTGCCTCTTCAAAGGTTGCTCCCTCCCCTTCTTTATGAGGCCAAGAACTAAGAATCTTCATGGTGAAGCCATCTTATCGAGCTACTATTCTTCATTTTGCCACTTTTGGTCTGGATGGATGTTGTTGATAGAATTTTTGAACCTTCATTTGTGCATTTACAAGGTTTTCAACTAATTTCCACTTGCGATCATTGATATCATATTTGTGCCAATGGACCATATATTCAAGCCTTCTATATCTTATCCTAGAATTTAATACCTCTTTTATATCAAATTCAATATGATCATTGATTTCAACCATAGGAGGTCACGGTTGTCTTTGACCTAGTATGTTCAATTCCTTATACCTTTCCAAAAATGAAACATGAAAGACTAGATGAATCTTCATAGAAAAAGGTAATTCCAAGTGATAAGTTACATTACTAATTTATTTCTAAATCACAAATGGTCCCAACTTTCAGTAGTCCAAGTTATTACATGGCTTGTTGGTTTTTATATTGTGCCAAAGAAGCCATACTTTGTTACCAACTTGAAATAGAAGATGTTCCTTCTTCAATTCATTTACGTATAGCTTATAACGTTGTTGAATCCTTTCTAGATGAGTTTTCATGATTGCTTGAAGTTCCGCCATCTTCGTAATAAACTCCTCTGCTGCTGGATTTGTCAACTTTGAAGGCTCTATCATATCCAACTTTGAATAATGATCATAATTTGAGTAGAATGGTGTTTGTTACATAGATGCATAGATTGTGTTGTTATATTCAAACTCCATCAATGACAAGTAGGAAGTTCAATCATCTTGTTGATAGTTGATGATGTACCTCAAATATTGCTCAAGAATTTGATTGATCCACTCTGTTTGGCCATCAATTTGAGGGTAGAAGGTAGAGGAAAGGTTGATGTCAACCTTAAGAAACTTGAAGAGTGTCCTCCAAAACCTTGATATAAATTGTGGCCCACGATTTTACACAATGTTGTTTGGCAATCCATAGTAATGATAGACATTATCAATAAAGAGCCTTGCCATCACTTTACTAGTAATTGACTTCTTAAGAGGTATAAAATATGCCATCTTGGTCAATTGATCAATAATTATAAAGATAGTGTCAAGTGAACTTGATGGTGGAAGATTTGTAATAAAATCTATAGAAATAGATGACCATAGTTGTTTTAGAATAGGAAGGAGTTGAAGAAGTCCATATCATCAATAATGAGGATTCTTTGACCTTAAACAAGTATCACATGATAGTACAAATTCCTTAATGTCCTTCCACATTTTAAGCCATTAAAAATCTTGAAATAAAAGTTTCAAGGTCTTGTTGAATCCAAAATGTCTAGTTGAAGGGAAGTCATTGCTTGTTTGAAGAATGCACATGCAAGTTGGCCCTTCAGGAATGAACAAACATTCTTCAAAGAACAAGAGTTAGTTTTCATACTTGAATTTAGAAGATTCTTGAGCAAGATTCTTGGTAAGACACTTGATATTAAGAACAAGAAGGATCACATTTGAGGATTTATGAACATGATCAAGAAATGATAAATCCACAGGCATTGATACATTGGTTGCTTGAAGATGAAATTGCTCAGGTTTTAATAAGATTATCCATTGTTGATCATATGATGCCTCGCCTTTTTTTAGTTCATGGTAAGAATGTCTTGATAATGCATTTGATAACTCTTGTTGGCTCTTGGGTCAATACATGATTCAAAGATCAAATTGTAATAAAGATATATTTCAATGTGCTTGGCGACGGTTCAAGACTTGAACTAATATGAAATATTCAAGATTCTTATGATTTATATATACAATCACTTGATGAGAAGTGCCTTCACAAAAGTGACACTATTCTTAGAAAGAATCTATGATAATAAGTAATTCTTTATTGTAGATTTTATAGTTGATTTCCACCACTGAGAATTTTCTAGAATGAAATACAATTGGATGAAGATTTTCATCTTCTCTATATTGTGATAAGACTACTTTTAATGCAAAGTATGATGCATCGTTGTCCATAAAATAGGACTTATTGAAATCTAGATGTATCAAAATTAGAACTATTACGAAAGCATCTTTTAAGCTTTGAAAAGCTTCTTTTACTTTGGAGGCTCAGTCGAGCTATCCTTGTATGTCAATTACATAAGTGGAGTAGCAATCTTGAAGTAATTCTTAACAAAAATCCTATAAAAGTTTACAAATTGAAGAAAGCATTGAACATCACATATAGTTTTTGGCTTTGTCCAATTGATGATTACTTGTATCTTCTTTGAATCTTGTTACTTATATCTTCTTTGAATGTCTTTGTTAAGATTCAAATTCAAGATCACTTATCGACCAGAAAAACAACAAGGTTTCTCAAATGCACTCTCTAGACAATCTTATCTTGCAACAAAGAAAAGAAATGTTACTTTTAATCAATAATGAACAATTCTCTTGAAGCGAGAGCATCTTCATCTTTGAACAATGAAATCAACACTAACTATTGATACAACTTTCATTAAGCAAGTTCAATCAAGTATGTCTTCTAATCCTCTTATTCGTGATATGAAGAGAAATCCTTGAAAGTCTCATGATACTTCCAAATTTGAATTCAAGAAGAATCTACTATATTTTGAGGGATGCCTATATGTTCCAAAAGGTGAAGCTCGATTACGTGTTCTTCAAGCTCATCATGACTTTCTAGCAGTAAGACATTTTGGATATAATAAAACTTTGGAATTAATATCTAGGGACTTTTAGTGGCCACAAATGTGGAAAGCAATCAAAGATTTTGTATGATCTTGTGATGTTTCTTTGAGATCAAAAACTCCTCGTCATCAACCTTACAGACTTCTTTAGCCATTACCCATTCTAGAACAACCATGGTCTTCTATTTCTATGGATTTCATCATGGATCTTCCAATCTCAGATTCTTATGATCCTATATTCGTGATAGTAGATCATTTTACCAAGATGGTTTATTTTGTACCATATACAAAATCTATCATAGGTGAAGAAATAGCTAAGCTCTTTCTTGACAATATCTATCGCTATCATGGATTATCCAAGGATATTATATCACATAAGAGAACTCAATTTGTATCAAGATTTTGGTGGACTCTTTTCAAGATTCTAAAAGTAGATATAAAACTATCTTTGGTATTCCATCCTCAAAGTGATGGATAAACGAAGCATGTTAATCAAGTTTTGGAGCAGTATTTAAGATGTACCATTAATTACCAACAAGATGATTGGACAACTCTTTTGCCATTGGTACAGTTTGCTTACAATAACATGGTACATTCTTCTACAAAATAAACTCTTTTCTTTGCTAATTATGGTTATCATCTATGACTTGATACTTTTGACTTTTCAAAAGTTGATAATCTTGCTGCGAAAGATTTGATAATTCATTTGTCAGAGCTACATGCAACGATGAAGGCGCAGTTAAAAGAAACTGAAGAACAATAAAAGGTCAATGCGGATGTTTATTGAAAGGAACAACAACCATTCCACATGGGTGATAAGGTATGGTTACTTCTTCACAATATCAAGACCACTCATCCTTCTGACAAGTCAGACTATCGAAGGCTTGAACCATTTTCTATTTCCGCATAAATCAATCTAATTGCATATCGTTTACAAGATCTAGGCAAGATAACATTCTACTTTCAATCCTTATTTGTAGCTTCTTTGTAGTTGTGATGATCAAGAAATAAAGAACCAACAACCAACGGATTCGACTCAAGAGCCTTTGTTTGCTGATCTACTGGATGAGACATTACGATTGTCACAACCTTAAAGACGACACAATCGAGATGAAGATCTTCAAGAAGCACATGTTCTTCGTCGAATAGATGGCAAGATACAATGCATTTGGTATCACGACCTCGAAAGGGATTGCAGATGTTTGGTGATTTTACTAGATGTAAGAACAACTCTTAATGGTGTTCTAAATGTTTTATTCAAAAGAAGTTATAAAGGCCTTAACAATGATCAAATAACTGGGTGGTCTTTCCGCCCTGGTATAGGACACTACTGATGGTTGAAAGGTCCTATCAATTATCTTCAAAGAGAACAAAGATCAGAGTATGTGGCAAATATAATTCGTTGCATCATAGCTTTCCTCAACATATGATGACCGCTCCTCATGAAACTCGTTCCTAGAAGGGAGGGTAATGTCATGGACATATGCATGTAAGCCAATAATTACATGTATAAATCGGTAGAAGTATATAAAAGTAGGTAAAGGTAAGTTAATTCTATAGTATTTGGTATCAAAGCTTCTGAGAAGCTTCATAGATGCTACTTTGACTTTATAGGTATCTTTAATTGACTTTTTGGGATTAGAAACGTGGTCAATAAGTTGGCCATGTGCCACACATGTTGTTAGCTTGAAGACCAAGCTAATTATGTGGCCCAGATGTAAAAAAACTTGCCTTGTAATTCAAAGCATGTATCCTATAAAGTCAACACATATTTGAGGTTCTATAGAACGTCGCCAAGTAGCCCCTAATTAGATAGTATATAAAAAGATAAGAGTGAAGCCTTCTTCATTCTTGTCAACTCTTTTCTTACTTTCAGTCTAGTTTCAAGGATCTCTAGTTTTCTTGACTTTTGGCAATAGCCATTTCAATTTCTTTCTTAATATATATATATCAAGTTATTTCTATTTTGTCATCTTTCTATGAAAGAAGTCTCACTTGTTTATTTGTCTTTATTATGTTCTTGTCCTTGATACTATTAAGGCATTTGTTTGAAGTTTTTATAGATGAAGAAATAAAGATATAATAAAATAAAAAATAAATAAGATAAAGAAAGAAAGAAAGGGATCTTAATGAATTTGAGGTATTAGAATGTTCAATCACATTGTCTCTATTTTAGATAGATCTCTTTATTTTCTTGAATGATTGCACTCTTAGTTTTGGTCATTTTTTATTTTTTAGATAGTTTTTAAATTTTTGGCCTTTTTTATTATAATATAAGCAAAGGCCTTATTCAAATCAATATTTTTTTTTTCTTTTTTATAAGAGATTTGAATTGTATCTCACCAATTTGCATATTTTCAGTTCTAGAATGTAGAAGTAATATATTTGTTGAAGAAATAGAATACAAATTTCTAATGCATTATTAAAGTACAGAAAGTTTGCCTCAAGAAAGCATTGAGCTTCTAGTTATCACTAATTGCTCAATCAAGTTTCAAGATATGAAAGCACCAAGTTTATATATGAAATTATCTCTATAAAAGAAATTACATCAATACATAAGCCTTAAGTATCCAAAAACATCTAAAAAAATAATAAAAATATTCTAAAATCTTTTATATCTTGAATTTTTTTTTTCAAACTTCAATAGCTTATATTCACAATTGGACCATCCAAACAAAATCAATTTTTTTATGAAGTACTAATGTACTTTAAACAACTACCAAAACATATTTCAACTACAAATTAATTACAAATCTTAAAATATCACCAAAATCCTAGTAGTAGCTTGAAATCCTAGTTTACATATACTCACCTGTAATTTTTTTCATCTCACAAACTAAGTATTTAAATAATATAAAAATTAGTATATAGCTTTTTAATTTAATAATTCATACTTTTAGAAATTTTTAGCTAAAAAATTGTCCAAAACTTAAGATATGACTCCAACCATTACTATCAACAAAATGACTCATTCATTATCTTTGAATTACTTTTATTCTCTTCAATTTTTTATAATTCCTTCATATAAATTTTAAATATGATAATTATTTTATGAAAGATATAGATCTTAAAATTTCCCTTATAGTTGCATCTCTTGATAATTAAAAATTACCATATAATTCTTTGTAATCTAAAAAGAACAATAATATGTCTTAAAAGACCCCTTAACTTCAAATGGCTATAAAATCTTCACCTAAATTCTAAATCCTTTAAATTTTGTATAAAAATTATAGTTCAAATTTTAAATCTTATAACGCTTGTTTTTAATTCTCAAATGTCTTTTTTGAAGTTATCAAAATCCTTGTTATCATCACAAATAATTTGTTGAAAGCCTATTGGATATGACTTTTGATCGATAGGAATGAAGACCTTCATTACTTACCTTCATCCATCATTTATAAATATATTATATATTTTAATTAATTTTTATATACTATAAATAATTTTAATATGATATTTATTCTTTTCAAACCTACATATCTTCTAATATATGCCACATGCTACTCTTTCTCATCTTCTTGAGATTTTTTTTAAATCACTCATAGATTCTTTTACTTCATGTTCTTCATTCAAATATTGAAATAAAAAGTCTTCAAGGTCTTTTATTTTGAATTGACTATTTTTATTCTTAAAAGCCTTTATTCTTTTTTCTACTACTAAAATTCTAATGAAAGTTCTATCTAACTATCACGGCCATAATCATGTAAGCTAATAATTACATATAGAAATAGGTAGAAATAAGTAAAAGTAGATAAAAGTAAGTTAATTCTATAATATTTAATATGGAAGCTTCCTAGAAACTTCCTAGATGCTGCTTTGACTTCATAGGTGTCTTTAATTGACTTTTTGGATTAAAAACGTGGTCAAAAAGTTGGCCATGTGCAACACATGTTGTTAGCTTGAAGATCAAGCTAACTATGTGGCCCACACATAGAAAAACTTACCTTGTAAGTCAAGGCATGTGTCCTACAAAGTCAACACACATTGGAGGTCCTATAGAATGTCGCCACATAGCCCCTAGTTAGATAGTATATATAGAGACAAGAGTGAAGGCTTCTTCACTCTTGTCAACTCCTTTCTTGCTTCTAGTCTAGTTTCAAGGGTCTCTAGTTTTCTTGTCTTTTGGCAATAGCCATTCCAGTTTCTCTTTCAATATATATACTTATATATTTTGTTACCTCTCTTTGAGTGTATGCTGACTTGTTTGAATTATTTTTCATCGAGTTCTTGTCCGTGACACTAACTCATGCAAGGTATATGTGGCATTATTATTGATTGTAACTATTACATATGGTCTAAAATATTTTTTTGTAAATTTCTTTATAATTCTATGCTGATGTTTAAAGCTCCTATTTTAAACTAAAATCAAATCAATTATTTATTAGAAATGTATAAAAGATAGATAAATAGGATGTAATTCATCTCTGTACCTAACCTTAGATTATAGTTGATACTTTGTATATAAACTCATTAAGTCTTTTATATCTTTGTATAAGCCTGTCTACCAATACCTTTTCTTTAATCTTAATATATGTGGCTCAAATTCCTCTGTCTTATCCAAAGTGCATCATGATATTTTTTTAAAATCTTAAATTTAATTTCAATGTCTTTTATTATCTTCAATGAAATTTTGTCACTTCTTTTCAAGCTCTTTTATAGAAATCCATCTATAAGTAGATAGTTATAGGATTATTATCCAATATCTTTGAAGATTTTATCCATCTATCTTTCTTGTTTTTTTATTCTACTTAAATAAATTGTAATATCGTTTAATTAGCCTTCATACAAATCTTTATAGAAATTTTGAATCTCATCACCAAAATTCATTCTACTAGTAGCAAATGAATTTCAATAGCTCTTCTTTTCTTAATCTTCATCTTTTTTATGTGCCATCATCTCTTCTTCAAAGATATAGGTTGCATATTCTGAATGAATCTTAATGTCTTTGATTTCTTGGATACTATGAATCATCTATTAGAATAAAAAATAATTGAAGATTGAAAAATATCCATCTTTATCTTATTTTTTAATAATTTTATTAATTTCAAAAGTAAAGCTCTAGGTACAAGTATAGGCTTTAAATTCCATAGAACATGTGGCACTATAAAGATTATCATAGATACTATAATATTAAGATCTACACATCTAATCTTGTTAGGGGTTAAAGCAAATGCTTTACCATGTTCAATAAGCACTTTTTGAAACATATTTTTTTTATTGATGTTAAGAAATCATCCCTTCTAATTTTGAGTTTAATTAATGATTCTTGAGTAAATTGATGTCCAATTCTATGCCTCTTTCTTAAATTTGGCTTTTTAATTACTTACTTGATACATTCTATAGTATCAATTTATTATTCTTTTATTTATAGAATCTAAATCTTTAATCTTTTGATTATTCATAAATCTATTATTAATTAAGTTTAAAAATCTAAAATTCATATTATTTATATTAAAATTTTAAAATATTTTATTTTTATCTATGTATTCCTATTCTACATGGATATTCTTTAGAAATCTACAAAGTTTGTTTCTTCATTCAAAAGATATCTTTTATAATTATTTTTTGTATTTTTCATGGATAGATTTCTTAATAATAAATTGCACAATTTTTTTTCCATCTCAACTATAAATCTAAGCATAATGTGAATGATTATTGAAGATTCTAGTTTCTATTTTAGCTATTGTAATATAAAATTAAGTAAGTATTATTGAATGTATAGCAAAATTTTATACAAAAAAAATTTGTTCTACTTTCACATCTCCAATCTTAGTCTTTAAAACTAGATAAGCTCCATATAAATTACCTTGTATGTTGTTTGCAACTATAATTATACAACCATGGTTGATATTAATTGGCTACTTATTTCTTCTTCATCCATAGTTATCTAAACATCTAATGTTTCTACCATAATAGCTTTAGCTGTTATCTATCTCTTCTTTCTTATCACATTCATGATCAATTCATAGGAATTCTTTTTGGCTATATTAAGAGTCTTTCTTAGAATAAATTCAATTTTGGCATCAAAGATCTTCTCTTTTAAAATACTCTTTATGTCTATAAATATGTCAATGTCAGATTGAAGCTTATAAGTAGGATTCTTACTTTTGAGTTTGCTTATATTATCTTTCTTCTTTTTTTTGTCCTTCTCCTACTATTCTTTTACTAATGGTGCACCACCAAGATGAGTAGAAGAAGGCATCTTCTCTAATTTTTGCTCCTTAGAGGCTTTTTTATTTCGTGAAGATCTCATGTTTTCAAACTCAATAACATCATCCTCATGAATAACTCTACTTCTTTTTTCTACAACTATAGCATCATGTAAATCATCATCATGTTTGATTTCACATAAAAAAGCTTTAATGCTAATAGCATCAATAAGATTATTTTATTTAGTCATTTTTTTTAATAGCTTTATCTCTTTTATTCATGGTCTCTATAATTAAAAAAGAATTATCCTTAATTAATTTTTATACAATTATAATAGAATAAGACTCAATTTATTTATTTATTTATTTATTTTTTGGTATTATTGTTTGATGTTTGCTCTTCCACCAATTTTATTTATACCATGATTTTAAAAAGTAATCTTCAAAGGTCCATTTGATCCTATAAGTCTTATTCTATCTTCTTTGGAATATATAATATCATCTTTGATTGTAGCCTTGTAACTATTATACTCACCATGCTTGTGATTTAAATTGTCACATCACATATATCTTTCTACAAATTTCTTTGAACCTTCAATTATCTATCAAGGATATACACTAGGAAGTTGTAGAAGATTCTAGAAGGTTCTTGAAAAGCTTCCTTGCTTGTGGAAGCTGCTTGAAAAGCTTCCTAGTTTGTGGAAGCTACTTGAGAAGCTTCATAGCTTGTAGTATGTATAGGAGTCGAGACTGAGGGGATCCTCAATCTCGACAACACATCTCTTGAAACTCTAACTCACCTCTCTAATGTTGTT
Organism: Physcomitrium patens; assembly: GCF_059467195.1. Lineage (NCBI taxonomy): Eukaryota > Viridiplantae > Streptophyta > Bryopsida > Funariales > Funariaceae > Physcomitrium > Physcomitrium patens. The sequence continues at coordinate 13,396,899 of NC_143431.1, read as the reverse complement.
CTTGTACTCATTTGATAAATCTAATTCTTGTGGATTCTTCTTGAGCTTCTTGTTTAGATTTCTAGTCAGTATTCTAAATTCGTGACAATTTTTCAACACTACACTTATCTTTCATATCAGAGCTAGTTCCTTATTATTAGAGTGTGGATTATCCCTCTGCTTGAAGGTGCTGGCATTTTAGAGGTTGCGGATTACCCTCTTCTAAACTGATATTTTTTCTATTATAATATTGGAGTCTTCTTTTTCTTGGAGAGAGTAGATTATCCCTCTTCTTGAAGGTTTTAAGGCATTTTAGAGGTTTCAGTGTATCTTCCTCTAAACCAATACTGTCTTCTTGTAGAATCATTTCTTTCCTTCTCTTAGAATGGCCAAAGGTCAAGATATTAGTATCACTGAAAGTTCAAAGTCCAAGTTGGATGCCATTATGAATGCACTTGCTACGTTATCATAGAGAACTGTAAAAATTGAAGGAATCATTACAAGACTTCATAGTGATAGAGCATCCGAGATGGCATAATCAAAGATTCACCAGCTTCAAGCTTCAACACCAAGAGAAGCAACTTTGCCTCTAGGTCAATATAGACCATTCGTCTTACAATGAAAGGAGCTCCAAATTAGCCTTCTAGACAAGTTTGATAGTATGCATTCCAAGTTTCAAGGTTTTGTCAATCAAATTAGATTGATAACAACTTTACACCCCGAACGCTATTTGACAGAGGAATCATGTGTTAGACTGGTTGGAACTTTACTCACAGGGCAAGCTCCATCATAGTTTGCTCTTTTATTTGAGAAAAGATTATCAATTTTGAATAACTTCAAAACTTTTTTAGAGGCGTTTGCGAAAGCATTTGGTGAACATGACAAGGTGCAATGGACTATAACAAAGATTCGATCACAACGACAAGGGGCACACTATGCATTAGTCTATGCATCAAATTTTAGACAATTAGCATTCGACATCAACTGGAATGAGGAAGCATTGATGAGTCAATTTTATTGGGGCTTGAGGGACGACGTGAAGGATTTATTATTATCTCTTCACGATCCACAAATGTTCAATGAAGCCATTAGCCAAGCTGTGAAGTATGATAATTACTTATTCTAACGTCGCCAAGACCCACGCTCAAGACAACATACGGCTCATCACACTCCAACTATATTAGCAAGCAGCCTGAATTCAAATTCAGAGGTGGAAGACATGCAAATTGACGTAGTACGTGTCAAATCCCTAACTCTAGAAGAAAAAAAGCGGTGTATGGAGGAAGGACTATGCTTGTATTGTGGTGAAGAAGATCACAGAGCTGGAAACCACCCCAAGAAGCAAAATCGATGCATTGTCAGGACTAGAGGAGCATTTATTTAGGAAAATGAGGATGCCCAGTCACAATAGGGACTGTGCGGTTGGACAATTCAATACTACAACAACAATCAAGTTCCTCTCTTTCTGCTCCGCCTATCCATTGCTTTTCTATTCCTCTATCTTTTGGCCCTCAGATATTAAATACCTTAGCATTATTAAATTCAGAAGCATCTACTTGCTTTTTACATGAAAAATTTGTTAAGTATCATGAGATTCCTCTAATATAAAAACCTAAACCTATTCATGTAGAAGTAATAGATGGATGACCTTTATTATCTGGTAGTATCATCCACAAATCAAAACCTATAGAGGTGACGTTTAAAGACCATAGTAGTTATATTATTTTCAATATTATTAGAACTCTATCAAACCCTATTATTCTTGGTCTTTCTTAGTTAGAAATGCATAACCCATCCATTGATTGGAGGTTACTAAAGATGACATTTCCTATAGAACATTTTGAGAGTAAGCCTGTTAGAAGATTCCAAATCAAAAAACCCTTATTTATTGGAACAAGAGCGTTTGTAACATCATCCAAGGAAGGCACACCGTTTGTCATTTATGCGACTCCAACTAACAGAGAGAAGATTTTGATAGCAAGTATACAGGAGCAATATAAGGATTTTGAAGACGTGTTTCAAAAGAACAATGTCAACATGCTACCGAAGCATCGACCATACAATTGTGCCATAGACTTGCAGGAAGGAGCACAACCACCTTTTGGCCCAATCTACGATTTGTCGCAGACGGAGTTAGCACAGTTGCAAAAGTACATTGACAAGAATCTAGCCAAGAACTTCAGTCATCATTTGAAGTCGCCAGCTAGGGCACCAATCTTATTTGTGAAGAAAAAAGATGGCTCGCTACGGATATGAGTGGATTATCAAGGTCTCAACAAGGTGACAAAGAAGAATCGTTATCCATTATCCTTGATATCAGATCTTCTAGAGCAACTTGGGCATGCAAGGATCTTTATAAAGATTGATCTAAGGGGAGCTTACAACCTTGTGCAAATCAAAGAAAGAGACAAATAGAAGATAGTTTTTCATACAAGATATGGCCATTTTAAATATAATGCCATGCCTTTTGGTCTTACCAATGCTCCGGCGGTCTTTCAACACATGATGAATGACATCTTTCAGGAGCACCTTGATGATTTTGTTGTCATTTATCTAGATGATATTTTGATATTTTTCAAGAATATAGAAGAGCATGAGAAACACATTTGTTTGGTCCTTGAAAAACTTCACGAGTAAGGACTTTATGCCAAATTGGAGAAGTACTTGTTTAACCAAACTGAGATAGAATTTTTGGTATTCATTGCAACTACGGAAGGTTTGAAGATGAATCCTAAGAAGGTGGAAGTAATTGTATCATGGGAAGTTCCAAAGACGATTATAGATATACAATGTTTTTTTGGCTTTGTTAACTTCTATCGAATCTTCATCGAGAATGATTTTCAAGTTGCTGCTCTGCTCACTCAGTTGACATATAAAGATAAGCTTGAATGGAAACCTCTAGCAAAAAAAAACATTTCAAGATCTTAAGACAAAATTTACTATGGTTCCAATCTTGGTATATCTGGACTTTACAAAGGCCTTCTATTTAGAGAACAATGCTTCAAATTTTGCTATAGAAGTTGTACTTTTGCAGATAGGTGCAAACATGAAGCTTCATCCAGTTGCATTCTACTCTCAAAAGTTTTCTGCTACTGAGATCAACTATGAAATCCCTAATAAAGAACTTCTTGCGATAGTGTATTCTTTCTAAGATTGGTGTCACTTTTTTGAAAGAATTATGCATCCGGTATTCGTATACATGGCTCATAAGAATTTGGAGTACTTCATATCAGCTTGGATTTTGAATCATTGTCAAGCTCGATGGAATATGTTACTATCCAAGTTTGACTTTGTTATTACTTATTGGCTTGGGAAGTAGCAAAGACTATCTCATGCATTATCAAAGAGATCGTATCTACTGCCAAAGGCTAGAGAAGCAAAGTTTGATCAATAATATATAACATTGTTGAAGTCAGCACAATTCAAGCTTTGCTTTGCTATAGTGTCAATTGATGCTGACTTCCTCAACCAAGTACGTACTATGACTATTGGAGATTCTGTAGCCCTCCATATTACACAACGTGTCAATAATGATAAATTCAAGGTGGAAGGAGATCTTTTATACTTTGAGGAGCGGTTGTTTATTCCAAAGGGACCAGTTCGACTTCGAGTTCTTCAATCTTGATAAGACTTTCTAACTGCGAGACATTTTGGATTCAATAAGTCCTTAGAACTTATTTCTCGAGATTTTTGGTGGCCTCAAATGTGAAAGGATATCAAGGATTTTTTCCTCTCTTGTAACATTTGTTCAAGATCCAAGAATCCTCCGCATCATCCCTATGGTCTTTTTCAGCCATTGCCTATTCCACATCGGCTATGGTCTTCAGTTTCTATGGACTTCATTATAGACCTGTTGCCATCAAATTCATTTGACAGCATCTTTGTTATAGTAGATCGACTTACAGAGATGGCACATTTTGTTCCTTGCAAGAAAACATCATCAAGCAAAGACACAGTAAGGCTCTTCCTTAATAGTGTGTATCGATATCATGGTTTACCAAATGATATCATATCGGATCGAGGAATCCAATTCGTATCAAAGTTCTAGAGATCTATCTTTGAGATATTGAAGCTGGATATCAAGCTTTCTTTGGCTTTCCATCCTCAAACTGATAGCCAAACAGAACGAGTGAATCAAACTTAGGAGTAATATTTACGATGCAGCATCAACTATCAGCAAGATGATTAGATTGCATATCTATCGTTAATTGAGTTTACATATAACAACACCCTTCATGTGTCGACTCAACAAACACCATTCTTTTTTAACAATGGATATCATCCAAAGCATGATTGGTTGAGTCCGTCAACTAATAACAACTTGGCAGCTTAAGGATTTGTGAAACAACTATCGCAGCTTCAAACTATATTGAAGCTTCAATTGCAAATCAACCAAGAAGCTTACAAGGCATCCATAGATAAATTTCAAAATCAGGCACCTACTTTCAAAATTGTACATAAAGTATGGGTGCTTCAACGGAATATCAAAACCAAGTGGCCATGTGATAAGTTGGACTACCGGAGATTGGGACCATTTATCATCCAGAAGCAAATCAATTCAATGGCGTACCATCTAGGGTTATCGGCTGCTATATAGGTACACCCAGTCTTTCATGTTTCTTTGTTGGAGCCTTATCAAGAGTCATCTTTTCCTAGAAGAGTGCAATGTCTGCCACCAAGTATTGAAATTGAGAACCAAAAGGAATACGAGGTGGAAAAGGTATTAGATTTGCAGCATAAGTAGAGAAAATTGAAGTACCTAGTGCATTGGAGCAGTTATGATATCAATGAGCGCACATGAAAACCAGTGAAAACTCTTATCAATGTGTCGCAAAAGATATAAGAGTTTCATCGATGCTATCCTCAGAAACCTAAGCCCTTTTAATGAAAGTTTTTCAGTGAAGTTCCTTTTCTTTGAAGTCTCTTAATCCTCGGCCTTACAAATAAGGGGGAAAAAGAACCTCTAAAAGACATAATTAAAGACTATAAATCTATAACCTGAGCCCATTCTTCCATTTTTAGTGCTTATATTTTTTGATCTGATATGGATAGCCAAGAGATAGATACCATATCAGTCATGTCTTCTCAATCAAATATCTCATGAAGATGACCCCAAGATGAAGAACTGCTTGTACGACAAAGACAACCCCAAGATGAAGAACCACCTTTACCACAAAGACAACCCCGAGATGAAGAACTGCTTGTATCACAAAGACGATGAAGGATACCTAGTAACAAGTTGCTAGTGATTGTATTTGAGATAGAACTTGCCTATGGTGATCTTCCCAAAGGAGTGTTTGCAGGGCATTTTCACAATGAAGACACGAAAATTCATGCTTGAACGGAAATTAAAGGCGTAGGACACTATCATTGGTTACAAGAACTAATGAACTACTTGCCACATGAACAAAAATTGGAGTATATTGTAGATACTATGCGAAAAAATTTTAACTTCTTAAATTGGTACTGACTCACAATAGGAGTGCTTCTCGGAGGCCTCGATGCTAAAGAAGGAGGGGAGTGATGTCAAGGACATACACTAGAAAGTTGTAGAAGATTCTAGAAGGATTTTGAAAAGCTTTCTAGCTTGTAGAAGCTGCTTGAGAAGCTTCCTAATTTATAGAAACTTCTTCTGAAGCTTCCTAATTTGAGGAAGCTACTTGAAAAGCTTCCTAACTTATAATTTATATACAAGCCGAGACTGAGGGGATCCTCAATATCGACAACACATCTCTTAGAGCTCTAACTCACCTCTCTAGTGTTGTTCTTGTACTCATCTGATTAATCTAGTTCTTGTTGATTCATCTTGAGCTTTTTGTTTAGATTTCTAGTCAATATTCTAAATTTGTGACAAGTATCAACTCGACAGCCAAAATTATTTATCCATCTAACTTAAAATAAATCCAACAGGTATATATTAATAAAAACATCTAATATTCCTAATGAAGTTGGAAGAAGATTATATTAACATTATTATTACAGATAGATAGGATATTATGCTAGTCAATGTGTCAATCCAAGAACAAGTGATGAATATGCTCCAGTATGTGGAAATTATAAGCAGTTGGAATATACATATCATTAGTGCAATGCTTTGTTTAATTTTTATAATCAAGACTAGCAAATCTAGTTGCATAGTAAGAGAGAGGAAAATAATTGAGGGCCATAAGATTCTCTTGTAAATCACGTGGAATACGTTCATATAGTACTTACTAGAGGCCAACAAAAAGGAAAAGATTCAATTTTGTAATTAGATGCATGTATTGCAAAGGACCACTTCAATCCATTTATGGAACTCCAGATCCAATACCTGTATCAAAAATATTATCAATGTTGAGACCTGGTCTATCTAAGCAATTCATTAATGTTCCTAGGAATGAGGTATTGCTTTAACCTAAATCAATATCATTAACTGAGAAGTTTTAGCAACTGTCTTATACATTAAAGGATCTTCTCATAGATAGATATTTCGACAAAGTTTATTTAACTATTCTACATTTGAATTTTACAAAGAAAGATATATTATCTCAAGAGATTAAGTTGAAATCCATGAAAAAGAAGAAGATCCTAGGAATCACTACCAATATAAAACTGTATGATATTTTGAAAGATTTGGATGCAATTCAGCCCTCTATTATAATGAAGTAACTTTTGGTGGTAGTCCCAGAATGTCGTTCTACATTAAATTCTTCATTAATAAGTTGTAAGTCCTATAATAGAAAAATTTGTGAAGTTAGTTTAAATCCCAATCTGAGAACACCAACTATTAATGTATCTATCGATGGAAATTTTATTTCTGGAGTTTAAGTAGATGGTGGCTCTAGTGTGAATCTAATGAATGCCAATACAATGGAAGATTTAGACTTAAATCAATTATTACCTATGACATTAATATTAAGAATGGCAAATGATAGTCAAGTGAAACCAATGGGTATCCTATGCAATATTGACACTATAATTGCTGAAATCTTATACAAGATTAATTACATTGTTTTGCAATTACAAAGTTCCACATTATCCTATCCAATCTTATTAGGTCAATTGTAGCTTTATCAAGCCAAAGCTAGCAATAATTGGGACTATGGAATATTAATTATTGAGAAAGAGAAAGACAAGATTGTATTACAAATGTATCTAGTTCAACATCATGGAGAGTCTCAAATTCTAGGTTCAGAGGCGACATCTAATGATGAGAGTCAATTTGATGCAAAATATGATGAAGTTATCAATGCAATGCAAATTGGTAATGACCCACTTCTCATATAGAAGCAACGCGTGTTATACCAATGTGGAGGACTTGGAGAATATTTAGTATATCTGGAAGATACAACAAACTCTGATCATGCTATTGTCGATTGGATGAATAACTTTGAGGTTAATGAAATCAATACATTGAAATTAGAATTGGATACTTCCAATTTGTCAAATTATATGAGAGATTATGGACCAAAAAGAAAAATCAAATTGGATATTATCAAGGAACTTGTGTGCCAATCCCTCAACTTAGGCACTAATGAAATACTAAAGATTATAAAAGTATACAATAGAATTATGGATATTGAGTTGGAAAACTAGAAGGCTTTCTTTTTACATCATAAATCTTCATTTGCGTGGTCATATGTGGATTTGAAAGGCATTCCTTCTGAAGTTTGTAAGCATGAAATTATTTTGGAAGAAAATGCTACACCAGTTTGTCAAAAATAATATCGACTCAATCCAAAATATTTCCTTATGGTGAAAGAAGAATTAGAAAAACTTCTTGATGTGAGTTTTATTTATCAAGTTTTGTATAATGAATAGGTTTCACCAATTGTAATGGTACCAAAGAAAATAAAAAAATTCAAATTTGTCAAAATTTTTGTAAATTAAACGTGGCTACAAAGAAGTATTATTTTTTTTACCATTTATAGATAGTATCTTAGATGTGATAACCAAGTATAAATGTTATTCCTTTTTGGATGGATTTTTGGATTATAATCAAGTTAAAATTGTAGAAGAAGACTGGTTAAAGAGTACTTTCACTATAGACTAAGGAACCTTTGCTTATAAAGTTATATTATTTGGATTATGTAATGTCTCAACTAAATTTTAGAGGGTAATATTGTAAGCTTTTCAAGATCATTTTTGATATTTGATGGACATATTTTAAGATGATTTTTACACATTTAGTATGAAGGTCGATTATTTGGAATGTCTTCATAAGTGTTTGGATCACTATGGCTATTGCATTGCTTGATGGATGTTACTACTTCAAGAATTGAACTTTATTATTAATGTTAGACCAGGAAAGAAACATACTAATGCACACCACATATCTCATTTATCCATTATATTGGATAATGAGCCTATCAATGATGCTTTATTTGATATGGAATTATTTTTCGTCAATGAGATTACACCCAAATATAGTGAATTCATTTAATATCTGATATTTCAAATATTTCTACCTATTTATAGTAAAAAACTTAAGAAATGCTTAATTTTAAAAACTGCACCTTAAACAATGATTAGTAACACCTTATATAAGGAAGGACAGGATGGAATTTTACATCGCAATATCTTTCAAAGTGAAGTGCATATCACATTGGAAGGTTGCCATTTAGATAGTAGTAGTAGATATTTTTTCGATAATAATATTACTCGTAAAGCTTCAATAGCTAGTTATTGGTGGCCAACAATGTTTTTGGATGCACACCAATATGTCCAATGTTATTATCCTTATTAATGAATTGGTCAACCTACTAGAACTTCTGTCATGCCATTGGTACCAATTTTGGCACAAGCACTATTTGAAAAATGAGATATTGATTTTGTAGAATCAATTGTTTGAGCCTCACGTAATGGACAAAAAAGATATATTTTAGTAGCGACCAATTATGTAACAAAATGGCCTGAGGTGGTAAAAAATAAAAACTGATAATGCCAATATAATAGCCATATTTTTATATAAGAATATTATCACTCGGTTTGGATGTCTCAAAGAATTGGTAAGTGATCGAGGAACCTATTTTATTAACTCTACGATTGCAGCCTTGATGGATAAATATGTAATCAAACATCTGAAACAACTCCATATCATCCTCACACCAATGCATAGACTGAAAAGAATAAAAATATTCTATATAAAATTTTAATGAAGGCAGTGTCTAGTGTGGCAATGGATTGAAATACTAAGTTGTTTGCTATATTGTGGACATATTGTACTACATATAAAATGACTACAAATTCCATACCATTTCAATTAGTGTATGGGCAAGAGATAATATTATCAATCAATTGGAAGTTCAAAGTTTGAGAATTACATTGGATGAAGATCTTGGTGACAAGGAATTTCTCCAATTTTAATTCACAAAATTAGAAAAACTTGATGAAATTAGGGCTACGACTCTTTTGACTATGGAAGCTACACAATATCAATGTAAGAGTTATTATGATAGTAAATTATGTTCCAAAGTGTTTCTATCCAATGATCTAGTGCTTCTTTATGATAACTAATTTAACAATTTTTTGGAAAAATTTCAAGTCTATTGGCATGGACCATATTGTTTAGTAGAAGGTTTTTTTAATAGTTCAGTTCAATTGGAACATATTATGGATACCCAATTTATGATATGTATCAATAAAAATTTATTATGATTTTATTATACATAAAATTAGGAACGGATTCTAAAAATAAGAAGAAGAAAAAAAAATAAATAAAAAATAAAAATAAAAATTATTTGTTAATGATAGATTGTCTTTAATCATAAGTATATGATGAATAGTTAAGAAGACTGATGGTAAATTTTGGATCCTAATACCAACTAATAAAGAAAATCAAAAGTGAGATTATAATAAATATAGAATAGATATTAGTTTATTTTTATAAGATATTAGTAAAATAGATTAATAGTCCATAGAATAGTCAGTTTAGGAGGACGGATGGTTGATTTAGTTATTAAAAGTAGTTAATTACAAGATTACGATTAGGATCTGGAAATTAGTAGCAATTATATAGGAGTTATAGAAGTTTGTTGGGGGGCCAGACTGTGATGGTCATGAGCTAGAGTTAAGCTAGGTGTTTCCTCTTTGTTTTTTTTGTTTTCTTTGTTATTGAAGAGTAATGGATAGTTTTTGGATATTAAGATGTGAGTTTGTGGAATAAATCAAAGATTGATTTATGAGTTATTGATTATATAATTAGAGTACTGAGTGATTGAATTATATGAGAAGTTATTGGAAGATTGATTATGGATGGAAGATTATGATTGTTGTTTATTGAGAGTTGTATGTGTGTGTTTTGACAGAGGAAGTTTGTGATTACAGGAATTCTGTGAATTCAGATTGATTGGAGTGAAGTCTATTATTCTTGGTGTTGAATGGAATTTATTGAATTTTGAGCGGTCTTTTGAAAGAACAGGGTTGTACATTATGGTTATCAGTTGATGAAGGAGTATTGTTACTGGGAGGAAGCATTATAGTGTTTCTTAGTGTTTTAGTGGTTCAGAATACAGTTAATTGTGTAACCCCAACAAGTGAAATTCATGCATTTAGTCTTTCCCTGTATTCGAATTTTCTTATATAGGTTTATTCTAGAAGGAATTATAGAATAAGTAAAATGACAATCACATTTTGATGCCACTGCCAGGGATTGACAATAGCATTGAGTGTTAAGAATTAACTGCCAAATCAGTAGCTGAGAAATAGGAAGCAAATTGAGCAGTATATAATGAAAGATTATAGTTATTAAGAATGAAAACATTACTGTAAAGAAAACACGTCAGTCGAAAGAAAGACAAGAGAGAGCACAAAGAAGAGAATCATTGTGAAACAAGTAAGAATGCAAGTTAAAAAGGAAGCATTGACAAAGTTGGATTAAGCCATGGTTGCATGCCTGTCGGCATATCTGAGTATATCCATAAGCTGATCGACATCAAATATTTCAGTAATATATATCGTTAAGAAAATTACCAAAAGCACTCTTAGGAAATTTTATCAACAGCCCAACATATCTCTTGAGCTTGTTAACTGCAAGTGGAGGAAACACAAAAGAATTGGGTACACCATTGGATACCTTCCCAATAGCAGAAATTATCAATTTTGTAAAAATTGGTTTCGTAGAATGGCACATTGTCTTCTTCAATGGCAATAGGTGGTGTAGCGATTCTAATAGCAGTACAAATAGATGACGTGAGCAATCGCATAACAAGCATGGCTTCGTTACCTACTTTTAGGGACTTTTTGGATATAGATCTCGATCAACATTTATCTTTGTTTCTGACAGCATGTGTAGCCAATAATGGAAGAATCGAAGATATTTGGTTACGATGGTTGCTAGCAACCTTAAAAGACACGGCATTTGAATGGTACAACTGCCAATCAGTGGGTCAATTTCCGAATTGGAAAGAATTAAAGAATGTATTTTTAACCCATTTTCGGTCAATAGATTTTGAGGATCGTCTTTGAGAGAGGTTAATGAATAGCAAAATGATCCTAGGGGAAGCGGTGGAATTGTATTATGGCCGGATGGTTGATGTATTGAGTAAGTGGCCGAATCACCAAATGCCGGAGGCATTTATCTTATCCATATTAATCAATGGTTTGCAACCACCAGAGTTAAAAATGTTTGTGAAGGAAGCTCAATCCGTTATGGTGTTTGCATCCCTTAATAGAGCCAAGGTTTGAGAGGAATGCCATTATGATCAATTTTTAACTGTGGAAGCTACGATGATTCCAGTTCAAGGCAGTTATCAAAATCCGACTTGTAACGGATTAATGGGTGCTTATCCATGGATGTTAGATACAAGGACCAATTCGAATGCCAATAGTCAGGGACCAATTAATGTCATCCTATTGCAAGCTATACCATCGAATGTGGCAACAGTGTATGCTCTCTATTTTCCATATCAATAACAAGCATTAATTGCGACAGAGTTATCAATAATACCAGCGCCAATAGATTTCAATGAAGCGTTGTTGTTGAACCTAACAAAGAAAATGGAGGAAATGGCCGTCAATATGGCCAAAGATAAGGAGAAGAGGAAAAAGCCTACCAATACTAGGATCAATGTTTGGTGCAGTAATTGTAAGGGCCACGGTCATTTGATAACAAAATACACTTCACCCTCACAAATGATGGGTCAATGTACATTTTGTGGAGGAAAGCACTTAACAGCTAATTGTTGGAATTTACAAAGGCAACAACAATTCAGTAATCAAACCATGATCCCAACAACTCATTGGGATGTCAATGAAGTTTAATCAAGAAATATGTTTGGATGGAATGGAAATCGATCTAATTGACAAAATCGAGCATTTAATAACTTTCAAAGTTCTAATTTTAATCAGAGATTTGTATCAAATTCCCAAAACTACGAGAAAGAGCAGCAGAGATATCAGTAATATGTTCTATCGGCGTCATCGAACCAAGTTCCCTCCGTTCCAATGGGACAACTAAGATCATTTTCTAACCCTACATGGAACAAGCCTAGTAGGTATATATTGGTGGAAATACCCAATATGCTTGATGGGGGTGCAAGAAGACCACTTCATTGTTTCTGTTGCAGACAGATTGGCCATTATGCGAGTCAATGTCTCAATCTCAAAGCCAATGACAATTATGCGCTTGTTTGTGGGAATTACAAGCAGTCGGGATATACTTATCAACAATGTAATGCTCCGTTCAATTTCAATAATCGAGTTCAGCAGATCTAAAACTAAGGAAAAATAGAAGAGATAAATCAAGGTCCTCAAGATTCTCTAATGAATCGGGTGGAATGTGTCCAAGCCGTTCTTACCAGGAGTCAGCAAAAAGGGAAAGGACCAATTTAACATTTGGGTGATCCTAAAGCGAAGGGCTAATGTGACCCAATTATGGGAACATCCAATCCAGGTCCTGTTACGGGCCTCTTACCCAGTATGAGACCTGACTTGGTTGGACTATCCAATGGGGTACTGATTATTGAGGCTTTGGATCCGTTTCAAGCTGTTTCGTTTTGTACACAGTTTCAAGAAACATCCTTTCCATTGAAAGATCCTCTAGAAGGTGTGAATTCCAAGGAAACTACGTCTGTTGTTCAAATTTCAAGTCCACAACGGAAGAATATCTTATCTTAAGGAGTTAAACTCCAACCAATGAAAAAAAAGAGGATATTGGGTATCATCCTAAATATGGAATCCTATAACATTTTGAAGGATCTAGATGCTATTTGACCTTCATTTGCTATTTAGAAGGATCATATGCTATTTAGAAGGATCTAGATGTTATTTCTATGAAATACATTTTGAAGGATCTAGATGCATTTTGAAGGATCTAGATGAAAATATAAATAAAGAAGATTTATTGATATTTAGTCACCTTGGATGTTAGAAGCGACGACCAATTCCAGTGCAAATATTGAGAGATCAGGTTCAGTCACCCCGTTACAGTCAGTCGGGGTATATTCACCAATAATGAAATGCTCCATTCGATTCCTGTAATGGGAGTCAGCAGGAAGGAAAAAGACCAATTCAACGTCGGGTGAGCCTGGTTTGGAGCACCAATTGGATCCAATTTCAAAAGACATCTAATCCATGTCCTATTATGGGCCTCTTACCTAGTATGAGGCCTGACTTGGTCAAAAAACACAATGCGGTCCAATTACGGGGCTTCGATTCTGTTTCAGGCTGTTCCATTTTTTTTGCCGTTCCGGGAACATCCTTTCTGTAAAAAGATCTCTTAAAGGCAAAAATATGGAGGAAAAAAGATAGGTTGGTTGTTCCAATTCAGGAAGTCCAAGGTGAAAGAATAGAATCTTCTCAGGGTAAAAGGAGAGGGTAGGTTAAGAAATGGATTTTTTTTGAGAATCGAGATTTTAGGTCGGAGAGCTAGCTTCATGCTTTCGAAAAAAGATGGAGAATTGGGATTTTTTTTATTTGTAGGGTTTTAGAGAGACTCAGAGGGAGGTTGATGAAAGTTAGTGTTATATTAGTAAACTAGATTTTTCCGTAAGAGATGAAAGGTTGGTACTCTTGATTGTTGATGGAATGGGAGATACTTTTGGGGTTGAAATTCAAAGTTGTCTAGAAGGTTGAGTATGTTGAATGCATGCGTGGTTGTGTTAATCTGACTGTACGGATAGAGGATATCTGCCAACAGATTAAAGAGGTATTGGGAGTTGGCAAATTGAAGGTTGTTTAGGATTTCTATGATAACTGGGGACCTACCGACAAGGATAAGAGGAATATCGGCGAGCGGCCAAGGAACATTGGTGCGGATTGCAGCATAGCATCACAATCTGTAAGCGGGGTTGAACTAGAACTTCTTGAGCATTCGAAAGAGCTTGCAAAGATACTAGCAATAGATGTTTCACAATAAGTCAATAGGATAGATTGAGGATCATAGCTTGCCAAAGTTCACAGTCTAGAATTAAGGTAATTAACGATAAGGATAAAATAAAAAAAATATAAAATAAATAAAATAAAATAAAAATAACAAAAGAGATTAAAGTTATATAAGATCTCTAGGTGTTTTATATTGGAATTAAGCTTTTACATTGCAATCCGATATAGATTGTATTCGGGTAGTCAAAAATCCGATAGACTGCTTGAGTACTAGTGAAACACCATACTACCTTCTACATTCAAATGCCCGACGCATTCTCAAGCAAAATAGCACGTAATATGACATAAGTAGTGAATCCAATGTGAAAGCTTGAGGTAGAAGGTATTGGATTTCATTTGATTTTATTTTTATTTTTATTTTATGGAAAACAAAAATAAAAATTTTAAAGGATCTTTGGGAGGAGTTTCTGATGGGGGTTCTTCTAAAGGACAAGGTATGCACATGGATCTGTCTATTGCTAGTATGTTTCAAGCCTTCTCATTATCAATGCAGCAATAGCAAAGCAATGATCGAAAAGAAGCTTTGGCAACTAAAGCATTACAAGCAGTGGTCAATAAAATTGATCAATTTGATGGAAGGAATATTTCAAGGTATTTAAGATGTTATGTTTGTGAAATGGAATTAAATCAGGTTTTTGAGAAGAAAATGGTTGAATTATTTCGACTTGCCATGATACTGGAGATAAAAGACCATATTATATCGATTACGGATTATTATGGAAATTCATGGGAGGTTTTTTCACATGCATTGAAAGACAAATATTTCTTGGAAGATGTTGATCGCATTACTAAGAAGCTGTTTTTGGAATGGATTGAACGGCCTAACAAGAATTTGCAAGCAATAAAGCTACTAAGGGAATTTGAGAGACAGTACTCTCAATTATCGAAGGTAGAAAAATTGACATTGGAGCCGAACAAAGTTGATCTATTTCTTCAAGCTGCTGATGGAGAATTGCAAGAGAATTTGGAACTCCTTCTTGAAGACAAAGAAGAAGATGAAGGATTGACAATAAAGTAGAAGAGCGTTGAAGATGCGGTAGGGTTGCTTGCAAAAAGAGAAAGAAGGAAGGATAGGAGCAATATTCCAAAAACAATACAAGCACCCAAAGCTCTAGTACGTACAATACCACCAACAATGCCTACAGTTCAACCTTCGACATCCTTATCAAAGAAAGCAGATATGTGGATGGAAGAAATTATACGAGGAATACGAGATCTTCAAATCAAATTGGCAAGACTTGAAGAGAATACTTCTACAAACAATTTGAAGAATGTTTCAAAACAAGGATATGTACAAAGATGCATTTGGTGTGATGACACTTCACACACTAGGAAAGATTGCAATGAATTTAATAATATGATACGGCAAGGAATTATTTGCTGAAAAGATAGGAAGATAGCATTAAAAGATAAGGAGGATCTTCTTCAAACCAATTTTGGCAAGGGAAGAATGAGAGCATTGGTTCAAGATTACTTAAAAGAGCATGAAACAACAGCACGAGAAAGTACAAGTTATAGTGCTAGAGTAGATGATGACCTTGGTGGAAGAACGGAAACTAGTGAGTTTTGGGCTTCTGCCATTTCTACAATGCAAAAAGGGAAATTACCTCGAGAAGCGTTATAGAGGACTGCAGCTATAATACAAGGTGCAACAGGTTGGAAGGATCCTGTTGAGTCTCTTTCAGTTCATGCATATATTGCTAAGAGCCAAAATGAAGCTTTGATGGAAGAAAAGAGACGAGGAAATTTTGATGATACGAGAGAAGGAAATTCTTCTAAGAGGCAAACTCGAGGAGACAAGGCTCGGGAGGCAGCTTGACAAGAATTGCCTATAAAGGATACCTCAGCATCATTGGAAGAAAAAACAAGGGAAACAAAAGATAAGGGCAAATCAATTGCTTATAAGCTACTTTCTGACATCGAAGCGGAAACAAATTTGAAAGGAGTGTTGAAAGAACATATATTAAATGCTAAGGTGGAATTCACATTGAAAGAAGTTTTGGAAATTGCAAAGAAGGAGTTTCATGATGTTATCATTGACAGCATTAAGCAAAAGAGATAATTAATAGGCGAAACTGGAATGAATCATGCTATTGATGCAAGAATATATAAAGATGAAGAAGAGGTTGATATTGGTTACAAGCAACCAACAAATGAAAAGAATGGGTATAATCAACAAGTACATTTCGAAGATTATAGTGATAAGAAAATAAAAACTTTGAGCCATTATACTCGAAAGCATTGGGCAAAGGTAACTACTGAGGTATTGGTGAAAGTAGGAGATATAGAAGAACCAATTTTTGCTTTAGTCGACCATGGTTCTGAAATAAATCTTATGTCTAAAGATCTTTATAAAAAAAAAATGGCCAATTGATATGGAACATGGATGGGTAATATGAGCAGCTAATAACACACGGGGTGAATTATATGGAGCTTGTCTAGATGTCAAAATTTGGATTGGGAATGTTGCGACGGAGCAACATTTCTTTGTTCAAGATATAACATCTTATCCGTTGAGTTTAGGACAACCTTATATTATGACAACACGGATGGAAACAAAAGTACTTGACAATGGTTCTGCTTATACAAGGGTACGTAGCGAAGATGGGAGGAAAGCTGTAAAATTTCTAACAGTACCTCCTAACCATGAACGAAATTGAGATAGGTTGAGGGAGAAACCATTGCCAAAGATTATTGAAGGATTTAAGGATTTTGGAGAGGTGCCACTATAAAGCGAGATTATGGAGGTACAAAAGAGGAGGTACTCTCGCGAGATGAAGGTACCTTTGATGCGAGTTTTATTGATATTTTGGAGAATGGAAATATTATGTATAAAAAAGTTGATGATTTTAAAAGAAAAGAAAGGAAAAGATTATATAATATTGAAGGAGAATTATGCAAGTTAGGTACATTGTAAGATCATCAAAGGATTTTAGGTGTTTATGAAGAAAATGGACTAGAAGATTCATTGGAATTGATTACATCTATTGGATTAGGGGATAATGATAAGATTATTGAGATTCATTCAAGAGAGGTTTATACCATACTTGAATCTTTTCAAGCACTAGAAGTCACTGTAGAGACGAGATATAAAACGGTAGATAAGAAGGTGAAGCCTATTGCCGGACCATTACCAGAAGATTTTAAGGAACAAATGGGAGAAGCATCAAAAGAAGCAAGTTTAAGAGATCCAATGAGTATTGGACATCAGTTTACTAAAGAGACTTTTGAAGAATTGAAGATTGATTCTGATGGTTCTTTATTGCCGGAGGAAATTACTTGCTTCAAAAAGATGTTGGCTAAATAAGGTAGATCATTTGCCTTCGAATCTTATGAAATTGGGTGTGTGGATCCGAATATTATAACACCTATGGTTATCTTCACTGTACCACATGTACTTTGGAATCTAAGACCGATTCCAGTACCAAGGATACATTTACCTAAATTGGTAGAACTATTAAAAGAAAAGATGAAGATGAAAATATTAGAACCCTCATTTGTGCCGTATTCTAGTCGATGGTTTACGATACCTAAGAAGAATGGATCACTACGGTTTATTCAAGATATGCAATCGATGAATGCAGTAACTGTCAAGAATGCAAGAATTGGACCTATTGTGGATGAATTTGCTGAGGCATTTGCAAGAAGGGCGATTTATTCAATGGATGACTTGTATTGAGGTTATGATCAATTTTAACTTGTTGAAGGAAGTAGAGATATGAGGACGATGAGGACACCACTTAGATTGGTTAGAATGTGCACTCTTCCTCAAGGCGCGACCAACTCAGTTGCACATATGATGAATGGGATGAATAAGGTATTAAGAGATTTTATTCCGCAGAAGACTATGCCTTTTCTAGATGATGTTCCTATAAAAGGGTGCAGAGAAGGAGACAAGGATGAAACTTTAGATAAGAGGGGATGTCACAAATATTTTGTTGATCATTTATAAGATTGTGAAAAGATTTTAACTCGACTTGGAGAAATTCATCTTACATTATCGGGTATGAAGTCCGTATTTAGAGTACAAGAGGTTGTGATTGTTGGACATTTATGTGGATCTTACGGAAGAAAACTAGATCTGACTAAAGTTGATGCAATTGGAAGGATAAAAGAGGATTGTGATTCTTTAATAGAGGTTCGCAGGTTTTTAGGTGCATGTGTATTTTATCGAATCTAAATCCCTCATTATGCTCACATAGCGGATCTATTATATGAACTGTTATCCAAGCGCTACCAATTTAAATGGAAAGAAAGGCATATTCAAACAATGCAAAGATTGAAGAAATTATTGATGTCACCTCCAATATTGAGGAAGGTTGATTATAAGTGCAATAGACTAATGATTCTTATTGTGGACACTAGTCTAATTGCCATTAGATGGGCTGTGGGTCAAGATGATTCAAGTGGGAATAGATTTGCAGCTCGATTTGGAGCTAAAGTTTTAAGATTTTGTCAGCATGCATATTTGCAAGTCAAAAGATAACTTTGGAGAGTTGTTTCGGCTATGAAAGCTGAAAAGGACTATTTGATTGGCGCAGTAGTAGTAATTGAATCAGATTGCTTGCCATTACTTGGAATGATTACTAACTGTTCAATGCCAGATATTGCAATGTTGAGATGGATTGCTTATATTAAATCACTAAATCCAGAATTTAAGCATGTTACTAAGAAGGACAATTTAGTAGCAGACATGCTATCTCGAGTAAGATACGAGAGGGAGGACGAAATGGTTGAAGACATTGATAACGTCAGATTGAAATTCTATTCAATATCAAATCTCAACAGAGAAGACAAGCTATTTCTTGAAGAATCTTATGAAGGAGAATTATTGGATATTGGTCATTACTTGAATAGCTTGACTAAGCAAGGGAATTGGTCTACAGAAAAATCCAAACAAATAAGAAAAAAAAACATATGGATTTTTGCTTTGAGATGGATTCTTATGGAAGAGATCGAAGAAAAGAATTGGGATGCCACAACGAGTGATAGGCAAAAAAGAAGAAAAACTAAAATTATTAAAGGAGTTTCATGATAGTTTATAGGCAGGGCATAGAGGAATCTGGGCTACTTTTGCTAAACTCAAGGAACAATATTGGTGGAAAAATATGTATCAAGATGTGCTCTCATTTGTAGAGTCATGTGAAATTTGTCAATCGTATTCTAATATCTGACATCAAGATGGTCTTCATCCTACATATCCTCTGGCTATTCATTTTAAATAGGTTGTTGATTTGGTTATTATGCCAGTTGGGTTATGGCAAATGAGATATTTGATCTTAGCTCGTGAAGATTTATCAAATCAAGTAGAAGGAAGAGCATTGAGGACAAAATCTACAGAGGGAATTTGTAGGTTTTTGCTTGAAGATGTCATTTGCCGCTACGGATGCATAGGAAAAATCACTGCAGATCGTAGAGAATTAAATGTACAAGAAGCTTATAAGTTCTTTGAAAGATGTGGACTTAAACTATCATTGACTACTGCTTATAATCTAAAAGGGAATGCAAAAAGCGAACGTGGTCACCCATCGATTGTGAAAGCATTAATTAAAGCTTGTAATGGGAAAGTTAGAGAGTGGCCACGGCTTTTGTCATTTGCATTATGGATTGATCGAACAACACATAGTTCGGTGACACGATATATGCCAATAGAACTTATGACAGGTCGAAAACCAATTATGCCGATTGAAAAAAGGATACTTACTTGGAGTATGCTACCATGGGAAGATGGATTGACAAGAGAAGAACTTCTGGCTATTAGGATTCGATAATTGGAGCAAAGATCGAAAGATGTGCAGATAGCATTGGAAAGGTTAAAAAGAGCAAGGTTGTAAAATAAGATGCGATTCGATAAGCAACATTGATTGAGACCTAAAGTAATTGAAAAAGGTGATTAGGTACTTGTTTATGATAGTAGTCTGGACAACCAATATAGTACTTTACGGAAGTTTTTAAAATGTTGATTTGGACCGTATGTGGTAACAACTGTTAATGATAATGCGACTTACTCATTGCAGGAGTTAGATGGCACAAGGTTAAAAATACCAATTGCAGGAAAGAGAGTGAAATTGTTTAAACAAAGATATACAGAAATAAATATAGAAGACCTTAATGAAGACATACATATTCTGCAGTGGAAAGATGAAATTGATTGGATAGCAAAAATGATGAAGATGGACTAAACGAAGATTTGGAGAATATATTATGAATCAAACAGCAACTACATTAATTGGTGCATACCGGAGGATGCACAAGTTCAGACGGGGTGGATGTCGTGTTGTAACACATCTATATAATGAAAATATAAATGAAGAAGATTTATTAATATTTAGTAACCTTGGATGTTAGAAGCGGCGGCCAATTCTAGTGCAAATATTGAGAGGCCAGGTTCAGTCACCCTGTTATAGTTAACCGGGGCATACTCACCAATAATGAAATGCTCCATTCGATTCTAGTAACGGGAGTCAGCAGGAAGGAAAAGGACCAATTCAACGTTGGGTGAGCCTGGTTTAGAGAATCAATTGAATCCAATTTTAAAAGACATCTAATTCAGGTCCTATTACGGGCCTCTTACCTAGTATGAAACCTGACTTGGTCGGACAACCCAATGCGGTCTAATTACGGGGCTTCGATTCCATTTCAGGCTGTTCCATTCTTTTTGCCATTTCAGGAACATCCTTTCTGTAAAAGGATCTCTTAAAGGCAAAAATGTGGAGGAAGAAAGAGAGGTTGGCTGTTCCAATTCGGGGAGTCCAAGGTGGAAGAATAGAATCTTATCAGGGTAAAAGGAGAGGGTAGGTTAAGAAATGGATTTTTTTTTGAAAATCGGGATTTTAGGTCGGAGAACTAGCTTCATGCTTTCGAAAAAAGATGGAGAATTGGGGTTTTTTTTATATATAGGATTTTGGGGAGACTCAGAGGGGGGTTGTTGAAAGTCAGTGTTATATTGGTGAACTGGATTTTTCCATAAGAGAGGAAAGGCTGGTACTCTTGATTGTTGATGGAATAGGAGATACTTTTGTGGTTGAAATTCAGAGTTGTCTAGAAGGTTGAGTATGCTGAATGAATGTGTGGTTGTGTTATTCTGACTGTACGGATAGAGGATATCTGCCAACAGTTTAAAGAGGTATTGGGAGTTGGCAAATTGGGGGTTGTTTAGGGTTTCTATGATAACTGGGGACCTACCGACAAGGATAAGAGGAATATCGGAGAGCGGCCAAGGGACATTGGTGTGGATTGCAGCATAGCCTCACAATCTGTAAGCGGGGTTGAACTAGAACTTCTTGAGCATTCGAAAGGGCTTGCAGAGATACTAACAATAGATATTTCACAACAAGTCGAAAGGATAGATTGAGGATCACAGCTTGCCGAAGTTCACAGTCTAGGATTAAAGTAATTAACGATAAGGATAAAATAAAAAAACATAAAATAAATAAAATAAAATAAAAATAACAAAAGAGATTAAAGTTATATAGGGTGTCTAGGCGTTTTATATTGGAATTAAGCTTTTACATTGCAATCTGATATAGATTATATTTGGGTAGTCAAGAACCCGATAGACTACTTGAGTACTAGCAAAACACCATACTACCTTCTACAGCCAGACGCCCGACACGTTCTCAAGCAAGATAGCACTTAATACGACAACATGCATCAACCATCGATGTTTCGATTAATAGTATTATGATCTCGAATATTTAGGTGGATGGTGGTTCCAGTGTCAATTTATTGAACGTTGATACAATGGATGCTTTAGATTTGGAACACTTAATATCTACGACATTGGTATTACGGATGGCAAATCATAGCCGGATTATACCAATGGATATTTTATGGAGTGTTCAAACTATAATTATTGGTATTACATATACAATTGATTATATCATCTTTCAGCTACAACGTTTGACTTTATTGTATCCAATTTTATTGAGATGACCCTAGCTTTATCAGGCGAAGGTCAAAAACGATTGAGGTCGGGGTACTTTGACAATTGACAAGAGCGGCGATAAAATGGTATTACAAATGTACCCAGTACACTATCATGGGGAGTCTCAATCACCAGCATCTAAATTGACATTGGACAATGAGTTTAGCTCTGATGATGATATAATCGCACCAATTACGGAGGTGTCAGTGGAGGCAGAGCAACACCTTGGAGTGGTGTACCAATGTGGAGGTCCGGAGGAGTACTTGATATACCCGACAGATTTGGAAAGCTCTGATTATGTTACTATTGATTGAATGACCAAGTATAATATGCACCATGTTAGTGCCTTGGACACAGGATTCAGGTATTCGCACATGTTGGACTTACCGACTGATTTTCAACCAACGCGGGGATTGAAACAAAACATCGCCATTGTACCTTTATGTCAAACTATTAACTTGGCGATTAGAGCAGAGCCCCGGATAATTAAGGTCTACGAAGGTGTTAAAGAATAGAAGTTGATCTGCTGGACATAATTTTTTTACATCATAAATCAGCTTTTGCTTGAACTTATGATGATCTAAAAGGTATCCCTACTAAAGTTTGTGAGCATCGTATTATTTTAGATGAGAACGCTAAATTGGTACGGCAAAGGTAACATCGCCTTAATCCTAAATATTTCCTCATGGTGAAGGAGGTATTAGACAAGCTTCTATTGGTTGGTTTTATTTACTTGGTACCAAATAGTGAGTGGATTTCTCTAATCATCATGGTGCCAAAAAAGAATGGAAAAATCCGCATTTGTCAAGATTTTTGAAAACTTAATGTGGCCACCAAGAAAGATTACTTTCCATTACCTTTCATGGACACAAGGTAGACCTAATTATGATATAAGTAAGTTAGGATGTAGAGGCGATTGAAAGGATAGTTAGTAGTTATTAATGTGTAAAATGGGATGGAGGTGAGAAATAGACAGTATGAATAACATGTTCTCATGATCATCGGTAGTAAGAAAATAGGAGTGGGGCACCAGTTAGAGGTCATTTTGTGTTGTAATTCTTGGTTTTTTTCTAAGATTGCTATTTCTTGTGTTTCTTATGTTTCTGAGGGTAATAGTTCCAGTTAAGAGTTTGAGAGAGGGAGCGTCATGGCAATTAAAAGTGCAAAATAAGCTACAAACAAAGAGGACAGTGGCCAAAACATGAGAGCTAGATGTGCATTAAAACCACCTTCTGTGATAATCATTACTAATATGGAGCCGATGAAGTTGAATATCTGCTGGACGCCGAAAAGAATAAAAGACTTTCAAAATGCATAGTTGTTTCAACTTTTATACCTATCAGATCACTTATCATCAATTAATGTATCAATAGTGGAAGAATATATTGCAAACTATGACCCAAAGGATGGATCAAGTGTGGTACAAGGGCAAATTATTGAGATTGATGGAACAATCCTCGAAAAGGTGTTGTGTCTTTCCATTGGAGAAATTGCGGTAGGAGTTGATGACTCAAGCAACTTCAGTCTAGGAAGATATTTCAAGGGAGGTATGTCGGCCTTTGAGAGGAGCCAAGGTTGGTAGACTACTGAGGCAATTTCACCAGAACTCATAGAATGATTCCATTTTGTGGTGAAGCGATTAGGATTGTATCGACACTTAATATATATGTCCAAACGGTTATTGTATGCAGCGATAGGGGCGCTGGATGAATGATGTTTAACTGGGCAGCATACGTAGCCACTCATATTCATGCGGAGATAGGAGCCAAGTAAAAATTGGAAAAACTCACTTATTTGCTTTGTTCCAATTACGTGTATGCTGTGATCGCACACACATTGCATCAAACAATGCCAGTAGAAGAAAGTCTTGTACGAGTGCCAGTTCCTCTGCAGAGAGAACAAAATTTGTTGGCACAGAATGTCAATACAGTGGATGTAATATACAAAATTGGAGAGTCAAGTCATACAATGGCACTAGGGATCATTCTAGTTATTAAATCAGAATGGTGTCATGTTGTAATATGACTATATGGTGAAAGATGATAATATGAATCTTATTATAGAAGAGCCAAGTTAAAAGAAAAGGTAGAAAAATATGGATAAAAGATAGGAAGATAGTCAAACTTTTAGTAGGAACGCTGCCTTTTTAGAAAAAATAGCTTCTATTTACTTTGTAGGGCCAAAAATAAAGAAAAGTAAGATAGATTGGAAAAATAAATAATATAGACATCTTTAGAAGGAAGTTAAGAGTAAATTCTAGTAAAAATTACTTAAATAAACTAGATGTTGATACTTGGAGAGGGCCAGTTATGAACCAGGATCGAAATCAGACCCTGAGGCAAAAAATCGAGTCTCGATGATGACTCCAGGACTCTTTGGCAGATCGGAAAATGGGATTTGATAGAAGATTGAATAGGGTTTCTATGGGCATTGATTTTGAGTGATTTTGAGTTGTTATGACTTTGTAAGAACTTTGCAAAGTCAAGATTTGTTTCGGATGACTTGGATTTTATGAAATAAAATAGGATTTATGTTTTGGGTGATTTCGAGAGTTTTGTATGAGTTCTATGGGTGAAATTTTGTGAATTTATGGTTATAATTGTGTTCAATATTTTTTGTGAATTTGAACTCGATCTAACGATTGAATTCAAGGACATTGAGGTTTAAGTGGGTCAAGGTCTCAGAAAGTAGAATTTTAGGTTCAATGAGGGTTTTTAAGATTTCTTGCAATCTACTAGTTGGATTGGGGTGAAACTTATGTGAGAGGATATTAGACTTGCTTTTCTTTGTATATAAAATTTTTGAGATCAATCAAATAGTGCAAAGGAGAGATATTGGCTCTGGAAGATTGGCATCAAGATTAAAGAAGGAGGCCGACCAATATCCAAGCACATTTTTGGATTTGAGTTAGGATTTGGTTTAGGGTTTAGGATTTGAGTTAGGATTTGGTTTAGGATTTAGGATTTAGGATTTTGTTTAAGGTTTAGATTTTGGATTAGGATTTGATTTAGGGTTTAGAATTTGGATTAGGATTTGGATTAGGATTTAGGATTTGGATTAGGATTTGGTTAGGGTTTGATTTAGGATTTAAGATTTGGTTTAGGATTTGATTAGGATTTGGTTTAAGGTTTGTTTAAGGTTTATTTTAGGATTTAGGATTTTATTAGGATTTAAGATTTAATTAGTTTTGGCCTAAAGTTTGAATGAAGTTCAATAGGATTTTAACTAGAATTAAATTAAGATTGAATTGAGATGTATTTGAATGATATTTGTGATTCTTCTAATATTTCTTTAAGAATTCTTATTGTTTGTTTGAAATTTCTTTGAGGTTTTTTTGAAATTTGATTAAGCTTTCTTACCATTATTATAGTCTAATTAGAGCATTGTTAGTATTCTATTAGAATTAAGATTTTGTTATTACAATTTCCATTCTTTCTTCCACAGCCAGGTGCCCGGAGCATTCTCAAGCAAAACTTTACATATTACGACAACGGGTTCCAATTCGTTTAGCAATAGAAGAAGAGAATGAAATTCCAATTTTGGTAGATATTAATCAGTTGGCATTTCCACAAGGTCAATTGCTCAAAGGAATACTTCTTAAGAATTTTTTATTGAAGCATATTTCATAAATACATTATATAGTGGGAGTATTGGATGTAGAAGGCAGTAACAAACGAGATTTAGAAGACAATAAGAAAGTGATATCAGAGTAAGTCCGAAGAATTGAAGAGCAAGAATGGACAATAAACAAAATTGGGAAATCCAAGCTAATATTGGAGCAGAAATGGGTTCACCAATATGAGACTTGGACGAAAGAAAAAGAACACATCTTACGGATTGTGGAAGGACAACGGGACAAATTGATACAGAATTGCAAGACATGAGATTTGGAATGAAAAAAACTCAAATACTAGTTGCAGGCAGAAGGAGACAAGGCAGAATTATTAACGAAAGAGAAAGAAACATTGAGTAACCAATTCAAATGCGAAATAGAGAAGTTGAGGTCCAAAATCGAAGTTTTACAACCTAAGGTGACAAAATTGATGGAAGAATTAATAATGAGGAGGCGGTCACAAGTGTCAATTGAAGATGTTCTAGAATGGATGAGTCAGTAGCACCATTAGTTGGAACTCCGTGATACCCAGATCTTGAAACAAGAGGCTCAAGTCCTTGAATTGAAAAAGTATAATGAAGATCTCTCAAACTAGTTAAGAAAGGAGTCGATGGACAAATTGGAGGAGGAAGAAGATTTGAATTTAAAATCAGATTTGGTGGAACCTACATTAGATAATGCAGCAAATGATTAATTAAGTGGGCCAGAAGAACTAGTAATTTTGTAGAGTTTTGTTAAGTAGGTTTTACATAAATATCCATTGCGTATTTGTGAAGACGCTGTACAAATAGAAATGGGGCTATGTAGAATAGATATTAATTTATTTTTATAAGATATTAGTAAAATAGATTAATAGTCCATAGAATAGTCAGTTTAGGAGGACGGATGATTGATTTAGTTATTAAAAGTGGTTAATTATAAGATTACGATTAGGATCTGGAAATTAGTAGCAATTATATAAGAGTTGTAGAAGTTTGTTGGAAGGCCAATTTATGATAGTCATGAGCCGGAGTTAAGCTTGGTGCTTCCTCTTTGTTTTTTTTGTTTTCTTTGTTATTGAAGAGTAATGGATAGTTTTTGGATACTGAGAAGTGAGTCTGTGGAATAAATCAGAGATTGATTTATGAGTTATTGATTATATAATTAGAGTACTAAGTGATTGAATTATATGAGAAGTTATTGGAAGTTTGATTATGGATGGAAGATTATGATTGTTGTTTATTGAGAGTTGTATGTGTGTATTTTGACAGAGGAAGTTTGTGATTACAGGAATTCTCTGAATTCAGATTGGTTGGAGTGAAGTCTGTTATTCTTGGAATTGGATGGAATTTATTGACTTTTGAACAGTCTTTTGAAAGTGCAGGATTGCACATTGTGGTTATCAGTTGATGAAGGAATATTGTTATTAAGAAGAAGCATTATAGTGTTTCTTAGTGTTTTAGTGGTTCGGAATACAGTTAATTGTATGATCCTAACAAGTGAAACTCATGCGTTTAGTCTTTCCCTGTATTCGAATTTCCCTATACATGTTTATTATAGAAAGAATTATAAAATAAGTAAAACGACAATTACATTAAACAAGATTAAGGATTTTTGATCCATATTTCAAATATAACGTTAAGAATGGGGCATATAGTGGCAGTTATCTTCAGCATTTCGTACATTGTGATTTGGACGTTGTCGGGGTAGAGAGAGTTTGCCTCAAGAAAATCCTGGGCTTCTAATTGGCACTAATTATTCAATCAAGCTTGAAAATAAGAGAAGCCCTAAGTTTTTATATATAAATTTTCCTTTTTTGAGAAATAACACCAAATATACAAGCCTCAAGTAACCCACAACTTCCAAAATATGATAAAAACTTCTAAAACCTTGTTTATTCTTATGTAGAGATTTTTCGAAACTTCAACACCTCATATCTCCTAAGCCGACCGTCTAAAAAAACTCAAATTTTACATGAGATACTGATGTATTCTTATTAACTTTTACAACAATTTTCAACTGCAAATTCGTTGCAGATCTTGAGATATCTTGAAAACCCTAATAATCGCTTCAAACCCTTATTTTTATATACGTGTGTGCAATTTTTATTATATCTCACAAAATATAAGCCCAAATTCCACGAAATTTATATGTATAGCTTCTTAACACAAAAATTTACATTTTCAAAAAAGTTTGAGCTAAAAATTCATCCAAACACTCAAGTTATGGCTCCAACCATTACTATAAACAAAACCACTTACTTACTACCTTTGATTTGGAAGCACCATCTTCAACTCCTTACAACTCCTTCATATGAACTCCAAAAGGAATAATTCTTTCATAAAAGATATAGGCCTTGAAATCACCATTCCATTTGCACCTTTTGATCTTCAAAATCTGCTGAAAAACTCCTCGTATCCTCAAAAGAGTAACAGTATGTCTTAAATTAACACCTTAACTTCAAACAGCTATAACTTCTTCATCCTAACTCCAAATCCTCTAATTTTTGTACACAAATTGTATTCCAAACCCTTAAATTTATAATCATAGCTTTTAATCTCTGAATGCTCTCTTTGAAGTTGCCGAAATCCTTCTTAAGGTCGCGGGCAACCTCCTTAAAGCCCATTGGGCATGGTATTCGACCAATAGGGATGAAGTTCTTCATTCCTTGCCTTCATCCGACCATGCCTTATTTTCATCCCTCTCAATTAGCCTCCTACTAGTTTAGATTTTCATCCTCAGGCTTCCACCTTCTCCCAAGGTTTCATACAAAATATTTAGGTCTTATATATATATATATATATATATATATATATATATTAATGTCAAAATCAAAAGAAGTAAAGAAACAAAATAAAGTTTCTTATACGAACTCCTTTTAATTTAATCTACTAGCCACTCTAACATATCTCTAGATTTATCAACATATAATATGTTTTAACTAATTTTTACATATTGTAAGTATTTACAATATGACAATGTACCAACTTAGAGTATAGGATTTACTTCAATAAGCAAGAACTTAGTATTAGTTTGAGTACGGAGTGACAAGCAAATATTCCACAATATCGATGGAAAGAGTGAAGAGAGCTATGGACAAAAAAAAAAAAAAAAAAAATTGCCATAATGTGAAAGCTAAGAAGAGTTTGAGATTGCCATCCCTAGTAGTTCTTACAAATATAGAAACAATGAGGTTGGAATTCTACTGGAATGTATAAAAATAGAGAGATTTTCAAAATATATAGTTATATCAATTTTTGTGATAGACTCATGACTTGCCACCAATTGATATAGAATTGTTAGAAAAATACATAACTAATTATGACCCAGGAGATGGTTTGAGTATTATCAAAGGGAGCATTATTAAGATTGATGAGACTACATTACAAAAGGTACTACACCTCACAATTAGTGAGTTTCTGATGGATGTTAAAGTATCAGACGATTTTACACCGAGAAGCTATTTCAAAAGTAGCATATTGTCATTCAAGAAGAATCAAGGTTGGCAAACAGTGGAGGCACTTATACCAAAGCTTATGAAGTGGATGCGTTTTGTTCAAAAGCAATTAGGTTTAAATCGACACACCACATACAAGTCCAAAAGGTTATTATTTGCTACAATAGAAATGTTAGAAAGTATGGTATTTAATTGAATAGCTTTTATAGCAACTAGAATCCATGCAAAAGTGGGAGCCAAGCGGAAGATGGAAAAAATTACATCTTTGCTTTACTCCAATTATGTGTACTCCATGATTGCATATATGTTGAATCAAATATCTCTAGTAAAAGAGAATAATAAGCCCTCTCCAGTGCCTCAACAAAATATTATGAGTTTAATAGCATTGACAATTAGTCCCAAGGTCATATACATAACCAAATCCTAAATCATGGTGCACAAAATTAAGGAATCAACTAACTCATTGAGACAAGAGGCTATACTAGAGATTCTACTAGAGCGATGTCAGAATAGAAAAAATTTGCCTCAAGAAAGTACTAGGCTCTTGGCTACGATTAATTGCTAAAATAAATCTTAAAATAAGAAAGATCAAGTTTATACATACATAAATATATATATATATATATATATATATATATATCACTTTTAGATGCTATTACATCAAATATATAAGTCTTAAGTTTCCAAAAACATCCAAAATATGATAAAACCTCTAAATCCTTAAATACCCTTATGGAGTATTATTTTTGAACTTCAAAAACTCATATCTTTCAATTGGACCATTCAAACATAGTCAAATTTTATATAAAATATTTGTATACTTTTAACAACTACGACAACAAATATCAATTGCAAATTTGTTGCGGATCTTAAGATATCACCAAAACCCTAACAGTAGTTGTAAACCCTGGTTTTTATACACCTACATGCAATTTTCTTCATATCTCAAAAAACAAACACTCAAATGCTACAAAATTTATATGCATAGCTTTTTAATACAATAATCTATCTTTTTTAAAAGATTTGAGACAAAAATTCATCTAAAAACTCAAGATATGGCTCCAACCATTATTATGAATAAAATAACTTATTTACTACTTTTGATTTGGATGTGTTGACTTTAATTCTCTATAACTTCTTCATCTAAAGTCTCTAATAAGGCCTCAGGTAGCCTCCTTAAAGTCCATTGGGTATAGCCTTCAACTAATAGGAATAAAGATTTCCATTCCTTACCTTCATCCACCCATGTCTTGCTTTCATCCCTCTCAATAAGCCTCCTATTAATTAAGATTTTTATCTTTAGGCTCTAATCTCCTCTCAAGGCTTCATACTAAACATTTAGGTCATACAATTTTTTTTAAATGCTATCATTAAAAAAGATACAATTTAAAATAAAGTTTCTTAAATCCACTCTTTTTAATTTAACCTATTAATCATTCTAATACACATCTAGATTTATTAATATTTAATATATTTTAAGTAATTTTTATATATTATAAGTATTTATAATATAACAGTGGGTTCCAATTTATTTGGCAATCGAGGTGGAGGCTGAAGTTTCTGTTTTGATGGACATAAACCAATTAGCATTTCCAAACGATAGAATACTAGAAAGAATGAATCTCAAGGATGTCACATTGGCTTAGATTTTTCAATTATAGCTCACGATGAGTAAACTGGAAGGGAAAAGAAATTTAAGACAGTAATTGGAAGCAAACAAGAAAGAGATATTGGAGCAAAGCTGCCAAATTAAAGAATAGGATCAATTTATCTAAGAAAATTCAGAATCCAAGTTGCTATTGGAGCATAGATTTGGAGAGAAACAAGAAGTTTTGTAAGAAAAAAAAAAAAAAAAAAAAAAAAATACATTTAACATATTATGGAAGGCTAAATACAAGATCTAATCTAGATTCGTAGTACATCAATGTTGGAATGAAAAAAGGCAAAGTATCAGTTGGAAATAGAATGAGAAAAAATAGCATTACTGGAATAAGAAATGCAGACATTGGGTGATCAATATGGAATTGAAACAAAAAGTTATGGGTAGAAATTAAAACTTTGAAGGTTATAGTGAAAAAATTGGAGGTTGATTTAGCCAATATTGGTCAGTCATAGATGTCTATTCTACCTATTTCAACAATTGATGAATTAAAGGAGAAGGTTAGGCAACAACAACACTATTTGGAAGTAAAAGATATTTGTATTCTGTAATTGGAGGCTCAAGTTTGTGAATTGGGAGTATATAATGAAGACTTATTAGTCCAATTAAGGAGAGATGTAATTGAAGTATTGGAAGAAGATGAGGACTTCTCATTAGAACTGGAATCAGTGCAACCACCTACGGAGAATGTTAGGATTAATCAATCTAAGAAGCCAGAGGATTAAAAACTTTGTAACGATTCTATTGAAGAAGTTTTCTTTTACCAATTCCATGTTTGCGAGGCTGTTGTACAGTTAGGAGTGGAGCTATGTAGAATGGATAGGATTTTTTTGTTTTACAATACTTTATATGTAGGATTAAGAGATACTAGTAAATTGATGAATAGATAGTTAAGAAGGCAAAATGAATGATATAATCAAAAAAAGTAGTTATCATCGATTGTGTAGTGGTTGGCATTTCAAGAAAAATATAAGTAGGTTGAAGAAGAAGTAAAAAGGCCAAACTATGATAGTCATGAATTAGAGTAAGCTTGGTGCTACGTCTTTGTTCTTTATTATCTTTATAGAAGAAAAGTAATAGATAGTTTCTCAATAATGTGAAGTGAAATTGTGGAATGAAAAAAAGATTTGATATAGATGATATCAAATAAAAAATTAAATTTATTATGTGTTGAAGTATAAGTGGAGGATTGAAAAGTCGATAATGAAAGATATTTATGAAGTATAGATATGACTAAGAGAATTATAATACATTGAATATTGAGATTCAAGAAGAAGTATGTGGAATCTAAAATTGTATGAACTAGATTACTAGGAATGATAGTTGGTTTGGAAAATTTCAATAATTAGATTATGGAATTTTTTATACAGTCTTTTAAGATAGTGTAGTATTATCTATTATTGTCATAAGTTTGGAGAGTAAAAGAAACAAAGAATAAATAAGATAGAATTATTGATTGTAATATTTTCTTTGATAGAATGTGGAAGACATATTGCATTCTTGGGTGTTTTATTTGATGAAGATACAATTAATTGTATCATCCTAACGTAAAAATTTATGTAGATAATCTTTTTCCGTATCCAAATTTCTATATACAGGTTTATTTTGATTAAATTAGTTCAGAGTAAGTAAAACGACAATCACATATTATATCCAAAAGAAAGATAGTAGATACAAAATTAATACCTTAACTTTGAATACCTATATCTCTTTCATATAAATTCCAAAAAATATAAAATTTTCACCAAAACCATAGCTAAAAATCTAAATTTATTGATCTTAGCCTCCAAAGTTCGAATGACCTTGAAAGAGTAATCCTAATCCCTAATAAGGCCTCAGACAACCTCCTTGAAGTCCATTGGATATGATTTTTAGCTAGTAGGAATTGAGATTTTTATCATCTATCTCCATTCATCCATATGAATGCCTTAACTTCTCTTTTTACTACCAAAACTCCTTTTCAATCCTTTTTTTATAAGTTCTACATAATATATGCCCTAAACATCAATTAAAAGAAACAAAATAAGACTTAAAGGATCACCAATGTCTAACAAAGGTGACTCTAAATGTATAAAAGTAACTACCAATAAAATCAACTTCAAAAGTCACTATCAAAAGAAAATAAAGTTATATAAATTTTAAAAAATACCCTTTTAAACAACCTCTTTTTGAAGTAGTAATCTATCTACATCCTATAATCAATAAAAATCCACTAACATGGCTCTCACCATGTTATCTAATATATTGTATATTAAATATATAAATATATTATTTTTACATCGTAGCTAGACCACAACAGGACAACATACAAGCAAATTATTAGAAATTGTGCATTCTGATGTTTGTGGATCAATGAAGATACTATCAATTGGAAGAACAAGGTAATTTGTTATATTTATTAATAATTTTTTAAGAAAATTGTAGATTTATATCATTAAAGCCAAAAGTGAATGTTTCTCAAGGTTTAAGGAATTTAAGGCTCTTGTATAAAAACAATATGAGTACAAGTTCAAAGTATTGTGTACGGATAATGAAAGTGAGTACATATCAAAATATGTTGATGAATTCTTGAAAATTCAAGGTGTTCTAATACAATCTTCAATTCTCTTCACTCCGCAATAAAATGAAATTATTAAAAGAATAAATCACACCCTTGTTGAGATAGTAAAGACTATACTTTATGCACAAAATTTAAAGCATGAATATTGAGTGGAAGTAGTGATAAATACTGTATATATAAGGAATAGGTGCTCAATAAGTGCACTCATATCAATGACTCCATAAAAAGCTTAGAGTAGTAAGAAACCTTGTTTTTTTTTTTTTTGTATGAAGATTTTTAGATGCATTGCCTATGCAAAAGTATCATATTATATGAGGTCCAAACTTGATGCAAAAGGTACAAAATGTATATTTATTGAATATTATGAAAGTACCAAGGTATATAGGCTAATATATTTAAAAACCAAAAAGATCATCAAAAATTGTGATGTAGAATTTTTGGAGCATAATAGTACTTGTGTGCACTTGAAAATGTGTTCAAGTAAGATTAATGGTATATTTATAGATACATCTTCAAATTCAGCAAGAAAAAAAAAATGATAATATTGATGATGGTCGAAATTCAAATCAAGATGAAGAATTAAAGAAGATAGACCCTAATATGCCTATAATTCTTAGAACCAATAATGAAGTCAATGAGAATGTTAATGATAATGATAATGATGAAAAGTACCAACCTTTGAATATGAAGAAGTAAGTTTTAAGAAAGAAGAAACTTATAAGAAACCTTGGAATGAAAGAAGATGATGTTTTATCAAGTGAAAGGAGATATCTTTTGAAAGATAGAAAACAACTTAGTACATAGTAGGAGAACCACATCTTTCTTCAAATAAGTAAAGAATATGCTAATAATATACTCCTTGCTAATTCATTGAATTTGTGTAATACAATGAAGTCCATGGATGCTATGAAGTCGGAGAATGCTATGGAAGAAGATACAAATCACTCATAGACAATAGAACATGGAAATTGATTAAACTTCTATTAAATTAATTATTAATTGGTTGTAAGTCGGTGTTTAAATTCAAAAAGAATGTCATAGACAATGTTGTGAGATACAAGTCTAAATTGATTGCCAAAGGCTATTCACAAATTGCTGATGTATATCACAAATGGCCAACATGCACAAAATATGGCCAACATGCACAAAATATGGCCAACTTGTTAGTCAAATAATTAGCCTATCAATCACCTATAAACACATATAAAATCAAAATTTTACCTATAAAGCCTCTAAGAAGCTTTTCTACAAGATATATAGTAAGTTATCTATTTTTACTTACTTTTAATTAATTCTTCTTCTTTAGATTATTACAAGTATTGGTATCATGGATATATATATATATATTTATATATATATATATATATATATATATTTATTTATTTATTTAAATAAAAACTATTAAATAAAAAATAAATATAAATAGATTTGATATTATCTTATCACAAAATATTTTAAAAGCTTTATAGACATGTATATGATTTTATACATATTCACAGTTGATTGATAGGTTAAAAACTTTGCCAACAAGTTAGCCATATTTTACACATGTGAATAGCTTATGGTATAAGTTAATAATATAGCATACATATAAGAAACTTGTCTTGTAAATTAAAAAACTTGTCTTATAAATAAGACACATATTAGAGGTCCTATAAGATATCATAACATAGCTCCTAGTTAAATAGTATATATAAAAACGAAAGTAAAACTTTTTTTACTCTTATCAATATTTTTTTAGTCCTTAGTCTTGTTTCAAGCCTTTTTAGTCTTTTTATTTTTAGCAATAGTCATTCTAACTTAATATTATTCCATCTTTGAGTAATTCTTTGAACTTTGTAAGTACCATAAGAGTGTATTGATCTTTTAGTTTTCTAAGACTCATATCTTTGACAATTTGACAATAGTGCTAACTTATTGTCCTTGTTTTATTCTTTTTATCATTTCTTTAATTTTATCTTTTTATAATATAATAATGGACATAGGAATTTGATCAATAGATATTAATATAGTAAGTTTTGATAATTACCTATGAGATATTGTGATTAATAGAGGCCTAATTTTTTAACTGACCACCACCTTATCACTTGGGTATTCTCTTTTAGCAAGTATATCCATTGCTTTAGACACCTTCTTCCAATCAATTATGAATCTAATATCTTTTATTTTATTCTTTAATAATAATTTTAAATTTTTTTATAATTTATTGTTGATTGATTAGAGAAATAGCTCTACTTTATCATTTTCAAGTGTAAGCTTTTTTACTTAAGACAATAAAAAAAATTATCTCATAAACTCTCAAAATAACTTTGTTGCAATCAATTTTTTGTTGGATTTATTAATCCATTATATGAATGATTTTTTAGTTATATTTTTAGTATCTTCTAAAAAATACTCTTGTTTTAGTTGAAGGTTAAAATCCTCTCATTTTTTTTCATAGATTTGAATAATCTCTTTTATATGCTTTCATGGCTCTAGTATAATTATAAGCTTAAATATTAAGCTCATTTCCTTCTTTAATACTTTATTGAGCTCCATCTCTTCAAAATAATATTTCAAGTACTTAAAGATATTTTTCTTATCAAACTAATTTAATAAACCAATAGCAAATTATAAAGCTTTGGTAGCTACTACCTCTTTATGTTCTATTACTTGTTATTATTATATATAAAAATTAAATGCTTAAAATATTTGAATTGTAGCAAGATTAAGCTATAATAGTAATCTCTAATATAGTTCATACTTCTACTTCCTTGTTTCGAAGCTATAATAGAAAGTCAAAAATATTTCTTCAAAACTTTCTACTCTAAATGTTTTACGTCAGATTCACCAACTACTGTATGGCATGAGTCTTTAAATTAACTAACTAGTTTTTTTAAAATAAAAACATGTATTTAGAGTGCTAAAAATCACAATATATGGATATTAGTATAGAAATCCTTAGAAAAATAGAAAATTAAAATGTTAGTTGTAAAAATGGGATCTTAGTAAGTCTTGGAGGTAATTATCTTAGTTGATTTAGTATTTTTATTTATTATTGAGTATTAAGGATTATTTATTAAAATCAATATTTAAATTGGTCTTAAATCCGTATACATCACTTATAAAAAAACCATAAACATTAGTTAGTAGTTAAAAGAATCATAAAAAAGAATCTCATATCTTTTTAATTAGTTATATAAAAAGTATGATTTATAGTAGATTTAAATTAATATTATTACTATAAAATATTTTCAAGGTAGAAAATTATAGCTTCAAATCGATCTTAATATTATAAAAATATTATAAAAAAATTTAGAATTTATTTAGAATTTTTTAGGAATTTTTAAAGCAATTTCTAAGACTTTGGTAAAAATGAATTTTATCACTTTGGAAGCCATTGTAAAGAAATGTACTGAGATTTGAAGGTTACGCAAGGTTCTTAGGCTAATTGGGTGTTTTTAAATGCCATGGGGAATCCAAAAATGCAAAAATATTGGTTTTACTAGTAAAAAATAAGTGGACCAGCAACTAGTGTAGTTCTTGTAAGAAGAGAGGTACACATGTCCCATATAGATTGTATCATCTTGAAGGTAGTTAGGAGGATAAGATTAAGGCCTTGTGGACTCTTTTAAACACCTATATACACTACTTGTGAGCCTTAGTGAGGCTTGAACTTTTAATCTCTTAAGCGAGTTATCCTTGAGGCAAAAATTATTTACTTAACTATTCATTTATTTACTTATTATTTTTAAATCTTCATAACTTACTCATAATAACTTAGATTTATATGTTTCTTACACCATTGAAAAGACAATAAAATTATCTTTTTTTTAAAAATATTAATTTTATTTTTCATTTTTTTATTAAATAAAAATACAGTGAACAAAATATAATTAATTTTATAATGTACAATTGCTTGATTACACTTGTTTCATTTGTTTTTTTGTTGTGCTTCTTTTGTTCTTGTTCTTACTACTTTCACTTTATACCACTAATTACAAGCAACTCTTAATTAATACCATCTTGTAATTTGGATTGAGGAGTGAATTTTACACACACATTTTAGTGCACCTATTGAGAGGGTGGTACTTCTAATAGTGTGTATTAATATAAAGTTGTTTGTTGTAATTATCTTGTTTGATTTAATTAAATAAAAAATTCAAATAAGACATTATTATCAGTTAGTGCTCTATATCTCTTCCTAATTATTGTAAACAAAGCATTTCAAATTCCTACTTTATAAGATAGTCAAGAATTTTATTGTAGAATTGAATATTGATTGTTCTCAGATTTTCATCAATCAATTTTTACTTATTGCATCTTTTAAGTTTCTATCTCTTCTATCATTTGAATTTTGGATTTCATGATATATTTTAAAAAATTTTGTTAAAAATCTTCTTCTTAATTATATCAAATCATAATAAAAATAAATAAAAATAAAAATCAATATTAAATTAATAATAATAATAAATTAAAATTAAAATAGAAATAAAAATAATAATATTAAATTTAAATAATTATTTAATTAATTAATAAAAACTGAACTTATTTGATAATTTTAATTTACTTTTAACTTTTATTTTTAACTTTTATTTTTACTTTTATTTTTACTTTTATTTTTACTTTTTTTTTTACTTTTATTTAGCTTTTTATCTTTATTTATTTATTTAATTATTATTTTTTTTTTATTAATATTATTATTATTATTATTTATTATGTGCATGATAAATTTTATATATTGGAATAAATTTAATGTATTTTTTATTTATTCATTGATTGATTTTTTATGTAATATTTTTATTTTTGACCTTAAGTAATATTTGATTAGTTTATTGTTAGTGTTAGCATTATTTGATGGTTTTCTTAAGTTGGTTTTCACTTCCAAAAGCATAAAGAAGTAGAGCTTGTCTTCAAGGTTTCATCACTCCCCTTCTTTATAATTTTTCTAATTGACAGCCATCTTTTAGTAGTAGGGAGATTTAATCACTCCCTCCATCCCTCATATCATTTCTTTTCATCTTTGTAAATTTCTAATTGAGTGCTTTTCTCTAGTTGTAGGAAGATTTAATCACTCTTTCCACCCCTTGTATCCCTTCTATTCACAAAAGTAGTGTAGAAAGAATTTAAAAAGAATTTAAGAGAATTATTTATCAACAAAAGAAGAAAAAATTTAAGAGAAAGGAATAAGTAGAAAAGTTAGATAGAGGGAATTTAGAAGAAAAAAAAAGAAGAAAAAAAGAAGAAGAGTGAAGACCAATAAATTCAAATTATAATCCAAGATGAGTATCTTTTTAATAAAATTCATTTAGTTTTAAATTTATTTTGTTATTAGAAATTGTGATTTGAGGGCAAGGAGTATAAGAAGAAAGAAAGAAAGTACTAATAGCTTAAAAAAAAGTAAGTCCTTGAACCTTATCGATTATTTTTTGTTTTGAAATTTTGAAAAATTGCTTAAATATAAGAAACAAGAGCTAAGAATTGGAGGGTAGAATCTAGGTGGAAGATTCAAGAAGAGGTAACCTTTTAAACCTTCTTATAGATTTTATTTTCTTTAGGATCAATGGAGCCTTAGAATCCTTTCTTAATGCAATTCAAAAATAATTTTTTAAAAATCGGTTAATTTGAATTGGATAGGAGGAAGTCCACGTTGAAATTCTTTAATATATGTTAGATTGATTGAAGATGCAAGTAGATGAGTCCTTCTTCAACATGGTATGATTTTCTTGTAAAGAATGATTTTTTTTCTAATAAAAAAGTATTATTAACTATTATAGTAGATAATTTCCTAACTATCTTGTTGTAAAAAGGCAAGAAAAAGAAAGAATTTGGGCTTCTTACTCTCCCAATACTGAATTCTTTTTTACAATTAAGATTGCTTAAGATCACTCCTACATATGGTAGTTTTGTATAGCAATTAAAGAAGAAATGCTTGCTTCACTATCACTCCATGCAAGACTATTTCTAACTTTAATTATTATTATTTTTTTCATTTTCCTTCCCTATTGGAAGGTACTTAAGTGGATTACAGGTGGAGGAGCCAAAAATTGATATTGTTGGAGAATAAGGTAGATTAAAAATTGTGCTAAGTTGAATGGTATGTTTATACTTGTCTAGATGCATCATTCTACTAGATCTAAGGAACTTAACACAATCTCCATCTATATAAAATCTGAAATTTTTTGGCAAGAAAAACAAACCAAAGTTCAAAAAAATAGAGATTGAAGGATTGGACAAGCAATCTTCTCTTCTAATGTCAAAAGGCATTTTTATTCTAAACCCATTTGAATTAAATTTAGACCAAGGATTAGGAAAAAAATGATTAGATCCTAATTTTTCTAACTTGGTTGTAGAAATAAATTGAGAGAGAGAAGGATCAACATCTCCTTCTTTTCTAATGGAATGTCAAAGAAAATCTACATCCACTCCTATATTCATTAATTCTATAGTTCAACTAAGGGATTTGCTATTTGTAATTCCTAAGGATTTATAAGTAGTTCCTATGCTCTACAACCTCCTTATATTTAAAGAAACTAGAGACAATGATCCATTGGCACATATAGAGAGGTTTATAAAACTTCTTACGATGTCTTTAATAACTAATATGGATTATTATCTTTTGTAGTTTTTAAGTACCTTGAAAGATAGAACTCAAAGAAAGGCCAAATAATTTAGAAGAGGCCAAAAAAATAGCTTGGATAGTTGAAAACATTGATAAGCAGTAAGAGCGAATGTGAAAGAAGGAAGACCATAGAATTCCTAGTTTTATTCCTATGCATGCCTATAACTTAAGAAATTCTCAAGGACATGTGAATGGGATTGTAGAAACTCAATTTCAATAAATAGACCACTATTCAGCACCTTTAGAGGTTAAACTACCCTCCATCCTTCTTGAATTCATACATCCACAAGATAAAATATATGAAAGAAAGACTTTAAGAATGAAGTCCTTCAAAGCCAATGGAGGTTCTAAAATGAACTTTTTCAACAAATGAAGGCTATGCAAGAGTAGATAACTTTTTTAATTAAGAATCAAAATTAAAATCAAAATCCTCTTTCTATAGAATCTAATAGACACACTTCAAAGCTTTGATAAACTAAGTACAATCAACTAAGGCATATTAGTTTATTTTGCTTAAACTAGTAAAATTACCATCAAAATCAAAGAAGATAGCAATCATATGTCTTACCTCATAGGAACTAAGATAAGATAGATTCCAATTCCAACCTCAAAAAAATATTATCCAAGACTTTAGAAATTAGCAATGACAATGACAAGAAGTGCACCACCTTTATAGAAAAAGCCATCCACCAAAAAATTGTTGGATAGAAAATAGAATAGTATATAGAAATTGTGGAAGAAACCATCATATAAAAGTATGTAGATAATGTAACAAATTAGTTCCTTTAAAATTTTCACAAGAAAATTACTAATAGTAAGCCTAGGATCACTTGAAGGAGGTAAAAATATCAAATTTAGATAGTACTTTAAGACCTTCTAATTTATTTTATTATTATATTAATGATTGTCATATCCAATATCCTTCCTTAAGTTTAAATATATAAAGAGGATTTATTCTATTAAGCATTGGCCAAACTCAATATGGCCAACAAAGAGAAAGATAAAATTTATAAGATGTAAGGTATTTGGAAATACCAACCAAAGAACAAGATTTTTAATCCATTCAAGACCAATTGTTGTCTTCTCACAGATATTAAATTTTTCTTAAGGAAGTTTCTAGTAAGGTTAAAGGGCTTCTTAATATAATAGCATTGGCAATTATAACCACGTCTAGATATATTACCCTTCTTCTTTTGACTTCAATAGAAAGTAAGAATAATTTAGAAGATTCTTTTAACTTCTTTGATTTAAATGAAGCCACAAAAGAGGCAATGGATAATGTGAAGAAATCAGGACAATTGTTCCATGATTTAGAACCTACTACCACTTCAAAAATCAAGATAGTAAAGGAAAAAATCCTTGTAGAGGAATTTCCTTCTATTAAAGAAAAAAAAGGTCTTAAAGTCTAAAAACTAGAATGTAGTATTCTAAAATTATTAAAAAGAAATGATCAAAAAGAGACTTATGATTTGTAAAAAGACTTGAAAAAAATTAAAGCAAATATAACTAGTACTCAATTGTTCGAGGTATCTCTATTAATGATAAGGATTTATAAAACAATAATACCTATTAAAAAATATCAAGGATTTAAAAAAATAATTCAAGTCCATATAAGAACAATTCAAAGAGTATAGAAAATCAAGACAATTGAATTGGAGGTCTCAACGGTTGACAAGATCATTCCCTACACAATTGCAGATGGAATTAGTGGATTAAATATAATACCCCTACAAAAAATGGAAAAATTGGGCCTTAATATAATTGATCCTTCTTCCTATGTAAGTAATATAGCTAATTAAAGCCAAGACAACCTTTTAAGTAAGATTAGTGGCTGTAGAATGACAATAGATCATAAAGAGTATTTCTTTACTTTCTATGTTATTCATATACATTCAAGCAAGAATTCTTATCTATTACTATTAACTAGACCTTGGCTAAAGGCAGTTGAAGTAAAAATTGATTGAAGTAGTAAAAAATCTCATATTATTTATGGCCTCCCAAAAAATCTTATAAGGATCTTCATTCAACTCCAAAGATTAGTACTAGGAAGAATCTCTACTAGTTTTGATGATGATAAAATTCATACTCATCAACTTAAGGAAGAATTAAAAAAAAAAAAAAAAGTAAGATTTGCTAATTTGAGAGAAAATAAGTGTATTCAATCCAAGATAGTCAAACCTATAGCATTTAGTTGCATGGGCCCTGGATTATACGATTGGAAGGATGATGGAAAATTTATCTAATAATTAGCAGAACATCCTACTTTAAGTGTAAATGAAATAATGACAATCAATTTTATAGATAGTTTTGCTATGTAATGACACAATGAAATAGATGTAGATTTAGCAACGTAAGTAGATGACATAAAATTTGAAGATGCCTTAGAGGTGAACTTTGATGGTACTCAAAGTCAATAATTAGAAGACATAATTGATGAGATTGATTTTAATCCTTTTTTATAATTTAAACAAATTTCTAGTAGCCTTACAACTAGAATTGATGTGGCAATCTATCCACAAATTCTAAATAATTGGTATAAAGATCTTATAGAATAAGCTCAAAAAAATAATCTTAACTATAAATTAATGGATGTCTCATTAAAAAATAAAAATCCAAAATTTATCAAAGTGAAAAGTCAATTGACAAAGAATGAATTGATAAGTTATACATCATTAATTATGGATTAAAGAGACAAATTAATATGATCTTAAAAGGATCTTAAAAGCATTCCTCTCAAAATATTCCAATATAGAATCCTTCTCCTTTTCAATACAAGTCAAGTCAGGTATAAAAAAAATAAAAATAAAATAAAATAAAATAAAAAATTCCAATCTTCAATTAATTGTCAAGGCAAAGAAAAAAAATCTTCCAAATCTAATTTATTCAACAAATGAAGATCTTAGATTAAGTTTTATCTATGGTGTTTGAAATAATAATAATAATAGTAATAATAATAATAATAATAATAATAATAATAATAATAATAATAAACTCCAAGTATGCATAGACTATAGAAAACTTAACAAGTGCATGAAAAAATATCATTTTTTTGCTATTTATTAATATCTTTTTAGAAGAAGTGGCAAGTCATCAACTTTATACATCTATGGATGGATATTTAGAATACAATCAAATATCCATAGTCCAAAAAGATTGTTGTCATGTTGTAACATGACTATATGGTAAAAGATGATAATATAGATCTTATTATAGAAGAGCCAAGTTAAAAGAAAAAGTAGAAAAAAATGGATAAAAGATAGGAAGGTAGTAAAAATTTTAGTAGTAATGTTGCCCTTTTAGAAAAAATAGCTTCTACTTACTTTGTAGGGCCAAAAATAAGGCAAAATAAGGTAGATTGAAAAAATAAATAATACAAATATCTTAAGAAGGAAGTTAAGAGTAAATTCTAGCAAAATTTACTTAGAAAAACTAGATATTTATACCCAGAGAGGGCTGGTTATAAACTAGGGTCAAAATCAAACCTTGAGGCACAAAACCGAGTCTCAACGACGACTCTGGGATTCTATGGCAGATCAGAGAGTGGAGTTTGATAGAAGATTGGATAAGATTTTTATAAGCATTGGTCTTAGGTGATTTGGATCTGTATTGACCTTGTAAGAATTTGCAAAGTCAAGGTTTGTTTTGGATGACTTGGATTTTATAAAATAAAATAGGATTTACGTTTTGGGTGTTTTCAAGAGTTTTGTAATAGATATATGAATGAAATTTTGTAAGTTAATGGTTATAATTGTATTTAATATGTGTTGCAAATTTAAGCTCGATTTAACTATTGAATTAAGGATTATTAAGGTTTAAGAAGGTCAAGATCTCAGAAAGTAGAATTTTAGGTCTAGTAAGAGTTTTTAAGATTTCTTGCAATTTATTGGTTGGATTGGAGTGAAATTTATGTGAGAAGATATGAGACTTGTTTTTCTATATGTTTGGAAATTTTAAAATCAATCGAACAGTGAAAACAAGAGATATTGGCTCTGAGAGATTAGCATTAAGGTTGAAGAAGGAGATTGGCCAATACCCGAGCATATTTTTGAAGTTATCATCTATTTGGTAATTCTGATCCCTTTCAAAAATTGTGTGTTTGTTTTCAACTTAGTTTTTAAGAAGTACAAAATTTACTTAAGATCAATAGTTTATTCAATAATTATTGATATTTAAATCTGTTGTAGGAATTATTAGGTTTTGGTTAAGGTTTAGGATTTAATTTAGGGTTAAGATTTGGTTAGGATTTGATTTAGGATTAGGGTTTGGTTAGATTTAGATTAAAGATTTAGGATTTGGTTAGGGTTTAATTTAGGATTTAAGATTTAGTTGGAGTTTGGTTTAGGATTTGATTAGGATTTGGTTTAGGATTTAGTTGGAGTTTGGTTTAGGATTTGATTAGGATTTGATTTAGGGTTTAGGATTTGGTTTAGGATTTAGGATTTAGGATTTTATAAGGATTTATTTAGGATTTAAGATTTAATTATTTTTGGCCTAATTTTTGAATGAAGTCCAATAGGATTTTAATTAGGATTAAATTAAGATTGAAATGAGATGTATTTGAGAAATATTTCTGATCATTCTAATATTTTTTTAAGATTTCTTATTATTTCTTTGAAATTTCTTTGAGGTTTCTTTGAATTTGATTAAAGCTTGTTTAATATTATTATGATCTAATTAGTACATTGTAAGTATTTTATTAGAATTAGGATTTTGTTGTTTCAATTTCCATTCTACCTTCCATAGACAGGTGCCTGGAGCA
Source organism: Physcomitrium patens (assembly GCF_059467195.1). Lineage (NCBI taxonomy): Eukaryota > Viridiplantae > Streptophyta > Bryopsida > Funariales > Funariaceae > Physcomitrium > Physcomitrium patens. Next base: position 13,352,003 of record NC_143431.1, on the reverse strand, counting down.
TTTTCAAGGAAGACTTCACGTATTACGACACCGCCATAAAACTGCTTTTACTACACCTTGGAGCACATTCATCTATGTGATCATGCTTTTTAGATTTTGCAATGCTCATGTAGCATTTCAAAGAGTAATGCCATATATCTTTTTAGATCCAATATACAAATCAATGATAGTTTTGATTGATGATTTTAGCACCCAATCTTCTAAGACAATACATTAAGATTATGTAAGGACTAATCTTTAGAAGTGTAAAAAAGCTAAGATAGCATTAAATCCTGAAAAAATATTCCTCACAGTTAAAAAGAGAGTCCTACTAAGATATGTAGTATCAAAAAAGGATAGGAAATCCAACCCAGAGAAAGTCAAGGTAATTGTAAAATTAAATCTTCTTTCAATGATAAAAGAGGTATGAAGAACCTTAGGACACATTCAACAGTATAGGGAAGTTATATAAGACTATACTACACTTTTCATATAGTAGAATAGATATTAATTCATTTTTGAAAGTTATTGATAAAATATATTAATAGTCCATATAATAGGAAATTCAGGAGGACGGATAAGTGATTTAATTATTAAAAGTGGTTAATTATAGAATTATGGTAAGAATCTGGAGAATCAGGAGAAAGTATATAGGAGTTGTAGAAGTTAATTAAGGTGCCAGCCTATGATAGTCATGAGCCTTGGGCCATCGCTATGATAGTGTGAGCAGAGGTAAGCTTGGTGCTACCTCTTTTCTTTATTTGTTATTTTCTTTGAATAAGGGGATTGAGAGTTTCTAAATATTATGAAGTGAATTATGGAATGGAATTGTAATTGGTATTATTTGAAAAGAAGAAAGATTGAATGCTGAAATCTCATTATAGTTCAGCAGAAAAAATGAGTCTGTATTTATATGAAACACTGTAATGTGAATGGCAGTTCTATGTGAAGAATTCCAGTGATTGGAACGAGAGTAATTATGTACTGAAAGCAGTGACGGCGAAGTATTACAGTTGGAGATTATGAGGGTGAATATATTGGAAGAAATAGTAGTTATTGGTATGACTGAATTGCTGTAAAGAAGAGACCGATAAGGTGAAGGAAGAGATTATAGTTTCCTTGTGTGTTCAGATATTGAAAATAGAGACGATACATTCAGGAGGTAATTGATTGTGTGACCCTAATATGAACGCTTAAACAATTAGTCATTTTCCATGTTCGAATCTCCCTATATGGATTTATGTAGGGAGGTTTCTTCCAGAATAAGTAAAATGAGCAATCACACATATCCATAATTTGACTCATATAGAAAGAAGTGAAGTTTGAGTGAGGAAAAAAATACCAAGATGCATTTGATACTCTAAAAGAAAAACTTAATACCTTTTCAATCTTAAGACCCTCTAATTAGTTATTATCCTTTTATGTATTTTGTAATGCTTTGTTGGCGGCAATAAGAAGCACCTTATATCAAACAATTAGAGGGAAAAGTAAAAATTATTCCATAGCCTTTGTAAGTAGGTAATTGAATCCAATAAAAAAAAATTATACTACCATAGAATGAAGATGCCTTGCTATGGTATTTTTTGTCAAGAAGTTTAGATACTACTCTTAAATTTGGTAGTATTTTTTGTAGACTACTTGGCAATCAAATACCTTATTAACAAGGTTGATTTGAGTGATAGACTTATAAGATAGATGCTTCTATTAGAAAAATTCAATTATACAATAGAATACAAGCTTAGAAAAATACACAAGCAAGCAAATTATTTATCTAAGTTGTCAAAAATAATTGGTGAAGCTCCAATTGATGACACCTTGATAGATGAAAGATTGTTTGTTAATTCAACCACTCCCACTTAGTCTGAATTAATTACCAAATTTTTAAGAATTTAAGCCTTTCTTTCTCATCTTTCTAAAATAAAATATAAGAAGGTAAGAATCAATAGTAGATACTTTTCTATAATTAGAAGTAAATAATATAGACATGGAGGCAACAAGATATTAAAGAAGTATATGATGGACAAAGAAATTCATTTTATTTTATCGGCATGTCAAAATAGTGCATGTCAGGGATATTTTTTGGAAGCTTTAATTGACCAAAAAGATCTTAAAACTAGCTATTATTAGCCTATATTATTTTAAGATACTCATAAATATATAAAAATATATGATGTATATCAATGATATGTTAGAAATGACTTAAAAATGAGTCTCCCTCTCCGTATATCTTTACCTTTAGTTCCCTTTAGAAAATAGAGAATTCATTACATTGGAGAGATTCATCTCAATTCTATTAGTGGTATAATACACATAGTGGTAGCCACCAAATATTTGACCAAGTGTGCTGAGGCAAAAGTAGTTAAAACTAGCAATTCCTAGCAAGCTGCCAAATTCCTCTATAAGCATATTATCACTAGATTTGGATATCCAAAAATCTTTATTAGTGATAGAAAAAAAAAATATATATATATATATATATATATATATATATTGAATGAGGTGATAAAAGACTTGACTTCAAAATTTAAAATTAATCATAGAAAGATTATTCTTTATTATTCTCAAACCAGTGACTATTCAAAACGAGTCAACCAAACATTGATTAATATACTCAAAAAAACAATGACAACATCTAAACAAGATTGGGACATAAAACTTTTTGCAGCCTTATGGATTTATAGGATGGCGTTTAAGGTGACAATCCAAGCAATCCCATTTTCCTTAGTTTATGGCATAGAAGTTATTTTATCAATCAAATTTGAGATTCTTTTTCTTTATATTTCCTTGATAAAATAGTCTTTAATTAATAAACTCAAATGATTAGAAAATCTTGATGAGGCTAGAAGACAAAGTACTCAACATACAAAGGTAATTTTGAGAAGAAGAAAAATTGCCTTTGACAATGACATAAGATTAGAATTCTTAGGCCTAACATGTTGGTCTTTTTACAAGATGCTAGGAGACTAGATTTCTCAAATAAATTTAATGCCATATGATTGGAATCATATCTAGTCAAAAAAAGTCTTTCCAAACAATTCAATTTGATTACAAACTCTCAATGGAGAAGATTTTTTCACTAAAACTTCAAAAAATAGATGTAAAGAATACAAAGTGTGATTTTTTTCATACATGTGATCAAATGGCTCATCCTTAAATTCACTCTTATTTGACTCATTAAATGAAAAATCATCAAAATTGGATAGAATTTAGGAAACTAAAACTCTAGAATTCAAGAGAAGAAATTCATATATTTATTCATCTTATCTTTTATTCAATTTAGTTTTCTATAAAAAAAATTAAAAAAAATAAAAAATAAAAAATAAAATCTACATATTCTAAAAAAATAAGAACAACGCTTGATTAAACTTTTAGAAAATAAAAATTGGTGGATGTTAGAAAAGAGTAGTTAAGTCTTGTATAAACATCTAAAGATTGTAGAATTGTTGGTTAAATAAGGAACTGTTAATGAAGTATCCAAGTTTGAACTCAGTTGAAAAAAATAAGTTATTTCAATGAGCTAGTATTAGTACAAGAAAGACCAATAATAAACAATCAAAGGATATAAGCCTTGTAAGATTGATGTCATGCTCTTCTCAGATTAGAGAAGATTCTATAATATTATTTTTTTAAAAAATTCTAATATTTTCTTGTCTTTAAAAGTCTTAGTTAGTATATATTTTAAGTCCTTTGTTTTTATTGGATAAGAAGTTAGATCAATCCAACTTAGTTGAAATATAAAATAGCAATAGCTCACTCATTTTTATTTTAAAAAGAATTGATAGCTTCTGTAGCTATGTCACTTTTTAAGTAGCAGATTTTACACAATTAATTCTAGGTTCTTCTTCTTTGCAAGTCATCCCAGATGGTAACTATGTATAAGTCATCAAATTGACTCACTAGTTGTGTAGGATAAAAAGATGTATTTAGAGTGCTTAAAACCATAATATATTATAAGTAGTGTAGAAATCCTTAAACAAATAGAAAATTACAATGCTAGTTGTAGAAATAGTCTTAGTAAGTCTTAGAGGCAATTATCTTAATTAGTTTAATATTTTTTATTTATTATTGAATATTAAGGATTATTTATTAATTTTAATATTCATATTGGCCTTTTATCTATACATATTATGTATAAAAAAACTATAAATATTAATTAGTAGCTAGAAGAAGCATGAAAAAGAATCCCATATCTTTTTAATCATTTATATAAAAAGTAGAACTTATAATAGATTTAAATTTATTTTATTACTATAAAAAATTATAAAGGTAGAAAAATATAGATTTGAATTGATATTGATATTTTCAAATAATCATAAGAATTTTTAGAATTTATTTAAAAATATTTAGGAATTTTTAGAGCAATTTCTAAGACTTTGGTAAAAATAAATTTTACCACTTTGAGAGCCATTATGAAGAAATGGAGTAAGATTTGAAGGCCATACAAGATTCCTAGGCTAATTGGGTGTTTTTAAACACCACAATGAAGTCAAAAATTCAAAAATATTGGTTTTACTAGTAGAAAATAGGAAGACTAGTAGCTAGTATAGTCCTTGCAAGAAAAGATGTGTATAAGTTTCATATGGGTTGTAGCACCTTGAAGGTAGTTAGGAAGATAAGACTAAGGCCTTGTGGCCTCTTTTAGACACTCTAATATACTACTTGTAAGCCTTGGTGAAGCTTGAACTCTTGATTTTTTAACCAAATTATCCTTGACGTAAAAATTATTCACTTAACTTTTTATTTATTTACTTATTATTTTTAAACCTTCATAACTTACTTATAGTAACTCGGATTTATATGCTTCTTATACCATTAAAAAGATAAAATAATTATCTTTTTTAAAATATATTTTTTACTTTTACTTTTTACTTTTTATCAGATAAAAATTCAATGAATAGACTATGATTAATTTTATAATGTACAAATGCTTGATTGCACTTGTTTCACTTGTTTTTGTGTTGTGCTTCTTTTTTTTGTTATTCTTGCTACTTCTACTTCATACCACCAATTACAAGCAACTCTTAATTAAGGCCATCTTGTAATTTGGATTAAGGAGTGAATTTTATACTCATACTATTCCACCATAGAAAAAATGACATGATTTGGTATAGATGTTGAAGCAGCTCCAATCATCTCTATATCTCTACTTTGTATCATTCTTTTTCCTTCTTGTTGTCACAGACACACATATTTACTATGATATTTATTTATATGAATAAATAGAACTAGATAAAAATAGATTTATTTCATAATATTTTATAGAGTGGCTTCCTAGAAGCTTCGTAAATATTGTTTTAACTTTACATGTATTTGTAGTTGATAAGTAGGATAGAAACTTAATTAATAAGTTTATCACATATTAGTATATTATAAAAAAAGTTAACTATGTGGCGTATATATAAAAAAAATTATCTTGCAAGTTAAGATATGTATCTTGTAAAGTCAACACATTTTGAAGATCCTATAAAACATCGCCACATAGCTGTTAGTTAAAAGAATATATGAAAGCAAGAGTGAAGCCTTCTTCACTCTTGTCAATAATATTTTAGTCTTTTAGTCTTATTTCAAGACTTTCTAGTTTTCTTATCTTTGACAATAGCCATTCTAGTTTAATACCATATCATCTTTGAGTGACTTTCTGGTACTATGAGTAACATAAGAATGTATTAAGTATTTTTTTTTTCAAGATTCATGTCCTTAACTATTTGATAAGAGTGCCAACTTATTATTTTTTATCTTATTTTAGAAGTAATTAGATTATTCCACTTCTATTATTATATTTTGAAGGTTACAGACTATCTACCTTTCAACAAACAATCTTCTTTTTTAACTTTGATTTTTTTCTTAAAGAAAAAGAATTATCTCTGTTTATAGAAATTTTCATTTGATATTAGAGATAGCAGATTATCCTCCTCTTATTTAATTTTTAAAATTTTTTTGAATTTTCTATAGAAGAAAAGATTATGGATGCTACTCTCAAAAGAAGTGAGAATAGATTTGCAACTATTGTAGATCTTCATGAGCTTATCAACACTCTAAGAGTAAAAATTCTATGTATTTCTAATGTAAATCATTGAGATACTATTCCTACACCTATGGAAGAAGTTTAGAGTCTACATCAAAAAATTGTACAATTAAAAGAAGCAAGTAGATTGATTTCACAACCAAATTTAAGAAGTTCTTCTTTTACAAGTATGGCAAAGACAAGGATTAGTATGCTTGAGAAATTTGATGAAATAAGATCAAAATTTCAAGGATTTTTGCAACAAGTCAAGTTCTATCTAAGATTGCATTCTTTCAAATATCTTGATGGATTTACTCAAATCAGATTCATAGGTAGACTTCTATCAAGAAGTGTTCTCTCTTGGTTTGCATCCTTAATGGAAAAGGATTTATGACTCTTTTATGATTTGAATTCATTTCTAAAAGTATTTACGGCCACATTTGGAGAAAGTAATAAAAAGAGAGTAGCTCTTATCTTTGTGATAAAGATCATAGTCAACCACCATATATATTGCTAAATTCTAAAACCTTACTTGCAATGTAGATCATAATGACAAAGCCCTTATCAATCAATTTTGATATGGATTGAAGGATAATGTCAAAGATTTGTTATTGATAATATCAAAGGTAAAATCTTTTGAACAATTTATTATTCAAGCCATTGTATGCAACAATTGATTATTCAAAAGATGTTAAGAATAAACACTTGATTGGAGAGAAAAAAAATCAAATAATAATAGCAGCTTCCAAGTTTTTAGAAACTTATTCATCATAGCCAAAATCAATGCAAATTAATACAATATGTTTTGAATCCCTCACAAAGTAAGAAAAGACTTGACGATATTAAAAAGGCTTATGCTTATATTATAAAGATACTAAATACACTATTGTCAAGGACATGAACTGAAAAATAATGCATAAATCAATGAAATCTATGTCAAAAAAAAAGTGACAAAATAAAAATAAGAAAGTACGTAGATTAAAAAAAATTAGAATGGCTTATTATCAAAAGACAAGAAAACTTGAGATTTTTAAAATTGAACTAGAAGCAAGAAAAGAATTGATAAGAGTGAAGATGACTTTTTTTTTATCTCTATATATACTATTTAACTAAGGGCTATGTGGTGATGTTCTATAGGACCTCCAATATGTGTTGACTTTGTAGGACACATGCCTTAATTTACAAGATAAGTTTTGCTATGTGTGGGCCACATAGTTAGCTTGGTCTTCAAGCTAACAACATGTGTGGCATATGGCCAACTTGTTCACCACGTTTCTAATCCAAAAAGTCAATTATAGACATCTATAAAGTCAAAGTAATATCTATAAAGCTTCCAAAAAGCTTCTATAAAAGATATTATAGAATTAACTTATTTTTACTTACTTCTACTTATTTATACATGTAATTCTTGGCTTACATGTATATGTTTGTGATAATTTATGAACATTATCCAAAGAAACAATGTAACCTCAAAATGACAAATATGGTTACTGAAGAAGACAATGTAATAGAAAACAAGCTTTTCCAGCTACAATAGGGACCATGCGGCTAAAATCTCATATAATTTCTAGTAAAGGTCTAATTTTCTCCTCAAAACTCTGACCTTGTTTTACAATAGAAGTTTATTTAGGACCAAAAAATCACAAATTCTTTACTTTATTAAATTTGAAAGCCTTAACCTATTTTAAATACAAAGTTTTGGTCAAAAAATAAGAAATGATTTTAGTTAAGAAAACTAAATCCATTTATGTAGAAGTCATAGATGGTCGTTTTTTATCTTTTAGAGATGTTATACATGAGATTGTCCTTTTAGATGTGGCAATTAAAGATTATAATAGTATAGTAATATTTAATGTAATAAGATATTTATCTAATTTAATTATTTTAAGATTATCTTAGTTAAAAAAGTATAATCTTCAAATAGATTGGATGTCTTGTAATTTTAATTTTTTGATAGTTTAATCCAAAATTTTGTTAGTCAAGTAGAAATACATAAGTCTACTATATCCAAATTCTTATTGGTAGATGCAAGAGCTTTCATGTATGCCACAAAAAAAAGATTATCTTTTCTTATATATGCCACATCCATTTCTAATGGTGAAAAAATATCAAATAATATTTTCAATCAATATTAAGATTTCTAAGATATTTTTGAAAAAAAAAATGTAGATATTCTTTTAAAGCATCGTCTTTATGATTGTTCCATTGATCTTCAAGAAGGAATTCAATCACTATTTGGACCAATCTTTAGCCTATTACAAAACGAGTTGGATGCACTCAAGGAATACATTGATGAAAACTTGGCTAAGAATTTCATATGTCATTCTAAATTTCTAATGAAGGCTCTTATCTTATTTGTGAAGAAAAAAGATAAATCTTTGCAGATGTGTATGAACTATCAAAGACTCAATAAGATCACCATCAAGAATAGATATCATTTATCTTTGATTTTAAGACTTTTTGATCAATTCAATTAAGCAAAATTCTATACACAAATAGATCTATGAAGAGCATATAAACTGGTACACATTAAAAAAGGAGATAAATAAAAAACTATGTTTTGAACCAAGTATGGATATTTTGAATACAATGTCATGTCTTTTGGACTCACAAATGCACCAACTGCTTTTTAACATCTAATAAATGATGATTTTTGTGAATTTCTTGATAATTTTATCATTTGTTATTTAGACAATATCTTAATCCACTTTAAAAACATAGAAGACCATGAAGTTCATGTTTGTTGTGTATTACAAAAACTTAGAGATGCAGGATTATATGTCAAGTTAAAAAAGTGTGTATTCTATACTATTCAAGTTGACTTTCTATGATACATTATTTCAAACAAAGGGCTAATAATAGATCTAAAAAAGATCTAGACTATCATGGATTAGAAGTTTCTGAAAATAATAAGAAATGTGCAATATTTTTTGGACTTTGCCAATTACTATTAGACCTTCATCAAGAATTTTTTTCAAGTTGCAGCTCTATTTATATATTTGACTTGTAAAAACAAACTTGAATGGAGTGAATAAGTCAAAGCATCATTTGGTGTTTTAAAAAAGAAATTTATTTTTGCACCAATCTTATATTGTGTTGAATTTTTTAAGATATTTTTTATAGAAACAGATGCATCAAACTTTGCCTTGGATGCAATATTGTCACAAATGGGAGTAGATGTCAAATTCCATCCAATATCTTTTCATTTCAAAAAAATTTGGCAACCAAGATTAATTATGAAATCCATGACAAAGAACTCCTTGCAATCATAGATTCATTTCAAAAATTGCATCATTATCAAGAAGGCACCTTGAGTCTAGTCACTATATATATAGATTATAAGAACCTTGAGTACTTCATGTTGGCATGTATTTTGAATCATTGCCAAGCTCGTTGGAACATGTTTTTATCAAGATTTGATTTTAAGGTCACTTATCAACTTAAAAAATAATAAGATTTGTCAAATGCTCTCTCTAGACATTCTTATTTTGTACCAAAAAGAAGAGATGCATCTTTTAATAAATAAAGAATGATTATCTTAAAGCTAGAGCATTTTCACCTTTGAGCAATAAAATCAATATTGATTGTTGATTCAATCTTTATCAAGCAAATTCAATCAAGTATGTCCTCTGAATCTCTTCTCCATGATATTAAGAATAATTCTTCTAAATTTCATAATACTTCCAAGTTTGGGTTCAAAAACAATCTATTCTATTTCAAGGGATGATTATATATTTCAAAAAACAAGGCACAATTACAAGTTCTTCAAGCTTGTCATGACTTTTTTGCAACTAGATATTTTAAAAATAATAAGACTTTGGAGCTAATATACAGAGATTTTTGGTAGCTTCAAATACAGAAGGGAATCAAAGACTTTGTACAATCATGTGATATTTGTTCAAGATCCAAAAATCCTCGCCATCAATCTAATGGATTTTTTTAGCTATTATCTATTTTAGAACAATCATGGTCTTCTTTTTCTATGGATTTTATCACAAATCTTTCAGTCTCAGATTTGTATGATTCTATATTTATAATAATAGATTATTTTATCAAAATAGTACATTTTATATCATGTACAAAATTTGTCATAAGTAAAGAATTGACTAAGTTTTTTCCTAATAACATCTATTGCTATCACAGATTTCTTAAAGATATTATATTAGATAAAGAGACTTAATTTGTATCAAGATTTTGAAGAATCATCTTTAAGATTTTAAAGATGGATATAAAACTCTCTTTGGCTTTTCATCCTCAAATTGATAGGCAAATAAAATGAGTAAATTAAGTTTTCGAGTAGTATTTGAAATGTACCATCAATTATCATCGAGATGATTGAACAACACTTTTTCTATTAGCAAAGTTTGCATACAATAATTCAATATATTCTTCTATTCAACAAATAACTTTTTTTGTCAATCATGGTTATCATCCAAAAATTGATACTTTTGACTTTTCAAAAATTGATAATCCTACAACAAAAGATTTGACAAATTATTTGTTAGAGCTACATGTAACAATAAAGATGTAATTAAAAGGAGTTCAAGAACAACAAAAGATCAATATAGATGCTTATCGCAAGAAAAAACTATGATTTAATGTAAGTGACAAGGTATTATTATTCTTTTGTAATATCAAGATTACTTATCCTTGAGATAAGTTGGACTATTATAAGCTCGGACTTTTTCTTATTAGTGAAGAAGTCACTCATGTTGCTTATCAATTACATCTACTAAAGTCTATGAAGATCCATCTTGTATTTCACATGTCTTTTCTTGAGCCATATAAGAAAATGAATATCTCAAGAAGAAGACAAATGCCACCTCTTCCTATAGAAATGGATAATAATCAAGAATTCAAGATAAAAGAATTAAATTCAAGGCAGCACCAAAATAGATTGGAATATCTTGTTCATTGGAATAAATATGATATTAGTAAATGCACATGAAAGCCAGCAAAGAATCTTACAAATGTAGCAAAGAGAGTTGAAGCTTTTCATCAATATCATCTATCAAAACCAATATGAAGAATAACAAATCTTTGCTATAAAAGAAATAAGATTTAGAAAAGATAGCATTTTATCTTCTACACTTGTTTGGTACTTTTGTGCACTTGTAATGCTAAGGAGATGGAGAACCAACAATTAGTAAATTCAACTTAAAAGCTATCACTTCCTGACTTATTAGACAAAATATTATAATTGTCACAACCTTCAAGACAATGTAATCAAGATGAAAATCTTTAAGAATGACACTTCCTTCCTCAAATAGATGGCGAGATACAATATATTTGATATCTTGATATTGGAAGAGATTCCTGATGTTTGGTGATTTTATTAAAAATTGGAACAATTCCTATCAGTGTTTTAAATATTTTATTTAAAAGAAGTTACAAAGGCCTCACTAATAATCAAATCACAATGTAGTCTTCTTGCCTTAGTATGGACCACTATCAATAGCTAAGAAGACCTATCAACCATCTTTGAAGAGAACAAAGATCAGAGTACGTGGCAAATATAATTTGTCACACCTTGGATTTCATCAACACATGATGATTGCTCTTTATAGAACTCATCTTAGAAATGGAGGTAATATCATGGTCATACATATTTATTATGATATTTATCTATATGATTAAATAGAAGTAAGTAAAAATAGATTTATTTCATAATATTTTCTAGAGAAGCTTCTTAGAAGCTTCATAGATATTGTTTTGATTTTATATGTGTTTATAGTTGATTGGTAGGATAGAAACTTGGTCAATAAGTTAATCACATATTAATAGCTTGCAAAACAAGCTAACTATGTGGCATATATTTAAAAAACTTGACTTGTAAGTTAAGATATGCATCTTGCAAAGTCAACATGTTTTGGAGGTCTTATAGAACATTGTCATGTAACTCCTAGTTAAGAGTATATATGGAGGCAAGAGTAAAGCCTTCTCCACTCTTATCAATGCCTTTTTAGTCTTTAGTCTTGTTTCAAGACTTTCTAGTCTTTTAATCTTTGACAATAGCCATTCAAGTTTAATACCATATCATTTTTAAGTGACTTTTTGGTTCTTTTGAGTGACATAAGAGTGTATTAAGGATTTCTTTCTTGAAGTTTCATGTCCTTAACACTTGTGGTGGTAAATTGAGTTGATACATTACAAGCATTAATTCTCTCAATTATTTTTGCACTTGTGCCCTTGTATTTTTTATTTTGACAAGCTCTGCCATAATAACATTTAGAAAAAAAGAGATGCCTAATGTCACTTAAGAGAAGTAAAAGAAAGGACTTGAGAACAAAGAAATACTAAAAGCAATATCAATTTAGAAGAGGGTAATCTACAACTTCTAATACACTTATGTTTTATCAAGAAAAATGAATAATCCACTCTTAATCAAAAAAAGAAAAGACTTTGTTATTGTAAGTATATTCTTGTGAATTTATCAAAGATAAGAGCTCAATGAAAGCAAATAAATGAGTGAGACATTTTCAAAGAAGTATAACAAAATAAAAATAAGAAAGTATGTATATTAAAAAGAAATTAAAATGGCTATTGCCAAAAGACAAAAAAACTAGACTTGTTGAAATTAGACAAGAAGCAAGAAAGGAGTTGACAAGCATGAAGAAGGCTTCATTCTTGCTTCTACATGTGTATATTATCTACTTAAGAGCTATGTGGCAATAATCAAGAAGACCTCCAAAACGTGTTGACTTTGCACAACATATATCTTAACTTCTAAGACAAGTTTTTTATATGGACGCCACATACTTAGCTTATTTTGCAAGCTACCAACACATGTGGTACGTGGTTAACTTATTGACCAAGTTTCTAACCTACCAATCAATTATAAATACATGTAAAGTAAAAGCAATGTCTATAGAGCTTCTTAAAAGCTTCCCTAGAATATATTATGAAATTAATCTATATTTACCTACTTCTACTTATTCATATCATCTAGGTAATAATTATTGTAAACATATGTCTGTGACAAAGTTCTTAAATTGTTCAAACCCATCTATTTTACAATCAAGTGCCAAATTATATTAGATGTATTTAATTTAATTTATTTTGGTGATTTTTCATCTAACAAACTTATTCAATTAGTTGACTTTATTAGTGTCAACAAGCAATAAAGACTTATGTAAATAAATATATCATAAAATAAAAATACTTAACAAATCAACTAACATTAGTGATTTTGAATAATATCATTGCCAACATCAATGGCTTTGAAGTAAAACTATGCTTTGCAATAGATATCACCATTTTCCAAAAGTTTCTAATGATTATTAAACTACAATAAAATCTCCAAGTTTAAAATAGATATAATAATAAATGCAATTTGCACATAATTCTTAGTGTAGATATTTATATTATTGCTATTGGATGCCTTGTAGATTGAGAGATATTAATAACCACATATGAGACCACAAAATAGGATTTAAACAAAATTTGTTTGTTTCAATTGAACTAAATACAAGCACATTCATATTTCATTCAAGTCTATTTGTTTTGTAGAGTATTTAACTATTCAATGATAATGAGGCATGCTTCTACTTGGCATTTCTAATAAAAAAAAAAAATACATCCTAATTATCCCAAAGAATATAAATAATCTAGAACATTAAAAATAATTGCAAATTTCTAACTTCTTAAATCTAATATTCTATTGCATCATATATACATATGTACATACATAAATATATAAGCACCTACATACATACACAAAATATGCACAATCAAATATTGTTGAATTAACCACATAAAATTTGCTTGGATCATGATTTTATGCACACAAACCATGATATGCAAATGTAGATTTTGTGAGGAGATCCAGCAAATTTCATAGTGAAATTGGAAAAAATTGGCATTAAGTAGACAGGAATTGAAACACTTTAGAATGTCTAACAGCTCAAAGAAAGAAAAGGAAGGAAGAAAAAACAAGAACAACAAACAACAGAATCACATGAAACGTGATGACTTCCACCAAGAGAAAAGAAGGGGAGGGTTGGGTTGAGAACCCAGCATGGAACCCAACCCAGAATTGACGTGAAGAGTTCCTCGCGGCTGCAACGTCCGGACTGGCACACCCCGAACCTTTGTCGCTCCAGCGCGCGCCGGCGGACCCGGAGGGTTCCGGTCGTGGGCGGGGGGTGACGGGTGCGCTGGGTGGAACCGTGGGCAGGTCGCGTTGGATTGGAGAGTTAGGGTTAGGGCTGGGGGTCAGTGCTAGGCGCCGTGGGGGTGCCAATGAGCAGTATATGTATGTAGGTGAGGTGCCAGAATTGAAACAGGTGCGGGAGTGGGTCGGGCAGCAATGGGACGGGGAGGACTTGGTAGGGCATCGGTGGTGGAGGGGGAGTCGGGACAGGGTCCGAGGCGTGGCGAGTTGTGTGTGATGTTGAGAGTCCGAGCGAGGGGTGGTCGCAGAGGATGAGGTGCAGATTCTTAGTCGGATTCCCTCCGATGCGAAAGCAAGTGACGCGTCCCTGCGCTTCTGATGTGTTTCTGTGAGTGCGTGAGGCGGTTCCCCTGCGTCCCTTCCCGGCGCGGTGATGTGTCGATGCGGGGGAGGGGGGCGGCGCGGGCGCGGTGTGGCGTTTGTTGGGCGAACGGAGGCTGCGGTGAGGATTGACAGCTCCCTCTACTGAATAGCAGTGAGGACACCGCTTGGCATGAATCGAACCATAAAACCATGGCCGACTCTGAGCAGCCTGCGTGGGTGAGGCGCGTGACGTTAGCGTGTGGTAGGTGACATGGGGATATGAGGATACTTTCCCCAAATGATCGACACTGATTCGAGCTGTGCGTTCATGCTCCAAGGAGCCAAGCCAGAAATCTGATCCCTGGGGGAGTTGCGTGGGTGAGTGGTGGGTGTGAGGCGGTGAGGTAGGGGGGCAGAGTCGGTGACGATGAACTCATAGGCTTGTTTCTCAAACATTCGCAGTGGCCGCCTAAAGCTTTCGCCCCGCCGGGCTGGAGAGCTAATGCAGCTTCCAAACCTTCCTTGGATATCTGAGACTCTGTGGGGGTGGTAGAGTGGTAGAGTGAGTGGGCCGTGTTTGGCGATGATTAGAAAACGCCCGCGCTTCTGAGGGGAAACCCGCTGAGGTGAAACGGACAAAATGGTTGAATTTCTTCGGATGAGCCTTGCACGGGGGAGCGATCAGAGAGCGTGGGGAGTCGGGGGGAGGGAGTGAGGTGTTGCGAGGAACCGATGATGACAAAAGCGGAGTGAAGCTTTCGAGCCTGTGATCATTCCATTGTTACACACACTGAGGTTTGCAAGGGGTGAGTGGATGGGGTGGAGGAATGTCGGATGCGTGGTCAAGCGAGTCAGGCGTGCTCATTTATTTATGTTTTTGTTTGGGTTTATTCGTCAATGGCAGAATGGAAGCAGGCGGACCGCGGAAAACCCAGACTCACGATGTGGAGCCCTGTGCAGTGAGCAGGTGAGTAAGTGCACGGTGAATGGGTGAAACAGGACACCGGAAGGGTGTACCTCTGAGAGCTCATCCCACGAGATTCGCTTGTCCCGAAGACCCACAACCGCACCCTTCTCAATGATTTGATACTTAAACCCTCGTCATTGAAATATAAGAGCAAGATTTCTAAGCGAAGGAAAAAAAACTAGCTGGATGTAAGTAAAGCTTTGCTCACTAGCAGAAATCGATATTAAAAGTATCAAATGAACCAAAGGTAAATAGTCAAAACATGCCACAAACGAGTAGGGCATGAAAATTGTAAACAGTTATAGGACACAATGTCTTAATAAAAGAAGAGAGTAATTCTACGAAACTTGTCTGGGATCTATCCCAACCAACACCTATTGCTGACAGCAAAATTCGACTGCTGTTAATTGTCTCCAACCACCAGGAAGTACGAAATATCCAAGAGAAGGAGTTGAAAGAGGTCCAATGCACAAAATGACGAATCCGACAAAATGAGCTGCAATGAAAAACAATTCTCCTTCGCTACGACTCCACATAATTGCGAAGAGTGCAGGAGCAAGTGAACCTGCAATAGAAAGAGAACACAGAAAATGGCCATCAACTTGAAATCAAAGCACTACTATGTTTTTTTATTGGTTCCACGTTCGACTGACAGCTGTGAAACACAGCATGTTAGCAGTTACGCTTACACCGATGAATTAGTAGCTTCGCCTGATTATGCACTGATTCATCAGAGGGAAATCTTCATATCGTCGAAATACTCATCTGCTCCCGTGTTCTCTGAAGTGTTACTGGTGAATTCTTCCTGAGACATGCATGGGGCTGCGAAATACACATTGTAAGCAGAAACCAAGCTGTATGACGTCATCTGCCAGGTCATGAATTTCTCCCCCATGGTGAATAGTTTGATAACGTCAAGCTGCATGCTTTCGATTGAAGCAGTAGTTTCATTGATCACTTGTACAAGCTGCGCACAGCACTTTCTTGGCCTGCAGGTGCATTAGCGTTTCAACTTAAAGCAACCGCTGTGTGCCAGCATGTGTACATGATCACACGACTGGATTATTAGCTGCTGGCTAACTAATAGCTTCACATTCTACTCTAGTTTCCTTCCCACATGTTCTCCCGACCTTCTGCGGCGGAACGGTTTTGTTTCCGCGGTGAGGATCTAAATAAGTCAACCATCTCAGCTATGAGAATCCGACACGAAGGTTTAGACGCCTCAACCACACCGAATGGAGAATCATGTGAAACACGTCGTATCTTTTGGGCGGTTGGTGGAGTACAAAATGTCTCTGCACTTGCGACACCCTCTCCTGCATGGACGTGTAAGTTTCCATGGTGACGTTTTGCAGAATGGATTTCAGGTTAGGAATGTCGCTCTCTTTAACGTGCAAAGAGAAAGACTCCCAGTTGAGAACATCGCTGAATGGCAGGATGAAGCTGTCGGCGATGATCACCGGCACACATTCGTTGTAGATGGCTTCCACGATTCGGGGGCTGTTCACCTCGTATCCTCCAGGACAAATACAATACCTGCCACCACGCAAGTGAAATCTCAGTTGAAGCAATTGTTTCGCTCCAAGGATACAGAAAAACAAGAATCTAAGAAGTGAACCCGAAGACTGCGACATCAGCTTGCACCTGCTTGTTTTCATGAGCTCGTGGTACTTGAGGTGCGCAGGAAGCCATTGGTACACAATCACGTCATCGTCTTTGCCCTCCCAATGCTTGAATAGCTGGGGGCGGACAGGACCGTGGTCACGCCCCGCGAAGAAGGCCAAATGCGGCCTGTCTTTGGCAGGAGGACCGCCAAGCTCCGCGGGGATGTGTCCTCCCACCAGATGGATTTCTGGGAGGCTGACGTCTTTCCACGGCACGTATCCTTCGGAGGAGTTGGCATTGCATAGCACACGGATGGACCTCGTTCCCAGGTTCATATTTTCCCTCGTTATAAGCGGTCCCCAATCGTGGCACGAAAGCATGAAGTGATCCGCCCCGCCACTCCGGTTCCAGAATGGGTACTTGTGCATCAGAACGTCCACGTAATCTCCCACGAAGAGCCGGAGCGGATCCATGTCGCCGGACTCTTTCTCGTAAAGGTACGCGACCATCATGGCCACACTGAAGGGAAGGAAATACACGTGAGCATTGTCTGGATCGTGGGTTACGAAGGGATTGTCTCCCTGCAGTTCCTGAATGAACCTGCCTTCCACGGCGTAGATCTCCTTGCAGGGTCCATTGTGCACCAGCGGCTCCTCCCCTTCCGAGTATACGTACACTTTAAACCGCCTCTCCATCTCCCTGTAGCTCCTGTATCACGCCAAACACCGCACATCAGCAACAGCGGACTGTGTCGCTATCTGGGAGAATTATCAGTCGGAGGTGGTGGGTTTGATTCAGATCTCACTGACGAAAGGCTGCATGGCTTTTGTACACGTCTCCGTGTGGGTCATAACCCTGGCCACCGTCAACCGGAGTGTCATTCTTATCTGCCGCCAGGTACGCGTGTCGGATTGCAAATCGCGCCTGCAACAGGCCATACTCCAGCTTATCTAACGCTGTCGACAGAACCGGTGGCTTCTGCACAGTCCACGCTACAGGATCGGTTCAGTCATCTCAGGAAGGATGCTAGGACGACTCCCGAATCCAAAACTTTCGAATTTAGCCTTGGAAACGGTGCTGTGAACCAACCTTGGCAGTCCGTGGTGATGCCAGGGGTGGATGTGCAGCTGTCTCGAGATAGGGTTCAGGGATGGGGCCCGAAATTGAAGAGTTGTGGAATTCCGGCAGAAGAGGAGATGGACGCGGAACTGTCTCCGAAGCGGTCCCTGCATCGGCTTCAGCTGAAGGGCTTTGAATCTCTGGTCGCGGAGGTGAAGCATGAGTGGGGACCGTTGGTTGAGACGGCGCATCCAAACGTGTGATCACCGGTGCCGGCGATGAAGTTGGCAAGTGATCGGCGTCCTCCCGATTCCTTGGAACGCCAATAGCAGGGGTAGTGAAGTTCGCGGAGCTTCCTGTGTAATGCGAATCCCACACAGCCATAATCAGAAGCAGGCTCGTGCAGAGGGTTTGGTCTCAACCATGCTCAGCGGCGGTCTTGACATGCTGCATGCCAAGCTCAATCTCTCATTGCATGATGAACATTTACATTGACTTCGGATGTAAGTTGGTGATGTAAAGGTACCTTGCGCCGGTTTCCCGTCGACGCTTTCCGTGTGGACAGCTCCTGACAGTGTGTGCGCAGCATTCCCTTGCTGCAACACTGCGTTAGGTCCTTCGGAGAGCCCAGAAAACCAAGGAATCGAGATCTGGCGCCATTTGTAGGAATCCAGCACAAGGACTCCACCTATGAGGAATAACACCACCACGAGCGTGGTTTGCACTGTCAAGAGAGTAGCGCATCGGTACATCACGCTTCGGCTTTCCCCGGGCTGATTGAGTTGCCTTCCCCCACAGCAGCACCCTACAAGCTGCATCCTATTCTGCGCCATCTGAGGCCAATGACTTCTCACCCTCTCCTAACCTTAATCACCTCCATCGACGTAAGCGCAATGAGGTACGTTGTCTCCGGGTTGGCTGCAACAATGTAAGGCCCTGGCGAAACCATCTTGCGTGGAGGGATTTTCGCGACCTCTCCCAGCACGAAGTTTTCGAATCCTGTCATTGGAACAACATCGTCTCAAAAACTAGGGAAAGAATGTTCTTGCCAAACAGTTTGAGCTTATTCTATGGCCGAATTTGTTGCAGCGGATCGATCGCTGCTGGCTGTGAGACTCCAGCTGCAGAACCTTGTTAGTGGATTGCAAAAACGAAACGTTTTCGTATTCCCAAGATAATACCTCTGCAGGACATTGTGGGCTACGTCACAGGATCCCAGTTCTTTGCGCGCCGGTTTGTCGTCTCATCTTCCGAACAGAACATCTCATGCGCAGACTGGGAAACAATGAGATGCGATTATTTGGCACGCAAGCTGAAGTAAATATATGTGAATATATCTTACCACGACCAACTCACAATCTCACAATCTGCAACACCGATTGGACCTCCGACGAATCTGTGTGATGCATCATCGAGACTGATGGTTTTCACCCCTTACCTGAAAAGCAATGCTCCACTTGAAACGCTGAGGCGTATGCCCCGAAAACCATACTAGGATTCGATACACCACAAGGCTGAACCGACTCCTGTCGCTCCGCCCCCAACAATTAACCACCCTGCCCCACGATTTGGCAAACTTCGGTCTCAACTTCCCACGAAACCAGCACCAATGTTGAAGGCATTCTTCGCACGTAATTTACTTCGACCGTCCTACAACGCACCCAAAAGACGAGCGTCGGGCTTCACCTCGAGGTCTATCTAAATTTTGCAAAGGCCCCGAAACCTATTATGCTGTCGCGGAGTGCTCCCAAGAAGAACGGCTGCATCAATCACAACTGCGCTCTTATCGCGTCGACAGGCTCGCATGTGCGCAGCATGCGCGATGATCTCCGGCTTCTCACTCAATTACAGCGGCACACAATCGGGAGACTACCAAGTGGAGATAGTTCAGCCAGCTGGAGATGGAAATAAGGAACTTGCACCTCGGGGCTTTGGAATCACGAGCGTCCGGAGAGAGCGAGCTTGCCCGGCGCGAGATGAGCGCAAGAAGAATGGGTTGACCACTTTGCAACAAAACCAACCAACTTCCGGGAGAGCAGGGAACGGAAAAGAAAAGGCTGCGGGGCCATCTCACTTATAGACTCAGCCCCGATGTCCATGCTTTTGTCGTGGTTCGTGCTATGTGTCGATCATCAGCTCTCGCAACCTTCAAGCTTGCAGGCTTCTCCTTCATCTGTTTCTTGCTGCCATGCCAAACACCTCACAAGGTAAAGCGTGAAAGGCTTCAAAGGCTGGACGCATGCCATCCCTCCATCGATCAGTTGCTGATGCGATCTCAACTGACGATTAGTGACACTGAAAGAATCACTCTACATCTGTTCCATTGCCACCGCATTGGCCACCTGCTTTTCCAAGCCTGAGGTCGAAGCACAGGGGTGGAATCAGACCAGACAAAACTCTGCGTGACTGTGCGGGAACTGCAGAGGAGCGCGCACGCGGTGGATAGATTTACTGCTCGAAGAAGCCTGGAAGCCAGTGGCGGCTAAAGAATAATTCACATACACGAGCGAGGATCGATCTTACTCACGCAGACAGATTCATTCTTGTCCGGAATTCCACGAATAAAGTAACAAATTGTGCGAAGTGATGCAGTGATGTGTGTGGGAGTCAGAGCCAGGACGTTTTCAGATCACCTTGTTGATCATAACCAAAAACGGAGAGCAGAAGTTCGAATTCGATCACCGGAGATGATCGCATCCCTCCAAACTCATTCGGCTGATGAGGGAAACTCACACTTTGGGAGCACATGTGCACATCCTACGGGTTACCAAATTTCAATTCCTCAATGGCCTTTTCACTCGGGTGTGCATCCTGGAAATCATTTCGTACTCGCACGTTACACTCACAAGAAGATCTGATCACACCCGGCTTGCAATCAGCTTCGCACACTTCAATCACAACGTTCATCCCTCTGATTCCGCGCTGGTAGCATCCTTGATGACCACTCACGTCTTTAATTGCGAGTAGAACACGAATCAACGTGAAAATAAGATTCTACTCAAACGATTAACTCCACCTGAGCAAACCCGTCCATCATTGATAGCCATGCGGTTACAATGTACTGCACAACACGCAGGCTGTGGTCGAGAGAGTGGGTAACAAAGGACGAGACGATATCTGGATGCATACATACACATGTAGCTAGCGAGCGAGCTACCGGGAGGCAGAGATGATTGGAGCAACACCTCTGCCTCCGGCTTGTCATCATCCTCGTAGCTTAGCCTGTTCGTTACGCTGCTCTAAAGCAGCATGGAACTGCCTTCTTTAGAGCAAGACCTGCTCACCAAAAGCCACCAGAGTCTGCTACATTGTGTTAGGGTTGAAAAAGTCGACCCTTTCACGTGCTTGTTTAAAGAAACCCGTGGGAAAACTGAAGAGGTAAGTTGAGCCAAGGCATTCTCTATGCCAAGGGGAATGGCCCGGCAAGGTGAAAAAGAGCCATTGGGAAGGTCACCTTATGCACCTCACATCTTGTGTGGTGCATAAGGTGGGGTGAGGAATTGTTAGTAATTTGGAGTGAGTCCCTGTTGCCTTAAGGAAAGTGCCTATGACATCTTCTTCTTAGAGTCTAAACTACAATTTAGACTTAGTTAGAAGTTAGGAGTCAATTTGGAGGTGAAGGGCAACACCCAATGTGACTTCTAGACTTTGGCGTCAACAGGTGATACCACGAGGTAAAATCGTGGTGAGACCTTGAGCTTTAGTAAATCAGGACTAGAATTGTGGTATAGTATATTTTAGGTTGCCCTACACCTTGATGCAGAGTCGTACCATGGCATAGTATTGCAATGCCACCTTGGATCACAACATGATTGTTTTCAAGACAAAAGTCCAATACCATCTCGTTTTGTTTTAGAACCTCGTGGGGACCTTTTTAGACTATTTTAGATCTATTTTCATATTTGTGTTTAAGTGAATAACGTTGTTTCATTGGATGTTTTAAGAATTGAATAGAAGCTCAAAGCCAGGCAACATTACATATGGTATCAAAGCCTTTAAGGTCGAAATTGGGAATGAAAACTTAAAGAAATATTTCTACATGAAATTTTGGCTAAGGCAAGTAGAATTAGTTAAGATGGTAAAGAAAACTACAAGATCCACTTTCTAATAATTAAAAAATAAAGAAATCCTTGAGACCAATGAATATGATGTAGAAGTGGATCAAAGGAGAAAACCAAAGAGAAGATTGGTGAAGAAAAAACCTTTACTTCAAGAAGAGCCCCCTCTTCCTTTAGAGATAAATGAAGAAGAAGAGGTTCAAGAAAAGCAAGAGGAACAAATAGAGAATTCAAAAGAAAATCAAGATCCTCAAAGTGTGGATGAAGAAAGTCAAAGAGAGGGAAGAAATCCATGGTTACAAAAGCAAGTTGCTTCCAAAACCTCTAAGGATTCAATAGAGGGATCGAAAGTCAAAAAAAATTATTGTTTTTCTTGATAAAGTTGAAAAATGATAAAGATGCTAATAGAAGAAAAGAACAAAGAATTTGAGAAGAAGATAGAAATGAACGAACCTTTAATAGACTCATTGATGAAGGAGAATGTAAAGAAAGAAACCTTATTTGAAATCCAAAAAGACAAGTCAAGTTTTTATAAAGCAAAAACTAATCAATATAAGAAATGGAGGAGCACAAAATACAAGAAAACTATAAGAAGATTTTTCAAAGAAGTGGAGCATTGACATTTGGCCAATAACATTGAGAATGATATGAAGAAAATTAAGACCTTCTTTGCATTATTTAAAGAAAGTACTTTGGATTGATTTGATGGAGAAATCAAAGTCAATCTTAATTATGCCAAAGAAACCACTTGACTTGGAGTTTGTAATGGACTCATAGAAAGATTTGAAAGCAATTGACAAAACTTCATAGAAGGATGTGAGCTCTCAATTATGCTCCAAAATTTAAATTTTTGTTATTTCTTTATTTTATGATAATTAAGCATATTAGATTAAGATTTATATAAATAGAATTTAGTCTTATAGGATTTTTAGGATTGCAACCTTTGATGGTATAAATCATAACCTAATTCCTTGAGTTAGATTAATTAGGATCAAAATAATAAAAGTTAGAAAATTAGAATAACAACTTAATTAATTTTAATAATTTACAGGTTGCTAGTTACTACTATGAGGGTTGACTAAGAGCCTATGAATTCACCTACAATCATATCATATGATTTAGAGTGAATTAGAATTATAATTTTCTAAAAGATCTAATAAAATTTAGCAATGACAGTTTTGAGATTTCTTCCAAATTCAACAAACTCAAGCAGCGTAGTGGTTCTTCTAATTAATGGAAGCCTTTCTAATGCAATGGTGGCATTGGATTTACTCCCTAGAGTGAAGAAAACAAGATCAGCACCTTTTCCTTCAAAATACAAGTAGAGCAATGAAATTCTCATTTTGAAGAATTTTACAAGAATTGCTAAGATCCTTGTGGACAAAAACTTTCATAAAAATTGCAATTAAGCATAGATTGAGGCATGTGAGTAGTTGATCTTAGCATAAAAAGATGTCTTGAATATAATGGTGAAGTTAGATTTATCAAAAAGTGCTTTCTTGACCACTTATAAGAGCCATCAGCCTTGGTAATGCAATTGGCTCTTAGATGAATGAAGGCAGTAGATCTACATTAGAAATCTTAGAAATCAAGGATAGAGATGTAGCCACCCTCTCACAAGCTACTACTCAATTGTATAAAATTAGCTTAGTTCTCTAAGCCCTCTCTTTTTCTTCTTTTGGTGAAAGGCAAAGCCATGCCAAATTTTGGTCTTAAATCCTAATCTTAATTTTATTTTTGATTTTTAATCTCATTGTGAACTTTTTTGTTGAGTGTGCATGGATCTTAAGTAGTGAATGATGGTCATTGGATTTTAAGACATACATCATTATAGAAGATACCTCCCTCGGCCTCCCAAATACTCTAAGGGTTTTAAGAGCCTTAGATTCCTCTCAATTAGCCATTAAATTTTTTAGTTTCAATGTGAAATATTTTATGATTATAGCTTTTGGTGTTAGCTTTCTAATAAGATAAGGGTCGCTTGATTTAAAGTAAGGGCGAAATTTTGGTGAAATTTTGAGTGCATGGGGGTCTCCTGCCTTGGTAATTTAGATCACCTATCTTTGAAAAGGTATTTATTAGTGCATCTGAATTAGATAATTTTGAAATTTTAGAAAGTAGTTCACTTTTAATTTGAGCTTTTAATGGCATAAATTTTACTAAATTTAAATAAAAACTGAATTTTTAATTAATTTCCAAGTAGAAGAAGGTTGCCTGACATAATAGTCTCAGTCACTCAACTTTGAAGAATCATTTTTTGGAGCTTAGATACTAGATTGAAATTAAATTTATTAGAGAAGGAGCATCTTTAAGTTAAATTTGTAAAAAACTAAAATTCATTCAATTTGGAGCTAATCACGATTTTTGAAAAAGTTTGGAGTAGGAAGAATTTGTTGCCCTCAATTCTTCGGTGTTATCAAGGTACCTTCACTTTTATCTCTCTTTAGTCTCGCTTTTACTTTTATTTTTATAGTAATTTTTAACTTTTATAATTTAAATTTTTAACTTTTAATCTTTAATCTATTAATTTTTATTTTTAACTTATATTTTTAATTTAACCTTTAAGATTTTTACTTTTACTATAGATTAATGGTAATAACTTGATCAATTATTTTTATCATTAATTACTTAAGGAGTAATAATTTATAAGTTTCAACTAATTAATTATTTATTTATTTATTCTAATTAATTATAATTTTTTAATTACATAAAAATTAATAATTAAGAATCATATAAATGATCTTGAACAAAGTATTGAGATTTAAGTAGAAATCTTGCAAATAGCCTTGAGGACCATATTAAATTTTATTAAATCTTTTTATTAATATTGGTAACCATTGCTTGAAAGGCTTAAAATTAATTGAAGTATAAATACCAAGATTTAAATTGACTTCACAATTATACAATTGGAAGTTCTTCTTTTCCACCTCTTGTACTTATTGTGTGGCATCAATTTCATTGAATGGTGAAATTTCGTCTTACAAAGGATAGCAGCTTCTCAAATTAAGATAAGAAAGAAGAAAAACCTCACTTCTTAAATACCTTGAAAACTTCTAAAACTAACTTGCCTACACTGTCATGGACATACACAAGTAAATCAATAATTATATATATGATTTAGATAAAAATAGGTAAAAATAGGTTAATTCTATAATATCTTCTATAAAAACTTCCTAGAAGCTTTATAGATGGTGCTTTGACTTTATAGATGTCTTTAATTGACTTTTTAAATTAAAAACATGGTCAACAAGTTGGCCATATATCACACATATTGGTAGTTTGAAGAACAAGCTAATTTTGTAGCATACACGTAGAAAACTTGCCTTATAAGCTAAGGCATGTGTCCTGCAAAGTCAATACATATTTGAAGTCCTATAGAATATCATCTTGTAGCTCCTAGTTAGATAGTATATATAGAGGCAAGAGTGAAGCCCTCTTCACTCTTGTCAACTACTTTCTTGCTTCTAGTCTAAATTTAAGAGTCTCTAATTTCTTGGTCTTTTAGCAATAGCCATTCTAATTTTTTTTTAATATACATACTACTTTATTGGTATTTTGTGACTTTTCTTTTAACACAAATTTTTTAGGTTTATGCATCTTCTTCCAATTCATGTCATTAAAAAATTGACAAGAGTACATTTATAATATCAAAATTTTATCTTTTCTTGATTAAGAATAGATTATCATTTTTTTTTAATAAAACATAAGTATATAAGAAGTTGCGGATTACCTTCTTCTAAACTAATATTATTCTTAGTATCTTCTTTATTCTCAAGTCCCCTCTTCTGCTTGTCTTGATCAATATTAGATATTTATTTTTTGAGTATTAGCATGGCAGTGCTTGTTGCAATAAAAAGTGTAATGGTACAGATGTAAGAACAATTGAGGGAATTAATGCTTGCAATGCATCAACTCAATTTACCACCACTACAAGGAGCAAGAAGAATGAGAGGAAGTGATGATATAGATATGATTGAAATTACTTCAACATTTGCATACAATCATGTCTCTTTTCCTATGGAAGAACATCTTTCCAGTACTAGAAATCCAAGAGTTGTCTTGCTTGAGAAGTTTGATGGTATAAGATCCAAATTTTGAAGATTTAGTAATGAAGTACAACTTGTGATTAAATTTTGATTCCAAAGCTGTCCAACTCTAAGATCACAAGTTAGATTCATTAGTACACTCCTTTCAAATTCAACATTATTATAATTTTTATCTTTTTTTGAATGACAAGATCCAATATTAGATAATTTGGAAGCTTTTATAGTAGAATTTTGATCAATATATAGAGGACATGATACAACTTATGTTGCAACCAACAAAATTCATATTTTATGACAAAAGAATCGATCTATATTATTATATGCTTCACAATTTTGACAACTTGTAACTGATATTAATTGAAAGGATGCTACATTTATTAGCCAATTTTTTTATGAATTACAATATGAATTAAAGAAATTGATTCTTAACTTATCTAATCTTCAAACATTAAGTTAAACAATTGACTTTGCTATGAAGTGTGACAATTGACTTTTTGAATTTCGATTTCAGAGTCAAATAAGTAGGCCTCAATATTACTATAATTCAATGGCAACACCAATGCCTCCTCAATACATACATTTAAAAGTAGAGGATATGGAGATTAATGTGGTATGTTTCAAACCTCTTACTAAGCAAGAAAAGACTCATTACCATTAAGAAGGATTGTGCTTATATTATAGAGAATCTAAGCTCACTATTCAACATTGTCTAAAGAAATGACACAATTATAAAATGAGAAGAAGAAATGTCAAAAAAGACAATATATCAAAAACGAGTTTGTCCAGTTATAATAGGAATTGTATGGCTGGAACCTTATACAATATCTAATAAAGGTCCTATTCTCTCTTCAAAATCCTCGCTTTATTTTATATTAAATATGATTTTAAGACCTATACATTATAAAGCCTTTGCCTTGTTAGATTTTGGAGTTTTAGCATGTTTCTTAGATAAAGAATTTGCTAAAAGATTCAACATATTTTTAATAAAGAAAACTAAATTTGTTCATATAGAAGTTATAGATGGTTGCCCATTATCTTCTGGAGATGCCACTTATAAAATCCTTCCTATAGAAGTAATAACCAATAGTTATAATAGCTTTTTGGTATTTAATAATATTAAATCTCTTTCTAATTCAATCATTTTAGGTTTATCATGGTTAAAAAAATACAACCTTTGAGTAGATTGGATTTTTCATATTCTTGACTTTTCTAAAAGTATAACTAAGAGTATAGTTGATCAAGTAAAAAATCACAAGTCTAATAAAATTAAACCTATATTTGTAGGTGCAAGAGCTTTCTTGCATGCTGCAAAAGAAAGATCACCTTTTGTCATTAATGCCACAACATTTATAATGGTGCAAAGACTTCAAGTGGTATTCCAAGTCAATATCAAGATTTCCAAGATGTATTTGAAAAAAATAATGTAAATACTTTTCAAAAACATTGTCTTTATGACTATTCAATTGACTTTCAAGAAGAAGCACAACTGCAATTTGGACCAATCTACAATTTATCACAAAATAAGTTGGCCAAATTTAAAGAATATATTAAAAAGAAACTATCCAAGAACTTCATATGCCATTTCAAATCTCCAATAGAAGCTCCAATTCTATTTGTGAAGAAAAAAGATTGATCATTACAGATGCGTGTTGTTTATCGAGGACTCAACAAGATCACCATCAAGAACAAGTACCTACTACCTTTAATATTTGGATTTTTTGATCAATTGAATCAAGTTAAGATCCATACAAAAATAGATCTATGAAGAACATACAATCTAGTACGCATCAAAAAAAAGAAATGAATGGAAGACTATATTTCAAACCAGGTACGGATATTTTGAATATAGTGTCATACCTTTTGGACTTACAAATGCACCAACAACTTTTCAACATCTTATGAATGATGTTGTTTGAGAGTTTTTGGATAATTTTATTGTTTGTTATCTAGACGACATCTTGATCAATTCTAAGAACTTAGAAGAATATGAACTTCATGTTTGTTATGTGTTACAAAAATTAAGAGATGCAAAATTCTATGCCAAAATAAAAAAAAAAAAAGTATGTATTCCATATTATTGAAGTTGATTTCTTAGGTTACATTATTACAAATGATAGATTTATGATGGATCTTAGAAAAAATTCAAACTATTATGGATTAAAAGATTCCAAAAACGGTTTGAGATGTCCAATGTTTTTTGGAATTTATCAATTACTATCAGATCTTCATCAAGGACTTCTCTCAAATTACAACTCTATTTATACGTTAAGCTTGTAAAGACAAACTTCAATAAAATCAAGAAACAAAAGCAGTATTTGAAACTTTAAAGACAACCTTTGTTTCTGCTCTAATCTTATATCACATTGAATTCTCTAAGATATTCTTTATGGAAAGAGATGCATCAGACTTTCTTTTGACTACTATATTATCACAAATAGAAATAGATGATAAATTTCTCCCAGTAGCTTTTCATTCTAAGAAATTTTTAGTAGCAAAGATTAAATATGAGATCTATGACAAAGAGCTTTTTTCAATTATGGATTCTTTCTAAAAATGGTATTATTATCTAGAAGGTGGTTCTAGACCAATCACCATATATATGAATTATAAGAACCTTGAGTATTTCATGTCAACTTGTGTTTTAAATCATCACTTGGCTTGTTGGAGCATATCTTTGTCAAGATTTGAATTCAATATCACTTATTAGCTAAAAAAATAATAAGGTTTATTTAATGTCCTTTTCAAACATTCTTATCTTATATCTAAAGAAGGAGATGTAGCTTTTAATCAATAAAAGACAACTTTATTCAAAGCAGAACAATTTCATCTTTGAGTAGTGAAATCAACGTTGACTATTTATTTAACTTTTCTCAAACAAATTCAATCAAATATGTCCTTTGATCCTCTTGTTCATGATATCAAGAATAATTCTTCTAAGTCTCATGGTACTTCTAAGTTTGAATTCAAGAACAACCTAATTTATTTTGAAGGACACATATATGTGCGAAAAGGAGAAGCACGTTTACATATTCTTCAAGCATGTCATGACTTTTCAGTAGAAGGATATTTTGGATATAAGAAGACTTTGGAGCTAATATCTAAAGATTTTTGGTGGTTGCAAATATGGAAGGCTATAAAAGACTTTGTTCAATTGTATGATATTTATTCAAGATCAGAAACTCTTCGGCATTGATTTTATGGACTTCTTCAACCATTACATATTCCAAAACAACCATGGGCTTCTATTTTTATGGATTTTATTATGGATCTTTGAGTCTTAGGATTGTATGATTCTATATTTGTGATAATAGATTATTTTACCAAAATGGTACATTTTCTACCATGCATCAAATCTATAACAAGTGAAGAAACTACTAAGCTTTTCTTTGACAATATCTATCAATATTATGGATTGTCAAAAGATATTATATTGGATAGGGAGACTCAATTTGTACCAAAATTTTAGAAAACTCTTTTTAAGATTTTAAAAGTAGACATAAAACTTTCTTTGACCTTTCATCTTCAAACTGATGGATAGATACATTATGTAAACCAAGTTTTAGAATAATACTTAAGTTGTACCATCAATTATCAATAAGACAATTAGAAAAACTTCTTGGCATTGGCAGAATTTGCTTATAATAATATGATGCATTCTTCTAAAGAAAAAACATCTATTTTTGACAATTATGGTTACCATCTACAACTTGATACTTTTGACTTTTCAAAAGTTGATAATCCTGTGGCAGAAGGTTTGGCAAATTATTTGTCAGAGCTATATACAAAAATGAAGGTACAATTAAAGGAAGCTCAAGAATGACAAAAGATCAACGTGAATGCCTATCAAAAGGAACAACCATAATTCAATGTAAGTGACAAGGTATGGTTGCTTCTTTGTAATATCAAGACTACTCGACTTTGTGATAAGTTGGACTACTGCAAGCTTGGACCTTTTTTTATTTATAGATAAATCAATCTAGTTGCTTATCAATTACATCTATAAGAGGCAATGAAGATCTATTATAACTTCCATGTGTCTTTTTTTGAACCATATAAGACTATGAACATATCAAGAAGAAGACAAACTCTACATCTTCTTATAGAAGTGAACAATAATAAAGAGTTCAAAGTTAAAGAAGTTTTAGACTCAAGGCGATCCTAAAATAAATTAGAATAACTTATCCATTGTTACAAATATGATATTAATGAATGCATATAGAAGCCAATAAAGAATCTTATAAATACAGTAAAGGTAGTGGAAGCTTTTCATTGATGACATTTATTTAAATCAAGATGAAAAATAATTCAACTCAAGAACTTTTATTTGAGGACTTATCAGATGACACATTGCAATTGTCACAACCTTCAAGATGACAAAATTAAGATGAAGATCCTCAAAAATGACATGTCTTTTATTGAATAGATGGTAAGATACAATATATTTGATATCACGACCTTGATAAAGACTCCAAATGTTTGGTGATTTTATTAAAGGTAGAAACAATCCCTGATGGTATTCCAAATGTCTTATTTGAAGGAAGTTACAAAGGCTTTAACAAAGACCAAATAACAAGGTGGTCTTTTTGCCCTCATATGGAACATTATTGATGGCTAAGAGGGCCTATCAACTATCTTAAAAGAGAACAAAGATTAGAGAATGTGACAAATATAATTTGCCGCATCTTAGATTTCTTCAATATATGAAGACTGCTCCTTGTAGAACTTGTCTCTAGAAGAAGAAGTAATATCATGGACATACACATGTAAACCGATAATTATCTATAAGATTTAGATAAAAATAGATAAAAATAGATAAAAATAGGTTAATTCTATAATATCTTCTATAAAAACTTCCTAGAAGCTTCATAGATATTGCTTTGACTTTATAGATGTCTTAAATTGACTTTTTAAATTAGAAACATGGTCAACAAATTGGCTATGTGCCGCACATGTTGGTAGCTTGAAGAACAAGCTAACTATGTGGCCCACAGATTGGAAAACTTACTTTATAAGCTAAAATATGTATCCTACAAAGTCAACACATATTTGAGGTTCTGTAGAACATTGCCACGTAGCTTTTAGTTAGATAGTATATATAGAGGCAAGAGTGAAGCCCTCTTCACTCTTGTTAATTTTTTTTTTCCTTCTAGTCTAGATTTAAGAGTCTCTAGTTTCTTTGTCTTTTGGTAAAAGCTTGTAGAATAGATATTAGTTTGTTTCTATAAGATATTAGTAAAATAGACTAATAGTCCATAGAATAGTCAGTTCAAGAAGACAGATGGTTAACTTAGTTATTAAAAGTGGTTAATTATACGATTATGATTAAAATCTAGGTTTAGAGAGTCAATATATAGGAGTTGTAGAAGTTAGTTTGAGAGCCAGACTATGATAGTCATGAATCGGGATTAAGCTTGGTACTACCTCTTTGTTTTTTTTTTATTGTTGAAGAATAATGGATAGTTTCTGAATATTGAGAAGTGAGTCTATGGAATAAATCAGAGATTGATTTATGAGTTATTGATTATGTAATTGGAATACTGAGTAATTGAATTATATGAGGAGTTATTAGATGATTATGATTGTTGTTTATTGAGAGTTGTGTGTGTTTTGGACAGAGGAAGTCTGTGATTATAGAAATTATGTGAATTTAGATTAATTGGAGTGAAGTCTGTTAATTCTGGTGTTGGATGGAAATTATGTGTTTTGAGCGGTCTTTTGAGAGTGCAGGGTTGCATATTGTTGTTATCAATTGATGAAGGAGTATTATTATTGGAAGAAAGTATTATAATATTTTTTGGTATTTTAGTGGTTCGGAATATGATTAATTGTGTCACCCTAACAAGTAAAATTCATGCACTTAGACTTTCTCTATGTTCAAATTTTCCTATATAAGTTTATTCTAAAAGAAATTGTAGAATAAGTAAAACAACAATGATATTTTGGTGCCGCTACCAGAGATAGACAATAGCATTGAGTGTTAGGAATTAACTGCCAGTTTAGTTAGATGGAAGATAGGAAGCAAATTCAATAGAATATAATAAATGAATATGCTTATTAAGAATGAGAACTTAATGGTAAAGAGAATACGGCAGTTGAAAGAAAGAATAGAGAGATCACAAGCAAGAAATTTGTTACATAACGAACAAGAACGGAAGTTAAAAAGGAATCATTGACAAAGTTGGATTAAACCATGGTTGCATACCTATCGACATATCCGAGTATATCCAAAAGCTGATTGACATCAAATATTTTAGAAATATATACCGTTAGAAAAATTGTCAAGAGTACATGTAGAAAATTTGGTCAATAGACTAGTGTTTCCCTTGAGGCTGTTAACTGCGAGTGGGAGAATCTCAAAAGAATTGGGTACTCCATTGGATAAAATTCTAATAACAGAAGCTTACAATCCCATCAAAACTGGTTCCGTAGAGGCATAAATTATTGGTCAATTAGGACCAATTTAGTGTATTTCAAAATCCATCGTTTTTACCCCCAATTCAACTGAATAACTTAGTAAGGAATAATAATAGTAAATTGAAGAAACTTGAAAATTCAAAATAATCAATTGGATTAAGTGTCGATTGTTTTGACAAAAGATTAAGTGGAACATTGTTTTCTTCAATAGCGACGGATAGTCTAGCAGTTCGAATAGCAATATAAATGGGTGATGTAACCGATTGCACAACGAGCATGGCTCCATTACCTACTTTTAGAGATTTTTTGGGTGCGGATCTCGATCGACATTTTTCTCAGTTTTTGTCAACATGTATAGCTAATAATGGAAGAATTGAAGATATTTGATTACAATGGTTGCTAGTAACCTTGAAAGATATGATGTTTGAATGGTACAATCGTCAACTAGTGGATCAATTTTCTAATTGGAAGCATTGAAGAATATATTTTTAATCCATTTTTGCCCAATTGGTTTTGAAGATTAACTTCGAGAAAGATTAATGACTAGCAAAATGGATCCAAGAGAAGCAGTGGAATCATACTATAGTCGTGTGGCAGATATACTCCGCAAGTGGCCAAATCACCAAATGCCAAAGGCTTTTGTATTGTCCATATTAATCAACAGAGTGCACCCACCCAAACTAAAAATGTTTGTAAAAGAGACTCAACCAAATATGATAATTGCATCTCTTAATAGAACTAAGGTTTGGGAGGAATGCCATTATGATCAATTTTTAACTGTGGATGCCACGATGATTCCAATTCAAGGCAGCTATCAAAATCCGACTTGAAACGGATCAGTGGGTAGTTAACCATGGATGTTAGAAACAGTGGCCAATTTCAGTGCCAATATTTAGGGGCCAGTTAATGTCACCCTATTACAAGAGTAACCGAACATAATAACAGCGTATGCTCCATATTTTCCATATCAACAACAACCAACAAAGTTATCAATAATATTAGCCCTAAAAGATTCCAATAAAGCCTTGTTATTGAATCTGACGAAGAAAATGGAAGAAATGGCTATTAATTTGGCCAAGAATAACAAGACGAGGCACAAGCCTATCAACACTAGGACTAATGTATGGTATAGTAAATGTAAGCGCTATAGTCATTTGGTAAGAGAATGTCCTTCACCATCACAAATGATGGATCAATGTATATTTTATGAAGGAAAGTACTTAATAGCTAATTGTTGGAATTGGCAAAGGCAACAACAATTCAATAATCAGACCATGATTCCACCGACTTAGTGGGAAGTCAATCAAGTTCAAATGAGAAATATGTTTGGATAGAATGGAAATCGATCTAATCAACAAAATCAAGCATTCAATAACTTTCAAAGTTCCAATTTTAATCAGGGGTCTACATCAAATCCCTAGACCTACAGGAAGGAGTAGTAGAGGTATCAGCAATATGCTCCACCAGCATCATCAAATCAAGTACCCTTCGTACCAATGAGACAACCAAGATCATTTTCTAATCCTACATGGAACAAGCCTAGTAGGTATATACTGGTGGAGACACCCAATATGCCTGATGGAAGCACAAGAAGACTACTTTGTTATTTTTGTTGTAGATAGATTGGTCTTTATGCCAATGAATGTCCCAATCTTAGAGCCAGTGATGATTATGCGTCAGTGTGTGGATATTGCAAGCAATTGGGGCATACTTATCAACAATGTAGTACTCCATTCAATTTCAATAATGAGGATCAGCAGATCCAAAATCAAGAAAAAATTGATGAGATAAATCAAGGTCGTCAAAATTCTCCAGTAAATCGGGTGGAATGTGTCTAAGCTGTTCTTACCAGAAGTCATCAAAAGGAGAAAGGACCAATTCAACATTTAGATGAACCTGATGCGTAGAGCCAATTTGATCCAATTATAGGGACATCCAATCCAGGTTCCATTACGGTGTCGGGATAGAGAGAGTTTGTCTCAAGAAAACGCTGGGTTCTGGCTGTCACTAATTATTCAATCAAGCTTGAAAATAAGCGAAGCTCTAAGTTTATATATAATTTTTTTCTTTTTGAGTAATTACACTAAATACACAATCCTCAAGTAATCCACAACTTCCAAAATATGATAAAATCTTATAAATCCTTGTTTATTCTTATGTGGAGATTTTCCCGAACTTCAACACCTCATATCTCTTAATCCGACCGTCCAAACAAACTGTAATTTTACATGAAGTACTGATGTATTCTTATTAACTTTTATAACAATTTTCAACCGCAAATTCATTGCAGATCTTGAGATATCTTGAAATCCCTAACAGCCGCTTCAAACCCTTGTCTTTATACATCCGCGTGCAATTTTCTTTATATCTCACAAAATATAAGCTTAAATGCCACAAAATTTATATGTAAAGCTTCTTAACACAAAATTTCACATTCTCCCAAATGTTTGAGCCAAAAATTCGTCCGAAAACTGAAGTTATGGCTTCAACCATCACTACAAACAAACCCGCTTACTTACTGCTTTTGATTTGGAAGCATCGCCTTCAACTCCTTACAACTCCTTCATATGAATTCTAAAAGCAGTAATTCTTTCGTGAAAGATGTAGGCCTTGAAATCACCATTCCAGTCGCATCTTTCGATCTTCAAAAGCTACTATAAAACTCCTCGTACTCTCAAAAGAGTAACAGTATGTCTTAAATAAACACCTTAACTTCAAACGGTTATAATTTTTTCACCCTAACTCCAAATCCTCTAATTTTTGTACACAAATTTTTCTCCAAAACTTTACAACTCTAGCTTTTAATCTCCGAATGCCTCCTTTGAAGTCGCCGAAATCCTTCTTAAGGTCGTGGGCAACCTCCTCAAAGCCCATTAGGCATGGTATTTGACCAATAGGGATGAAGTTCGTCATTCCTTGCCTTCATCCAACCATGCCTTGCTTTCATCCCTCCCAATTAGCTTCCTACTAGTTTAGATTTTCATCTTTAGGTTTCCACCTTTTCCCTAGGTTTCATACTAAATATTTAGGTCCTATATATATATATATATTAATGTCAAAATCAAAAGAAATAAAGAAACAAAGTAAAGTTTCTTATACCAACTCTTTTTAATTTAATCTACTAGCCACTCTAACACACATCTAGATTTATCAATATATAATATGTTTTAGGTAATTTTTATATACTGTAAGTATTTACAGTATGACAATGGGTCTCTTATCGAGTATGAAACTTGACTCGATGTTGTATTACGTGCTATCTAGCTTAAGAACGTACCAAGCATCTGGATGTAGAAGATATAATAATGTTTTGCAAGTATCCAAGTAGTCTAGTGGATTTCAACCATCTAAATACAAACTATTTCGAATTTCAATGTAAAAGCTTAATCCCAATACAAAGTACTTAGAAACACTATTTTTAATAACTTCAAGATATTATAAGTACAAATTCTTTTGTTATTTGTTAGTTTTATTTTATTTTATTTTTATTAGTATTATTTTTTATCTGTATTTTTATTTTAATTTTTTATTTGTATTTTTATTTTAATTTTTTATTTTTTTTTATTTTATTTTTTTAATTTTTTAACCCTAACCCTATACACAGAGCTTCGGCAAGCTATAATTCTCAATCTGATCGTTCAATTGTTGTAAAACTTCTACCACTAGTGTCTTTGCAAGTCTTTTAAATGTTTAAGAAGTTTCAATCCAATCTAACTTACAGATTGCAAGAAAATGCTATAAATCCACACTGATGTCCCTTGACAGTCACCTAGAAAGTTGATGACGAATCTTGACTTATAATTTCTCCTTCTCCAACTGTTAATTCTCATTCAAACCTTGTGTGTAGCTCCACCTTTAAGTCCTCGACTTATCACGTCAAAATTCACCTTATTTCAGCTAGTAGATCTCTAGATATTACAAAAATCCTAAACAATCTCAATATATCAATTTTTGATACCTCTCTACGCTAATGATCAAATATCCTCTATCCGTATAGTTAGATTAATACAAATTTTTGCATGCACTTGGCATACTCAACCATTTAGTCACCTCTAAAATTTCAACCACAGATGTCTCTCTAATTTTGTAAAACAGTCAAGAGTATTAACCTTAACTTTATTGCAAAAAAAAACCCAAATCACAATACAAACACTGACTTTGAGCAACGATTGC
Source organism: Physcomitrium patens (assembly GCF_059467195.1). Taxonomy (NCBI): domain Eukaryota; kingdom Viridiplantae; phylum Streptophyta; class Bryopsida; order Funariales; family Funariaceae; genus Physcomitrium; species Physcomitrium patens. The sequence goes on along the minus strand of NC_143431.1, from coordinate 13,315,222 downwards.
CAAAATCCTCCCAAACCCTCTGAAAACTAAGTCTTACATCTTTCAAAGGAGCCTGAAGCTAGCTCTTTGACCTTAAAATCCGAATCTCCCAATGCCTTCTTCCTTTTCCTCCTTTTTTCTTTTAACTCCGTGACGTCCCCTATTCTTCCGCCCTAGACTCGGAATTGGAACAACAGACCATGCTTCCATGGAATTTCCACCTCTAAGAAGATCTTTCTATAGAAAGGACATTTCCTTGAAACGGCATAGAGAACGGAACAGCTTGAAATGGAACTGAAGCCTCTGTAATCAATACCTCATTGGGTTGCCCAACCAAGTCACGTCTCATATTAGATAAGAGGCCCGTAATAGGACCTGAATTGGATGTCCTTGTAATTGGGTCAAATTGGCCCTTCGCATCAAGCTCACCCAAATGTTGAATTGGTCTTTTTCTCTTTTGTCGACTCATGGTAAGAATGGCTTGGACACATTCCACCCGATTTATTGGAGTAATTTGAGGACCTTGATTTATCTCCTCAATTTTTCCTTGGCTTTGGATTTGCTGATCCTGATTATTGAAATTAAACGGAGCATTACATTGTTGATAAGTATGCCCTGACTACTTACAACTCTGACACACTGGAGTGTAATCATTATTGGCTTTGGAATTGAGACATTCACTAGCATAATGACTAATTTGTTTGCAACGGAAATAACAAAGTGGTCTTCTTGCACCTCTATCAGACATATTGAGTGTCTCCACTGGTATATACCTACTAGGCTTATTCCATATAGGGTTAGAAAATGATCTTGATTGTCCCGTTGGTATGGAGGGTACTTGGTTTGATGACATCGGTGGAGCATATTACTGATGTCACGTACGGTGGTATAGCTTGCAATGGGGTGACATTAACTGGCCCCTGAATATTGGCACTGGAACTGGCCACTATTTCTAACATCTAAGATGACTAAATATTAATAAAATCTTTTTTATTTATATTTTCACCATATAGTCATGTTACAACACGACATCCACCTTCTCTGAACATGTGCATCCTCTGGTATGCATGTAGAATAAGTAGATATTTTCAGAATGTAGATACCTAGTGTATGGTGTAAAAAAAGATAGATAACTGGTGAAAAGGTGGTTCAGCAGGTAAAATGGATGAATAGTCTGGAAAAGTAGTTATCATCTGTAGTATAGGAGTTGGTATCTCGGGGTAGTATAAGGAGGATGGGAGAGGGGAAGAAAATGCTAGATTGTAATAGTACTGAGCCGAGGATAAGCTTGGTGCTATCTCTTCTATTTAATTTTCTTGTTTCTTTTGTATTAGTATTGATTCTAGTGAAGAGAATCGATTTAATGAATTAATGTTTGATTTATGAAGTTATTTATGGATCATTGTTTACCAATTGTTGTGAAAGATTGAGGATGTATGGAAGTTTCCAGTCACTATTTATCGCAAGGTTGTAAGTTTAGTGGAGAGGAATTGTAATCAAAAGAATTATCTTGATTAGATTTTGTGGATTGGAAGTTGTTCGTTCTAGGGTTTGGGATATACTTGTGTGTTCGTGAATTATATAGGGTATTGAAATCATTGTCGTGAATGTTATTGTATTGATACGAGAGAGTGGACAGTAGGAAGAAAAGTTAAGTGTTCTTCGGTATAGTAAGCATTCAGTTGTAGCGGTTAATTGTGTGATCCTAACAATTGGAGATCATATATATGGTCATTCCCCATGTTCGAATCCCCCTATATGGATTTATGCTAGGAGGTTTCTTTTGGAATAAGTAAAACAAACAATCACATTTTGGCGCCGCTGCTGGGGATTGACAACATTATTGAGTGTTAGGAATTAACTATTGAAGCAATAAAGGAGATTAGGAAGCAAACTCAGTAGAAATAATGAAAGAGTATGGTTATTAAGAATGAGAATTTAACAGCAAAGAGAATAAAGCAATCAAAGGAAAGAACAGAGCGATCGTAAGCAAGAAATTTGTTGCGTAATGAGCAAGATCATAAATTAAAAAAGAAGCATCGACAAAGTTGGATTAAGCCATGGTTGCATGATTTTTGGCATATTTCATCATACCCAGAAGACGATCGACCTCTAATATTTCAGAAGTACATATCGTTAAAGAAATTGCCAAGAGCACTCGCGGGGAGCGCTACTAATAATCCAGCAAACCTCTCGAAGCCGTTAATGAAAAACGAGGAAGGCACAGAGGAATTAGGTACCCCACTGGGTATCTTCTCAATTGGAAATACGTCCGATCCTAATAAGACTGGTTTTGAAGATTGGTAGAAATCACTTGCCAATAAAGCCCAATTCAAAGTATATCAAAATCTGTCGTTTTTACCTCATATTCAACTAGTAAAATTATTTGGAGATAATAATAGCCAATCACGAAGGCTTGGAAGTCCAAAAAAGACTTTTGTGGGAGACAGTTTTTATTTTAATAAGAAATTGAGCAGAACACCAGCATCTTTAATGACGTTCGGAGGACCAACAGTCTCGATTGAAGTTCAAATGGGTGTAGTGGGCGATCGAATGACTAGCGTTGCGCCATTATCTACTTTTCGGGGTTTGCCAGGTGCGGATCCAGATCAACATTTATCTCAATTCTTGACGACATGTGTAGCCAATAATGGAAGAACAGAAGACATTTGGCTGAGATGGCTGCCAACGACATTGAAAGACATAGCATTTGAGTGGTATAACCGCCAACCTGTGGGACAATTTATCAATTGGGAGGTATTAAAAAATATATTTTTAGCCCATTTTCGACCAATTGGTTTTGAAGAACGTCTTAGAGAAAAATTAATGAACAGCAGAATGGTACCAGAGGAAGCGATATAGTCATATTATGGTCGTATAGCGGATATACTTCAAAAATGGCCAAATAACCAAATACCGGAATCATTTGTGTTGTCTATATTGGTTAATGGACTACACCCACCAGAATTAAAAATGTTTGTAAAGTAGGCCCAATCAGCCACCATTGCATCATTTCTTGAGCGAGCAAAAGTATAGGAGGAATGTCACTATGACCAAAACTTAACAGTTGGAGCCACGATGATTCCATCTCAAGGAGGTTATCAAATGACAAATTTGAATGATGCATCGGAAAGTTATCTGGGAAGGAATGATTATGGTACAATTCCACAAGGAATAGTGGATGCCATTCTATTGCAAGCTGTACCACCATCATCATCACACTCGTATGCGCCTTATTTTGCATATCAGAAACTAATACCTACAAAGGAATTGCCAAATGCATTGGTATCAAGGGAATCCAATGAGTCATTGCTATTAACATTGACGAAAAAAATGGATGAATTGGCTGTGAATCTGGCCAAGGATAAAGAAAAAAAGGCATTAACCAACCAATATGCATCCCAATGTCTGGTGCAGCAATTATAAGGGGCAAGGTCATTTAGTAATAGAATGTCCTTCACCATCCCAAATGACTATACAATGTACCTTTTGTGGAGGCAAGCATATTACCACCAACTGTTGGAATTTACAGAAGCAACAACAACTCAATAACCAAATAATGTCTCAACCAACTTTGTGGAATGTCAATCAAGTACAAACGAATAATAAGTTTGGCTGGAATGGAAATTGAGCGAATAAACAAAATAGGAATTATTCTAATTTCTTCAACTCTGAATTTCATTAAGAAGGTGTATCCAATACTCACGGATCGGCGATGAACCAAGCAAGATACCATCAATATCCACCCATGACGAAGCCAATGCCAGACTCTACAGTAACAATTGTTCAACCAGGATCCTTTACTCATCCGACATGGAAAAGACCTAGCCATTATATACCCGTAGAGACACCCAATATCCTTGAAGGAGTTGGCAGGAGACCACTTCGTTGCTATCGTTGCAGACAAATTGGTCATTATGCTAATGAATGTCCTAATCCAAGGGCTAGTGATGACTATGCTCCAATATATGGAAATTGTAAGCAGTCTGGTCATACTTATTAGCAGTGCAATGCACCTTTTAATTATAATAATCGGGACCAACAAATGCAAACAAGCCAACCAATGGAGGACAAAGGCCCTGTTCAATGAGACTCACTAGTACATCGTGTTGAGGTGGTGAACGCAAAGCTTATCAGAGGCCAACAAAAAGATAAGAATCTAATTCAGGACATGGATGAACCAATCGCAGGAAAACAAGTAGCGCCATTGTCATATTACGTGCTTTCCTGCTCGAGAACACGCCAGGCGTCTAGCTGTAGAAGGTAGTATGGAGATTCGCCAATATTCAAGCAGTTTATCGGTTTTTGACTGTTGGAATATAAACAACTACAAGAATACACCGTAAATCTATACGGATGCCCTTTGACTGCTTGTCGAAGTCCTTTTTGCCCCAGCCAGTAGGTCTCTAGACGTTACAGAGAACCCCGAACAACCCAAACTGCTAATCTTCGATACCGCTTTATACTCACGATCTTGTATCCACTGACTGTCATGTTAGATTAACCCAATAAATTTCATTCACTCCGCATATTCAATCCTATAGACACCCTTTTAATTCCTCATCACAGATGTAACTTGATTTCACAAAACAGTCAAGAGTAATCAAACCCACTTCATTAAAAATCTCGATTCACCATTACAACACTGACTTCAGCAACGATTACCTCAATCTTCCCAAAATCCAATTCTCTGTCTTTTTTCTCCGCCCGAAGCATGAAGCTAGCTCTCTGATTCTTCAAAAACTCCCCAAAACTTCTTCTCTCCCCTCTCATTTCTTAACCTTAATTCTGAATTTCTTCAATCCTCCGTCTTGGATCTGGAATTGGCTCTTGCCGTCAGAGCTTTCTCCTCTGTTTTTACCTTTAAGAGATCCTTTTACTGAAAAGACGTTCCCGGAACGACACAAAGGACGGAACAGCCTGAAACGGAATCGGAGCCCTGTAATCGGGACCACATTGAGTCACCCGACCAATTCAGGTCTCATATTGGGTAAGAGTCCAGTAATAAGACCCGAATATTCCCGTAATTGGATCAAATTAGTCCTTTGCGTCAGATTGGCTGAGGTCCATAGTAAGACCTGGATTTTCCCATAATTAGACTGCATTGGGTTGCCCGACCAATTCAGGTCTCATATTGGGTAAGAAGACCTAGATTGGATGTCTTGAAATTGGATCCAATTGGTTCTTCGAACTAGGCTCACCCGTCGTGTGAATTGGTCCTTTCTCTTCCTGTTGACTTCCGTTATTGGAATCGAATGGAGCATTTCAGTATGCCCCGGCTGACTGTAACAGGGTGACTGAAAATGGCCACTCAGTATTTGCACTGGAATTGGTTGTTGCTCCCAATATTCGAGGTAACTGAATATTAATAAAAATCCCCTTTCTTTATATTTTCACGGTATACTCGTGTTATAACACGACACCGTCCATGGGGCTAAACGAACCAATATCAAAATTGGGACGTATCTCAATATTGAGACTTCAACAGACTGAGGAACCCAATTCGATTCCACATGCTAATTTGCCGGGACCATCAAGATCGATCCCAACTGACCAAGTACCAATACCTGTACAGCCCAATAAAAGATCTTATGTATTAAAGGAACCTTTAGTGGTAGATAAATTAGCAAAGTTACCAACGGTAATCTCAATCGCTAGGAAGGAATTGCTGCAGAACGGAGTAAAATCGAAACCAATGAAATGCAAAAGAGCATTGGAAATTACTCTCAATATGAAACCCTACGACATTTTGAGGGATTTGGATGTTATTCAACCTTCAATTATAATGAAGCAACTTTTGGCTGTAGCACCGGAATGTCGATCTACATTAAATTCAGCGTTAATACGATGAAGATTCCCTACTAAAAAAAATCATGAAGTTAGCTTAAACCCAGATCCGGGAGCACCAACAATCGATGTATCAATCGATGGCGTTTTAATTCCAAGGGTATAAGTCGATGGTGGCTCCAGTGTGAATTTAATGAATGCGAATACAATGGAGGACTTGGATCTAAAACAATTGCTACCTACGACATTGGTCTTACGAATGGCAGATCATAGTCGGGTAAAGTCAATGGGAATCTTACGCAATATTGCCACTATAATCGTGGGATTGACATACAAAATCGATTATATTGTATTTCGATTACAGAGTTCTATATTATCGTATTCCATTTTATTGGGTAGACCTTGGCTTTATCAAGCCCAAGCTAAGAACGATTGGGACCGAGGCACATTGACAATTAGAAAAGGATGGGACTAGATTGTTCTACAGATGTATCTGGTACAATATCATGGAGAATCTCAATTGCCAAAATCAGAATTTACATCGAACAACGAGAGTCAATCGATTGAGGTAGATGACGATGCTATAGGTTCATCGCAATTTGAGGTAGGACAAAACACTTCAACAGCAAAGGCAAGAATCTATCAATGTGGAAGTCTTGGTGAATATCTACTGCATCAGGAGGATGCGACTAACTCGGATCATGCTCTTGCCAACTGGATGAACAATTTCGCAGTCAATAGAGTCAGCACATTGGCACCAGATTTGGGTGGTTTCCATATGTCGGATAATACAAGAAATTTAGATCAAGAGAAGATAATTAAATCAGAGGTTGTTGAAGACCCTGTGTGTCAATTAATTAACTTGGGCACTAATGAAATGCCACAGCTAATTAAAGTATATATCGATATTATCGATACAAAATTAGATGCTTGGAAACAGTTTTTTGTCTGTCACAAATCTGCCTTTGCATAGTCGTATGCGAATTTGAAAGGGATTCCAGCCGACGTGTGTGAGCACCAGATTATTCTGGAGGAGGGTGTTACTCTAGTTCGTCAAAGACAACACCGGCTTAACCCAAAATATTTCTTTTTAGTGAAAGAAGAATTGGATAAACTTCTCGACGTGGATTTTATTTATCCTATTCCACATAGTGCATGGGTGTCACCAATCGTGATAGTACCGAAGAAGAATGGAAAAATCAAGATATGTCAAGATTTTTGAAAGTTAAATGCGGCTATTAAGAAGGATTATTTTTCGTTACCATTTACAGATAGTATTTTAGACGCAGTGGTCGGACATGAATGTTACTCATTTTTGGACAGATTTTCGGGATATAATCAAGTTAAAATTACCAAAGAAGAGCAGTTGAAGACTACGTTTACCACAGATTGGGGCACATTCGCCTATAAAGTAATGCCATTTGGGTTATATAATGCCTCGGCTACTTTTCAACGAGTAATGACACAAGCGTTTCAAGATTACCTATGTTTATCAATGGAGATATTTCTGGACGATTTCTACACCTTTAACACAATGACTGAACATCTAGCATGCTTGGATAACTGTTTGAATCAATGCGACAAGTTTGTGATATCTCTAAATTCAGAGAAGTGTCAATTTGGAATACCATCGGAAAAGCTATGGAGACACATTGTCTCTGTTGAAGATATTGCTATAGACCCCGATAAAATTACTTGTATATTGGGGTTACCAAAGCCAGATATGGTGTCAGCCATGCGCGATTTCATCGACGATGTCAACTACTATCGGCATTTTATTGAATCCTTTGTGGTTATCTGTCAACCGTTAACCCACTTCTTAAAGAAACCCCTGTCAGACGGGTCTAACCCAATATGGACTGAAGACTGTACTTTCGCATTCGATGAATTGAAACAAAAATTGGTATCTGTCCCAATTCTTGTAACACCTTGTTGGACAAACCGTTTCATGTCTATGTGGATGCTGTCGTACTGTAAATGCTTACAGTATGTAAAAATTAGCTAAAACATATTATATGTTGATAAATCTAGATGTGTGTTAGAGTGGCTAGTAGATTAAATTAAAAGGATCTGGTATAAGAAACTTTACTTTGTTTCTTTACTTCTTTTGATTTTGATATATATATATATATATATATATATATATATATATATATATATAGGACCTAAATTTTTAGTATGAAGCCTTGGGAGAAGGTGGAAACCTAAGGATGAAAATCTAAACTAGTAGGACGCTAATTGAAAGGGATGAAAGCAAGGCATGGTCGGATGAAGGCAAGGAATGGAGCACTTCATCCCTATTGGTCGAATATCCTGCCCAATAGGCTTTAAGGAGGCTATCCGAGGCCTTATTAGGGATTAAAGTTCCTCTTTCGAGGGCATTCAAAGTTGTAAAGTTTAGGGTTTGGAGAACAATTTTTGTACAAAAATTAGGGGATTTGGAGTTAGGGTGAAAAAGTTATAACCGTTTGAAGTTAAGGTGTTTATTTAAGATATATTGTTACTCTTTTGAGAGTACGAGGAGTTTTACATTAGCTTTTGAAGATCGGAAGGTGCGACTGGAACGACGATTTTAAGGCCTACATCTTTCAGGAAAGGATTATTGCTTTTGAAGTTCATATGAAGGAGTTGTAAGGAGTTGAAGGCGATGCTTCCAAATCAAAAGTAGTAAGTAAGCGGGATTGTTTGTAGTAATGGTTGAAGCCCTAACTTGAGTTTTCGTACAAATTTTTGGCTCAAACTTTTGGGAGAATGTGAAATTTTGTGTTAAGAAGCTTTACATACAAATTTTGTGGCATTTAAGCTTATATTTTGTGAGATATGAAGAAAATTGCACGCGGATGTATAAAGACAAGGGTTTGAAGCGGCTGTTAGGGATTTCAAGATATCTCAAGATTTACAATGAATTTGCGGTTGAAAATTGTTGTAGAAGTTAATAAGAATACATCAGTACTTCATGTAAAATTAGAGTTTGTTTGGACGGTCGGATTAAGCGATATGAGGTGTTGAAGTTCAGAAAAATCTCCACATAAGAATAAACAAGGATTTAGAAGATTTTATCATATTTTGGAAGTTATGGATTACTTGAGGATTGTGTATTTGGTGTAATTACTCAAAAAGAAAAAAATTATATATAAACTAAGGGCTTCCCTTATTTTTAAGCTTGATTGAATAATTAGTGACAGCCAGAAGCCCAGCATTTTCTTGAGGCAAATTCTCTCTATTCTGACAACGCGTCCGATGTTGCTATTGGATTCGTTCTTAGTCAAAAGGATGAAAAAGAGTTAGATCATCCCATATATTATGCGAGCCGACAATTCGTTGCTGCAGAATAAAATTATAATACTACCAAGCGAGAGGCCCTCGGAATGATCTACTCTGTACAAAAATTCCGCTACTATCTCCTTCGATACTCATTTGTGTTCCACATTGATCATAATGTGCTTAGGTACATGATAAATAAACCTCAATTGAGTGGATGAATTGCTCGATGGGTGTTACTTCTACAGGAATTCAACTTTAGAATTAACGTTTGACCCGACAAGAAACATGCCAATGCGGATTACTTATCCCATTTATCTAATATATTAGATAATGAGCCGATAAACGATGCTCTTTTGGATGCACAATTATTCGCTGTGGATGTCATTACATTCGAATATGGTGAATTGATCCAATATCTAACGTTTCAAACTTTTCCTATTTCTTATAATGAAAAATTAAAGAAGCGTCTGATTTTAAAAAGTGTGCCATATACCATGATTGGAGATGCCTTGTACAAACAAGGGCAGGATGGAATTTTACGCCGTTGCATCTTTCAAAGTGAAGTTCGTACAATTTTGGAAGGATGTCATTTGGATAGTTGTGGTGGATATTTTGCGAGAGACAGTACTGCTCGCAAGGCTTTAATAGCCGGATATTGGTCGCCCACAATGTTTTATGATGCACACCAATTTGTTCGTCGTTGTGATCCCTGTCAATGAATTGGTCGACCCACGGGTACTTCAGCAATGCCGTTAGTACCAATCTTGGCACAGGCACCATTTGAGAAATGGAGAATTGATTTTGTTGGACCCATTACACCAGCATCGAGACATGGACAAAAGTGGTATATTTTAGTCGCTACGGACTATGTAACCAAATGGGCGGAGGCTATTGCTATCCGCAATGATAATGCCAGTACGGTGGCTACATTTCTATATGAGAATATTATTACTCGATTTGGGTGTCTGAAGGAATTGGTTAGCGATCATGACACCCATTTCATAAATGCTACCATAGCAACCTTGACGAACACATACAAAATCAAGCACAAGAAAATAACACCATATCACGCTCGGGCCAATGGACAGACGAAAAAGACCAACAATATTCTATGTAAGATTTTAACAAAAATAATTTTGGGCACGGAAATGGATTGGAATACTAAATTGTTTGCGGTATTGTGGGCGTATCATACTGCATATAAAGTGACTACCAATTCTACACCATTCTAATTAGTGTACGGGCAAGAAGCAATATTATCCATTGAATTGGAAGTTCAGAGTTTGCGCATTGCGTTGGATGAACGTCTTAGAGATAAGGAATCACTTCAATATTGGTTGGTAGAGTTGGACAAATTGGATGAAATACGGGCTACAACTCTCTTCAACATGGAAGCAACTCAAAAATGGCGGAAGAGTTACTATGATAGTTAACTGCGTCCGAAGAATTTTATGCCCAATGATTTGGTATTGTTGTTTGATAGCAGGTTTAATCATTTTTCAGGCAAATTTCAAGTTCGCTGGCATGGGCCATATCGTGTGATTGAAGGATTTTTCAATGGGTCTGTTCAATTGGAGGATTTCATGGATCATCGATTCAGTACCCGCATTAACGGGAACCGATTACGGTTATATCATACATAAAATCCGAGATGGGTTTTCAATTTCTAGAGGAGGTCACGTCGAATGTACTTAGGATAGACCTAATTAAGTGCGTTAAGGTGTAGAGGCGGCTGAAAGGATAGTTAGTAATTACTAATGTGTCAGATGGGACGGGGATGAGAAACGGACAGTAGAGGTAACATATTGTCGTTATCACCACTAGGTAAAAGAATAGGAGTGGGGCACCCATTTATGGTCATTCTCAGTTGTCGCATTCTGTTATTGTTTCTTTTCGGTGTTATAATTTCGGGTATTTTTGGAATACTGGAGCGTAGTATTGATGGTTAGAGCTTGAAAGAGTGTGCGTCATGGCGATGAAGAGTACAAAGAGAGCTACGGACAGAGAAGAAAGTGGCCGAAATGTGAAAGCTAAATGCAATTTAGGACCACCATCCGTAGTTATCGTTACCAATATAGAGCCTATGAAGCTGGAGATTTGTTGGACGCCAAGGAGAATACGAGATTTTCGAAACGTACAAATGTTTTAGTTTTTACGAAGGTCAGATAATTTGCCTTCAATTAATGTGGCATTAGTGGAAGAATACATTGCGAATTATGATCCACAGGATGGATCGAGCGTAGTACAAGGACGCATTATCAGTATTGATGAAAAGATCTTCGAAAAAATACTATTTCTTTGAGTAGGAGAGATTGCGGTGGGTGCTAAGGAGTTCAGTGACTTCCGACCAGGAAGTTATTTCAAAAGTGGCATGTCATCATTTGAGAAGAACCAAGGTTGGCGGACGGCTGAGGCAATTACACTAGAGCTCATAGAATGATTGTGCTTTGTGCTAAGGCATCTAGGGTTATATCGACACAACACATATATTTCAAAACGGTTAATGTTTGTAGTAGTAGGGACGTTTGAAGGGATGGTGTTCAATTGGGCAACTTATGTAGCAACCCATATTCATGCGGAAATGGGAGCCAAGCACAAAATATGAAAGTTTACAGCATTGCTACATTCTAATTATGTGTATGCTGTGATTGCATACACATTGCGGCAAATATCGCCAGTAGAGGGAAGTTCTAAACTAGTGCCAGTGCCTCCACAGCGAGAATGGAATTTGTTGGCACAGAATGTCAATACAACGGAGGTAATACATAAAACTGGAGAATCCAGTCATCTAGTGGCACCCCAAACGGATCCGATTCGTTCAATGGTGGAGGAGGAGAATGAAGTCCCGATGTTGTTAGATATCAATTAGTTAGCGTTTCTATAGGGCCGACTGTCGGAAGGCGTACATCTTAAAAATTCTTTATTGAAGTATATTTTACAAATACATTGTATGGTACAAGCATTAGATGTAGAGGGCAGTGATAAACTGGAATTAGAGGCAAGCAAAAAGGTGATATCAGAGCAGACACAAAGAATTGAAGAGCAAGAACGGATCATCCAAGCAAATGTAGAATCTAAGCTGCTATTAGAGTGACAAATTGGGGAACAACAGGAAGCTTGGGACAAAAAAAGAGAGCGCATGGTGGAGACCCACAGGCAAGAACTATTCCAGGCTCGCAATCATTCAATTTTGGAACTGAAAAAAGTGAAGGGTTAGTTGGTAATGGAATGAAAAAAGACCGAGTTATTGGCGCAAGAGAAATTGGTATTGAGTGACCAATACAGATGTGAAACGGAGTAGTTAAGGGCTGAAATGGAGGCCTTGAACACCAAAGTGACAAGATTGGCAGAGGATTTAGTCAATATTGGTCAAGCACAAGTATCGACGTTGCCAGTTCCCGAAGTTCCAGAAGAGAAGAGTCACTTTCAGTGCCAGTTGGAATTGAGAGATGCCTAGATCCTGAAATTGGAAGCTCAAGTCTGTGAACTGGGTGAGTACAATGAAGACCTTTTAGCTCAGTTAAGGCAGGAGTCAATGGAAGGATTGGAAGAGGACAAAGATTTACAATTGGAATTGGAATCGGTGGAACCAATAACAGATACTGCGGCAATTGATTAATTAGATAGGCCAGAGGAATCGTAATTTTTGTAGAGTTTTGTTAGATAATTTTTAGATAGGTATCAATTGAGTGTTTGCAAGGATGCTGCACAGTTAGGAGTAGGACTATGTAGAATAAGTAGTTATTTTCAAAATATAGATACCTAGTATATGGTGTAAATAAGGATAGATAACTGTTGAAAAGGTGGTTCAGCAGATAGAATGGATGAATAGTCAGGAAAAGTAGTTATTATCTGTAGTATAGGAGTTGGTATCTTGGGATAGTATAATGAGGATGGGAGAGGAAAAAAAAATACCAGACTACGATAGTACTGAGCCGGGGATAAGCTTGGTGCTATCTCTTCTTCTTAATTTTCTTGTTTCTTTTGTGTTAGTGTTGATTTTAGTGAAGAGAATTGATTTAATGAATTAATATTTGATTTATGAAGTTATTTATGGATCACTATTTATCAATTGTTGTGAAAGATTGAGAATGTATGGAAGTTTCCAGTCACTATTTATCGCAAGGTTATAAGTTTAGTGGAGAAGAATTGTAATTGAAAGAATTGTCTTGATTAGATTCTGTGGATTGAAAGTTGTTCGTTCTAGGGTTTGGGATATGCTTGTGTATTCATGAATTACATAGGGTACTGAAATCGTTGTTGTGGATGTTATTGTATTGATATGAGAGAGTGGACAGTAGGAGAAAAAGTTAAGTGTTCTTCAGTATGGTAAGCATTTAGTAGTAGCGGTTAATTGCGTGACCCTAACAATTAGAGCTCATATATATGGTCATTCTCCATGTTCGAATCCCCCTATACGGCTTTATGCTGGGAGGTTTCTTCCAAAATAAGTAAAATGAGCAATCACAATGCACTAAATAATCTAGTTTTTTATTTTATTTTTAATATGTTCTCCAAGTCTTTGTCTAAATCACTTTTACTATTTAAGTCAAATTCATCTTCCTATTGAGGAATATCTATATCTTCATCAAGGTCTTCTATATTTATTTCTCTGTATCTTTTTTTAAATATTTTTACTCGCTTCCCTCTAATTGGTATTTTTAACCTTATTCCATCTAACTTCCATAATGAGTAAGTTACATTATCTTGAACAGTTGTTATCACATACAGTCCAAACCATCGTTAAGAAAACTTTCTTAAAGTACTATATTGATTGTCCAAGCTACTATCATAGACCAAAATCCAATCACCTTCTTCAATTGCTTTAGGTTTCAATCGATGCTACTTATCAAATCGTGCCTTATTTTGTAACCTCGCTCTTTTTAACCTTTCTAATGCTATTAGCGCATCTTTTGATCTTTGCTCTAATTGTTGAATTCGAATAGCTAGAAGTTCTTCTCTTATCAATCTATCTTCCTATGGTAGTATACTCCAAGTAGATACTTTTTTTTCAATTAACATAATTGGTTTTTGACCTGTCATAAGCTCAATAGGCATATATCTCATTATTGAACTATGAATTGTCCAATTAGCTCATAATGCAAATGAAAAAAGTCGTGGCCACTCTCTACCCTTATCATTACAGGCTTAAATTAATGCTTTCACAATCGGTGGATGACTACATTCACTTTTTACATTTCCTTCAAGATTATAAGCAGTAGTCAGTGATAATTTAATTCCACATCTTTCAAAGAATTCACGAGCTTCTTGTGCATTTAATTCTCCATGATCTGCAGTGATTTTTCCTACACATCCATAGTGGCAAATAACATCTTCAAGCAAAAATCTACAAATTCCTTCTGTAGATTTTGTTCTCAATGCTCTTCCTTCTACTTGATTTGATAAATCTTTACGAACTAAGACCAAATATCTCATTTGTAATAACCCGATTGGCATAATAACCAAATCAATAATCCATTTAAAATGAATAGCTAGAAGATATGTAGCATAAAGTCCATCTCAATGTTGTATATTAGAATACGCTTAACAAATTTTACATGACTCTATAAATAAGAACACATCTCAATACATATTTTTCCACCAATATCGTTCCTTAAGTTTAGCAAAAGTAGCCCAAATTCCTCTATGTCCTGCCCATAAACTATCATGAAACCCCTTTAATAATTTTTGTTTCTCTTCCTTATTGCCTATCACTCTTTAAGGCATTCCAATTCCTTTCTTTGGTCTCTTCCATAAGAATCCTTCTTGAAACAAAAATCCATATGTATTTTTTCTTATTTGTTTAAATTTTTCTACAGACCAATTTTTTTGCTTAGTCAAGGTATTCAAGTAATGACCAATATCCAATAATTGTCTTTCATAAAATTCTTCTAGATATAGCTTATCTTCTTTGTTAAGATTTGATACTGAATAGAATTTTGATCCAACATCATCAATGTCTTCAACCATTTTGTCTTCTCTTTCATATCTTGCTCAAGATAGCATGTCTGCTACTAAATTGTCTTTTCCAATAACATGCTTTAATTCCGAATAAAATGACTTAATATAAGCAATCCATCTTAACATTGCAATATTCGGCATTGAACAATTAGTAATCATTCTAAGTAATAGCAAGCAATTTGTTTCAATTACTACTACTGCACCAATTAAATAATCCCTTTCATCTTTTATAGCCGAAATAACTCCCCAAAGTTCTCTTTTGACTTGCAAATATGCACGTTGATGAGTACTTAAAACTTTAGCTCCAAATCGAACTGTAAATCTATTTCTACTTGAATCATCTTCACCCATAGCCCATCCAATAGCAATAGGATTAGTATCCACAATAAGAATTACTTATTTATTATAGTCATAATCAATTCTTCTTAAAATTGGAGGTGTCACCAATAACACCTTCAGCTTCTGCATTGCTTCATTATGATAAAATACACAAGCCTCTAAAAACTTACGTACTTCTGTTAAAGAGTCACATGAATCTTTCATCCTTCCAATTGCATCAACTTTGCTTGGATCTGGCTTTCTCCCATAAAATCCACACAAATATCCAACAATAAGAACTTCTTGCACTCCAAATATAGTTTTTGCTCCTCAAAGTATAAGATAAATCTCTTCAAGTTGAATTAAAATCTTTTCACAATCTTGTATATGATCAACAACATATTTGCGACACCCTCTCTCATCTAAAGTTTCATCTTTTTTTCTTTTTTTACATCCTTTGATAGAAACATTATCTAAAAAAGGTATAGTTTTTTCAAGAATGAAGTCTCTTAATACCTTATTCATCCCATTCATCATATGTACAACTGAATTAGTAGCACCCTGAGAGAGAATATACATTTTAAGTAATCCAAGAAGCATTCTCATTGTTGTTAGATCTCTACTTCCATGCGCAAATTGAAATTGATCATAATCCGAATATAAATCACACATTGAATAAATTGTCCTTCCCACAAACGCTTCTACAAATTCATCTACTAAAAATCCTATACCTGCATTTCTTATAGTTATTGCATTCATTGGCTACATATCTTGAATAAAACATAATGATTTATTTTTCTTAAACACCATAAACCAATGACTAGAATATGGAGCAAAAGAAGGCTCCAAAATTTTCATTCACAACTTTTCTTTCAATAATTCCACCAATTTAGATAAATATGCTATCCGCACGGAAATTGGCCTTAAGTTCCAAGGCACATGAGGTATTGTAAAAATAACCATAGGAGTAACAATATTAGGATCTACACATCCTATTTCACCAGATCCAAAGCCAAATGATTTACCTCGTTTCGAAAATATTTTTTTAAAATATTCAATTTCTGTTGGAAATAAAGAACCATCTCATCCAATCTTCAATTCTTCAAAATTCTCCTTTATAAACTGATGTCCAATCTTCTTTGGATCTCTTAAACTCTTTTTTTTAGATGGTTCTTTTATTTATTCCTTAGAATCTTCTGGTAAAGGTCCAACAACAGGTTTTAACTTTTTATCTATTGTTTTATATTTTGTCTCTATAATAACTTTTGGTGCTTGAAAAGATTCAATTATAGTATAAACCTTCCTCGAGTGAATTTCCACAATCTTATCATTATTTCCTAATTCAATAGATACAATTAATTCCAAAGAATCTTCCAATCCATTTTCTTCATAAACACCTAAAATCTTCTCATCATCTTCTAATGTCCTTAACTTGTGTAATTCTCTTTCAATATTATATAATCTTTTTCTTTCTTTTCTTTTAAAATCATCAATTTTCTTATATATAATATTTCCATCCTCAAAAATACCAATAAAACTTGCATCAAAGGTACCTTCATCTCGCAAAAGTACCTCCTCTTTTGTACCTCCATAATCCCGCTTTATAGTGGTACTTCTTCAAAATCTTTAAATCCTTCAACAACCCTTAGCAATGGTTTCTCTCTCAACCTATCTCGATTCCGTTCATGATTAAGAAATACTGTTAGAAATTGTACAACTTTCCTTCCATCTTCACTATGTATCCTTGCATGAGCAGAACCATCGTTAAGTACCTTTGTTTCTATCCAAATTGTCATAATATAAGATTGTCCTAAAATCAATGGATAAGATGTTGTATCTTGAACAAAGAAATGTTGTTCTGTCACAATATCTCCAATCCAAATTTTGACATCAGGACAAGCTTCATATAATTTGCCTCATGTGTTATTAGCTGCTCGTATTGTCCATCCATGTTCCATATCAATTGGCCATTTTTGCTTCTTATAAAGATCCTTAGACATAAGATTTATTTCAGAACCATAGTCAACTAAAGCAAAAATTGGTTCTTCTATATCTCCTACTTTCACCAATATTTTAATAGTTACCCTTGCTCAATACTTTCGAGTATAATGGCTTGAAGCTTCTATTTCCTTATCATTATAATCTTCAAAATGTACTCGTTGATTATATCCATTTTTTTTTATTTGTTGATTGCTTGTAACCATTATCAACCTTTTCTTCATCTTAATATAATCTTGCATCAATAGCATGACTCATTCTAGCTTCATCCATTAATTGTTGCTTTTGCTTAATGCTGTCAATGATAATATCATGAAACTCCTTCTTTGCGATTCCCAAAATTTCTTTCAATGTGAATTCCATCTTAGTATTTAATATACGTTCTTCTGACACCCCTTTTAAATTTGTTGCCACTTTAATATCAGAAAGTAGCTTATAAGCAATTGATTTACCTTTATCTTTTGTTTCTTTTGTTAATTCTTCCAATAATGCTGAAGTATCCTTTATAGACAATTCTTGTGAAGCCCCCTCACGAACCTTGTTTCCTCGAGTTTGCCTCTTACAAGAATTTCCTTCTCTTGTATCATCAAAATTTCTTTTTCTCTTTTCTTCCATCAAAGCTTCATGTTGGCTCTTAGCAATATATGCATGAATTAAAATTGACTCAACAAGATCTTTTCAACCTGTTGCATCTTGTATTGTAGCTCCAGACCTCAATAATGCTTCTCTAGGTATTTTTCCTTTTAGCATTGTAGAAATGTCAGAAGTCCAAAATTCACTAGTTTCTATACTTCCACCAAAGTCATCATCTACTCTACCACCATAACTTGCATTCTTTGATGTTGCTATTCCATGTTCTATTAAATAATCTTGAATCAATGCTCTCATACCTCCTTTACCAAAATTAGTTTGAAAAAGATCCTTTGTATCTTTTAATACAATCTTTCCATCTTTTTAGTAAATAATTCCTTACTGTACCATATTATTAAATTCATTGCAATCCTTAGTATATGAAGCATCATCACACCAGATACATCTTTGTATATATCCTTATTTTGAAACATTCTTCAAATTTTTTGTAGAAGTATTTTCTTCAAGTCTTGTCAATTTAATTTGAAGATCTCGCATTCTACATATAATTTCTTCAATCTCTATATCTCCTTTCTTTGATAAAGATGTTGAAGGTTGAACAGTAGGCATTATTGGTCGTGTTGTATATATTGGAATTTAAGGTGCTTGTATTGCTTTTGGAATATTACTCCTATCCTTCTTCTTTTCTCTTTTGCAAGAAAACCCACCGCATTTCTAATATTTTTTTACTTTGTTGTCAATCCTTCATCTTCTTCTTTGTCTTCAAGAAACAACTCCAATTTCTCTAGTAACTCTCCATCAGCAGCTTGAAGAAATAATTCAACCTTGTTCGGCTCTAATGTCAATTTTTTTACCTTCGATAATTGAGAATATTGTCTCTCAAATTTCCTTAGTAGCTTTGTTGCTTGCAAATTATTATTAGGCCACTCAATCCATTCTAGAGATAGTTTCTTAGTAACCCGATCAGTGTCCTTCAAGAAATATTCATCTTTCAATACATGTGAAAAAATTTCCCATGAATTTCCATAATACTCCATAATTGATGTAATATGCTGTCTTATTTCCGATATCGTGGCAAGTCCAAATAATTCAACCATCTTCTTTTCAAAAACCCAATTTAATTCTATTTTCCAAACATAAAATCTTAAATACTTTGAAATATCCCTTCCATCAAATTGATCAATTTTATTGACCACTGCTTGCAATGCTTTGGTTGCTAAAGCTTCTTTGCAATTACTCCTTTATTGTTGCTGCATAGATAATGATAAGGCTTGAAACATACTAGCAACGGATGGATCTATATACATATCTTGTCCATTAGAAGAAACCCCACCAAAAGCTCCACTTGAAGCTCCTCCCAAAGCTCCTTCAAAATTTTTATTCTCGTTCTCTATAAAATAAAAATAAAAATAAATGAATTCCAATACCTCTGACCTTAAGCGTTTCACGTCGGGTTCACTATTAATGTCATATTATGTGCTATGTAGATTAAAAATGCACCAAATATTTGGATATAGAAGATATAATAATGTTTTGCAAGTATCCAAGTAGTCTAGTGGATTTCAACCATCTAAATACAAACTATTTCGAATTTCAATGTAAAAGCTTAATCCCAATACAAAGTACTTAGAAACACTATTTTTAATAACTTCAAGATATTATAAGTACAAATTCTTTTGTTATTTGTTAGTTTTATTTTATTTTATTTTTATTAGTATTATTTTTTATTTGTATTTTTATTTTAATTTTTTATTTGTATTTTTATTTTAATTTTTAATTTTTTTTATTTTATTTTTTTAATTTTTTAACCCTAACCCTATACACAGAGCTTCGGCAAGCTATAATTCTCAATCTGATCGTTCAATTGTTGTAAAACTTCTACCACTAGTGTCTTTGCAAGTCTTTTAAATGTTTAAGAAGTTTCAATCCAATCTAACTTACAGATTGCAAGAAAATGCTATAAATCCACACTGATGTCCCTTGACAGTCACCTAGAAAGTTGATGACAAATCTTGACTTATAATTTCTCCTTCTCCAACTGTTAATTCTCATTCAAACCTTGTGTGTAGCTCCACCTTTAAGTCCTCGACTTATCACGTCAAAATTCACCTTATTTCAGCTAGTAGATCTCTAGATATTACAAAAATCCTAAACAATCTCAATATATCAATTTTTGATACCTCTCTACGCTAATGATCAAATATCCTCTATCCGTATAGTTAGATTAATACAAATTTTTGCATGCACTTGGCATACTCAACCATTTAGTCACCTCTAAAATTTCAACCACAGATGTCTCTCTAATTTTGTAAAACAGTCAAGAGTATCAACCTTAACTTTATTGCAAAAAAAAACCCAAATCACAATACAAACACTGACTTTGAGCAACGATTGCCAAAATCCTCCCAAACCCTCTGAAAACTAAGTCTTACATCTTTCAAAGGAGCCTGAAGCTAGCTCTTTGACCTTAAAATCCGAATCTCCCAATGCCTTCTTCCTTTTCCTCCTTTTTTCTTTTAACTCCGTGACGTCCCCTATTCTTCCGCCCTAGACTCGGAATTGGAACAACAGACCATGCTTCCATGGAATTTCCACCTCTAAGAAGATCTTTCTATAGAAAGGACATTTCCTTGAAACGGCATAGAGAACGGAACAGCTTGAAATGGAACTGAAGCCTCTGTAATCAATACCTCATTGGGTTGCCCAACCAAGTCACGTCTCATATTAGATAAGAGGCCCGTAATAGGACCTGAATTGGATGTCCTTGTAATTGGGTCAAATTGGCCCTTCGCATCAAGCTCATCCAAATGTTGAATTGGTCTTTTTCTCTTTTGTCGACTCATGGTAAGAATGGCTTGGACACATTCCACCCGATTTATCGGAGTAACTTGAGGACCTTGATTTATCTCTTCAATTTTTCTTTGGCTTTGGATCTGTTGATCCTGATTATTGAAATTAAACGGAGCATTACATTGTTGATAAGTATGCCCTGACTACTTATAACTCCGACACACTAGAGTGTAATCGTTACTGGCTTTGGGATTGAGACATTCACTAGCATAATGACCAATTTGTCTGCAACGAAAATAACGAAGTGGTTTTCTTGCACTTCCATCAAGCATATTGAGTGTCTCCACTGATATATACCTACTAGACTTGTTCCATGTAGGGTTAGAAAATGATCCTAGTTGTCTCGTTGGTATGGAGGGTACTTGGTTTGATGACATCGGTAGAGCATATTGCTGATATCACGTACAGTGGTATAGCTTGCAATGAGGTGACATTAACTGGCCCCTGAATATTGGCACTGGAATTGGTCACTATTTCTAACATCTAAGATGACTAAATATTAATAAAATCTTTTTTATTTATATTTTCACCATATAGTCATGTTACAACATGACATTGGTTGGACAATCGAATGAGGTCTCAATCACGGAGGCTTCGTTTCAAGCTGTTCCATTTTTTATGCAGTTTTGAGAAACATCATATTCATTGAAAGATCCTCTCGAGGGCGCAAATTCTAAGGAAGCTTAGTCTATTGTTCCAATTCCAAGTCGAAGATGGAAGAATATCTTTCTTCTTGGAATTAAAGTCAACCCAATGAAAAGAAAGAGGGCATTAGGAATTACCTTAAATATGGAACCCTATGACATTTTGAAGGATTTAGATGCTATTTGGCCTTCTATTTCTAAGAAGCAACTTCTAGTAGTCGCACCAAAATGCCATTTTACATTGAATTCCTCGTTAACATGGCATAGGCAACACAATAAAGAAGTTTGTAAAGTCAGTATGAACCTTGATCCAAGTACACCAACCATCGATGTTTCAATTGATGGTATTATGGTCTCGAGTATTCAGGTGGATGGTAGTTCTAGTATCAATTTAATGAACGTTAATACAATGGATGCTTGTCAAGGATAAGAACTCGATGAAAAGACAATTCAGATAAGTGAGCCTTCACTCAAAGAAAGGTAACAAAATATAAATAAACAAGTATGTATATTGAAAGAAAAATTGGAATGCCTATTGCCAAAAGACAAGAAAACTAGAGACCCTTGAAACTAGACTAGAAGCAAGAAAGGAGTTGACAAGAGTGAAGAAGGCTTCACTCTTTTCTCTATATATACTATCTAACTTGAGGCTACATGGCAACGTTCTATAGGACCTCCAAAATATGTTGACTTTGTAGGACACATGCCTTGACTTACAAGGCAAGTTTTTCTACGTGTGGGCTACATAATTAGCTTGATTTTCAAGCTAACAATATGTGTGGCACATGGCCAACTTGTTGACCACGTTTCTAATCCAAAAAGTCAATTAAAGACACCTATGAAGTCAAAGCAGCATCTATGAAGCTTCTAGGAAGCTTCTATATTAAATACTATAGAATTAACTTACTTTTATCTATTTTTACTTACTTCTACCTATTTGTTTATATAATTAATAGCTTACATGAGTATGTCCATGACAATACCCCTCCTTCTAGGGACGAGTTCCACGAGAAGCGGTCATCATATGTTGAAGAAATCTATGATGCGACAAATTGTATTCGCCACATACTCTGATCTTTGTTCTCTTCAAAGATGATTGATAGGGCCTCTCAACCATCGGTAGTGTCTCATACCAAGGCAGGAAAACCACCCAGTTATTTGATCATTGTTGAGGCCTTCATAACTTCCTTCAAATAGAACATTTGGAATACAATCAGAGTTGTTCTTACCTCTAGCAAAATCACCAAACATTGGGAGTTCCTTCTCAAATCGTGATACCAAACGCGTTCTATCTCGCCATCTATTTGAGGAAGAACATATCGTTCTTGAAGATCTTCATCTCGATTACATCATCTTCAAGGTTGTGACAATCGTGATGTCTCATCCAATAGGTCAGTAAATGAAGGCTCTTGAGTCGAATCCACTGGTTGTTGGTTCTCCATCTCTTGAGCGTCACAACTACAAAGAAGCTACGAACAAGAATTGAAAGTAGAATATTATCTTGCCTAGATTTTGTTTCTTTTATAAAGAAGGTTTTCATCTTGATTTTGATAGATGTCATTGATGAAAAGCCTCCACCGCCTTTGTTGCATTTGTAAGATTCTTTATTGGCTCCCGTGTGCATTCACTAATATTATATCCGTGCTAATGGATAAGATATTCCAATTTATTTTGGCACCGCCTTGAATCTAAGACTTTTTCTACTTCAAACTTTTCATTATTATCCATTTCTATAGGAGGAGGTAGAGCTTATCGTCTTCTTGATATGTCCACTGTCTTGTATGGTTCAAGAAGAGACATGTGGAATACTAGATGGATTTTCGTTGATTCCGATAGATGTAAACGATATGCAACAGGATTGATTTGTGCAGAAATAGAAAATGGTCCCAGCCTTCGATAGTCCAACTTGTCACAAGGATGAGTGGTCTCAATATTGCGACGAAGTAGTAACACCTTATTACCCAAGTGGAACGGTGGTTGTTCTTTTAAATAGACATCTACATTGATATTTTGTTGTTCTTGAGCTTCTTTTAACTGTGCCTTCATCGTTGCATGTAGCTCTAATAAATGAATCACCAAATCTTTTGCAGTAGGATTATCAACTTTTGAAAAGTTAAAAGTATCAAGTCGTGGATGATAACCATAATTAACAAATAAAATTATTTATTTTGTAGAAGAATGTACCGTGTTATTGTAAATAAACTCTACCAATGGCAAAAGAATTGTCCAATTATCTTGTTGGTAGTTAATGGTACATCTTAAATATTGCTCCAAAACTTGATTAATACAATCTGTTTGTCCATCAGTTTGAGGATGGAATGTCGAAGATAGTTTTATATCCACTTTTAGAATCTTGAAAAGAGTCCACAAAAATCTTGATACAAATTGAGTTCTCCTATCTAATATAATATCTTTGAATAATCCATGATAGTGATAGATATTGTCAAGAAAGAGCTTAGTTGTTTCTTCACCTATGATAGATTTTGTACATGGTACAAAATGTGCCATCTTGGTAAAACGATCTACTATCACAAATATAGAGTCATAAGAACCTGAGATTAGAAGATCCATGATGAAGTCCATAGAAACAGAAGACCATGATTGTTCTAGAATGGATAATGGCTGAAGAAGTCCAAAAGGTCGATGACGAGGATTTTTTGATCTTGAGCAAACATCATATGATTGTACAAAATCTTTAACTGCCTTCCACTTTTGAGGCTACCAAAAATCCCTAGATATCAACTCCAAAGTCTTATTATATCCAAAATATCCTACTGCTAGAAGTCGTGATGAGCTTGAAGAATACATAAACATACTTCTCCTTCTAGAACATATAGGTGTCCTTCGAAATAGAGTAGGTTGTTCTTGAATTTAAATTTAGAAGGATCATGAGATTTAGAAGAATTATTCTTGATATCATGAACAAGAGGGTCTGAAGACATACTTAACTGGACTTGCTTAAGAAAAGTTAAATCAATAATCAATGTTGATTTTATTGCTCAAAGATGAAATTGCTTCGGCTATAAGAGAACCGTTCTTTGTTGCTCAAAAGTTACATCTCCTTCTTTTGGTACAAGATAAGAACGACTAAACAAGGCATTAGACAAACCTTGTTGTTTTTCTGGTCGATAAATGATGATGAATTTGAATCTTAATAAAGACATACTCCAACGAACTTGACGACAATTTAATACGTATGCTGACATAAAATACTCGAGATTCCTGTGATCTGTATACGCAATGACTAGACTGGAAGTGCCTTCTAGATAATGATGCCATTCTTGAAAAGAATCCATGATTGCAAGAAGTTCTTTGTCATGGATCTCATAATTGATTTTTTCTACTGAGAATTTTCTTGAATGAAAGGCTACTGGATGAAGTTTGTCATCTGTTCCCATTTGTGATAAAACCACACCTAGAACAAAGTCTGATGCATCCGTTTCTATAAAGAATGCTTTGGAAAAATCAACACGATACAAGATTGATGCAAAAACAAATGCTGTCTTCAAAGATTCAAAAAGAACTTTCGCTTCTTGATTCCATTAGAGTTTGTCTTTACAAGTCAAACATGTAAGTGGAGCTGCAACTCAAGAGAGTCCTTGATGAAGATTCGATAGTAGTTGGCAAAAAGCATTGGATATTTCTTATCATTTTTGGAATCTTTCAATCTATAATAGTTTGAACTTTCTTAAGATCTATCATAAGTCCATCATTTGAAATGATGTAACCTAAGAAATCGACTTGAGTAGTATAGAATACATACTTTTCTATCTTGGTATAGAGTCTTGCATCTCTTAATTTTTGTAACACATGACGAACATGAAGTTTATGTTCTTCTAGATTCTTAGAATAGATCAAGATGTCGTCTAGATAATAGACCACAAAATCGTCCAAAAACTTTCAAAAAACATCATTCATTAGATGTTGAAAAGCTGATGGTGCATTTGTAAGTCCAAAAGGCATGACATTGTATTCAAAATGTCCATACCTAGTTCAAAATGCAGTCTTCCATTCATCTCCTTCTTTGATGCGTACTAGATTATATGATCTCCGGAGATCTATTTTTGTATAGTTCTTAGCTTGATTCAGCTGATCAAAAAGTCCAGATATTAAAGGTAGTGGATACCAGTTCTTGATGGTAATCTTGTTGAGTCTTCGATAATCAACACACATCCGCAATGATCCATCTTTTTTCTTCACAAATAGAATTGGAGCTCCTACCGGAGATTTAGAATGGTGTATGAAATTCTTGGCTAGATTTTCTTCAATATACTCCTTGAGTTCAGCCAACTCATTTTGTGATAAACTGTAGATTGGTTCGAATGGCGATTGTGCTCCTTCTTGAAGGTCAATTGAGCAATCATAGGGATGATGTTCCGAGAGTGTATCCACATTCTTTTTTTCAAATACATCTTGAAATTCTTGATATTGGCTTGGAATGCCACTTGAAGTCTTTCTACCAGTAGAAACAGGTGTGACATAAATAATATATGGTGATTCTTTCATAGCAGCATATAAGAAAGCTTTTGTACCTATAAATACGGGTTTAATTGAACTAGACTTATGACTCTCTACTTGATTAACTACACTATTAGTTATACTTTTAAAAAAAATAAGAGTTTGAAAAATCCAATCTATTTGAGGGTTATATTTTTCTAACAATGATAAATCTAAAATGATTGGATTAGAGAGAGATCTAATGATATTAAATACTACAAAGCTATTATGACCATTGATTATTACTTCTATAAGAAGGATTTTGTGAGTAATATCTCTAAAAGATAATGGACGACCATCTATGACTTCTACATGAACAGGTTTAGTTTTCTTTACTAAAGATATGCTATGTCTTTTAGTGAATTCTTCATCTAAGAAACACGCCAAGGATCCTGAATCTAATAAGGCAGAGGCTTTGTAATATTTAGGTCCTAAAATAACATTTAATGTAAAACAAGGAAAAGGCTCTGAGGAAAGAATAGGACCTTTACTAGATGTTGTGCAAGGTTCCAACTGCACAGTCCCTATTTTAGCTAGACAAACTCGTTTTCTGACATATTATCTTCTTTCACAGCCATACTCCTCATTTTATGATTGCGTCATTTTTTGGACAATATTAAGCAGTGTGCTTTGGTTCTCCACAATATAAACATAATCCTTCTTGACGACGACAAGTCTTTTCTTGCTCAGTAAGAGGTTTGAAATGTATTGCATTAATTTGCATATCCTCTACTTTCGAATGTATGTGTTGAAGAGGTATTGGTATTGCCATTGAACTATAGTAACGTTGAGGTCTACTTGTACGGTTCTCAGATCGAAATTCAAAAAGGTGATTGTCGCACTTCACAGCAAAGTCAATTGCTTGAGTCAATATTTGAGGATCAAGTAAGTTGAGCATTAGATTTTTTACCTCATATTGTAATCCGTAGAAAAATTGGCTAATAAGTACAGCATCATCTCACTTGATATCAGTTGTAAGTTGTCAAAATTGAAAAGCATACAACGTTATTAATCGATTGCCTTGTCATAAAATACGGATCTTATTGGTTGCAACATGAATTGCATCATGTTCTCCATACATGGATCAAAAATTCACCAAAAAAGTCTCTAAATTATCCAATATTAGATCTCATCGTTCAAAAAAAGATCAAAACCATGATAATGCTGAACCTGAAAGAAGCGTATCAATGAATCTAACTTGTGATCTTGGAGTTGGATAGCTTTGGGATTGAAGTTCAATCACAAGTTGTACTTGATTGATTAATCCTCGAAACTTAGATCTGATGCCATCAAACTTCTCGGGTAGGATAATTCTTGGTTCTCTAACACTGGAAGGATGTTCCACCATAGGAGAAAGGATATGGTTTGGTACAGATGTTGAAGCAGCTCCAACCATTTCTATATCTTCACTTCTTGCCAATCTTATTGCTCTTTGTGCTGGTAAATTGAATTGATGCATCATAAGCATTAACTCCCTCAATTGCTCTTGCATTTGTATCATTGCACTCTTCATTTCAACAAGTTCTGCCATGATAACTCTTAGAAAAAAAAAGATGTCTAATATCACTTATGAAAAATAGAAGAGAGGACTTGAGAACAAAGAAAATACTAAGGACAATATCAGTTTAGAAGAGGGTAATCCGTAACTTCTAATATGCTTATATCTTATCAACAAAAAAGGATAATCCACTCTTAATCAAGATTAGACAAAGCTTTGATATTGTAGGTATACTCTTGTCAATCTATCAAGGACAAGAACTCGATGAAAAGGCAATTCAGACAAGTGAGCATTCACTCAAAAAAAGGTAACAAAATATAAATAAACAAGTATGTATATTGAAAGAGAAACTAGAATGCCTATTGTCAAAAGATAAGAAAATTAGAGACCCTTGAAACTAGACTAGAAGGAAGAAACGAGTTGACAAGAATGAAGAAGGCTTCACTCTTGTCTCTATATATACTATCTAACTAGGAGCTACGTGGCGACGTTCTATAGGACCTCGAAAATGTGTTGACTTTGTAGGACACATGCCTTGACTTACAAGGCAAGTTTTTCTACGTGTGGACTTTATAGTTAGCTTGATCTTCAAGCTAACAATATGTGTGGCACATGGCCAACTTGTTGACCACGTTTCTAATCCAAAAAGTCAATTAAAGACACCTATGAAGTCAAAGCAACGTCTATAAAGCTTTTAGGAAGCTTCTATATTAAATACTATAGAATTAACTTATTTTTACTTACTTTTACTTACTTCCACCTATCTGTATATGTAATTACTAGCTTACATGAGTATGTCCGTGACAATGCTTTAGATTTGAAATACTTAGTATCCACATTATTAGTATTAAAGATGGCAGATCATAGCCGGGTTAAATCAATGGATATTTTATGGAGTATTCAAATTATAATTACTAGTATTGCATACGAAATCGACTACATCGTCTTTCAGTTACAACATTCTACTTTATTGTATCCAATTTTATTGAGATGACCTTGGCTTTATTAAGCAAAGACCTAGAACAATTGAGGTTGGAGTACTTTGACAATTGGCAAGGATAGAGATAAAATGGTGTTACAAATGTATCCAATATACTATCACAAGGAATCTCAAGATTTGAATTTAGAACTAGAATTAATGGAACTTACATTATATAATGCAGCAAATGATCAATTGGGTGGACCAAGAAAAATAATAACTTTATAGAGTTTTGTTAAGTAGTTTTTAGATAGGTAATAATTGTGTGTTTGCGAGGACACCACGTAGATAGGAGTGGGACTATGTAGAATAGATATTAGTTCGTTTCTGTAAGATAATGGTAAAATAGACTAATAATCTATAAAATAGTCAGTTCAAGAAGACGGATGGTTAACTTAGTTATTAAAAGCGGTTAATTACACAATTACAATTAGAATCTGGGAATAGGAAGTAAGCATATAGGAGTTGTAGAAGTTAGTCTGAGTGCCAGACTATGATAGTCATAAGTCGAGGTTAAGCTTGGTGCTACCTCTTTGTTTTTTTTTATTGTTGAAGAATAATGGATAATTTCTAAATACTGAGAATTGAATCTGTGGAATAAATCAGAGATTGATTTATGAGTTATTGATTATGTAATTGGAGTACTAAGTAATTGAATTATATGAGGAGTTATTAGAAGATTATGATTGTTGTTTATTAAGAGCTGTGTGTGTTTTCGATAGAGGAAGTCTGTGATTACAAAAATTATGTGAATTTAGATTGGTTGAAGTGAAGTCTATTAATTCTGGTGTTGGATAGAAATTATGTATTTTGAGCGGTCTTTTGAGAGTGTAGGGTTGCACACTGTTGTTATCAATTGATGAAGGAGTATTATTATTGGAAAAAAGTATTGTAATATTTTTTGGTGTTTTAGTGGTTCGGAATACGGTTAATTGTGTGACCTTAATAAGTAAAACTCATGCACTTAGTCTTTCCCTATGTTCGAATTCCCTATACAAGTTTATTCTAAAAAGAATTGTAGAATAAGTAAAACAAAAATCTCATAGCCATTCTATTTTTTTTTTAATATACATACTTTATTGCTATTTTGTCACTTTTCTTTTAGCACAAATTTTTTAGATTTATGCATCTTCTTCCAATTCATATCCTTGATATACATCCAATTGGATTATAAGAAGTATCTTTTGCTCTTTTTTTATAATAAATTGAGTATTGCAACTAGAAAGAAGTATTGAAAGAAAGAAACAATCCTAATCAACATAAATGATGCTTTTGCCTTAGTTTCTTACTTAGATATAGAAGAATAAGAGGTTCATTGTCAACAAAATCAATCCACTTTAATTATATCTAGTAGTTTAGTAGAATAGTTTCATCCATATAAGATTACATGTCTTTTATTTTTTAACCATTATTTATCTATAATTTTATTTTATCAAATTTATATATATTTTTATTTCTTTTACTTATTCAAGTTTTTATTTTTATTATTTTTATTTATTTATTTATTTTTAAAATTTAAAATTTAAAATTTTTTAATTTAAATTTTAAATTATTATTATTATCATTTATTTATTTATTTATTTATTTATTTATTTATTTATATTTTTTAATTTATTTATTTTAGTTTAGTTTAATTTTTTAATTAATTTATTTATTATTATTATTATTATTATTATACATATTACTTTAATTAGTTATTTATTTATTTAAACTACCCAATAATCCGCTGATGATAGTTTTTACATACATTATTTTCTTTAGCAAAGAGACTACTTTACTAAAATATTGATCACAATGGCAAAATTATTTATTATTACACCAAAAAAACATGTAAAAGAATCTTTTTATACTTGATGTCTAATCACTATTAGAAATCAATTATTACCTCACAATAATATGACAAATCATGGCTGATCTACTATGGTCATCAATTCCCTAGCCATGTCCTATCCTTGTTGCTATTAGACCGTCTCTACATCCCCGCAATACCATTGCTATGATTTTGTTTGATAGGAATGCCTTTACCTCACAACCTCTTTTGAAACAACCGTGTAGCTTAGATCTATCAATACCAATCAAGTACAGTATTGCCATTGCTTCTCTTTGAGTAAACTTGAGCTCATCTAAAATTGGCAGTCCCTCTTCCTTCTAATTGACAACCTTCTTTATTGATCTAGATCTACTCCTTTATCCTACAACCAAAAAATCTCTTCACATTGCAATCCTCTTCTTCTTCTATTTAAAATCTTTCACTCATCTTATAAAATTAAATCACAATTTGATCTTTTATGCAATTCTTGTACATATTACTATCATATCTTGCAATTTGTACTTCTCCCTAAATACAAATTCTCTAAGCAATACACATGTTTCCAACAAAATCATCCCTTGCCTGATTTCTTTGTCTACTACATACCATACCTTGTACCACCTTGCCATACAGCCTTCATTAATTTTGTCATGTTCAAATTTTGGCACTCTATATCTCATCTACCTAATACTATTGACATAACTTGTGTAGTTCAAAATCATCTAGATCGATACTTACACGGCCTAGACTAGTTCCGCAAAATAGGTCGCTGGTCTATGTGTATATATTATTATTATTATTATTATTATTATTATTTTTTTTTTTTTTTTAAAGTCCTTGATATATCTTTAAGAAAGATTATAAGAGGCCTTTTTAAAAGTCTTTTTTATTCTATTCTTATTTAGAAATAGTATGTTTAATTTTTTACTATTTTTAGTATATTTTTTTAGTTCTAAAGGTCCAAATAATTTATTTTCTATCATTTATCTCTTCTTCATCACTTTATCAATATGACACCACTATCCCTAATTAATCTAATTTTAAATCATCCACCATTACAATTGTATGGTGCTCTTAACATCTAAATGAGCCTTTTCTTTGATACTTTATCCTATTTAATTACATCTAAACTTTTTTCTTCTTAATTCCATTGATTTATTCTAATATTTTTTCTAACTACATTATGAATCAAAAAATTTGGCTCACATTTGCTATAATAAATAAAATACTATGACAAAAAATTTAAAAAAAGAAGTATAACTTTCAAGGAGGAGTTAAGCCTATTCATAGCAATAAGAATCTCCCATTTCTAAAAAGAAGATTTGAAGAAAGTAATCGTCAATCTTCTAAGCCTAAAGGTAAAAAAAGCTAAATCATTAGTTTTAAGAAGGCAAAGATAAGTTTAATTAATATAACTTGTTTTAAGTGTCAAAAAAAAAAAAAATGATTTTAAGAATAAAGAAGTGATTAAAAAAGTAAGTGGAATTTCTAATACTTCTTTGTTTATTGATACTAATGAATTGGAAAGACTTCAAGTCATGAGTCTTAGTAAGAAGGTCTTAGTAAGAGAAGGGGGTTTTAAAGGCAAACTCTCTTTAACAAGTTTGCACAAGAAACTCATCTATTTAAGTTCTAAGGATGAAGATATTAAAGTTTCTATATTGATTGACATAGGAGCAACTAACTCATTTATGAATTAAACTTGTGCCAAGAGACTAAAATTGATTCAAGAACCAACTAAAGAAAAGAAAGTATTTTTTGCCCAAAGAGGGTAGACAATCAAATTGGTTGTAAAAGATGTAAAGTTTAAGTTCTAAGAAGACTTTATAGTGTGTAACCTTAGTGGAATAGATTTAGTATTAGAGAATACTTTCTTGAACTTCTATGGAGTAGAACTCTAATGGAAGTCCAAAATAAGAGTAGTCATGGTTAGAGAGAATGGAAAAATAATAGATTTACTATTTATAAACCATTTTATGTTATATGAATCTAAAATCTCTATAGTTTTTTAGAGTAATTTAGAAGGAAAAAAATTCTTTTTACACTTAAAAAGTAATAATTTTGATTTCAAACGTATAAAAGATTTTTTTTATAATAAAAATAAATTATTGAAGATAAATTTTTATTTTCAAAGCTTCTGAAAAATCTTATGATGGAATTTGGAGATGTATTGATAAATAAACTTCCAAAAGAACTTCTACTAAACAAATTAGTAGATCATAAGATAGAATTAATTCCATGCATACAACTTCCAAGTAAGGCACCTTATGGATTGAATCAAGTGGAATTAAAAGAATTAAAAAAAAAACTTAATGAATTGCTTAAAAAAAGATATATTAGACAAAGAAAATTTCTATTTGGAGCTTTAGTCCTTTTTTTGAGCAAAAAAGATGGAAAAA
Organism: Physcomitrium patens; assembly: GCF_059467195.1. Taxonomy (NCBI): domain Eukaryota; kingdom Viridiplantae; phylum Streptophyta; class Bryopsida; order Funariales; family Funariaceae; genus Physcomitrium; species Physcomitrium patens. The sequence continues at coordinate 13,282,647 of NC_143431.1, read as the reverse complement.
TGAAGATAAGCATTTACTAGAGAACCTTGAATAAGATCACTATCAAAAACAACTATCTACTTCTAACAGTTAATGATTTGTTGGATTGGTTGAATAGTAGTAAGTATTTTAGTAGGATTGATTTTAAGAATAGTTACTATATAATAAAGATTGTTCAAGAAGACATAGAAAAGATTGCTTGTAGAATCAAGTATGGTTATTATAAGTTTGTAGTTATACTTTTAGATTTTATAATATTCCTACTTTCATTATTATTTTGATGGACTCTATTTTTTATAAAAAAAGTGATGAGTTTGTCATAGTTTATATTAATGATATTTTAGTCTTTTCTAAAAGTAAAGAAGCACATAAATTACATTTGGAAGTATTCTTGAAGAAACTAAGAAATAATCAATACTATGTCAATGTAGAAAAAATTATTTTCTTCTTGGAAGAGTTAGAATTTTTAGGTCATTTCATCAATGGAGAAGAATTAATACAAAATTCAAAGAAGATAGAAGCAATTAAAATTTGAGAGATATCAAAAATTCAAAAGGAAGTAAGGTCTTTTTTGGAAATAATAAACTATGATAGAAAGTTTATAAAGAATTTATCAAAAATTGCTATTTTTTTCACAAGTCTCTAAAAAAAAGTTAACAAAATCATAAGGTGGAACTTGGAATATAAAAAATCCTTTCTAAAGATAAAGAATATTTTAATTTCAAATTTGTTTTTTAATTTTATCCTAAATTTGCTATAAATCCTGAAATCCATATAGATATAAATGATTTTGCAATTGGAGGAATCTTAATACAAGAAAGAAGATCTATAGCTTTTTAAAGTAAAAAATTAAGTAGAAGCCAATTGAAGTTGCTAACACATGAAAAAAAATTATTTACAATAGTATATTGCCTAAAGACTTGAATATACTACTTGAGAGATAGATGAATCAAAGTATATACTCATAGCATTTCTCTTAAGTACTTTACTTCAAAAGCACAAGCCTTTCTTAGAAAGTTGAGGTAGTATGATGTAATAGTTTTAATGGATATTAAACTTATTTACAAACCAATGATGTGTTGTAGTTCAGTTACCATGTGAAAATATTGTGTTTATATGTTTGATATATGATTTATTAAGTAATATGGTAAGAGCCATATTAATGAATTTTAGTTGGTTGTAGAATGGAGTTAGATTACTATCTTAAAAGAAGGTTGTTTAAAAAGACTATTATTAAAATTTATATAACTTTATTTTCTTTTGATAGTAACTTTTGAAGTTGATATTATTAATAGTAACTTTTAAACATTTAGGGTCACCCTTGTTAGACATTGGTAATCCTTGAAGTTTTTTTTTGGTTCTTTTATTTGATATTTAAGACATATATTATATGAATCTTATTAGAAAAAGGATTGGAGAAGGATCTTAGAAGCAAAAAGAGAAGTTAGAGCATTCATATAGATGAATAGAGATGGATGAAAATCTCCATTCTTATTGGCCAAAAATCATGCCCAATCGACTTTACAAAGGCTGCATGAGGCCTTATTAGGGATTAGGATTATTCCTTCGGAGCCATTTGAGCTTTAGAGGCTAAATTCAATAAGTTAAGGTTTTTGGCTATGGTTTTGGTACAAATTTTGTGTAATTTGGACTTTATATGAAAGAGATATGAGCGCTAAAAATTAAGATGTTGATTTTGTACCTACTGTCACTCTATTGGATATAACATGCATGTATAGAAAGTAATAAAGAATTGGCGATTGAGGATTGGAGAGAGCACTTTCTTGGCTATATTTTTAATATTTTTTTTTTATGGATTCCAAATTGAAATGAAGGAGATATTAGAGGTTGAAATCAGTATTTGTAAATCTAAGGGTGGTAAGTGACCCGATTCACTAGTGGTTGTATTTTGAGCTATATCTTGAGTACTTTGATGAAATTTTGGCTCAAAATTTTCAAAAATATTTATAGTCATGTCAATAAACTTTATGCACAAATTTTGTAGCATTTGAATTTTGGATTTTTGAGATATGAAGAAGATAGTGCTCAAGTGCTTATAAATTAGAATTTAGAGTACTTGCTAGGATTTCTAAGATATCAAAAGATTGATAGTAATTTTATAATTTATTTAATTTGAAGTAAAGCTTAAGGATAATAACTATATTATATAAAAATTTGAAAAAAATTGAACAATTGGATCAAAAGATATGAATTTTAAAGTTCAAGAAGAAAAAATCTTTTGTAGAAAAAATATATTTTGGATGATTTTTCTACAATTTGGACATTTTATATAAAGTGAAGAGGTTTTGAAAGCCAAGAATTTGTAGGTAAGTTGAAGGTGGAATAAATCACTTGTTGGAGTTTAGTCAATAAGTTAAAACTGAACTCTCTACAGCTAGATATTCTATGTATTTTTAGATTTCAAATCATACTTCATAACACCAAGTAAAGACAACTTGGTATTAGATGTATTAAGTAGAAAAGAAGAGTTTATAGAAAAGAAGCTCTATGATAAAATGGCACTAAAGACAATAGTGTATTGTAATGAATCTTTTTTCTTAAAAAGTATTAAAAAAGATTATAAAAAAGATGAAGTTATATTTGAAATAAAAAAAATATTTGCTCAAATCAAAACTATAAAGAAACAAAGAAGATTCATGGGAGTCTCTTCTATAAAGCATGGACTTATTTGATTAAAAAAAATTATATTTTATGAGCCATAAGATAAATAGAGAAGAAAAGTAATGTATAAAGTATATGATTTTTTGTGTAAAGGACGTAAAGGTGTAAAAATCACACTAAAGGATATGACAAAATATTACTATTGGCCTTCTATAAAAAAACATGTAGAATAATATGTAAGAAGTTGCTTGATATGTCAAAAGAATAAATACTCTATACAAACAAAAGTAGGACTTTTGGAACCATTTCCATTTCTATTTCTATTTTATAGAGATATCTCAATAGATTTCATAATCAACTTATTAAAATGTAGTGAAGATAACTTTATATTACTAATTGTTGATAAGTTTAGTAAGACTGTTAGATTCATATCAATGACAATGTTTTCAAAGGATTCAAAAGAAGAATTGGAAATTGCTCCAAAGATAACAGTAAATCTCTTTTTTAATGGACAGATCTCTTTGTATAAAGTGCCAACCTCAATTGTGAGTAATAGAAATGTGAAATTTATAACTCAATTTTAGTAATATATTATAAAGAAGTTGGATTCTAAAATAATCCTAATAATTTTTTGGCATCTATAAGAAGATAGCTAAACTAAAAGGTTCAATAGAATTCTTTCAATCTACCTAAGGCACTATGTGGCAAGTGACTATAAAAATTGAGTCAAGTAATTTCCTATAGCCGAGTTCAATTATAATATTACTTAGAGTAAATCCTTAAAAAATACACTTTTTTAAGTGATTCATGGTTTTAGTATATTCAGGCCAATTGACTTGATAGGAGTTAGGCAAAGTCATGAAATAACTTTTGGTATCTATTCAGTAGAAGGAATAAAGTAGATGGCTAAAAGAAATGTTATAATAAAAATTTCCAAATCTAGGCTTGAATTAACTCAAAGAAGATATAAGAAAAAAACTTACAAATATAAGAGAGATGTGTATTATATAAAAAGACACAAGGTGTGGTTGAACACAAGTAATCTTATTTGCCTAGCATATCTCACTTCTAAATGGACTTAAAAGAAGATAGGCTCTTATGAAATTTAAAAGAATGCTACACAAAAATGTATATGTTTTGGATATACCAAAAAGATTGAAGTGGCATCTGGTTTTTTATGGAAGTATCTTTAAGAAATTTGTGGAGGATGTGAGAGGCTGTCACAAAAAAAAGACAAAGTTTTCACCTCAAAAAGAGGTGTAGGATCAAACCATAGATTAAAAAAATATAATACTTGATTAGAAATAACTAAATATTAAAGAAATTGAATTCTTATAATATTTAGAAAATTAATACTAATAAAAAATTTAATACTTATAGACTTAGTATAAAGATCAAAAAATTTGACCTTGTCACTTGCTTGTTTAAAGAAACTTGTGAAAAAATTGAGGAGGTAAGATTAGCCAAGGCATTCTTGATATTTAAAAAAATACCATGGCAAAGTGGCAAAAGAGTAGTTGAAAGGGCCACCTTCTTCACTGCAAGATTAATCTTGTACAAAGACACAAGGTATGGTACAAAATTATTAATAACTAGGAGTAAGTCTTAGGTGCTTTAAAGAAAAGACTTGTGATTTATCTTCTCCTTAGAGTCTAAATTATAATTTATGCTTAATTAGAAAGTCAAAAGTCAATTTGAGAGTAAAAGGCAACACCTGAAGTAACTTTCAAACTTTGACCTTAAGAAGTCACGTTGTTATATTATGTATATTCTTGCATGAGAATGCATTGGGCATCTATTTGTAAAAGATAAATAGAAATGCAACGACAATCCTATTGAGTCTTATAGAATTTTAAATAAACTTTAAATAATCTTTAATAATATTAATCAAATTTTATCCAATTCAAAATAAATTTAAAAGAAGTTAAAAAAGAAAAACAAAGAAGTCTTAAATTAGTTTTTAAAAAAATAATAAAAAAATCTTTAAAGAATGTAAAAATAAACCTTTAAAAAAATAAAAATAATCTTAAAGAAATATTATAAATAGAAAATAAAAAAAATAATAAAGAATCCTAAAGAAATATTAAATAAATCCTAAATAAATCCTAATAAAATCTTAATTTAATCTTTCTTAAAATTTTAATGAATCTTAATCAAATTTTAGATCAAATCTTAATTGAAATCTTAATTAAAATCCTAATAAATCTTAATCAAATTTTAGGTCAAATTCTAATGAAATCTTAATGAAATCCTAATGAAATCTTAAATCCTAGACCAACCTTAATGAATCCTAGTAAAATCTTAATTAAAACCTAAAAAAATACTAAATAAATCTTAATCAGATCTTAATTAAATCTTAATCAAATTTTAATCAAATTCTAATCAATCTTAGTCAAATCCTAATCAAATTCAAACAAAATCCTAATTTCTAATCAAACCTTAGATCTTTAATCAATCCTAATTAATCTTTAATCAATTCCTAAATCTTAAATAAATCTTAATAATCCTATAGTAAATTAAAAATTCAATAACTAATGATTGAACTATTGATTTGGAGCTATAATTTGAACACTTTACAAAAACTAAATAAGCAACAAGTATAAAAGATTTGAAGAAGATCACACATATCAATAGTAAGCAAAGCTTCCAAAACCTCTTAGTTGTTGGCTGCCCTCCTTCTTTGATTTGAATGTTGATCTTTCAATACAAATTTTTCCTTGCTTAACCATTCAATTACTCCACAATTTAGATTATACTTAAACATTCTATTCTAAATTACTCTCATCAATTTTTGATTCAATCAAATTAATAAATATTTTCAAATCACCAAGTCCTTTATTAATCCTAAATCTCAATTATTTGATATTATAATCCACAAAAACCTTCAAATTCTTCAATCTAATTATTCAATTGACTTTAAATTTCTTACACACATCCACAAGAAGCACAACAATAAACTTTCCAATTTTCACTTGTAAACACATTATAAAATTCACAAAAGCTTAAAATTTGTAAATTTTATTTTATTTTTTAAAATCTCAATCCATTGAATATATTATTAACTTTAAAAATCTCTCAAAATCTCAATATTATATCAAGTGACATAAAACTAATACTCAAAAATCTCTTCTTAAGTTTACTTTTAAATTCCACTCTTTGATTTACAAAAGTACTTTAGAATCGCCATAAGGATATAATTTTATATCTTAGGATCTGGTTTCGGCTTTGGTTGACAACCTATCTTCTTTAGGTATCAATTTTTAGTAATTTGAAATATTTTTTACTTTATTCTATAGTTAATATTTTTTTAAATATGCTTATATTAATTTCTTATTTTATTTACTTTGATTTGGATTATTTCTATTTTAATAAAAATAAATATAAGTTTCTTTTAAAAAAATATTATTAAGATTAAAAATTTTATTACCTTTTTACTAAATTCTTCTATAATAATATTCATATTTTTATTTTTTACTCTGTAGTCATATTACCACATGACCTCCATCCTCTCAAAACTTGTGCATCTTTTGGTATATACCAAATAATTCAAATCTTATTTGCTTCATATTATGTTCTCTATGTCTTCATTTAAATCATCTTCATTATTTTTGCTATTCAAGTTAAAATCATTTTATTTTCTTGAAATATTTTATTTTTTCTATAAGGCTTGATAAATCTTCACAAGCTAAGATTAAATATCTCATTTTTCATAATCTACTTGTGATTATAATGAAATCAACAATCCATTTAAAATAAATAGCTAAAGAATATTCTTGGTATAAACCATCTTCATGACATATATTAGAATATGTTTGATAAGTTTCACACAATTCTACATACAAAGTATTATCTCAATACATTTTTTTTTTCCAATATTATTCTTTAAGTTTAATAAGAATAGTACAAATTTTCCTATATCATGCCCATAAACTATTGTGAAATTATTTTAGTAATTTTTGTTGCTCTTCCATATTTCCTATCACTTATTGTGGCATCATGTTCTTTTCTTTGATCTTTGTAATATCTTCTGGTCTTTAAAAAGATTCAAATGCAGAATAAACCTCTTTTGAATTAATTTCTACAATCTTATCATTATCTTCTAATTCAATAGATATAAGTAATTCTAAAAATATTTCTAATCTATTTTCTCCATAAACATATAAAATCTTCTTATTATCTTTTAATATCTCTAATTCATATTTATATATATATATTTTAAAACTTCAACTTTCTTATACATAATACTTCTATTTTTAAAAATATTAATAAAGCTTGTATCAAAAGCACCTACATCTTGCAAGAGTACCTATCTTTTTGTATCTTAATAATCTTTCTTTATAGTGGTACTTTTTAAAAATCCTTAAATCCTTCAACAACTCTTAACAATAGCTTCTTCCTCAAATTATCTTGATTTCATTCATAATTAGGAGACATAATTAGAAATTATACCACTTTTCTTTCATCTTCACTATGTATCTATAAATAAACTAAACCATTATCAAGTACTTTTGTTTCCATTTGTATTGCCATAATATATGGTTGTCCTAAAATTATTGGAAATTTTTTTGTATCTTCAACAAAAAAATGTTATTATATTGTAACATCTCCAATCTAGATTTTAACATTTGGATAAAATCCATATGATTTATTTTATATATTATTAGCTCTTCACATTATCCATCTATGCTTCATATGAATTGGCCATCTCTATTTCTTAGACATAAGATTTATTTTTGAATTGTATAGTTGCCTTTGTCTAATGCTTTTGAGTATAATCACTTGAAGCTTCTATTTCCTTGTCAATATAATCCTCAAAATGAACTTCTTAAATATAACTATCCTATTCATTTGTTGATTGCTTGTAACCATTATCAACCTCTTCTTTGTCCTTGTATATCTTTGTATCAATAGCATGATTTATTTTAGCTTCACCTATTATTTTTTTATTTTTTTTATTTTTTACAATTCTGTTAATAATATCATAAAATTCCTTATTTGCAATTTCTAAAATCTCTTTTAATGTGAACTCCATTTTAGCATTTAATACACATTCTTCCAACATCCTTTTTAAATATGTTGCTATAATATTAAAAAGTAGTCTACAAGTTATTGATTTATTTTTATTCTTTATCTCCTTTTTTTTTTCTTCCAATGTAATTGAATTATTCTTTGTTGGTAATTTTTACAAAGCCATCTCATGAACCTTATTTCCTTGAATTTACTTCTTAGAAGGATTTTCTTCTTTTGTATCATCAATTTATTTTTGTCGCTTTTCTTCTATTAAGGTTTCATGTTGGCTCTTCTTAATATATACATGAATTAAAATGGTGTCTATAAGATCTTTCTAACTTGTTGTACTATATATTATTGCTGTAATTCTTAATAATGCTTTCCAAGGTGTTTTTTTTTTTTTTTTTTTTTGTATTATAGAAATGGTAAAAATTCAAAATCCTCTTATTTCTATACTTTCATCAAAGTCGTCATCTATCCTAATACCATAACTTGTATATTATAGTGTTTCTACTCTATTTGTTACTAAATAGTCTTGAACTAATACTTTCATACCTCCTTTATTAAAATTGGTTTGAAAGAAGTCTCTTATATCTTTTAATACCATCTTTTCATCTTTTCAAAAAATATTTCCTTATTTGGTACCAATATTAATTTATCCACCTTTAATAATTAAAAATATTACCTTTAAAACTACTTTAATAGCTTTATTTTTTGTAAATTCTTATTAGGCCACTTAATCCATTTTAGAGATAATTTCTTTGTAAAAAAATTAGTGTCTTCTAAGAAATATTTTTCTTTTAATGCATGTAAAAATTTCTTTCATAAACTCCTATAATACTTTATAATTGATATAAAATGTTCTCTTATTTTTGGTACTATGGCAAGCTCAAATAATTCAATCATCTACTTCTTAAAAATTTGATTTAATTCTATTTTTTATATATAACATCTTGAATACTTTAAAATATCTCTTCTATCAATTTTATCAACTTTGTTATCCACTGCTTGCAATACTTTAGTTGCCAAAGCGTCTTTGCAATTATCACTTTGTTATTGTTGCATAGATAATTTAAAAGCTTAAAATATACTTGCAATGATTGGATTTATATACATAACTTGTCTTTTAGTAGAAACTCCATTAGAAGCTCTATTTGAATTTCTTTCCATAGCTCTTTTAAAACTCTTACTCTTATTCTCCATTAAATAAAAAAAAAATAATAAAAAAAAAAACTCCAAGACCTTCTACCTCAAGCTTTCACGTTGGATTCAACACTTACGTTGTCATGTTGTGATTTGGTTACTATATGAAAATAATGTAATTATATATTTAACATATAATTTACTAAGTAACATGGTGAGAGCCATGTCAATAGATTTTAGTTGGTTGAAGAATATAATTTGATTATTACCTTGAAAAGAGGTTGTTTAAAAAGATTACTATAGAATTTGTATAAATTTAATTTTCTTTTGATAGTGGCTTTTAAGATTGGTTTTGGTTGATAGTAACTTCTCAATATTTAGAGCCACCTTGTTAGATATTGGTGACTTTTGAAAACTTATTTTGGTTCTCTTATATGGTGTTTAGAGCATAAATTATGTAAATCTTATAAGAAAAAGGATTGAAGGATTTTGGTAGCAAAGGGAGTAATAAGGGCACCAATATAGATGAATGGAGATGGATGATGAAAATCTCCATTCTTATTGGTCAAAAATCATGACCAATGGACTTTGAGGAGGCTGCCCCAGGCCATATTAGGGATTAGGATTAGTTTTTTGGGGCATTTGAGCTTTGAAGGCTAGGATCAATAAGTTTAGTTTTTTTGCTATGATTTTGGTATAAAACTTATATGATTTGGAGTTTATATGAAGGAGATATAGGCGCTCAAAGTTAAGGTGTTGATTTGGGAGCTATTGTCACTCTTTTTGACATAACGCACGCATACAAAGGACAATTGAGGATCGATGACTGCGACTAGAGAAAGCAGTTTTGCGGCTATACTTTTTGCTTATTGCTTGCTGGATTCCAAGTTGGAATGAAGGAGTTATTAGATTTTGAAGTCAGCATATGCAATCTAATGGTAGTAAGTGACCCGATTTACTAGTGGTTGTGTCTTGAGCTATATCTTGAGCAATTTGATAAGATTTTAACTCAAAATTTCAGGAAATGTGTAAATTCATGTTAATAAACTTTTCACATAAGTTTGATGACATTTGAATATTGGATTCTTAAGATATTAAGAAAATAAAGCTCGGATTCTTGTAAATTAGGGTTTAAAGTATTTACTATGGTTTCTTAGATGCTAAATGATCGGAAGTAAATTTGTCATTGTTTTATTTTGTGGTAAAATTTAAAGGTGAATTCTACCTATCCTATAAATTTTAGACAAATTGAACAGTTAGATCAAGAGTTATGAATTTCTAAAGTTCAAGAAGAGAAAACCCTTCTCTGGAAAAATATGTTTTGAAGGGATTTTGTTATATTTTGAGTTTTATGCAAAATAAAGGAGTTTTGGAAGCTAAGACAAGATTCATATAAAAGGTTTAAGCTACACTCTCTACAGCTAGATACCTAGTGTATTCCCAGATAACAAATCACGCTATATGATAACGTCATATTATATGTGATCTTATTTGAGAATGCATTGGGCACCTAAATATGGAAGATAAATAGAAATGCAACAACAATCCTTTCAACTCTAATATAATCTTAAATAAATTTTAAGTAATCCTTAATAATCCTAATCAAACTTTAATCAATCCAAAATAAATTTAAAAGAAATTATAAAAGAAACAAAAAAAAAGTCTTAAATTAATCTAAAAGAAAAATAATAAAAAAATCTCAAAGAAATATTAGAAATAAAAAAATTTAAAGAAATAAAAAATAATCCTTTAAACATATTAAAAATAGAAATCTTAAATAAAGCCTAAATAAATTCTATTTAAATCTTAATTTAATCCTACTTAAATTTTTTATAAAACTTAATCAAATCTTAGGTCAAATTTTGTTTAAAAAATTAATTAAAATCTTAATTAAAATCCTAATTAATCTTAATCAAATTTTAGGTTAAATCTTTATGAAATCCTAATAAAAATCCTAATGAAATCATAATGAAATCCTAATGAAATCCTAAATTCTAGACTAATTCTAATGAATCTTAGTAAAACTTTAATTAAATCCTAGAAAAACCTTAGAAAAATTCTAATCAAATCTTAATCAAATCTTAGTCAAATCTTAATTAATCTTAATTAATCTTACTTAAAAATTTCTTTATAAGTTTGATCTCAAATTTCACTCTCTAATATATAAAAGAAACTTAGAATTGTTGTAGATGTACTATATTATGTTTGAAGATTTGATTTTAATCCAAGTTGACAATTGGTCCTCTCTAGGTATCAAAGTTTTGGTAATTTGAGATAATTTTTGCTATAACCTATCGCTAATTTTTTCTTAAATATGCCTAAATCAAATTCTTATCTCATTCCACTTTAGCTTATTTATATCTCTATTTAGTAAATAATAGTTCTTTCTATAAGAAATAGCATTAAGACTATACTTTTTGCTACCTTATTATAATTTTTCTTATTCTTTTACTACATCTTTTTATTAGGCTCTTCTATAATAATATCCATATTTTTTTATTTTTTACTATATTGTCATATTATCACATCACAATATTGTGGAGCAATATCTCAATAGAACCTCAAACTATGACAAGTTGGAACTAGAATTGTGGTGTAGTAAACCTAGGATTGTACTACATCTTGATGCAATGTCTCAACATGATATAGTGCCACAAAGTGCCCTTATGTCAAGATATGACTATTTCCAAGACAAAAGTCTGTTATCATTCCATTTTATTTTGAAACCTCAAAGAAACTTTATTACATTGTTTTGGGCCTGTTTTCATATTTGTATTTAAGTGAGTAATAATATTTAATTGGATATATTTATAATTGAATAAGAATTCAAAATGAAGCAACATTACACATTGTAACTTGCTTGACTGGGTATTCTATATTTTTAATTCATTTTGATTTAAGTAGCTAAATAGTCTCTTTTACTTTCTCTGGATTTGAATACTATATGACATTTATCAATAATTTTTCATGTTATATCATGCTTTGGCTTCTCCATCAAAAGAACAAATGCTTTCATGTCTTTAGAATATTTCATATATGGATAGGAATCCAAATAAGATACAAACTCTAAGTTCTTTGTTCCAATCAAAGAAAAAAATAAATCTTCTTTGATTTTAATCAATATTTAGAAATTTATAGTATTCAATATTAAATTACTAGGGCATATATTCTTTGTTAAAATGGCATTGGAAAACAAAGAAATTGCACTCTTCTCAATGCCATTAGATGTATGCTCTATGAAGCTAAATTATTACAACCATATTGAGGCAAAGGTGTCATATGTACCACATACTTTCAAAATTTTTGTCCTATCAAAATTATTTCAAATGACACAACTTCCTTTAAATTATGACTCAAAAAAAATCAAATATTACTTATCATTGCATTTTTGGAAGTCAGTGTTTTATAAAAAAATTTTATCTACTCTATATTAAACTTAACAATAAAACTTATGAATTTAAATTACTTGATTATAACTCCTTTAATAAAGGATATAAGCTTCAAAGAATCATCAATGACATGCTTCTTATATCAAGAAATGTTGTATTTTAGAAAAAAAATGTCACACATTTTTTTCTTAATATGTACTTTTTAAATCTTCATGACCAAATAATTTTAACAGATTTGTGTATTTTTTAACCTATAGGCTCTTCTATTTTAGAGCCCATCTAAAGCAACCTTGGGCTAAGACTTCATAATTATCTAGAGCCTCTTCTAAGTAGTCTAGGACCTCATCCTAGTTGTCCAATACTCCCCTTTAGTTGCTTTGGCATAGCAAACTCCTATGGCCACTTGGAATTTTCTTTCATAAAAAACCTACTTAGTCTAAATATTCTCTTTAAATGAAATTTCCTTAGCTACCTCTGCATCTCCTCCAAAAAAAACTCACTAAGAAGTAGCTATAGATTCCTTAAGTTGTAGGCAGTTCCACAATTCTTGCTAAGTGACCCTACTATAATAATCCTTGAATTGCAAGTAGACCCACATCCAACACAAAGTGACCATGAGTCTCTTGAAATATAAAAAAACTTCTACCTTGTGCTAGAAGGCAATAGATTCTTTTTGTTCTAATTTGTGAGCAATTCAACTTTTGAAGACTCTTTTTGCTTGATTTCTTTACTTGTGCTAAAGAATGTCAACTTGCATGAATATGTATTAGATCCCATTTAAGATTGAACCTCATACCATATCTTTGCAAGTATATTTAATCTCCCTACTTGCTTAGAACTCATTCTAAATCTAATCTAAATACTCAAGTAGAAGTTGGTGATTTATTTCCTACTATTCCAATATGATATTCTTCTCAACATAATAAAGATGTCTCTTTATTTTATGATCCTACTAAAAATTATACCATGGAGTCTCTTCTTTCTAATACTAAACTAAGTAAAGTAATGTGGTTGCTCGTTTTACTTATTCCGAAAGGAACCTCCCAGAATAAACCTTTATAGGGAAATTTGAACACGGGGAGTGACTAGTTGCTTAAGCGTTCACGTTAGGGTCACACAATTAATTACCTCCTATGTATCGTCTCTATTTCCATTGTCTAAGCACACAAGGAAACTATAATCTCTCCTTTCACCTTATCAATCTCTTCCTTACAACAATTCAATCATACCAATAACTGTTATTTCCACCAATATATCTTCACTCTTATAATCTCCAACTGTAATACCGCAACATCACAGCTTCAGCACACAATTATCCTCATTCCAATTACCGGAATTCTTCACACAGAACTACCATTCACATTACAGTGTTTCACACAACCACAGATTCATTCTTTCTGCTGAACTACATTCAAATTTCAGCATTCAATCTCTCTTCTTCTCATTCAATAATATATAATTCCAATCACACTTTCATTCCATGATTCACTTCACAATATTCAGAAACTCTCAATACTCTTATTTCAAAGAACATAACAACAAAAGAAAAGAGGTAGCACCAAGCTTACCCTGGCTCACACTATCACAGTAATGGCCGTTTCTTCCTCTCTCTCATCCTCCTTATCCTACCACGAGATACCAACTGCTACATCTCTAATGAAAACTACTTTTCCTAACTATTCATCCATTTTAACTACTGAACTACCTTTCCAACAGTCATCTATCCATGTTTACACTATAAACTAAGTATCTACAAATCAGCAAATAACTACTTATTCTACAAGCAACAAAAAAAAATTACACTTTAATTATGATTTCTATTGTTTTTATTCAACCTACAAGCTATTCTCAAGCAATCAATTTTCTAAAAGAATCTCAATGGCAATTGGCAATAGAAGAGTTTAATTTTCATGTTGTCAAAGCTATATAGTCGTTTGCCAAACTTCCTATTAATTGTAAGTCCATGACTTAAAAATGGATATTTCAAATCAAGCTAAAAAATTAAAAAGTCATTGTGAAGGTAAAATTTATTTTTCAAATAAAATTATCAAATGGCCTCAACTAAAAATTGCTTGTAATTAGTAATATAAAGGAAAAAAAAATAACAAGAACAAAAGAAGAAAAAATAAAAAATAATCGAAATAAATAAAATCAAGTAGTTACACAATCTAAAACTTTATTACAATCTGTTCATTGAATTTTTATTTAATAAAAAATAAGTATAAAAGTAAAATCTATTTTTATAAATTTAATTTTCTTATCTTTTCAATGATATAAGAAATATATAAATTTAAATTACTACAAATTATGAAAGTTTAAGAATAACAAGTATATAAATAAAAAATTAAGTAAAAATATTTTATTTTAAAAATATTTTATTTTAAAAATATTTTATTCACAGATCAAGGATTTGAGCCTCATTAAGGCTCACATGTAGTATATATGGATGTATGAGAGATTCCATGAGGCCTTAATCTTATCCTCCTAACTACCTTTAAGGTGTTATAATCTATGTGGAACTTATACACCTCCCTTCTTATAAGGACTACATTTGCTATTGATCATTCTATTTTCTACTAGTAGATCCAATATTTTTATATTTTTGACTTAATCATAGTATTAAAAAAATCTAATTAGTCTAGGAATCTTATGTAACCTTCAAATCTTGCTCCATTTCTTCATAATGGCTCCCACAATAGTAAAACTCATTTTTATTAAAGTCTTAAAAATTACTCTAAACATTCTAAGTAAATTCTAAATAAATTCTAAGTAAATTCTAAAAATTCTTGTAATATTTCTATAATTCTAATATCAATTCAAAGCTATTATTTCCTATCTTGATAATTTTTTATAGTATAAAAGTAATTTAATCCATTATAAATCTTACTTTCTATATAAATAACTAAAAAGACATGAGGTTTTTTTTGATACTTCTTCTAACTATTAATTAAAATTTTTAGTTTTTTATAAGTAATACATATAAATAAAAGGCCAATATAAATATTTATCTTAATAAATAATCCTTCATATAGGCCATAAATTCAACCAAATTTTGAATTTGGATCATAGTAAAACTTTTCTCTATTGTTCAAATCCAATCCATTTGTGTTATCCTTGCTTTGATGGTTCAACTTGATTTATATGTCCATCAAATGGACATTACAATTGCTTTCTTAAATAGACATCTTTAAGAATAAATTTACATGAAGATTTCAAAAAGAGTCATCTCTGTTCATTTAAATATGGTGTATTGACTTCATAAGTTTTTTTATGGATTAAAAAAATTACCTTATAAATAATTTAAGGTGATCAATATTTCTCTCATTACATTTAGATTTGCTAATTTGACAGTGGATGGCAATGTATATCATGTCAAATATAGCTCAAAATTTATCATTTTTACCTCATACATAAACAATACACTCATTATAAGTAGTAGCATGTTATTTCTTAGTAAAATTATAATCCAATTCTATGCACATTTTCTTCTTTCACATTCAAGCAAAGTTCATCATATTTTGAGTCTCAAAATAATCCGCAATTGTACTCAAGATTGGCTTTGCATTTATCAATGACTTTATTTCATTCAAAAATTATAAGAATTTGGATTTATTGAGTCCAAGCAAAAGACCACTCCTCTTGCCTTAGACATTAAGTTATCTTTTATCAATTTCTTAACTATCAAAGATGAAAACCATGAAACTAATTTTTTTTTTCTTATATTAATGTTATCGGGTCTTTAAATTGATCTACAATTTGCACATAATCCAATCTTATTTTTGTGACAAGTGTGTTGAGTTAATACATGCATATTCTCAGTGAGGTTTATGTGTGGGCTTGTAAACATGTATTCTATTATTAATGAGGCTCAATAAACTATAACTTCAAGTATTAATAAGAACTATAGACTTTGATGCCACTATATAATTTATCTAATGCAGATTGGATCAACGATTTGAATGAATGGTACTCAACATTAAGCTATCATTTTTTATTGTCAAAGTGTGTAGTTAACTCAAGCTCCTTTCATCAAAGGTCAACTATACTTTTCAGCACAGAGATAGAGTACATAGCCATAGTCATTGTTGCTTCCAAGTTGGTGTAGCTATAGCATCTATTATATGACTTCAATTAGTTCAAAGTCCTAACTCCTCTGATGGTGATTCATTACAATAATCAATTGGCCCTTATACTTGTTGATACAATAAAATTTTATTCAAGAAGAAGGTATATTAATATTTGATATCACTTTATTCAATAATTATTTATCCTTAATAAATAATAATTTTGATATCTTTTCACACTTAATATAAAAAAAGATTTAATTATCAAGTTATTTTTTGTACCAAAGTTCATCCAATACCTACTGTTATTGAGCTTGTTTAGAAGAGCAAACCTAGCCTCACCATGATATGGTTAAGAGGATGTAATAGAATAAATTATTCATTAACGATATTCATAAGATGAGCAATTAGGATGATGATTAGAACTCATCCAATGTAGAAATACAAACTTTCAGAAATATCTCCCTTTATAGATTATACATGTATAAATACACATAATTTTTTATGCATTCAATATAATATTATCTTATTATATAATTTATTATTATATTATTTATTATAAAAATATTATATTATTCTAATATCTAAAATCAACTAACTCTTGTCCAAATATTTGTGCTTATAGGTTTATGTAAAACAAATAGTAAAATGGGTCTTTTACAACTCAAGGAAATTGATGTGAGTTTAGAAACAAAGACAAACGTACTATTGAGAACTGGTTGTATCACAAGCTTTGGCTTACAAAAGATGCACAATTTGAACCACATCAATTTGAGTTTGTTATATATAATTTTGAAGCATTATTTTTTTTTATCCTTCCAAAGATGTGATATTACAAAGATATATTAGGAATGTGTAAATTTTGGGCATTTGAAAATTAGCAAGGATAGATAATAAAGATATTAAAACTAGTATCTTTTAAAAATATTTTATTTTTTTTATACATATTTTTTTTTGTATAAAAAAAATCCATGTTGTTTCAAAGGCTATAATCAATAAGAAAAATAAGTCTTGGAATTTTAATTTTTTTCTTAAAAAATAGAGCTTTTTTCTTCATGATATAACTTAACAATAAAGATATTATGATTTAATAATAAAACCAAAGAATTTGCTATTGCCAAATACAAGTAAAGTTATTTATTGGAATTTAAGTTATAAATATGAAGTGGAAATAGTAATAACATTGTTACTATATAATTTTGATAGATTTAAGTAAATTTCATATCATAGATATATAGAATCTAAGAGAATTGGTTATAAAAACCAACATAAATTTTTAAGTTTATAACATAGTAGTTTTATGAAACAAATAAATTTATTTGTATATATCATATTAAAAACTTAAAAATCTTAGTTTTATTGCATTTAATTTGAATCTTTTATAAAATTATATGTTATGATATATTTAATAAAAATTTTAAAAAATTAAACTATTTGATATCATCTTTTAGTATAATAAGTACTTTGTAAAACTTTAATAAGATTCTTAAATAGAATCTATTTTATTAGAGATCAAAAATTATTCCACCAATCTAATTTCTTTTACATTATTTTTAATTTTTTTATGTATTTTGTAAAATATTGATTGTCATAATTTGTAAAAGCTATTACATTATAAAATATTGACATAGTCATAAAATATTTTTATTTTTGTTTTAAAAAAAACTTTTGTTATATTTTTTTATATGATTCGACATGACTATTGATGTTATTAGAAGTCTAAAGAAACTTAATTATTCTTTTTCTAAAAGTAAAAATTATTAGAGGTCAAATTTTTTATCTTATATTATCAATGTTGTCATGCCTTCATCATCAATAGTTACTTGTTTTACTTTATTTCTATCCGTCAAATTTTATAATCTAAAATATATAAATAATAATTATATTTTGATGTTTTAAATAGTATTATTTTTAGCTTCGAGAGATAAAAGATGGTAATTTTAAATCATAAAGAAGATCAGTTTATAGTTGAAATCAATAAATCTAACCTTACACATAAGATATATCATTACATATTCAATTGACATTTAACTTAGATCACGTTATATTAAAGATATCCAAAATAATAGATATATTAGAATACTTAGAATTATACATAACTGATTGATTACACAAGGAAAAGTTAAATCTAAAACATCACATTATATTGAGGAATTTCAATCTCTTATAGTCATATTTACTTCAAAGATATATATTTTGTTAAATTCTATTAATAAAATAATAAAAATATTATTAAAATATATACTAAATATAAATCTAATATAATATTAGAATAGCAATTAATCTAAAAAATTCTAAAAAATTCTAAAAATATATAATATTAGAAAAAAAAATTCACAAAAAAAAGACTATATCAAAGATATTTTGAATAGAAATTGGAACATTAGTGTGAATCACTCAATTAACTCACTTGGATATTTAGCATAAAAAAAATATACTTGTTGTACTTAAAATCATAGATTTTACAAGTGAGTAGTAGAATTTTTAAGAAAAAATAGAAAATAGATTGCCAATAGTAGATATGTAGTCTAGAGTAGAATTCATTAAGACAAATTTTCATGATGAATAGGTTTTTTGTAGTAAATATTAGATGATGACCTATAGAAGTACTCTTCGTTGTCAAAAGGAAAAAAAATATGTATTTTATTTATATTTCATAAAACATATATATATATATATATATATGTTAAAAAAATTTAAAAAATTAAAAATAAATAAAAAATAAATAAAAAGATCAATAAAAAAGAAGGAAGAAAGAAAAAGAGAAAGAGAAGAGAAAAGAAAAGGAAAAAGGAAAAGAAATAAATAAAAGAAAATAAAAAGGCGATCAATGTGGGACAAGAGGCTGTCTCCAAGGTGAGACAACTTCTTTGTCAATAGAGGTTTGATCGCTTAGATTCCTCCCTCTAGTGTTTTTTTTGTTTTGTTCTTTTTTTTTTTTTTTGATTTGTGTGATGTGTTCTAGAGGCTCTAATCTTCACGGCGTGTTTTTTTCCATGTGAATGTCTTGCTGAATTTGTTTATTCATTTCATCGAAGTGTTGCGGCAGCCGTTGCAGCTGGTGCATGTGGTAAAGATTGGCGTACTGTAGAAGCGGCCCAAGAAGGCATGAGACAATCTTCTCTTTTTGGTTGTTGCAATGGACAGCAATACCTTGTATATTAGGTGTAAGCGCAAGCATCAAGAACGACTGTGTTTATTTTGGTTCTAGGTAATGCAAAGCATGAGCGGCGGCTGGTGTCACAATTGTTGTCGGCTGCTTCCATTTTCTTCTCCTATCGTTGTCAACGTTATCGGTGGCTCGTAAGCGACGTCGAGCATCCTTTTTTTTTTTTTTTTTTATTTTATTTTATTTATCAAGTAGGCATGGAGGTATTACTTGCATAGCTAGAAGGTGTTCAAAAGGATCACGTCATTGTGCGATTGGCCTTAGAGGAGCATCAACAATCTTCTTACTTCCAATGCAAGCAAGGTCTTCTTCTGTTGCGAATTGGATGTAAGAAGGGAAGCTAGCAGCAATGCAAAGTGGCTATTGGATCTTGCAGTGGGCCTCATCGACAAGAGTTCAAATCAATAGTCATGTTTTAGGGGTTCTTATCATTGATGGTTTCTCCACACTAAGGTCGAAGCACAGAAGCTGGATGTTGTCCTTGAGGAGCAATGCATAAAGATTGATAAGACGCCGCATTCCTCTGCGGTGGAATGGTGCTATGGCAATTGACCCTCCTCTCTTCTTCTTGTTCCTGTTTTTTCCGTGTTATTGAAGCTATGTACTAAGCAAATCATATCTTTTTGTTCTTGTTTTTTCCTTTGGTGAAGGAAAAAAGAATTGTTGGTTGTTTCTATAATCAACAATAGTGGCAATCTAGGTACTGTGGAGGCAACATGATATGTCTGCAGTAAGGATCACAACACACATGTTGCGTTGATCAAGATAGGACTGCATCTAGCTGGCTGATCTTCATTAGCTCCAATCTTCAAATTTGATTCCTTCTTGTTTTTTTGTGCCTTCATTTCTCTTATTCAGTGGCTATACTATGATTGTGAAGCTGCAAATTACTATCGCATTGTAATGTTGCTTGTCCAAGCATGGAAGTTGGATTGTAGACTGCTTATGTTCTCGCAAGGTTGAAGCTTGCTTTGAATATTGAAGACATGGTTGCACGTCAAAGCTGGGTGTAGAGCCCGATAACAAAAATCTTCAGAGATCGGCAATACAGGCTTACTTCAATTCATCATTATCATCATTGGGCAAGTCCACTTGATATGTCTAAAGATGCTGCGATAGATGGTGCATAGGTGATGACGACATACTACAAGGCCATTGACTTCATGTTCTCGTGAAGAGGAGTGCTGACTCTTTGCAGTGATTAAAAATTGGCTAGATATAAGACAAGTTCTTGCTTCTGGTATAGAGAATTTAAGGAGTAGGATAATGACGTTTTAGGAGGTAGAATGTGAGTTGAGACCCATTGGTAAAGTTGCAACGTCATAGTCATGAGAGTCAATTCAAGATTGTTAGTTGCAGATCAATAGAATACAAAGAACTGGATTGTAGTAGTTAAAAAAAAAAATAATAATAATCTTGATCACAATTGGTAATTGAAAAATCTTATGTTAGACTGGCTTCTTAGATTGCATAGTAAGAAGACCAAAGAATGGAGGGCTTTAAGTGCTAAAAATTAAATAAATAGTCACTCAAAGATACTAGAATGCTATTTGGGCATTTGTTGCAAAAAATCCACAACTTGTAGAAGAGGTGTTAAGTAACAGAACCACCTTCACAATATTGGATAGGGCTTATCATGTTGTGGCTTCTAAATGGATGAAGCTATATTAAGTTGATTGAAGTAGATGCGGATGAATTAGGTTAGAGAAAAATTAGATTAAAATGTTGACTTTTATATTAGATGAAAATTAAAGAATTGAATGACTTATTAATAGATGAATCTAAAAAATGAATAATAAGTCATTTATAGATGAGAAGTTATTTGCAGATGATAAATTATAATTATATGATTTTTTATATAAATAAAAAAATAAGAAAAATTAATAATTAAATCAAGAGTTTATAAGAGGAGTTCTTGGGCATGCATATTGTGGATAGAATGCGATTGAAATTATGAACTAATGATATAGATTTTGCTTAATAACTTGGGATTTTAAGAAGATTAAAAAGTGAGTTGATTATGATTAGAATTAATATCCAAATAGCCATTCTCAAGTTCTATCTCTAAACAAATTTTTTACTTAGCAAAAGAACGTTGGAATTGTTGTAGATATATAATTTTGTGCCTTAGAATCTAATTTCAACTCAAATTCATAATTAACCTTCATCAAATATCAATTTTTGATATTTTGAGATAATTTTTATTAAAATCTATTTTTAACTTCTTCTTAAAGATTTCAATATGATTTATTTTATTAATATCCTACAAAGTCTCCAAAAGGAGCTATATTTTGATTTGATACCATTCAAACTTATTTATACAAATCTTAGTGACCAAATTGTAATTTTCACATTCTCTAGATTTAAATAATATATTACTTTCATAGCCAAATTTTTTAGCTACACATCATATTATCTTTTGTATAAAAGTAATTATTATTAAGTATTCAAAAAAATTTATATATATATTAAATACCAAGCTTGAAAAAAAATTAAAACTCTTAGATTTGATCAAAGAAGAAAATATCTTTCTTCCAAATTTAATTAAAATCTTATTTAATGCTACCAAATGTATGTTTCATAAAGACAAATTTATCAAAACTTAATAGAAAAAAGTTTTCATATATACTACTTACTTCTATAATTGATGTTTTAAGCCATTTCAATTGATACTACCTCAATTGAACTATTGATATCTCACATCTTAGAGTATTTAAAAGAAAAGTATATTTAAAAATATATGATGAATTTTAAATAAAACTTGACAATCATTCATATGAGTGTATTCTACTTGATTATAGCTCCAAGATCAAGGGATACAAGCTTCACAAACTATACAATAAATAAATGCTTATCTTTTGTGACGTCAGATTTAAAGAGAAATATCTTTCTAATAGTATCAAGGAAAAGAACTCAATAAAAGCAAATAAGCAAGTAAGATTTTTTCAAAGAAGTGTAACAAAATATAAATAAAAAAGTATGTATTATTAAAAAGAAACTAAAATATGTATTGCTAAAAGATAAGAAAAGTAGACACTCTTGAAATTAAACTAGAAGTAAGAAAGGAATTGATAAGAGAGAAAAAGACTTTATCTTTACCTCTATATATACTATCTAACTATAAGCTATGTGGCAACATTCTATAGGACCTCTAAAACATGTTAACTTTGCATAACACATATTTTAACTTGTAAGACAACTTTTCTACATAGACACTACATAATTAGCTTATTCCATAAGTTATCAATATGTATAGTACATGGTTAATTTGTTCACCAAGTTTCTAACCTATCAATCAATTATAAAGACATATAAAAGAAAAGCAATGTCTATAAGTTGTTACAAAATTAATCTATTTTTATTTACTTCTACTTATTTATATCATCTAAGTAATAATTATAATAAATATATGTCAGTGATATTACACTTCTTTTAAAGGAAAAGTTTGACAAAGAGCGGTGATCACATGTTGAAAAAGTCTAAGATGTAGCAAATTATATTTGCAACGTATTTTAATCTTTGTTTCTTTTGAAGGTAGTTGATAGGTCTTTTTAGCCATTGGCAACATCCTATTCTATGACAAAAAGATCACCTTATTATTTGATCATCATAAAAACCTTCATAACTTCCTTCAAACAAAATATTTATAATATTATTATGACTCGTTTCTACCTCAAATAAAATCACCAAATATCGAGACTCTCTTTTCAAGTTGTGATACGAAATATGTTGTATCTTGCCATCTATTCAAGT
This sequence comes from Physcomitrium patens, assembly GCF_059467195.1. Lineage (NCBI taxonomy): Eukaryota > Viridiplantae > Streptophyta > Bryopsida > Funariales > Funariaceae > Physcomitrium > Physcomitrium patens. The sequence goes on along the minus strand of NC_143431.1, from coordinate 13,259,518 downwards.
AAAAATATATTGCTCTTGAAGGTCTTCATTTCTCCTAAAAGCTATAATAATCGCAATGTCTCCTTTGGTAAGTTAGCAAATGATGGTTCTTCACTTGAATTTTTTGATTGTGGTGTTGCATCTCTTGAATGCTATAATTACATTGAAACTACAAATAAGAATAAAAGATAGAATATAATCTTATTTAAATTATATTTCTTTTATAGAAAAGATTTACTATTCTTTATTTTAATTTTAATCGACGTTGTTAATAAAAAGCTTTGACCTTCTTTGTAGTATTTGTAAGATTTTTTATTGGCTTTTATGTGCATTTGCTAATATTATATCTGTACCAATAAATAAGATATTTCAACCTAAGTTGGTGCCGCCTTGAGTCTAAAACTTCTTTTACCTCAAATTCTTGAATATTACCTACTTCTATAGGAGGCGGTGGTATTTACCTTCTTCTTGAAATATTCACTATCTTATATGGTTCTAAAATAAATACATTATTGTGTTGTAGTTCGGCTACTATGTAAAAATAATATACATATATATTTAATATATAATTTATTATACAATATAATAAAAATGATGTTATTAAATTTTAGTTGATTTTAAAGTATGATTAGATTATTACTTTGAAGTAGTTAGTTTAAAAAGGCTATTATTAAGGTTGATTTTATATTGATAATAATCTATATATATTTAAGGCTACCTTTATTAAATACTAGTGACTCTTAAAATCTTATTTTATTTTTTTATTTAATATTTAAAGCACATATTATACAAATCTTATTAAAAAAAAAAAGATTAGAAAATAATTACTATATAAAAAAGAAGTAGTTAGGCCAACCATATGAATGAATAGAGATGGATGATGAAAATCTCCATTTTATTTGCCAAAATTCATATCCAATGGACTTTAAGGAAGCAACTTAAGGTCTTATTAGAAATAAGGATTATTCTTTTACAACCATTTAAACATCAAAGATTAGGGTCATCAAGTCATCAAGTTTATATTTTTGAGTATGATTTTGATAAAACTTTTGTGTGATTTGTATTTTTTTGAAGAAGATATAGGTGCTCAAAGTTAAAAGGTCAATTTTATACCTATTGTCATTCTTTGGGATATTTTGAACATATAATAAGCGTTCTTGAGAATCAAACTATGCGATTAAAAGTTTAGTTTAAAGAGCTACATTTTTTATGCAAAAAAAAAGATTTAAAAATAATTTAAAGAAGCAATGATTACTTGAAGATAAAACTTTCAAATTGAGAATTGTCAGTGAGTCGATTTCATGAGATATTTGATTGTAGCCATATCTTAGGTATTTGGATAGATCTTTGGATAAAACTTTTTATAAATGTATATTACTATGTTTTTAAGCTATATTCCAAATTTTGTAGCATTTGTATTTTGGTTTTTTAAGATATAGAGAAAATAGTACCAATTAATTATAAATTGAATTTAGGGCACCTACTAGGATTTTTAAGATGTTAAAGAATTGAAAGTAGAATTATGGTTTATTTTTTTATGATAAAGTTTAAGAATAAAGTATAAATTATCTAAAAATTTGAAAAGAAACTAAAAAATTGAATCAAGAGATATGAATTTTTAAAATTCAAAGATAAAATATTTTGTAAGAAAAAAATATTTTAAAAATAATTTGATACAATTTAGGCATTTTATGCAAAGTAAAGAAGTTTTTGGAAGCGAAGATTTTATATATATGTAAAAAATGAAGTTATGGAGCTATGAAAAAATTCTGATATAAAGATAGATTTTTGAAAGGAAATTATGGATTTTCTTTGAGCTTAATAAAGATCTAGCTTACCAACAAATGATTAATTATGACTTAGTATAGTAAAAAATATTGGGATATTTCTAGATGCTTTAGAAAGTCTTAAGTACAAAGCTACTTAAATATTAAAGAATTTTTATTAATAGAATATCTTTTGATATTATTGTATTTATTTATCTTTTATAATAAAAATATATTACTTATTCGAACTTGGTCAATAAGTTAAAGCTAAACTTTCTACAACTAGATACCTAATATATTCCTAGATAGAAAATTATACCATACAACAATGTAAAATATGGGATTAATTTTTATAGATTCTAGCAGATGTAATTGATAAGTGATTAAATTGACTTATTCACAAATAGAAAATGATCCAAGTCTACAAAAATCTAACTTATTATAAAAGAAAATAGTTTAAATACTATGATGAAGTAATCATACCTTATCACCAATGTGGAAATGAGGTTGTTCCATGCAATAGGCATTGTGAGCATAATTAATAGCTCTAATAGTTAGTTATAATTACTTTTGTGATTTTCAACATATTTTTACTAATTTTTATACTAATAAAATTAACTTATGGATTTAAATTATTTTATTTAATTAATTAAGAATTTATTTGTATTATTAGGTTGTTAATTATAAAAATACTTCTAATTATTAGATTGAGTGATTATTAAAGATTCTAAAAATATTAAGTTTAGAAAGTCTATGATTTTTTGATCTGGTTTAAATTCTCTTTTATTACTAAAATTAGAATTTTAGTAGAATATTTCTTCTAAGTTCTAAAAATTATAACTTGAATTAATCCAAAATCTTAATTTTCAATCTCAAGATTAATTCCTAATTTAATTATGTTTAATAAATTCCTTAAGTCTAATTCCTATATCTTTTTATTTAATTTTAAGATTTTTTAAGCTTAACTTTCATGCCATAATTTAAATGAAATAAAAATATAAAGTCACTCAATATTTTGTGCTTTTGAGAAATATTTGGTAATCATCTTTTTCTAGTTACCAACTTTTCAATAATGTAAGCCATAAGCAATTTAAAGAATAGACGGATTTTTTGCAAATTTCCAAGTAGTAAGGAGTCTATTGCCCTTGGTAATGTAAGAGAATCAATTTTGAAAATTTATCACTCGGTGACCTTTAGCTCAACTTTAATGTGACTTGCTATTATGAATGCAATTTGAAGTGTACTTTATTAGAAAATTTGTGTCATTAACTTCAAAGTTATAACAAATTTTTGATGATTTTTAAAGTGAGGATGAATTTTCTACTTCAATAGTTTAGAATAATTAACTTCAAAAAAATATAGCTTAATACCTATTGATGTTTTGTCATCAAATCCTTTTTCTTTAAAAAAAAACTTACTAATTTTAGTTTTAGGAAAAAATTAGAGTTGCTAACTTTGAATCACTAGCTAATTTTTAGTGAATTTTTAAATAGAAGGAATCTATTACCAACCTAGCATAAGTATTTCTATTTGGAAAAAAACCATATCTCAAGCATTTCGGGTCGGATTTCCACAACATTTATGAAAGTAGAAGCACACTAGAGTTGATCTTGATCACATCAAATTTCACATACATTGGAGTCTCAAGAAAGTTTCAATGAATTTTTGAGTGGCAAAAGTGGCTGCCTACAACTTGACAAACTGAAGATATGTTAATTTTTTTGTCTCTAATCATCCTCCAATTACATTCTTTTAACACCTAATCTACTATATTAGTTCTCATTTGTTTTATTATTATTAATAAATATAATTTAATAATTTTTGAGAATTTTTTCCTCATTCCAGTAATTAATGGTAAAGTTTCATCTTTTCATCGATCTTTATATTTAAAAGATAAATGAAAATAAAAATTATCCTTATCTTTTTATTTTCACCTTTTACTTTTTATTGTAGTTTATAAATTTTATTTTTTACCTTTAAATTTTTTTATTATAGTTGTTTTTAAATTTTTCACTTGATTTTTTAGTGATTAATTCTAACTTATTTTATTTTATTTTATTTTATTTTTATTCGTAATTTTTAAAGTTTAAGCTGGATCAAATAAACCTTAGAAGAAAATTGACTTATTAGACTATAAAGTTTAAGAATTCATAAAAATCATATATTTGACTTATTGTATTTAGTTGGATTAATTATGATTATTATATCATTTATTTATTTTTATTTTTATTTATTTAGTTATTTAGTTATTTTTTATATTTATGATTTAAGTGCCTATATTGGTTAATATTTAATTTTAATCTAAGTTACAATTGAATCAAATGGAACTTAAGAGAGAAAAGAAAAAATTGCTCATAGGCATCTACGTTATTCTTTTGTTGTTTTTAGGATTCTTTTAATTGTGCCTTCATTATAATTCGAATAAATGATTTGTCATATTTTTTGCTGCAAGATTATCAACTTTTAAAAAGTCAAAAGCATCAAATAATGGATGATAATCATAATTAGTAAAAAAAAAGTATTTGTTGTATAGAAGAATGTACTGTATTATTATAAGCAAACTTTACTAATAGCAAAAAAATTGTTCAATTATCTTATTGGTAGTTGATGGTACTCCTCAAATATTGCTTCAAAACTTCATTTATATGCTTTATTTGTTTATTAGTTTGAGGATAGAAAGCTAAAGATAGTTTTATATCTACTTTTAAAATCTTGAAAAGCATTCTTTAAAATCTTGATACAAATTGGTTTTCTCCTATCCAATATAATATCTTTGGATAATCCATGATAGCAATAGATATTGTCAAAGAAAAGCCTAGCTATTTTTTCATCTATGATAGATTTCGTACATGATAAAAAATGTGCCATCTTAGTGAAATAATCTACTATCGTGAATACAGAGTCATAAAAACTTGAGATTGGAAGCTCCATGATAAAATCTATAAAAATAAAAGACTATAATTATTTTGGAATGGATAATAGTTGAAAAAGTCTGTAAGGTTCATGTTGAAGAATTTTTAAACATAAACAAACATTACAGGATTGTATAAAATCTTTAACTGATTTTCATATTTGAAGCCACCAAAAATTCATAAATATTAGTTCTAAAGTGTCTTTTTCCTAAAAAGCCATAATGAACTTGAAAAATATATAATTGAGCTTCTGTCAAGGACAAGAACATAATAAAGACAAATAAAAAAGTGAGACTTCTCTCATAGAAATATGACAAAATAGAAATAACTTGATATATATATTAAGAAAGAAATTGAAATGGCTATTGCCAAAAGCCAAGAAAACTAAAGACCCTTGAAACTAGACTAGAAACAAGAAAGATGTTGACAAGAGTGAAGAAGGCTTCACTCTTATCTCTATATATACTATCTAACTAGGGGCTACGTGGTGACGTTCTATAAGACATCCAATATGTGTTGATTTTATAGGACACATGCTTTGACTTACAAGGCAAGTTTTTCTACGTGTAGGCCACATAGTTAACTTGGTCTTCAAGCTAACAACATGTGTGGCACATGGCCAACTTGTTGACCATGTTTCTAATCCCAAAAAGTCAATTAAAGACACCTATTAAGTCAAAGAAGCATCTAAAAAGCTTCTAGGAAGCTTCCATATCAAATACAATAGAATTAATTTATTATTACTTACTTTTATTTACTTCTATTTATTTATACATGTAATTATTGGCTTACATGCATATGTCCGTGACATTACCTTCTCTTCTAGGGATGAGTTCCACGAAGAGCGGTCATCATATGTTGAAAAAATCTATGATGCAACAAATTATATTTGCCACATACTTTGATCTTTGTTCTCTTCGAAGATGATTGATAGGGCCACTCAACCATTGGTAGTGTCCCATATCAGGGCAAGAAGACCACTTAGTTATTTGATCATTGTTAAGGCCTTCATAACTTCCTTCGAATAAAATATTTGGAACACCATCAAGAGTTGTTCCAACTTCTAGTAAAATCACCAAACATCGGGAGTCCCTTCCCAAATCGTGATACCAAACGCGTTGTATCTCGCCATCTATTCAAAAAGAATATGTCGTTCTTGAAGATCTTCATCTCGATTGCGTCGTCTTGAAGGTTGTGAAAATCTTAATATCTCATTCGAGAGATCAGTAAATAAAAGCTCTTGAGTTGAATCTGCTGGTTTTTGGTTTTTTATCTCTTGAGTGTGACAACTACAAAGAAGCTACAAACAAGGATTGAAAGTAGAATGTTATCTTACCTAGATCTTGTTTCTTTTATAAGGAAGGTTTTTATCTTAATTTTGATAGATGTCGTCAATGAAAAGCCTCTACCGCCTTTGCTGCATTTGCAAGATTCTTTACTGGCTTCCATGTGCATTCACTAATATCATATCCGCACCAATGGAGAAGATATTCCAATTTATTTTAGTGTCGCCTTGAATCTAGGACGTCTTCCACTTCAAACTCTTCATTATTGTCCACTTCTATAGGAAGAGGTAGAGCTTGTCTTCTTCTTGATATGTCCACTATCTTATATGATTCAAGAAGAGACACATAGAATATTGGATGGATTTTCATTGACTCTGGTAGATGTAAATGATATGCAACTAGTTTGATTTGTGTAGAAATAGAAAATGGTCCAAGCCTTCCATAGTCCAACTTGTCACAAGTATGAGTGGTCTTGATATTGTGACGAAGTAACCATACCTTATCACCCATGTGAAATGGTAGTTGTTCTTTTCAATAAATATCCGCATTGACCTTTTATTATTCTTGAGCTTCTTTTAATTGTGCCTTCATTGTTGCATGTAGCTCTGACAAATGAATTGCCAAATCTTTTACAACAAGATTATCAACTTTTGAAAAGTCAAAAGTATCAAGTCGTAGATCATAACCATAATTAGTAAAGAAAGGAGTTTGTTTTGTAGAAGATTGTACCATGTTATTGTAAGCAAACTCTACCAATGGCAAAAGAATTGTCTAATCATCTTATTGGTAGTTAATAGTACATCTTAAATACTGCTCCAAAACTTAATTAACACGCTCCGTTTGTCCATCAATTTGAAGATGGAATATTGAAGATAGTGTTATATCCACTTTTAAAATCTTAAAAAGAATCCACCAAAATCTTGATACAAATTGAGTTCCCCTATCTGATATAATATCCTTGGGTAATCCATGATAGCGATAGATATTGTCAAAAAAGAGCTTAGTTGTTTCTTCACCTATGATAGATTTTGTACATGGTACAAAATGTGCTATCTTGGTAAAATGATCTACTATCACAAATATAGGATCATCAAAATCTGAGATTGAAAGATTCATGATGAAATTCATAGAAATAAAAGACCATGGTTGTTTTGGAATGGATAATGGCTGAAGAAGTCGATAAGGTCAATGACGATGAGTTTTTGATCTCAAGCAAACATCACAAGATTATACAAAATCTTTGACTACTTTCCACATTTGTGGCCACCAAAAGTCCCTAGATATTAGTTCCAAAGTTTTATTGTACCCAAAATGTCCTACTACTAGAAAGTCATGACGAGCTTGAAGAACATGTAATCGAGCTTCACCTTTCGGAACATATATGCGTCCTTCAAAATATAGTAGATTCTTCTTGAATTCAAACTTAAAAGTATCATAAGACTTTGAAGGTTTTCACTTCATATCACAAATAAGAAGATCAAAAGACATACTTTATTGAACTTACTTAATGAAAGTTGAATCAATAATTAGTATTGATTTCATTGCTCGAAGATGAAGATGCTCTCGCTTCAAGAGAATTATTCATTGTTGATCAAAAGCAGCATCTCTTTTCTTTGTTGCAAGATAAGATCGTCTACAGAGTACATTTGACAAACCTTGTTGTTTTCTTGATCAATAAGTGATCTTGAATTTGAATCTTGACAAAAACATACTCCAACTGGCTTGGCCACAATTCAAAATACGTGCTAACATAAAATATTCAAGATTCTTGAGATCCATATATACTATGACTGGGTTAGAAGCACCTTCTAGATAATAGTGCAATTCTTCAAATGAATCCACAATTGCAAGAAGTTCTTTATCGTGGATCTCGTAGTTAATCTTGGCTGTTGAAAATTTTCTAGAATGAAAAGCTATTGGATAAAGTTTATTATCTATTCCCATTTGTGACAATACGACACTCAAAGCAAAGTCTGATGCATCTATTTTCATAAAAAAATGGCTTAAAAAAATTGACGCAATAGAAGTTTGGTGCAGAAAAAAAACTATCTTCAAAGCTTCAAATGTTATTTCTGCTTCTTGATTCTATTGAAGTTTGTCTTTGCAAGTCAAACATGTAAGTAGAGCTGCAACTTGAGAGAAGTCTTTGATGAAGATCCGATAGTAGTTGATAAATTCCAAAAAGCATTGAACATCTCTTACCGTTTTGGAGATCTTCCAATCCATAATAGTTTAAACTTTCTTAGGATCCATCATAAGTCTATTATTTGAAATGATGTATCCTAAGAAGTCGACTTGAGTAGTGTGAAATACACACTTTTCTATCTTGAAATAGAGTCCCGCATCTCTTAGTTTTTGTAATACTTGACAAACATGAAGTTCATGTTCTTTTAGATTCTTAAAATAGATTAAGATGTTGTCTAAGTAACAGACAATAAAATCATCTAAAAACTACCAAAAGACATCATTTATTAGATGTTGGAATACTGTTGGTGCATTTATAAGTCCAAAAGGCATAACGTTGTATTCAAAATGTCCATACCTTATTCAAAACGCAGTCTTACATTCATCTCCTTCTTTGATGCATATCAAATTGTATACTCCCTGCAGATCTATTTTTGTATAGATCTTAGCTTGATTCAACTAATCAAGAAGTTCAGATATCAAAGATAGCAGGTACGTATTTTTTATAGTGATTTTATTAAATCCTCGATAATCAACATACATCCGTAATGATCTATTTTTTTTCTTCACAAATAAAATTAGAGCTCCTGCTGGAGATTTGGAATGGCATATGAAATTCTTGGCCAAATTCTCTTCAATATACTCCTTGAATTGAGCTAACTCATTTTGAGATAAATTGTAGATTGGTCCAAATGGCAGTTGTGCTCCTTCTTAAAGGTCAATTGAATAGTCATAGGAACAATATTCTAGAAGAATATCCACATTCTTTTCCTTAAATACATCTTGAAAATCTTGATATTGGCTTGAAATGCCACTTGAAGTCTTTCTACCAATAGAAACAAGTGTGGCATAAATGACATAAGATGATCCTTTTTTTGTAGCATGCAAGAAAGTACTTACACCTACAAATATAGGTTTAATTATACTAGACTTATGACTTTCTATTTGATTAACTACACTCTTAGTTATACTTTCAAAAAAGTCAAGACTATGAGAAGTCCAATCTATTTTAGGATTATAATTTTTTAGTCATGATAAACCTAAAATGATTGGTTTAGAAGGAGATCTAATAATATTAAATATTATAAAGCTACTATGACCATTAGTTGCTATTTCTATAGGAAGGGTTTCATGAGTAACATCTCCTAAAGACAACAAACAACCATCTATGATTTCTAGATGAACAGGTTTAATTTTCTTTACTAAAAATATGCTATGTCTTTTAGCAAATTTTTCATCTAAGAAACATGCTGAGGCTCTTGAATCTAGCAAGGCAGAGGCTTTGAGATGTTAAGGTCCTAGAATAACATTTATTGTAAAACATGGAGAGGGTTTTGAGGAGAGGATAGGACCTTCACTAGGCATTGTACAAAGTTCCAGCCACACGGTTCCTATTGTAGTTGGACAAATTCGTTTTTTGACATGCTATCTTCTTAGATCGTCATACTCTTCATTTTATGGTTGTGTCGTTTCTTTGGACAGTGTTGAGTATTATGCTTAGGTTTTCCACAATATAAGTACAATCCTTCTTGACGACGACAAGTCTTTTCTTGCTCAGTAAGAGGTTTGAAACGTACTGCGTCAATTTACATATCCTCTACTTCTAAATGTATCTGTTGAAGAGATATGGGTATTGGTATTCAATAATAGTAATGTTGAGGTCCACTTATACAGTTCTCAGATTGAAATTCAAAAAGGTGATTGTCGCACTTCACAACAAAGTCAATTACTTGGCTCAATGTTTAAAGATCAGGTAAGTTAAGCATTAATTTTTTTACCTCATATTGTAATCCGTAGAGAAATTGGCTAATAAGTGCAGCATCATCCCACTTGATATCAATTGTAAGTTGTCAAAATTGTGAAGCATACAACGTTACTAATTGATTGCCTTGTCGTAAAATATGGATTTTATTGGTTGGAACATGAATTGCATCATGTTTTCCATACATGGATCAAAACTCCACCAAAAAAGCCTCTAAATTATCCAATATTAGATCTTGTCATTCAAAAAATGATGAAAATCATGATAATACTGAACTTGTAAGAAGCGTACCAACGAATCTAACTTGCTATCTTGGAGTTGGATAGCTTTGGGATTGAAGTTCAATCACAAGTTGTACTTGATTTATAAATCCTCAAAACTTGGATCTGGTGCCATCAAACTTCTTGGGTAGGACAATTCTTGATTTTCTAATATTAGAAGGATGTTCCACCATAGGAAAAGGGACATGATTTGGTGCAGATATTGAAGCAACTCCAATCATTTCTATATCTTCACTTCCTTCCAATCTTGTTGTTCCTTATAGTGGTAAATTGAGTTGATGCATCACAAGTATTAACTTCTTCAATTGCTCTTGCATTTGTGCCATTGCACTCTTCATTTTAGCAAGTACTGCTATGATAACACTTAGAAAAGAGAAGATGTCTAATATTGTTTATGACAAATAGAAGAGAGGACTTGAGAACAAAGAAAATACTAAAGACAATATCAATTTAGAAGAGGGTAATCCGCAACTTCTAATATGCTTGTGTCTTATCATGAAAAAGGGATAATCCACTCTTAATCAAGTTTTGATAAAGCTTTGATATTGTAGGTGTACTCTTATCAATCTGTCAAGGATAAGAATATGATAAAGACAAATAAACAACTGAGACTTCTCTCATAGAAATATGAAAAAATAGAAATAACTTGATATATATATTAAAAAAGAAACTGGAATGGCTATTGTCAAAAGTCAAGAAAACTAAAGACCCTTGAAACTAGACTAGAAGCAAGAAAGATGTTAACAAGAGTGAAGAAGGCTTCACTCTTGTCTCTATATATACTATCTAATTAGGGACTACGTGGCGACGTTCTATAGGACCTCCAATATGTATTGACTTTATAAGACACATGCCTTGACTTACAAGGCAAGTTTTTCTACGTGTAGGCCACATAGTTAGCTTGGTCTTCAAGCTAACAACATGTGTGGCACATGGCCAACTTGTTGACCATGTTTCTAATCCCAAAAAGTCAATTAAAGATACCTATAAAGTCAAAGTAACATCTATGAAGCTTCTAAGAAGCCTCTATACTAAATACTATAGAATTAACTTATTTTTACCTACTTTTACTTACTTCTACTTATTTATATATGTAATTATTGGCTTACATGCATATGTCCGTGACAGCTTCATATTTTAGAACATATATGCATCTTTTTAAATATAATAGATTATTCTTCAATTTAAATTTTGAAGTAGCATGAGGATTTGAAGGATTTTTTTAATATTATAAATAAGAGGATCAAAAGATATATTTGATTAAACTTATTTAATGAAAGTTGAATCAATAGTTAGTGTTGATTTTATTGTTGGAAGATGAAAATGCTCTTGCTTCAAAAAAATTATTTGTTGTTGATCAAAAATAGCATCTTCTTCTTTTGATACAAGATAAGATTGTCTAGAGAGTACACCTCATAAACCTTGTTATTTTCGTAGTTGATAAGTAATCTTAAATTCGAATCTTGACAAAAACATGCTCTAATAAGCTTTGTAATGATTCATATTTATGTTGGTATAAAATACTTTATGTTCTTATAATCTATATATATGGTGATTGGACTAAAAGCACCTTCTTAATAATGGTACTATTCTTCAAACAAATCCATGATTGTAAGAAGTTCTTTATTGTAAATCTTGTAGTTGATCTTGCCTATTAAAAAAAATTGGAATAAAAAGCTATTAGATGAAGTTCATTATTTTTTTTTTTTTATGATAATATTACATCTAAAATAAAGTTTGATGTGCTTATTTCTATAAAAAATGGCTTAGAAAATTCGGTATAATATAAGATTGGTGTAAAAACAAAGATTATCTTCAAGTCTTCAAATGTTACTTCTGCTTCTTGATTCTATTGAATTTTACCTTTATAAGTCAAACATTTAAGTAGAATTGTAACTTGATAGAAGTCCTTAATAAAGATTCAATAGTAATTGGTAAATTCCAAAAAATCATTTGACAACTCTTATTATTTTTGAAATCTTCCAATCCATAATAGTTTGAACTTTTTTAGGATCCATCATAAGTCCATTATTAAAAATGATGTATCTTAAAAAGTTGACTTGAATAGTATAAAATATATAATTTTTATCTTCATATAAATTCTTATATCTCTTATTTTTTGTAATACACAACAAATATGTAGTTCATATTCTTTTATATTCTTATATAGATTAAGATAGTTTTTAGATAATCAATAAAATAAATTGTCCAAAAACTCTCAAAAGACATCATTCATTAGATGTTGAAAAGTTTCTAGTACATTTGTAAGTCTAAAAGGCATGACATTATATTCAAAATATCCATACCTAATTTAAAATCTAACCTTCTATTCAATTCTTTTTTAATATATATCAAATTATATGTCCCTTATAGATCAATTTTTATATAGATCTTTGATTGATTTAACTAATCAAAAAATCCAAATATCAAAGATGGTGGATATAAGTTTTTGATGGTAATCTTATTGAGTCTTCGATAATTGACACACATTTCCAATGATCCATCTTTTTTCTTCACAAATAAAATTAGAGCTCTTATTTGAGATTTGAAATGGCATATAAAGTTCTTATCCAAATTCTCTTCAATATATTCTTTGAATTCAGCTAATTTATTTTGTGATAAAGTATAGATTGATCCAAATAATGGTTGAACTCCTTCTTCAAGGTCAATTGAACAGTCTTAGAAACAATGTTCCAAAAAACATTTACATTGTTTTTTTAAAATATATGTTGAAAATCTTGATATTGACTAGGAATATCATTTGAAGTCTTTTCACTATAAAAAATAGGTGTAGTATAAATGACACAAGCTATCATTTTTTTGCAGCATGTAAGAAAGCTTTTGCACCTACAAATACATGTTTGCTTGCACTAGACTTATAAGTTTTTATTTGATTAGCTACATTCTTAGTTTTACTTTCAAAAAAGTTAAGTTTATAAGATATTCAATCTATTCAAGGATTATGTTTTTTTAATTATAATAAATCTAAAAATGGTTGAATTAAGAAGAGATTTAATGATATTAAATACCACAAAACTACTATAATCATTAGTTATTATTTCTAGAAGAAATGTTTCATGAATAATATCTCCAAAAGATAATTTTCTGTGTTCTCTTTCTATTGCAGGTTCACTTGCTCCTGCACTCTTCGCAATTATGTGGAGTCATAGCGAAGGAGAATTGTTTTTCATTGCAACTCATTTTGTCGGATTCGTCATTTTGTGCATTGGACCTCTTTCGACTCCTTCTCTTGGATATTTCGTACTTCATATTTCGATGACGAGGGTTTAAGTATCAAATCATTGAGAAGAGTGCGGTTGTGGGTCTTCGGGACAAGCGAATCTCGTGGGATGAGCTCTCAGAGGTACACCCTTCCGGTGTCCTGTTTCACCCATTCACCGTGCACTTACTCACCTGCTCACTGCACAGGGCTCCACATCGTGAGTCTGGGTTTTCCGGGGTCCGCCTGCTTCCATTCTGCCATTGACGAATAAACCCAAACAAAAACATAAATAAATGAGCACGCCTGACTCGCTTGACCACGCATCCGACATTCCTCCACCCCATCCACTCACCCCTTGCAAACCTCAGTGTGTGTAACAATGGAATGATCACAGGCTCGAAAGCTTCACTCCGCTTTTGTCATCATCGGTTCCTCGCAACACCTCACTCCCTCCCCCCGACTCCCCACGCTCTCTGATCGCTCCCCCGTGCAAGGCTCATCCGAAGAAATTCAACCATTTTGTCCGTTTCACCTCAGCGGGTTTCCCCTCAGAAGCGCGGGCGTTTTCTAATCATCGCCAAACACGGCCCACTCACTCTACCACTCTACCACCCCCACAGAGTCTCAGATATCCAAGGAAGGTTTGGAAGCTGCATTAGCTCTCCAGCCCGGCGGGGCGAAAGCTTTAGGCGGCCACTGCGAATTTTTGAGAAACAAGCCTATGAGTTCATCGTCACCGACTCTGCCCCCCTACCTCACCGCCTCACACCCACCACTCACCCACGCAACTCCCCCAGGGATCAGATTTCTGGCTTGGCTCCTTGGAGCATGAACGCACAGCTCGAATCAGTGTCGATCATTTGGGGAAAGTATCCTCATATCCCCATGTCACCTACCACACGCTAACGTCACGCGCCTCACCCACGCAGGCTGCTCAGAGTCGGCCATGGTTTTATGGTTCGATTCATGCCAAGCGGTGTCCTCACTGCTATTCAGTAGAGGGAGCTGTCAATCCTCACCGCAGCCTCCGTTCGCCCAACAAACGCCACACCGCGCCCGCGCCGCCCCCCTCCCCCGCATCGACACATCACCGCGCCGGGAAGGGACGCAGGGGAACCGCCTCACACACTCACAGAAACACATCAGAAGCGCAGGGACGCGTCACTTGCTTTCGCATCGGAGGGAATCCGACTAAGAATCTGCACCTCATCCTCTGCGACCACCCCTCGCTCGGACTCTCAACATCACACACAACTCGCCACGCCTCGGACCCTGTCCCGACTCCCCCTCCACCACCGATGCCCTACCAAGTCCTCCCCGTCCCATTGCTGCCCGACCCACTCCCGCACCTGTTTCGATGCTGGCACCTCACCTACATACATATACTGCTCATTGGCACCCCCACGGCGCCTAGCACTGACCCCCAGCCCTAACCCTAACTCTCCAATCCAACGCGACCTGCCCACGGTTCCACCCAGCGCACCCGTCACCCCCCCGCCCACGACCGGAACCCTCCGGGTCCGCCGGCGCGCGCTGGAGCGACAAAGGTTCGGGGTGTGCCAGTCCGGACGTTGCAGCCGCGAGGAACTCTTCACGTCAATTCTGGGTTGGATTCCATGCTGGGTTCTCAACCCAACCCTCCCCTTCTTTTCTCTTGGTGGAAGTCATCACGTTTCATGTGATTCTGTTGTTTGTTGTTCTTGTTTTTTCTTCCTTCCTTTTCTTTCTTTGAGCTGTTAGACATTCTAAAGTGTTTCAATTCCTGTCTACTTAATGCCAATTTTTTCCAATTTCACTATGAAATTTGCTGGATCTCCTCACAAAATCTACATTTGCATATCATGGTTTGTGTGCATAAAATCATGATCCAAGCAAATTTTATGTGGTTAATTCAACAATATTTGATTGTGCATATTTTGTGTATGTATGTAGGTGCTTATATATTTATGTATGTACATATGTATATATGATGCAATAGAATATTAGATTTAAGAAGTTAGAAATTTGCGATTATTTTAATGTTCTAGATCATTTATATTCTTTGGAATAATTAGGATGTATTTTTTTTTTATTAGAAAGATCAAGTAGAAGCATGCCTCAGTATCATTGAAATATTTTATATTCTACAAAACAAATAGACTTGAATGAAATATGAATGTGTTTGTATTTAGTTCAATTGAAACAAACAAATTTTGTTTAAATCCTATTTTATGGTCTCATATGTGGCTTCTAACATCTCTTGATGTGCAACCCACCAAATAGCAATTGGATTAATATCTATTTTAAAAATTACTTATATTTTGTACTTATAATCTTTTTCTCTTTAAATTTGGAGATTATAATTTCTTATCGAATGTTGTAGAATTTTTTTGAATAGCCTAATCATCATTAGCAGCCACAAACATAGTACAACGCCTTTGTCTTATTCAAAACCACTGACAAGATATGACTTCATAAGAATTTTAGTTCAAGAGGGCTTCTTTATGTAAGTCTTTAATTTTTATTGACACTAAGAATGTCAACTAATAGAAGAAGCTTCTAAGATGAAATTCACCAAAGTAAATGAACTTTTATACATCTAAGAATAATTTTATGTACAACTTATTTTTATATACATATATTTTTAATTTACATGCTATGCTTATATTTATGTTATGACTAAATTTACTTTAGATACAATTACTTAAAGTAAGGATTCTTATTCTTCTTTCATAAATAAATCTTTTAAAATACATTCAAATTTATCATACAAATTATATTAAATTATTTCTTTTTATAAAAGAATTAAAAGTGTACATTTGTTTGAGCATCATATTATATTTCTCTTACTCAAGTTAATTGATATATTAATTACTACAACTAACAATATAAGTATAGTTAGATTTGTATGCAAATATTTATGATTGTTCTTTTAAATAATTTAATGTATGATTAAAATAAGTACAAATTTCTTATTTTGGCTTGGTGTTAGTAGTTACATTAATATTTTTATAACAAATCCAACTAACTTGAAGAATAGTAAAAATTGAAAATGAAATAGTAAGAAGCCATATCATCTATTTACTCGACCATGATGTCTATACTTTTCTTCTAGTTTATGCTATTTGTTAGATTTTAGCTCTTACAACCTTCAAGCTTGTAAAATTATTCTTCTACTATTTTTGTTGCTATATGAAGCACTTTATAAGATAAAGTGTGAAAATTTTAATAAATGGACTCATGGCATTTTTTAAACATTCAATTGTTGATGCAATTTAAAATGGCCACTGATAATATTTAAAGATTTACTTTAGAACTAATCTATTGTTTTAACATTATCCATATATTTTTTATGCTTCAAGTCAAAATTTAGCATTGAAATTAGTTTATATAAAGCTTGGCATGATTGTATAGGAACTACAAAAGAACAATCATGTTATTGTGTTGTTACACAACTATTGGGTGAAAGAGAAAAATATGGATTTTATTATAAAAAAATCTAATTGAAGAATATAGTAGCAATTTTTATTAAAAGACATAATTAAAAGATAAGAAGATAGAAAAAATATTTATTGTTAATATTGCCTTTTATAAAAATAGCTTCTACTCTCTATATAAGACCATAAATTAGTTAAAACAAAGTCGATTAGCAATAATAATATTATAAGTATCTTTAGTTAGAAATAAAATGTAGCTTTTATCAAATATTATCTAAAACAATTAAAAGTTGATATTCAAAGAGGACAAATAGTGAACCAAGGTTGAAAATAGACTTTAAGATAGAAAATTATATACCTACAATAATGACCAAGTTCTTTTGTTGATAAGAAAGCAATATTAAGGAATTAACTAATTATGATTTTTTTTAATATTTGTTTTGATTGATTTGAATAGATATGGACTTTGTAAGAGCTTTGTAAATTTAAGCTTGTTTTAGGTTTTTTGAAGTTTTATGAAATAAAAAAGAATGTATATTTTGTCAAATTTTTTTGAAGATTGTAGAAAATCGATAAGTGAAAATTTGTAGAATTACAAATCTACTTATTTAACAAATATTTTTAAAATTTAAATTTAATAAAATTGTTAGATCAAAGATTGTTAGAGATCAATTGGTTTATAATCTTAGAAATTAGATTATAAGAGTTAATAAGGATTTCTATGATCGTGAGAAGTTTGTTGGTTATATTAAAGTAATTTTCTTCTAAGTTGATAGTGATTTTAGTTTAGGATATTTTTACAAAATTTTAGGGCATTTGAAAGATGCAATAAAGAGCTATGGTTGTTGGAAGATTGATATCAATGTTAAAAAATAAGGGCAATCAATTTTGAAGCAAATTAAGAGTTTTTTTTTATTTCAATCTATAAGTTCAATTTTCAATTAATTTTTTATACTTGTTGTTAACTAATAGATTGAAATATATGCAAATCTCAAAGAAAGACCAACTATTTAATTAATGATTATTGAGGTTTTAAAACTAGTATAGAATTTAGTTAAGATTGATAAGAATTTGATATAGATTTGATTAGAATTTGGTTAGGACTTTGATAAGAAATATTGAAATTTACTTAGGATTTTATTAAAATATATTTAGATTTTAATAAAGTTTGTTTATATTTATTTAGAATTTGATAAGAGTAGCTTTAAAAATTTATTAGAATTTATCAAGATTTATTTAGATTCTATGAAGATTTATTAGATATTACTTAAAGTTATTTTTAGGATATTTGTTATTTCTTTAAATTTTTTAATTATTTACTATATATATATATATATATATATATATATTTGAAATTCTTTTTGGTTTATTTAGTAGTCTTTAAGATTTTATTGAAACTTTCTTTAGGATTTGAATAAGGTTTGATTAAAATTATTAAGCCTTAATTGAAATTTATTTAAGATTTTATTAAATTTTTTAGATTATAAATTTGTTTCAAAGTACAAATTTACCTTACATAATCAAGTACTAAGAGCATTTCTAAATACAACAATATATAATACAATAATTTATTAGAAAAATATATTTCTCTAAAAAGCATAAAAAGTTGGTCAAAGCTTAAAAAATATTTCTAAGAACATGCAAGAATCAATCTAATGCACAAAGACATACACACTTATTGGGAATTCTAAAAATCAAGAGCTTTAATAGCCACATGGAAAAAAAAATTTACTTTCAAATATTGCCTAAAATATCGAAATTAGTCTAATTCAGATCAAAATTTGAATTATTTTAGAATTTTAGAATTTACACAATTTTGTGTATAATTATGTGATATTTAACCTTCAGTATTTATTTAAAACCTTTTATTATTTATAGCTTAGAATGTAGAATGAAAAACTTTAAGTTTTGGTACTACTATATGCTCTCTATTTCTAATCAAATATAAGTACTTATAGTGAATTTGTATAATATATATTTATGTATTAAGATTTATAGAAAATGTATTGAATATGTACTTAACTTGCAGTTAAATTCATGTATTGCTTAGCATTGCAAGTTGCTTCATGAGCTTCTACAAAACTATGATATTCTTTAATTTGCTGTTACAATCTAATATTTGTAGCTCTTCATGAATTAATTTTGAATCAAAATAGCAAGTTTATAATTCATCATGTATTCATTTTTTAAATTAAATAGGTATTTTTTTAATTTTAATTTTAAGTTTTATTACTACTTAAATTCCAAATATTCAAAGAGAAAAAAGAAACATGAATAAAAATTAAAGATATATCGTAAAATCACACCTTATTTTGAGATAAAAGTTAAAAATTAGTTTTAACATTTTTTATCGTTTTGTTCTATTATCTCAAATTATGAGGCTTATATATGGAAGACATGACCTTATTCATATTTTCCAGGTCCAAGTCAATATCTTGTATCTGAGATTTTAAATATTAAAATTAAAATCTAAAAACTTAAATATAGATATTTTAAGGTTTATTACCTTCATCATCCGTTGTCATATAGTAAATACCTATAATATATAAAAATTAATTAAAATATATTTTACATACATATGTCTTAATATGTGTTAGAATAGTTAATAAATTAATTTTAAGAGATTGGATATAATAATCTTTATTTTGAATTTTATCTTTTTTTTTTATAGTATTTAAATTATATAAGATTTAGATGTTTAGCATATAGCTTTAAGAGAAGGTTGAAGCCTAAGGATGAAAATCTAAACTACTAGGAGGCTTATGGAAAGGGATGAAATCAAGACATGGTTGGATGAAGGCAAAAGGTAAAGATCTTTATCCCTATTATTCAAAGACCATGCCTAATGGACATTCAGCAAGCTCTCTACGTCCATAACAAGGATTAAGACAAATTAAGAAGAAGCATTTGAAAATCAAAAGCAAAGATTATAAGGTTTAAAGTTTGGACTACAATTTATATGCAAATTTTAGAGGATTTGGAGTTAAGGTAATGATGTTATAGCCATTTGAAGTTAAGTTATTGTTTAAGATATACTATTGTTATTTTGAAGATACAAAGAGATTCATGATAGATTTTGGAAATCAGGTAGAACAATCATAAGGGTGATTTTAAGATCTACATCTTATATGAAGGAACTTTTGCATTTAGAATTTATATGAAGAATTTGTAGAATTTTAAAGATAACACATGTAATTCAAAGGCAGTAAGTAAGTCATTTTGTTGATAGTAATAGTTGGAGCCATATCATGAGTTTTTGGTGTCATAATACATGGCGTTTGGCTTGAGAATGCATCGAGCACCTGGATGTGGAAGATAAAAGGAAAATTACAACAACAAGTCCTAACAACTCTAATAGATTCTTAAACAAATTACAATTAAAGATTAGCAAATATAATCAAACATCGATCAAATTCAATCAAAATTTCAAAGGAATTATATAAGAAACACAAAGTATTCTTAGAGACCTTTTAAATAAACATAAAAAATAATATAAAAATTTAAAAATATACTAAAATAAAAATATTAATTAAATCCTAATCAAAATCTAATCAAATTCTAGTCAAATCTTAGTTAAATTCTAACCAAATTCTAAATAAACTCTAGTAAAAAACTTAACAAATCCTAACTAAATCCTAAAAAAATCTTAATCAAATCCTAATCAAACCCTAATCAAATCCTAATCAAATCCTAATCAAATCCTAAACAAAACTATAATTGTTGTTTTACTTATTCTATAAATTTTTTTCAAAATTAACCTATAGAAGGGGATTCAAACACAAAGAAAGACTATCCGCGTGAGCTTGCATATCAGGATCATACAATTAATCATATTCCGAACCACTAAAACACCAACAAATAATACAATATTTTCTCCCACTAATAATACTCCTTCAGTAGCTGATAACAATAATGTGCAATCTTGCACTCTCAGAATACTACTCAAAATACATAAATTCCATCCAACACCAGAAATAATAATCTTCCACTCCAACCAATCTTGATTCATATAATTTCTATAATTACAAACTTCTTTTGTCAAAACATACACAATTCTCAATTAACAACAATAATAATCTTCCATCCATAATCAATCTTTTATAGAATCTGATAACAAACTTTCCATATCTTTTCATAATAATTCAATCACATAATACTCTAATTACGTACTAAATATCTCATAAATCAATCTCTAATTTATTCCACAGATTCACTGCATAGTATTCAAAAACTATCCATTACTCTTCAATTACAAAGAAATCAAATAAAACAAAGAGGTAGCACCAAGCTTAGCTTGGCTTATGACTATCATTGTGTGACATCTTCCATATCTTCTTCAACTTACTTATGCTTTACTTTTGAAATTTCAGATTTTAACTGTTATTCTTTACTTAACCATTTTTTACAACTAATTCAATCATCCAACCTATTGAATTAACAACCCTAGAATTGATTAATTTACTTTATCTATATCTTATAAAAACGAATTTCTATCCATTTTATATAGCTCCACTCTTAATTGTGCAACGTCATCGCAAACATAGAATTGATACATATCTAAAAAAAACTACTTAACAAAACTCTATAAAATTGCTATCTTTGGTCCACTTAATTATTCAATTTTTACATTATCTATTTTTGATTCTTCCAATTTTGGTTCCAAATGCAAACTCTTATCCTCTTTCAATCCTTCCATCAGCTCCTTTCTTAATTTGGATGAAAGGTCTTCATTATACTCTCCCAATTCACAGACTTGAGCCTCCAATTTCGATATCTAGGCATCTCTCGATTCCAATTGGTACTAATACTAATTCATTCCTTTTGGAATGTCAAAAATTAGCAACATCAATACTTGAGATTGACCACTATTGACTAAATCATTTGCCAATTTTGTCACCTCAACGTTCAAAGCTTCAATTTTAGCCTTCAACCACTTCGTTTCACATCTATATTAATCACTCAATATTGCTTTCTCTTGTGCTAATAACTCTACATTTTTCTATTTTACTTACAACTGGTACTTGACTTTCTCCCGTTTCAAATCCCATGTCTAATGACACTGTAATAATTCTTCCTGTTGACCTTCTATGATTTGTAAGATGCATTCTTTTTCTTTCGTCTAAGCTTCTTATTTCTATAAAAACCTCCACTCTAATGACAACTTGGAGTCTATATTCTCTTAAATGATCTATTCTTTCTTTGCAATTCTTTGGTTCTGCTTTGATATCACCTTTTTGTTTGCCTCCAATTCCTATGTGATATTGCCTTCTATATCCAATACTCATACCATGTAATGTAATTACAAAATGTACTTCAATAAAACATTCTTAAGGTATATGCCTTCTGGTAGTCGGTCCTATGGAAATGCCAACTAATTGATATCTAACAAAATCGATGTGAGAATAGAGAGAATTTGCCTCAAAAAAGTATAGGGCTCTTGGCTACCACCAATTGCTCAATCAAGTCTTGAGATAAGAAAGACAAAATTTTTATATATACATATAATATTTTTATGTACTAATACACCAAATACATAAGTCTTAAGTTCCTAAAAATACCCAAAATATGATAAAATCTCTAAATCCTTAAATATCCTTATGGGGTATTATTCTCAAACTTTAAAAACTCATATCTTCCAATCAGACCATCCAAATACACTCAAATTTTATAAAAAGTAGTAATGTACTTCTAAAAACTACCACAATAAATTTCAATTGCAAATACATTGCGGATCTTAAGATATCACCAAAATCCTAACAGAAGCTTCAAACCCTAGTTTTTTTATGCCCACATGTAATTTTCTTCCTATCTCACAAACCAAGCATTCAAATGCCCCAATATTTATATGTATAGCTTCTTTACATAATAATCTACCTTCTCAAAAAGGTTTGAGTCCAAAATTCATCCAAAAACTCAAGATATGGCTCCAACCATTACTATGAACAAAATCACTTACTTACTACCTTTGATTTGGATGCGATGACTTCAACTCTCTATAACTTTTTTATCTAAATTCTAAATTCATCAAATAGTATATGAAAAGTGTAGTAAAAAAAGTTTTCTCTCCAATCCTAGTCACTAATCTTTTGTTGCTCTTCGTAAATGTATGTTATGCCCCAAAGAGTGACAGTAGATACGAAATTGACACCTTAACTTTGAGCACCAATAACTCCTTCATAAAAACTCCAAATCACATAAAATTTGCACCCAATCTGTACCCAAAATCCTAAACTTGCTTATTCTAGCCTCTAAAGCTCAAATGACTTCAAAAGAGAAATCCTAATCCCTAATAAGGCCTCAGATAGCCTCCTTGCAGCCAATTGGGCATGGCCTTCGACCAATAGGAATGAAGATCTCCATTCTTTGCCTTCATCCAACCATGTCTTGCTTTCATCTCTTCCAATAAGCCTCCCACTAGTTAAGATTTTCATCTTTAGGTTCTAATCTCTTCTCAAGGCTTCATATTAAATATTTAGGTCCTATAATTTTTTTATATGCTATAATAAAAATGAATAAAATTCAAAATAAAGTTTTTTACATCTACCTTCTTTAAATTAATCTATTAACCAGTCTAATATACACTAAGACTTATGAACATATTATATATCTTAACTAATTTATATATACTATAAGCAATTATAATATGACATCGGGACTTCATTCTCCTCTTCCACCGCAAAATGAATCAGAGCCAGTTCTATTACAACTTCTGGAATTGCCTCTTATACCAATAAATGGCTGTATTCTCCAATTTCATGTATTACATCTCTTGAATTGATAGTCAGTGCTAATAAATTCCATTCATCTAATTGAGGTATTAGTAAGGGTACATTTCTCTCTGCTATTGGTATTACTTGACTTAATGTATATGCAATCATTGCATACACATAGTTGGAACAGAGCAATTCTATAAACTTCCCTATTTTGTGTTTGACTCCCATTTTCGTATGAATACGGATTACTACATAAGCTATTCAATTAAACACCATCCCTTCAAGTGTTCCTACCGCTGCAAATAATAACTATCTTGACATATATATGGTGTGTCGGTATAAGCCTAAATGCCTCAATATGAAGCGCAACCATTTTATGAGTTCTAGTATAATTGCCTCAGCCATCTGCCAACCTTGGTTCTTTTCAAATGATAATATTTCACCTTTAAAAAACCTTCTTAGGTTGAAATTGTTTGATTCTTTGATCTCCATCGCAAGCTCTCCAATTGAAAGATACAACACCTTTTTTAGGATCTTGTCATTAATACCAATAATACGTCCTTATACTATGCTTAATCCATCCTCTGGATCATAGTATGTGATGTATTCTTCTATTAATGCCATATTAATTAAAGGCAAGCTATCTGACCTTCCCAAGAACTGAAACATTTGCATATTTTAAAAATCTCATATTCTTCTTGGCATCCAATAGATTTCTAATTTTATAGGCTTCATATTAGTAACGATTACTATGAATGGTGGTTCCAAATTACATTTAGCTTTCATATTTTGTCCACTTTTTTCTCTGTCCGTAATTCTCTTTACACTTTCAATCCCCATGTTGCATACTCTTCCAAGCTCTAATCGTCCATGCTACTCTCTTATACTCCCAAAACATAAGAAATTGTAACATAAAAAAATAATAACAAAATGTGATATTACAGAATGACCTTGAATAGGTGCCCCACTCTTATTCTTTTATTTAATGGTGATAATGACAATATGATACCTATACTGTCCATTTCTTCCGCTGTCCCAATTAACCTACTACTAATTATATTTCAACTATCCTTTCAGTTGCTTCTACATTCTAGTCCACTTAAACCAATAATTGTAGCCCTAAGAAAAAATTGAAATCCGTCCCAGGTTTTAAATATAATATAGCCTAAAATGGTTCCCGTCAATACGTGTACTAAATTGATGGCCCATAAAATATTCCAATTGGACCAACCTATTTAAAAATCCTTCAATCACCCAAAACGGACTATGCAATCGGACTTGAAATTCTTCTAGAATTTTTTTAAAATGACTATCATAAAGTAAGACCAAATTATTGAGCATAAAGCTCTTAAGTCACAGTTTACTATTGTAATAACTCTTCCATCATTCTTAGGTAGCTTCCATCATTCTTGATCTTGTACTTGTCCGTCAAAACTACAATTGTAGAATTAATGAAATGGGTTCCGCAATTACAAACTAATTCTTTAAAACACCCAAATCAAGTATTTACATTATCATGTTGTGTTGCAACAACCTCTGTCTATTTGATTATATAGTCTGTGGCGACTAAAATATACCATTTTTGTCTATATCTCGATACTGATGCAATTGGTCCAACAAAATCAATTCTCTATTTCTCAAATGGTGCTTAGGCCAAAATTGGGACTAATAGCATGGCAGAAGTACTAATTGGTCGACCAATTCTTTGACATGGATCACATTGACAAACATATTGGTGTGGATTTGAAAACATTATTGGCCACCAATATCCAGCCATCAAAGCTTTTTGAGCAGTACTATTACCAGCAAAATGTTTACCACAATTATCCAAGTGGCAACCATCCAATATCGACTGTACTTATCTTTGAAAGATATAGCATCATAAAATGCCATCTTTTCCTTACTTATACATAACATCACGAATCATTGTATATGGTGCACTTTTTAAAATTAAGCATTTCTTAAGTTTCTTGCTAAATATAAGTGAAAATGTTTAGAATATCAAAAACTAAATTATTTTATTATACTTTGGTGAAATCACATCCACAGCAAATAAATCAACAACAAAAAGTATATAAAGAATAGGTTTATTACCCAGGACATTACATAGCCAAGATAAATAGTTAGCGTTCAGATGGTTCTTCCTAGGTCTTATGATAATAGTAGAATTGAATTCATGTAATAGTAATATCCATCTGGCAATGTGTCTACTCAATTGAGGCTTATTAATTATGTATTTTAGGGCATCATAATCCACATAAAACATGAATGAATAATGCAACAAATAATGCCAAAATTTTTGAATCAAATATATCATATGCAAAGCTTGCCATTCAATAGTAGTATAATTTTGTTCGACAGCCACCAATTATTGATTGGAATAATATATTATATGATCTAAGTCCTTTTCATCTTTCTGACTTACCACAGATCTAATAGCAACATTGGATGCATCAACATTCACATGAAATAGCTTTGTCCAACAAAGGATCACTAATATTAGTACAAATACTAATTTTTGCTTCAATTCTTTAAATGCCACTATACATTCTTTGGTCCAAACTAGACTGGTCCCATGTGATAGAGGTTTCTTTAAAAGATTAGTCAAAGATTGATAGATGAGTGCAAACGAATGAATAAATCATCGATAATAATTGACATGGCCGACAAAACCACAAACACTTAATACTGTCTCTAGTCTTCATATGTTTATTATGTGCTAAACTTTATTTAAATCAATGGTAATATCATGTCTCGAGATTGTATTCCAAGAGTTTTCTAGACGAAACACCAAATTAGTATTTATCAGAGTTTAATGATATTCCATTGTCATATTATAATTGCTTATAGTATGTAAAAATTAATTAAGACATATAATATGTTTGTAAGTCTTGATATAAATTAGAGTGGTTAGTAAATAAATTTAAAGAGAATTCATATAAAGAAATTTATTTGGAGATTTATCTATTTTGATTATAGTGTTTATTTTATGTAGGATTTAGATATTTAGTATAAAGCTTAAAAGAAGGTTGGAGTTTAAAGATGAAAGTTTAAACTATTAGGAGGCTAATTGGAAAGGATGAAAGCAAGGTATGGTTGGATGAAGATAAGGGGTGGAGACCTTCATCCCCATTGATTGAATATCATGCCCAATAGGCTTCAAGGAGGTTGCTTGAGGACTTATTAGGAATTAGGATTTTACTTTCAAGAACATTCGAGCTTTGGAGGCTAGGATCAGAAAGTTCAGGATTTTGGATATAATTAGAGTAAAGAATTTGTGTGATTTCAAGTTTTTTTGAAGGAGACATAGGTGTTCAAAGTTAAGGTGTCAAATTTGTATCTACTATCACTCTTTGAAGCATAACATATGCGTACGGAGAGCAATGAAAGATCAACGACTGGAGTTGGAGAGATCACTTTTTTGACTACACTTCATATATATTATTTGATGAATTCCAAGTCTAGACAAAAGAGTTATAGGGCATTGAAGACAACTTATATAATTCAAAGGTAGTAAGTGAGTCATTTTGTTGATAGTAATGGTTGGAGCCATATCTTGAGTTTTTGGACGAATTTTTGGCTCAAAATTTTCATAAATATGTATTATTAGATTAAAAAGCTATAGATCAAAGTTTCATGGTATTTAAATATTTATTTTGTGAGATATGAAGAAAATAGTACTCACGTGTATATAAGCGAGTGTCACGGCCATAATCATGTAAGCTAATAATTACATATAGAAATAGGTAGAAGTAAATAAAAGTAGATAAAAGTAAGTTAATTCTATAATATTTAATATGGAAGCTTCCTAGAAACTTCTTAGATGCTGCTTTGACTTCATAGGTGTCTTTAATTGACTTTTTTGATTAGAAACGTGGTCAACAAGTTGGCCATGTGCCACACATGTTGTTAGCTTAAAGATCAAGCTAACTATGTGGCCCACACGTAGAAAAACTTGTCTTGTAAGTCAAGGCATGTGCCCTACAAAGTCAACACATATTGGAGGTCCTATAGAATGTCGCCACATAGCTCTTAGTTAGATAGTATATATAGAGACAAGAGTGAAGGCTTCTTCACTCTTGTCAACTCCTTTCTTGCTTCTAGTCTGTTTCAAGGGTCTCTAGTTTTCTTGTCTTTTGGCAATAGCCATTCCAGTTTCTCTTTCAATATATATACTTGTTTATATATATTTTGTTACCTCTCTTTGAGTGAATGCTCACTTGTTTGAATTGTTTTTTCATCGAGTTCTTATCCTTGACAGATTGACAAGAGTGCACTTACAATATCAGAGCTTTGTTTTTCTTGAGTAAGAGTAGATTACTCCTTTCTCTTGACAAGACATAAGCATATTAGAAGTTTGCAGATTACCCACTTCTAAACTGATATTGTTCTTAGTATCTTCTTTGTTATCAAGTCTTTTCTTTTTCTTTTGTCTTGAGCAATATCAGACAAATTTTTCTTCTTAGTATCATTATGGCAGAGCTTGTTGAAATGAAGAGTACAATGGCACAAATGCAAGAACAATTGAGGGAGTTAATGCTTGCGATGCATCAACTCAATTCACCAATACAGGAAAGAACAAGAATAGCAGAAAGTGGAGATATAGAGATGATCGGAGCTGCTTCAACATCTGCACCAAATCACATTCCTTCTCCAATTATACAACACCCTGTAAGCACTAGAGAATCAAGAATTGCTTTACTCGAGAAATTTGATGGTACAAGATGAAAGTTTCGAGGGTTCATCAATCAAGTACAATTGGCAATTGAACTTCAACCGCAAAGCTATCCAACTTCAGGATCACAAGTCAGGTTTATTGGCACTCTACTTTCTGGTTCTGCATTATTGTGGTTTTCATCTTTTTTTGAACAACGAAATCCAATATTGGACAATTTGGAAGCTTTTTTGGGAGAGTTTTGATCTATGTATGGTGAATACGATGCAATTTGTGTCGCAAAAAA
Organism: Physcomitrium patens; assembly: GCF_059467195.1. Lineage (NCBI taxonomy): Eukaryota > Viridiplantae > Streptophyta > Bryopsida > Funariales > Funariaceae > Physcomitrium > Physcomitrium patens. Next base: position 13,231,035 of record NC_143431.1, on the reverse strand, counting down.
CTAGATCCGAATTCTACGAGAAAGAAACCGCTCAGTAACAATGTATGCTTCACAATTTCAACAACTTGCAATTGACATCAAGTGGGATGATGCTGCACTCATCAGTCAATTTCTTTATGAATTGCAATACGAAGTAAAGAAATTGATGCTCAACTTACCTGATCCTCAAACTTTGAGTCAAGCAATCGATTTTACGGTAAAATGTGACAATCGACTTTTTGAATTTTGATTTAAGAGTCGTACATGGGAACCTCAATGTTATTACTCAATGGCAATATCAGCATCTTCGCCAAACGTACATTCGAAAGTAGAAGACATGCAAATTGACGCGGTACGTTTTAAACCCCTAACTGAGCAAGAAAAGATTCGTCGTCGTCAAGAAGGATTATGTTTATACTGCGGAGAACCTAAGCACACTGCTCAACATTGTCCAAAGAAACGACGTAACTATAAAATGAGGGGTACGGCGGTCAAAGAAGACAACATGTCGGAAAACGGATTCATCCAGCTACAATAGCGACCGTGCAGCTGGAACCTTGTACAATTCCTAATGAAGGTCCTATCCTCTCCTCAGAACCCTCTCCTTGTTTTATAATAGACTTATATTTAGGACCTAAGAATTACAAAGCCTTTGCTTTATTAGATTCGGGAGCCTCAACATGTTTTTTAGATGAACAATTTGTTAAAAGTCATGAAATACCTTTTGTACAGAAAACTAAACCCATACATGTAGAAGTCATTGATGGCAGTCCTTTGTCTTCTGGAGATGTCACTCATGAAACTTGCCCTATAAAAGTAACAATAAACGGTCATGTTAGCTACATAGCTTTTAACATAATTAAATCCCCATCCAATCCAGTTATTTTAGGTTTATCCTGGCTAGAAAAATATAATCCTCGAATAGATTGGAATTCTCGTAAACTTGACTTTTTCCAAAGCATTATTAATAGTTCTACCAAGCAAATAAAAAGTTATAAATCTAGTATAGTAAAACCCGTACTTATAGGTGCAAAAGCATTTATATACAAAGCAAAAGAAGGATCAACTTTTGCTATTTATGCTGCACGTATTTCTGAAAGCGTAAAGACTTCAAGTGGCATTCCAAGTCAATATCAGGATTATTAAGACATTTTTGAGAAAAAAAATGCAAATATTCTTTCTGAGCATCGCCCATATGATTGTTCAATCGACCTCAAAGAAGGAACTCAGCCACCATTTGGACCAATTTACAGTTTATCGCAAGATGAGTTGGCTGAACTCAAGACATATATTGACAAGAATTTAGCCAAGAATTTCATACGCCATTCAAAATCTCCAGCAGGAGCTCCAATTCTATTCGTAAAGAAAAAAGATGGATCTTTGCGAATGTGTGTTGACTATCGAGGACTCAACAAGATCACAATCAAGAATAGGTATCCATTACCTTTGATATCAAGACTCCTTGACCAGTTGAATCAAGTTAAGATTTATACAAAAATAGATCTAAGAGGAGCATATAAACTAGTACGAATCAAGGAAGGAGATGAATGGAAGACTGCGTTTCGAACCAGGTACGGATATTTTGAATATAATGTCATGCCTTTTGGACTCACGAATGCACAAGCTGCTTTTCAACATCTCATGAATGATATATTTCGTGAATTCTTAGACAATTTTGTCGTCTGCTACCTAGACGATATCCTGATCTATTCTAATAACGTCGAAGAATATGAAATACATGTTCGTCAAGTATTACAAAAACTTAGAGATGCGGGATTATACGCCAAGATAGAAAAGTGTGTATTTCACACTACTCAAGTTGACTTTTTAGGATACATCATTTCAAATGATGGTCTCATGATGGATTCTAAGAAAGTCTAGACAATCATGGATTGGAAGATTCCAAGGACAGTAAGAGATGTCCAATGTTTCTTGGGATTTGCCAATTACTATCGGATCTTCATGAAAGACTTTTCACGAGTTACAGCTCCACTTACACGCTTGACCATTAAAGACAAATTCCAATGGAATCAAGAAGCGGAAGCTGTATTTGAAGCTTTGAAGACATCGTTTGTATCTGCACCAGTTTTATATCGTGTTGACTTTTCCCAGGCATTTTTTATAGAAACAGACGCATCGGATTTTGCCTTGGGTGCAGTTTTGTCACAAATAGGAACAGATGACAAACTTCATCCGATAGCTTTTCATTCAAAAAAATTCTCAGCAGCCCAAATCAATTATGAGATCCACGATAAAGAACTGCTTGCAATCGTGGATTCCTTTCAAGAATGGCGTCATTATCTAGAAGGTACTTCTAGTCTAGTCACTATATATACAGATCACAAGAACCTCGAGTATTTCATATCAGCACACGTGTTGAATCGGCGTCAAGCTCGTTGGAGTATGTCTTTGTCAAGATTCGAGTTCATTATCACTTATCGGCCAGGAAAACAACAAGGTTTGTCTGATGCATTGTCTAGACGTTCTTATTTTGCACCAAAAGAAGGAGATACAGTTTTTGAGCAACAAAGAACGGTCCTCTTGAAACCGGAGCAATTTCATCTCCGAGCAATGAAATCAACATTGACTATTGATTCAACTTTTCTCAAGCAAACCCAGTCTAGTATGTCCTCAGACCCTCTTGTTCATGATATTGAGAATAATTCTTTCAAGTCTCATGATTCTTCTAAGTTTGAGTTCAAGAATAATCTATTATATTTTGAAGGACGCCTATATGATCCAAAAGGAGAAGCACGTTTACGTGTTCTTCAAGTACGTCATGATTTTCCAACAGCAGGACACTTTGGATATAATAAGACTTTAGAACTCATATCAAGAGATTTTTGGTGGCCACAAATGTGGAAGTCAGTCAAAGACTTTGTACAATCATGTAATATTTGTTCAAGATCAAAAACTCCTCGTCATTGACCCTACGGACTTCTTAAGCCATTACCTATACCAGAACAACCATGGTCTTCTGTTTCTATGGATTTCATCACAGATCTTCCAAGCTTAAGATCTTATGATTCTATATTTGTAATATTAGATCGTTTCACCAAAATGGCACATTGTGTGCCATGTACAAAATCTATCACAGGTGAAGAAACAGCTAAGCTTTTCATTGATAATATCTATCGCTATCATGGATTACCTAAAGATATCATATCGGATAGGGGAACTCAATTTGTGTCGAGATTTTGGAAGACCCTTTTCAAGATTTTAAAAGTGGACATAAAGCTATCTTCGGCTTTCCATCCTCAAACTGATAGACAAATAGAGCGCGTAAACCAAGTCTTGGAGCAGTATTTAAGGTGTACCATCAATTACCAACAAGATGATTGGACAACCCTTCTGCCATTGGCAGAGTTTGCTTATAATAATACAATACATTCCTCCACGCAACAAACACCTTTCTTTGTCAATTATGGCTATCATCCACGACTTGATACTTTTGATTTTTCAAAAGTTGATAATCTTGCAGCAGAAGATATGGCAAATCGGTTGTCAGAGTTACATGCAATAATGAAGACGCAATTGAAGGAAGCTCAAGAACGACAAAAGATGAACGCAGATCTATATCATAAGGAGCAACCACAACACAACGTGGGTGATAAGGTATGGCTACTTCATCGTAATATCAAGACCACTCGTCCTTGTGACAAGTTGGACTATCGAAGGCTAGGACCATTTTCTATTTGTGCACAAATCAATCCAGTTGCATATCGTTTACATCTACCGAAGATAATGAAAATCCATCCAGTATTTTCCGTGTCTCTTCTTGAACCATACAAGATAGTGGACATACCAAGAAGACGACAAGCTCCACCTCTTCCTATAGAAGTGGACAATAATGAAGAGTTTGAAGTAGAAGAAGTCTTAGATTCAAGGCGGCGTCGAAATAAGCTGGAATATCTTGTCTATTGACGCGGATATGATATTAGTGAATGCACATAGGAGCCAATGAAGAATCTTGCAAATGCAGCAAATGTGATGGAGGCTTTTCATCGACGACATCCATCAAAATCAAGATGAAAACCTTTTTTATAAAAGAAACAACATCTAGGCAAGATAACATTCTACTTTCAATTCTTGTTCGTAGCTTCATTGTAGTAGTGGCACTCAGGAGATGGAGAACCAACAACCAACGGATTTAACTCAAGAGCCTTCATTTGCTGACCTGCCGGACGAGACATTACGATTGTCACAACCTTCAAGACGACGCAATCGAGATGAAGATCTTCAAGAACGACATGTTCTTCCTCAAATAGATGGTGAGATACAACACGTTTGGTATCACGATTTGGGAAGGGACTCCCGATGTTTGGTGATTTTACTAGAGGTAGGAACAACTCCTGATGGTGTTCCAAATATTCTATTCGAAGGAAGTTACGAAGGCCTCAACAATGATTAAATAACTAGGTGGTCTTCCCGCCCTGATATGGGACACTACCGATGGTTGAGAGGCCCTATCAATCATCTTCGAAGAGAACAGAGATCAGAGTATGTGGCGAATACAATTCGTCGCATCATAGATTTCCTCAACATATGATGACCGCTCCTCGTGGAACTCGTCTCTAGAAGGGGGGATAATGTCACGGCCATAATCATGTAAGCTAATAATTACATATAGAAATAGGTAGAAGTAAATAAAAGTAGATAAAAGTAAGTTAATTCTATAATATTTAATATGAAAGCTTCCTAGAAACTTCCTAGATACTGCTTTGACTTCATAGGTGTCTTTAATTGACTTTTTTGATTAGAAACGTGGTCAACAAGTTAGCCATGTGCCACACATGTTGTTAGCTTAAAGATCAAGCTAACTATGTGGCCCACACGTAGAAAAACTTGTCTTGTAAGTCAAGGCATGTGCCCTACAAAGTCAACACATATTGGAGGTCCTATAGAATGTCGCCACGTAGCTCTTAGTTAGATAGTATATATAGAGACAAGAGTGAAGGCTTCTTCACTCTTGTCAACTCTTTTCTTGCTTCTAGTCTGTTTCAAGGGTCTCTAGTTTTCTTGTCTTTTGGCAATAGCCATTCCAATTTCTCTTTCAATATATATACTTGTTTATATATATTTTGTTACCTCTCTTTGAGTGAATGCTCACTTGTTTGAATTGTTTTTTCATCGAGTTCTTGTCCTTGACAGCTAGGGTTTAAAGCTACTGTTAGGATTTTGGTGATATCTCAAGATATGTATCGAATTTGCCATTGAATTTTTTGTGGTAGTTTTTGAGAGTATATTAGTACTTCATGTAAAATTTTAGGTTATTTGGATGGTCCAATCATGAAATATGAGCTATTGAAGTTTAAAAAATATTTCTTATAAAGATATATAAGGCTTTAAGATACTTTATCATACATTTGGGTGTTTTCTTGATACTTGGACTTATGTATTGATGTAATTGCCTTAAAAAGAAAAACGTTATATATATAAACTTGGTACTTTTATATTTTAGACTTGTTTGAGCATTTAGTAGCAATTAGAAGCTTAGTGCTTTCTTGAGGCAAACTCTCTCTATCCCAATACCGTATGTAGTACATTGATCCAAACATTTACTTAGGTATTTCAAATGATCTTATTTTTTACGAAAAATATAAATATCATCTAAAAATATCTCTATAAACATTCATAAGTAATCCTGAAATGCTTGAATCATCATCCTTTAGAATGTAATTGGAGCATTACTTAACTCAAATGGCATAACGTGATTAGCAAATATTCCCTAATCTGTAGTAAAAGTAGTCTTTAGCTGATTTTTTTTTTACAATTTTAACTTGATTATAACCAAAAAATCCATCTAAGAAAGAATATCATTCATGCCTTGCTACGGCATGTAATATACTATCCATAAAAGGTAATGGAAAGTAATCTTTCTTTGTAGCTGCATTTAGTTTCAAAAATCCTAACAAATTTTGATTTTTCTATTCTTCTTTGGCACCATCATAATTAAAAAAATCCACTCATTTTTTGGTACCAGATAAATAAAACCAACTTCAATAAACTTGTCTAATTTCTCATTCACTATTAGGAAATATTTTGGATAAAGTCGATGTTGCATTTGACGGACAAGTTTAGCATCCTCCTCCAAAATGCTCTGATGCTCACAAATTTCTGCAGATACCTTTCAAATTAGCATAAGTCCAAGCAAAAGGAGATTTATGGTGAATAAAAAATTCTTTCCAATATGTCAACTCCTGATCCTAAATATTTTTATAAATTTTAATGGTCCGAGGTATTTCATTTGTTGCCAAGTTAATAATTTGACATAAAGGTTCAACTATCTTTTCCTGTTTCAACTCCCTCATGGATTTTGATCTATTCGTCAAATCCAACATATTGGAGGTACTCAATTCTGATTCCATTGCACTAATCCAATGCACATCATATTTGTTCATCCAATCTATAATAACATGATCCAAATTTTTCATATTCGGTAGGTATATCAAATATTCTCTCAGTCCTCTATATTGATATACCACCCCATAATATTGAGTTGTCTCAAAAGATACTCCTTCTTTTGGTACAATGATGTCTTCATCAAAACTGAGCTCATCATCAGATATCAATTCAGATGTTGGCATTTGAGATTCCTCAAGATAGTGTATTAGATACATTTTTAATATCATCTTGTCTCTACCTTTCCCAATTGTCAAAGTACCATGATCCTAATTGTTCTTGGCTTTTGCTTGATAAAGCCAAGGTCATTCCAATAAAATTGGATATAATAAAGTTAAACATTGTAATTGAAAAATAATATAGTCTATTTTGTATTTAATACTAGTAAATATGGTTTGAATATTTTATAAGTTATCCATTGGTTTAACCCGACTATGATCTGCCATCTATAATACCAATGTCGTACGTACAAAATAAGCTAAGTCTAAAGCATCTATTATATTTGCGTTCATTAAATTGATACTGGAGCCACTATCCACTTGGACTTCAGAAATCATAACGCCATCTATCAATACATCGATGGTTGGCACGTTTGGATTAGAATTCAAACTAACCTCAAGAACTTCTTTGTTGCGTTGCTTACACCATGTTAACAATGAATTCAATATAGAACAATACTCTAATGCTACTGCTAGAAGTTGCTTCATTGAAATAGAAGGCTGAATAGTGTCCATATCTTTCAGAATGTCATAAGGCTCCATGTTTAAAGAAATTTCCAATGCTCTCTTTCTTTTCATTTGTTTTAGCTTTACTCCTTAATGTAATATATTTTTTTTTTCTGGACTAGGACTTTGAATAGCTGGAGGAGCTTTCTTGGAATGTCTGTCCACAAAAAGATCTTTTAATGGATAAGATGTATCTTTGAACTACACAAAGGATAAAACTTCTTTAGACTCAATCGAGATCTCGATGGGTGAAACCTCATTGGTTTGATGGGTTAGGTGTCATCATTGGTAAGATGCCCGGAATTAGATTTGATGTTCTTATAATTGGGTTGAATTGGTCCTTCGTAACAAATTCACCCAAGTATTGAATTGGTCCTTTTCTTTTTTGTTGGTTCTTGGTAAGTACTACTTCGAGACATTATATTCGATTTACTGAGAAATCTTATGGACGTTGATTATTACCTTCAATCTTAGTTTGTAGTTGGATCTCTTGATGATGGTTGTTGAAATTAAATAGAGCATTACACTGCTGATATGTATGCTCCAACTATTTATAATTTCCACAAGCTAGAATATAATCATCATTAGCTCTTGGATTAGGACATTTACTAGCATAATGGCCAATCTACCTACAATGATAACAACGAAGTGGTCTTCTTCCACCTCCATTAGGCATATTAGGTGTCTCTATCAGTATATATCGACTAGGCCTATTCCAAGTTGAATTGGTAAATGATCCCGGTTGTCGTGTTGGTATAGAGGTAACTAAAATTAATTGCGATGATGGAGAATATTGTTGATATCTCAGCTATTCCTTTACATAATTATGGTAGTTCAATGCAAAATTCGGATTATAATTCGGGCCTTGAAAGTTATTAAAGACTCAATTTTGTATATTTGAACAATTTTTTTTCTAGCCAAATGTATTTTTCATTTGAACTTGATTGATATTCCACTGAGTGGGTGGGATCATGGTCTGATTATCAAACTATTGTTATTTTTTCCAATTCCAACAATTAGCTACCAAAAACTTTCTTCTACAGAATGTACATTGTACCATCATTTGTGGAAGTGAGGGATATTCTTTCACAAAATGACCTTGGTCCTTACAATTACTGTACCATATATTGGACCTAATATTTGTAGGTTTTGGCCTCTTCTCTTTATCTTTTGCCATATTAATTGCCATTTCTTCTATTTTCTTAGTCAAATTTAATAACAAGGTTTTATTAAAATCCTTTGGAGCTGATACTATTGGTAATTCTATTGTAGTCAAAGATTGCTGCTGATAAGAGAAGTATAGGAACTACGATGTTGCTATTTTTGGTAGTATAGCTTGCAATGGAGTGACGTAAACTATTCTCTATGTATTGGTACTTGAATTGGAACATGTATCAAATATTCTGGGATAACTATTCACTATTCTATTTCATGCCGAGATTTGATAATCTCTTTGAATTGAAATCATAGTGACTCTCGTAGTTAAAAATTGGTCATAATGGCATTCCTTTCAAATCTTGGCTCAATAAATAGATGCAATTATCGTATTTGGTTGAGCTTCTTTTACAAACATTTTTAGTTTGGGTGGGTGCAATCCGTTGATTAATATGGACAATATAAAAGCCTTTGGCATTTGATGATTCAGCCACTTGTAGAGTATAAGTGCCACATGGCCATAGTATAATTCCTTTTCTCTCTTGGATTCATTTTGCTATTCATTAATCTTTCTTAAAATCGATCTTCAAAACCAATTAGGCAAAAATGGATTAAAAATGCATTCTTCAATGGATCCCAATTAGAAAATTGATCCACAGGTTGGCAGTTATACCATTCAATGCCATGTCTTTTAAGATTTCTAGAAACCATCGAAACCAAATAACTTCAGTTATGCCATTATTGGCTACACATGCGGTCAGGAACTGAGCGAAGTGTTGATCTGAATCTATACCTGGCAAGCCTCTAAAAGTAGCTAATGGAGCTATACTAGTTGTGCAATCACCCTCATCTCTCATTTGGACTACTATTGGAACTATTAGACCACTAGATGTCATTGAAGAGGACAATGTGTCGTTTAATCTTTTATTAAAATAACCACTACCTTTTCCAAATGTCTTTTCAAAACTTTTTAACCTCCTCAATTTACTATTATTATTCCTTAATAAATATATTGATTGAATTGAAGATAAAAATGATGGATTTTAAAATATGTTGAATTGGTTCTTATTGGCAAGCAATTTATGCCATTCTATGAAACTAATTTTAATAGAATCGACAGTTTCTACTATTAGAAAAGTATCCAATGGAGTACCTAATTCTTTTGTATTTCTTCTACTTATAGTTAACAAGCTCAAGAGGTATACTGTGCTATTGACAAAAGTTTCCATGAGTACTTTTGGTAATTTTCTTAATGGTATATATGTCTAAAATATTAGAGATCGATGAGCTTTTGGATATGCTTGGATATGTTGATAAACATGCAACCAGGGCTTAATCCAACTTTGTAAACGCTTCTTTTCTAACTTGTATTTTTGCTTATTTTGTGATAATTTTCTTGCTTGTACTTTTTCTTGACTTTTTTTCAATTGGTGTGTTTTCTTTACTACAACATTGTCATTCTGAATAACCATAATCTTTCTATATATACTGATGAATTTCCTTCGTAACTTCCATCCAACTACCCTTTTTCTTCACTTTTAAACCAATTTTAATTTTATAATCTCTTTGCGCAACATCCAAAATTACTCATTCAGTAACTAATTCCTAATACTCAATACTATTGTTGATTCCTGGCAGTGGTGCCAAAATGTGGTTTTTCTTTTACTTATTCTATAATTTTCTTTCAGAATTAATCTATAGAGGGAAATTTAAACACATAGAAAGACTATATGCATAAGCTTAAACATTAAGGTCACACAATTAACCATATTTTGAACCACTAAAATATCAACAAATAATACAATACTTTCTCCCCCTAATAATATTCCATCAACTAATAATAATAATGTGTAATCCTACACTCTCAAAAGACTGTTCAAAACACATAAATTCCATCTAATACCAGAAATAACAATCTTTTACTCCAACCAATCTTACTTCACATAATTTTTGTAATTATAAACTTCTTCTTTCAAAACACATAACTCTCAATTAACAACAATCATAATCTTCCATCTAGAATCAATCTTCCACAAAATTTGATAACAAAATTCCAATACCTTCTCATAATAATTCAATCACACAATCTCTAATTACATACTCAATATTTTATAAATCAATCTCTGATTTATTCCACAGATTTACTTCACAGTATTCAGAAACTATCCATTACTCTTCAACTATAAAGAAAACAAACAAAACAAAGAAGTAGCATCAATCTTAGCTTGGCTCATGACTATTATAGTCTGATACCTTCCATATCTTCTTCAACTTACTTATGCTTTACTTCTAAAATTCCAGATTCTAACCGTTATTTCCTACTTAATCGTTTCTCATAACTAATTTAATCATCCAACCTACTGAATTCACAATCCTAAGATTGATTAATCTACTTTATTCATATCTTAAAAAAATGAATTTCTATCTCTTTTACAAAAACCTAAAGAAACCTTAACCAAATTCTAAATAATTCCAAGTAATTCCTATAATAAATTTAATCTCAATAACTAATCAATAAACCATCGATTTTAATTCAAAATTTGTATACCTCTTAGCAATTAAGTTGACAACAAGCACAAAGTTTTTGAAGAAGATTGAACTCACCAAAAAGAAGATCAATCTTATTATTTGCTTGGATGTTGGCCGGCCTCCTTCTCCAATCTAAATGTTAAATTTTCAGCACCAATTTCTCCTTATTGAACTGTTCAATTGATCTTTAATTTTTCAAATATATAGGAAAATAAGTCTACTATCTTTATATATAATTTTCATTCCAATCCAACCTATACATTCTGAGAAAACTTAAAAATCCTCATTGGACCTAAAACTCTACTTCTTGAGACCTTGATCTACTTAAATCTCAATAATCCTCAATCCAACCTTTTGATCAAGCTCAAATTCACAACATATATTAAAAACATATAAATCCAAAAATCTCTAAAATTTTACTTGTGGATCTACTACCAAACTTATGAAATTCTTCAAAAGGTATCTCCTCTTTTATTTCACAAATCTAGAGTCATCCAAAACAAACCTTGACTTTGCAAAGCTCTTACAAAGTTAATACAAATCCAAATCACCTCAAAATAATGCTTATTGAAATCCTATCAAGTCTGCTCTCTAATCCCAATCTTTGATCTACCAAAGATTCTCAAAATTATCATAAGACCTCGACTTTGTGCCTTGATATCTGATTTCGACCCTGGTTCATAACTGCCCTCTTCAGATATCAATATCTAGTTTTTCTATATAATTTTTGTTGGAAACTACTCTTAACTTCTTTCTAAAGGTATTTATATTATTTATATTTTTAATCTACCTTACTTTGTTCTATTTGTGGTATTACAAAGTGAGTAGAAGCCTAATTTGCATAAAAGGTAATATTAGCACCTTTAATTTTTCTATCCCTTGACTATTATCTATTTTCTCAAGATAATTTTTTATAATATATTTGAAATAAGATCTTCAAAAATTTGATATTTTTTGCACATTTTCACATATTAGCTGTTTTAGATCATGACATCCACTCCCCCTAAACTCGTGCATCCTCCAACATGCACCAAATTTTGTATATTATTTTTATGTGGAATGGCCTTTATCTTTATCAAATTCTTGATCTTCAACTTATTCTTCTTTTTTCATCTCAATATCCCTTAGTAGATTTTGCTCTTCATTAAAACAAATGTCTTCACCTTTTTGTGTAAAGAATTTGATTTCCTTGCCTAATATAAGTATCTTCAATTCTATACCATCAAATTCTTGTAACAAATAGGTTCGATTGTCATACACTTGTTTCACATTATAAAGCCCAAATCATCTCTTTACAAATTTCTTAGCTGTGCTATGTTGATTGTCTAAGCTACTATCATTAACTAATATCCATTTACCATCTTCAATTACCTTAGATTATAGACAATGTTTTTTATCAAATCTTTCTATATTTTTTTTATAGCTTCTTTCAACCTCATTATTGCTGCTTCAATATCATTAGGTCTTCTTTCTAATTATTGAATCTGTAATTCTAAAAATTCTTTTGTATTGAAATTATTCTTCAAAGGTAATACATCATATGTAGGCTCTACTTCTTTTATTGGCATTATTGGTTTGTGTCCATACATTAATTCAAAAGGCATATAATATATTATTGAATTGTGAGTTGTATGATCTGTCCATAGTGCAAATGGTAATAATTTAGGCCATTCATGTATTTTTTCATTGCATGCCTTTACTAATGCCTTAACAATAAGTGAATGTCTATGTTCATTTTTTTCATTTCCTTCTGGATTATATGTTGTTGTTAATGAAAGTTTAATTTCTATTCTATTAAAGAATTTTTGTACTTCCTTTCCATCTAATTCACTCCTATCTCCTTTAATTCTTCCAATACAATCATACCAATAAATAACATCTTCCAATAAAAATTGGCATATATCTTCAGTATTCTTTGTTCTTAATGTTTGTCCTTCAACCATATTTAATATATCTTCTTGTGTAAGTACCAAATACTTCATTTGTCTAAGTTCAATTGGTATTGCTACCAAATCCACCACTCATTTATAATGTAAAGCTAAAGGATATATTGGGTGTAATCGATCTCGATGCCAAATGTTTGAATATACTTAAAAAATTTCATAAGATCTTACAAAATTTGTTGTATCTTTGTGCATGCCCTTCCACCAATATTTTTCTTCAACTTAGTAAATATTACCTAAATACCCCGATGCCTAGTCCATCAACTCTCATGGAATTCTTTAAAGATCTTTTATTGCATTTCAATCCCATGTACAACTTATTGTAGTATTCTAACCCTTTTTTGTGGATGCTTCCATAAAAATCTATTTTAAAGAAAATATCCATATACTTTCCTTCGAATCCTCTTAAATCCTTTGTCCATCCAATCTTCTTGCTACATTAATGTACTTAAGTATTTTCTTATGTACATCCATTCACCATCATATAATTCTTCTAAGAATAATTAAATTGATATAGCCAAAGAGAATCTATCCCTTCTTACATACAAAGTTGAATAAAAGTTGGTGTCAATATTTGCTTCATTATCAATCATAAAATCTTCATTATTATATTGTGTTCATGACAACATATCTACAACCACATTAATTTTTCTCAAAATGTACTTAAATTTAGGATCTATAGACTTTATATATACAATCCACCTTAACAATGCAATATCTGGTATTGAACAACTCGTAATCATGTCCAATAAAGATAATCAATCTGTTTTTATAACTATTGATGTACCAATCAAATACTCCCTTTTATTTTTCATAGCTATTACTACACTCCATAATTCTCTTTTAATTTGTGTATATCTCTTTTGTCTAGCATTCAAAATCCTTGCTCCAAACCTTATTACATATTTATTGCCTTGTTCATCATTTTGTCCAATTGTCCAACCCATTCTAATTAGACTTATATCCATTGTTAATACCACTGGCCTTTTACACTCATAATTTATTTTCTTTAAAGTTGGAGGTAAAGAAAGAATGTTTTTTTAATTTTTCCATAAGTTTTCTTTGTTCTTCTTTTCATTGAAATTTTTAATTCTTTCTTAATAACTCATATAATGGATCTGCTACATATGCAAAATGTGATATCTATATATGATAGAAAATATATGTTCCTAAAAACCTTCTTACTTCTATTGTTTTTGTACATTCTTTCATCTTTTTTATAACTTCAATCTTTTTTATATTTGGCTTGTACCCATATGATCTACACATATGTACTACCACCAAAACTTCCTTTAGTCCAAACATTGATTTTGCCTCCAATAAGGTTAAATGAACCTCTTCTAATCTTATCAAAATCTTTTCACAATCATCAATATGATCTGCCACAAACTTCCTATATCCCTTCGAATCCTAAGTCTCATCTTTTCTTTCTTCTTCACATCTCTTAATTGGCACATCATCTAAAAAAGATATTATTATATTTGGAATAAAATTTCTTAATATCTTATGCATTCCATTCATCATGTCTGCTATAGAATTTGTAGCTCCTTATGGTAAGGTACACATTCTTACCATTCTAATGATCTCTTCATAGTTGTGAAATCTCTACTTTGTATTGCCAATTGAAATTGATCATTCTCCAAATAAAGATCTCCCATAGAATAAATTTCTCTCCTTGCAAATGCCTCTACAAATTCATCCACCATTAGACTTGACTCTATTTTTTTAACAGTTATCTTATTTATCCATTGCATATTTTCAATAAACCTCAATGTTCCATTTTTCTTAGGTACTATGAACTATCAATTGAAATATGGTGTAATAAATGGTTATAAAATTTCCATCTTAATCTTTTCATTGAATATTTCAACTAGCTTTGGCAAATGGACCTTTGAAACTAGAAGTGGCGTCAAATTCCATGGTTCATGTGGAATTGTAAAAATAACCACAGATGTTATAATACTTGGATCAATGCATCTTATTTCATGTGATTCAAATGCAAATTCCTTTCTATGTCATGAAAGCATTTCTTTAAAATATTTGTCATCATCTCTTATTAAAAATTTATCACATTCAATTTTCAAACCATCTAATGTCAAATCATCCTTGAATTCATGACCTATTTTCCTTGGATCTCTTAAGTTTGCTTGTATAGAAGCCCTTTTTATCCTTTCTACAAAATCCGATGGTAGTGGCAATACCACTTATTTAACCTTTCTTACAACAGTCTATCACGGTGTCGTGTTGTGGTTCGGCTACCATGTGAAAATATATGATTACGTATTTAATGTACAATTTACTTAACAATATGATAAGAGCCATGTTACTAGATTTTAGTTGATTGTAGAATATAATTTGATTATTACCTTGAAAAGAGGTTGTTTAAAAAGATTACTATAGAATTTTTATAACTTTAATTTCTATTAATAGTGGCTTTTAAGATTGGTTTTGATTGATAGTAACTTCTAAATATTTAGAGTCACCTTTTTTAGACATTGGTGACCTCTGAAAACTTATTTTGGTTTTCTTATTTGATGTTTAGAGCATAAATTATGTAAATCTTTTAAGAAAAAAGATTGAAGAAGGGTTTAAGTAGCAAGGAAAGTTTAGGGCATCCATATAAATGAATGGAGATGAATGATAAAAATCTCCATTCTTATTGGTCAAAAATCATGACCAATGGGCTTTGAAGAGGCTGCCTGACGCCATATTAGAGATTAGAGTTAGTTTTTTTACGCCATTTGAGCTTTGAAGGCTAGAATCAGCAAGTTTAGGTTTTTGACTATGGTTTTGGTACAAATCTTGTATGATTTGGAGTTTATATAAAGGAGATATAGGTGCTTAAAGTTAAGGTGTTGATTTCAGAGCTATTATCACTCTTTTTGACATAACACATGCATACAGAAGGCAATTGAGGATCGGCAACCTCGATTGAAAAGAGCACTTTTGCGGCTATATTTTTTTTATACTGGTTGCTAAATTCCAAATTAAAATAAAGGAGTTATTGGATTTTGAAGTCAGTGCATGTAATCTAAGGGTAGTAAGTGACCCGATTTAGTAGAGGTTGTGTCTTGAGCTATATCTTGAGCAATTTGACAAGGTTTTAGTTCAAAATTTTAGAGAATATTTATATTCAAGTACATAAGTTTTATGTCATTTGAGTATTGGATTCTTGAGATATTAAGAAAATAGTGCTCAGGTGCTTGTAAATTAGGGTTTAGAGCATCTGCTAAGGTTTCTTAGATGCCAAAAGTTCGAAAGTGAATTTGTAGTTGGCTTTTTTTTTTGGTAAAATTTAAGGATAAGTTCTACCTATCTTATAAATTTGAGACAAATTAAATGGTTAGATTAAGAGTTATGAATTTCTAAAGTTGAAGAAGAAAAAACTCTTTGTGGAAAAAATATGTTTTGAAGGGATTTTGATATATTTTGAATTTTATGCAAAATAAAGGAGTTTGGAAGCTAAGATAAGATTCATATAAAAGTTTAAGCTAAACTTACTATAGGAAGATACACAGTGTATTTCTAGATAGCAAATCATGTGATACAACAATGGACATATACATGTAAGCTAGTAATTATCTAGATAAATAGGTAGAAGTAAGTAGAAGTAGTTAAAAGTAATTAATTCTATAATATCTTCTATAAAAGCATCCTAGAAGCTTTGTAGATGTTGCTTTGACTTTATAGGTGTCTATAATTAATATTTTGGATTAAAAAAGTGGTCAGTAAGTTGGCCATATGCCACATATGTTGCTAGCTTGAAGACCAAGCTAACTATGTAGCCCATACATAGAAAAACTTGCTTTACAAGTCAAGGCATGTATCCTACAAAGTCAACATATATTGAAGGTCTTATATAACATCACCACATTGTTGTATTACATGCCATTTAGCTTGAGAACACATTAGGCATCTAGCTGTGTAAGATAAAATAAGGTTTTGTAAGTATCCGAGTAGTCTAGTGGGTTTCAACCATTTAAATACAAATTGTTCCGGATTTCAATATAAAAGCTTACTCCCAATACAAAGTACTTAGAAACACTAGTTTTAATAACTTTGAGATATTATAAGTACAATTTTTTCTGTTATTTGTTAGTTTTATTTTTATTTTATTTATTTTATTTATTATATATTTATTTATTTATTTATTTTAAATCCTAATCCAAGACAACAAGCTTCGATAAGCTGAAATTCTCAAGTTGACCATCTGATTGTTATAAAACTTCTACCACTAGTATCTTTACAAGTCTTCTAAATGCTCAAGAAGTTCAATCCAATCCAACTTACAGATTGCAAGAAAATGTCGTAAATCTACACTAATGTCCCTTGACTGCCGCCTAAAAGTTGATGACGAACTGTAACTTATAATTTTTCCTTCTCTACTCATTAATTCTCATTCAAACTTTGTGTGCAGCTCCGCCTTTAAGTCCCTGACTTACCGCATCAGAATTCACCTTATTTCAGCTAAAAGATTTCCAGATCTTACAAAAATCCTAAACAACCTCAATATGCCAACTTCTGATACTTCTTTATACTAATGATCAAATATCCTCTATCCATACCGTTAGATTAATACAAATTTTTGCATGCACTTGGCATACTCAACAATCTAGACATGTCTAAAATTTTAACCACAGATGTCTCTCCAATTTTACAAAACAGTCAAGAGTATTAGCCGTTACTTTATTGCAAAAATCCAATTCACCAATACAAACACTGACTTTCAGCAATGACTACAAATCCTCCCAAACCCTATGAACTCAATTCTATATTTTTTGAAGGAGCTTGAAGCTAGCTCTCCAACTCCAAAATCTCGATCTCTGAATGCTTCTTCTTTTTCCTCTCTTTTCCTTTAACTCCGTGAGGCCTCTATTCTTTTGCCCTGGACTTCGAATTGCAACAGTAAACCGCGCTTCCATAGAATTTCTGCCTCTAAAAGGATCTTTCTCCGAAAAAGATGTTTCTCCTAAACGGCATAGAGAATGGAATAGTTTGAATGGAACCAAAGCCTCTATAATCGGAACCTCATTGGGTTGCCCAATCGAGTTAAGTCTCATATTGAGTAAGAGGCCCATAATTGGATCAAATTGGCCCTTCGTATCAGGCTCATCCAATTGTGAAATTGACCCTTTCCTCTTTTGTCGAATCTTGGTAAGAATAGCTTGGACACATTCCACCTGATTTATCGAAGTATCTTGAGGACCTTGATTTTTTCCCTCAATTTTTTCTTGGCTTTGGATCTGTTGATTCCGATTATTGAAATGAAACGGAGCATTATATTATTGATAAGTATGCCTCAACTGCTTGCTACTGCCACACATTGGCGCATAATTGTCACTAGTTTTGGGATTAGGACATTTACTAGTACAATGACCAATCTATCTACAACGAAAACAACGAAATGGTCTTCTTATACCCCCATCAGGCATATTGGGTGTCTCCATCGATATATACCTATTAGACTTGTTCCATGTAGGGTTAGAAAATGATCTTGGTCATCCCATTGGTACGGAGGATACTTGGTTCGATGACGCCACTGGAGCATACGTTGTTGTCACGTTTGGTAGTATAGCTTGCAATGGGATGATATTAACTGGCCCCTGAATATTGGCACTGGAATTGGACACTGTTTTTAACATCCAAGATGACTAAATATTAATAAAATCTTTTTCATTTATATTTTCACCATATAGTCGTATTACAATATGGCAACGTAGCATCTATTTAAATAACATATTGTAGAATAGATATTAATTTGTTTTAGAAAGATATTGATAAAATATATTAATAATCCATACAATAGGAAATTCAGGAGGACGGATGAGTGATTTAGTTCTTAAAAGAGGTTAATTACAGAATTACGGTTAAAATTTGGAGAATCAAGGGAAAGTATATAGGAGTTGTAGAAGTTAATTAAGGTACCAAACTATGATAGTCATGAGCCGAGGGCCATCACTGTGATAGTTGTGACGTGGGGTAAGCTTGGTGCTACCTCTTTTCTTTTGTTTGTTCTTTTCTTTGAATAAGAGGATTGAGAGTTTCTGAATATTGTGAAGTGAATTATGGAATGGAAATGTGATTGGTATTATTTGAAAAGAAGAAAGATAGAATGCTGAAATCTAATTGTAGTTCAACAAAGAGAATGAGTCTATATTTGTGTGAAACACCGTGATGTGAATGGCAGTTTTGTGTGAAGAATTCCAATGATTGGAATGAGGGTAATTATGTATTGAATGTTGTGAGGGTGTAGTATTACAGTTGGAGATTATGAGGGTGAATATATTGGTGGAAATAACAGTTATTGGTATGACTGAATTACTGTAAAGAAGAGATTGATAAGATGAAGGAAGAGATTATAGTTTCCTTGTGTGTTTGGATATTAGAAATAGAGATGATATATTCAAGAGGTAATTGATTGTGTGATCCTAACGTGAACGCTTAAGCAACTAGTCATTCCCCGTGTTCGAATCCTCCTATACGGGTTTATTCTCATTAGATTAATTTGGAATAAGTAAAATGAGCAATCACACATATATAGAGACAAGAATGAAGCCTTCTTCACTCTTGTCAACTCCTTTCTTACTTCCAGTCTAGTTTCAAGAGTCTCAAGTTTTCTTATCTTTTGACAATAAGTCATTCTAATTTCTTCTAAATATATGTACTTCCTTATTTCTATTTTGTTACTCTTTCTTTGACACAAATTTCATTGATTTATGCATCATCTTTTAGTTCATGTCTTTAACATAGTCTTATATTTTGTGTTTATATTTACTTCATATTTATCCATATATTCTTTTATTTTATCATGAAATTGCTTATAATGCTCATTTATTACCTTAGCACCTTCTTCAAAATTTCCATTCAATAATATTTATAAATCATCTATAATATCACCAAAATAAGATTTTTTAAATATCCTTTATATGAAATCATCTTCATCAATCACTCTACATTTTTTTAACTGATGTTTTATATTTTTGATATTTTTCTTATCTATTCTTCTAAAATTATTTATATTTTTAAATAAAATATATCCATCTTGTGATAATCTTGTAATATCTTCATCCTTTCTACTAGACAAGAAGCCTTCACTCTTTTTATCATTGCAATCTTATTTTACAATGGCATCTAGTAAAAATCCTTTGAGTCTTTAAGATCTTCAAATTCTTTGTGCATATTTGGCAAAAGATGTTCTCTCAAACTATCCCAATTTCTTCTATGATTTTCACAAACTATTAAAAATTGCACTGCCTTCTTTCCATCTTGACTTCTTATCCTTGCATAAGCTAATCCATCATCCATAAACTTTGTCTCTATTTGTATGGCAGTAGTATATGTTTGTCTTAATATAATAAGATATGTAGATATATCTTGGATAAAGAAATTTTTTTCATGAATAACATCTCCTATTATCACCTTGATATTTAGACAAGCTCTATACAAATCTATCTTTGAATTATTTTTTGCTCTTATCATCCACTCATGCTTAATATTAATAGGCTAACTTCTCCTTTTATATAATTTTGTTAACATTAAATTGATTTCAAAACCTTGATCAATCAATGCTACAAATGGTTCTTCTAATTCTCCCAATTTTACTAATTTTTTTTGTAATAGCCCTTATCCAATGACTTTGAGAATAATGACTAGAAGCTTGAATCATAGCTTCTTTCCTTGTAAATTTGACTCCTGAAACATCTCCAATAATTTGTATTTCAACTTTCTCATCTTCACTGCTTCCTATTACCTTTATGCCTTGTGCATTTGATATCATAGTATCACCAATAGATTGCTATTTTTTTTTATTCTATCAATAATAACTTCATGAAACTTACATTTTAAAATTCTTAGAATCTTATCAATTGTGCATTCAACCTTTCCACTTAAAATCCATTCCTTTAATATCTTCTTCAAATCTGTAACAGGTTCTATATCTGATTGTAATTTATAAACGAGAACCTTTGTTTTTTCTTTCACAATCTCCTTCTTCTTTGTAAAAATATTCTCTGTTGTCTCTTCATGCATAAGATTCTTTTGTTGTTGTGTTTTCTCTCTCCTTGTAATTCTTTTTGATGGCCCTTCATGATTTTCATCTCTCATTTGTTTTTTTTTTTTTTCTATTAATGCTTCATGTTGACTTCTTACAATATGAATATGAATTGATAATCTATCTAACGGATCATCCTATGCAGTATTTTACTAAATATTATTGCCAATATTTTTTAAATCATCTCTAATAAATTTTTTTTTTTCAGCAAATTTATTGCACTTAACTACAAAGAATTAAATTTTCTTTGATACTCAAGATTTATACTTAAACATTTGCTTGGATTTTCTTCCATCCAAAATGTTGATACTTCATTTCTTGAAATTATATGAAATTTAAAAGCATCTCCGATAAACACCTTCATTTCTTCTTTACTAAAATTTTCTATAATTTTTCTCCACTCTCTTTTAAGTGTATCATACCATCTTTAAAAAAAACAATTTCTTTGCATAGCACCTCTAAAAAATCTTCATACTCCCTTTTTGAATGATCAATATGCTAACACATCACATGCACCTATGCACTATACCTTCCATTGGTCCCAATTTTTGTCTTGTTGACATTCTTGATGTTTGATCCTTCTCCTTAAGTTTTGGAAATTTAATTTGTAAATCTCTCATTCTACACATGATTTCATCCATGCTTATTTCTTCTTTCTTTAATATAAATATTGAAGGTTGAATCATAGATGTAGGATGAGTAGAAGGTATTTTTACCTTAGATACTTGCAATAGTTTTTGAATACCCACCTTGTCTTTTCTTCTTTCTCTTTTTTCAAGTAACCCTATTATCTCTTCTACTTTCTTCTAATTTGTTGTCAATTCTTCTTCTTCTTCTTTATCTTCAAGCAAAATTTCCAACTTATCTTATAATTCTCTATTAGTTGCTTGAAGAAATAACTCCACTTTGGTTGGATCTAATAATTGTCTTTTTTTTTTTGATAAAGAAAAATAATACCTTTCAAACTCTCTCAATAATTTTGTTTCTTGGAGACTCTTCTTAGGTCTTTCAATCCACTCAAAAAATAGTTTTTTTGTGATCATATCACTATCTTTTAAAAGATACTCATCTTTTAATGCTTGAGATAAATTTTTCCATGAATCTCTAGATTATCCTACAATAGACTTCACATGACTTCTTATTTCTAATATAGTAGCCAATTCAAATAATTGAACCATCTCCCTTTCAAAAATATGCTTCAATTCTATTTTTTTTACATAAACCTTAGATATTTTATAATATTCTTTCCTTTAAATTGATCGATCTTGTCCACAATTGCTTATAATGCTTTGTTTGTGATACCTTCTTTGCGATCTTTAATTTGTTGTTGTTGCATGAATAAGGCAAATACCTCAAACATGCTTACAAAGTTGGGATCAAAATATACACCTTGTCCTCTAGTTGAAGCTCCTCTTCTAACTCTACTTGAAGTACTACTTCCAATTCTACATGAAGTACTATAAAAAACCCCTCCTTCTATCCTCTTACCTTCTTTCTCCATAATTCAAATAAACCAAGAATTTTTTCCAAATACCTTCAACCTCAAGCTTTTCAAGTCAGATTCACCAAAATATGTCATATTATGTGGCATTTGGCTTAAGAATGCATTGAGCACTTGGCCGTCGAAGACAAAAAGAAAATTACAACAATAAGTCCTAACAAATCTAATAGATTTTTAAACAAATTAGAATTAAAGATCAGAAAATATAATCAAATATCGATCAAATTCAATCAAAATTTCAAAGGAATTATATAAGAAACACAAAATATTCTTAGAGACCTTTTAAAGAATCATTAAAAAAATAATATAAAAATTCAAAAATACACTAAAATAAAAATCTTAATTAAATCCTAATAAAAACCTAATCAAATTCTAATCAAATCCTAATCAAATCCTAACCAAATCCTAAATAAATCCTAAAAAAAAACCTAACAAATTCAAACCAAATCCTAAATAAATCATAAATATATCCTAACCAAATTTTAAACAAATCCTAAACAAATCCTAACCAAATCCTAAACAAATCATAACTAAATTCTAAATAAATCTTAATCAAATCCTAAATTTTTTTTAATTAAGTTCTAAAAAAAATCCTAACCAAATCTTAATCAAATCCTAAACAAAACCTAAAGAAACCTTAACCAAATTCTAAATAATTCTAAGTAATTCCTATAATAAATTTAACCTCAATAACTAATCAATAAACCATCGATTTTAATTCAAAATTTGTATACCTCTTAGCAATTAAGTTGACAACAAGCACAAAGTTTTTAAAGAAGATTGAACTCACCAAAAAGAAGATCAACCTTATTATTTTCTTGGATGTTGGCCGGCCTCCTTCTCCAATCTAAATGCTCAATTTCTAGCACCAATTTCTCCTTATTGAACTGTTCAATTGATTTTCAATTTTTTAAATATATAGAAAAATAAGTCTACTACCCTTATATATAATTTTTATTCCAATCCAACCTATACATTCTAAGAAAACTTAAAAACCCTCATTGAACCTAAAACTCTATTTCTTGAGACCTTGACCCACTTAAATCTCAATAATCCTCAATCCAATCTTTTGATCAAGCTCAAATTCACAACATATATTAAAAACATATAAACCCACAAATCTCTAAAATTTTACTCGTGGATCTACTGCCAAACTTATGAAATTCTCCAAAAGGTATCTCCTCTTTTATTTCACAAATTAAGAGTCACCTAAAACAAACTTTGACTTTGCAAAGCTCTTACAAAGTTAATACAAATCCAAATCACCTCAAAACAATGCTTATTGAAATCTTATCAAGTCTGCTCTCTAATCCCAATCTTTGATCTGCCAAAGATTCTCAAAATTGTCATAAGAGCTCGGTTTTGTTCCTTGATATCTGATTTCGATCCTAGTTCATAACCACCCTCTTCGGGTATCAATATCTAGTTTTTCTATATAATTTTTGCTGGAAACTATTCTTAACTTCTTTCTAAAGGTATCTATATTATTTATGTTTTTAATCTACCTTACTTTGTTCTATTTGTGATATTACAAAGTGAGTAGAAGCCTAATTTGCATAAAAGGTAATATTAGCATCTTTAATTTTTCTATCCCTTGACTATTATCTATTTTCTCAAGATAATTTGTTACAATATATTTGAAATAAGATCTTCAAAAATATGATATTTTTTGCACATTTTCACATATTAGTTGTTTTACATTAGGACACCAAATGAATTTTTTTGCTAAAAATTTCTATAAGTGTGTTATTGAGTTCAAATGCTATATATTAAAATTTTATGGTATTTAAATACTTATTTTATGTGAAATGAAGAAATTTTCATATGAATATATGTAATCAAGGGTTTGAAGCTATTATTAGAGTTTTAGCAATATTTCAAGATCTAGAATGAATTTATAGTTGAAATTTGTTGTGGTGGTTGTTAAAAATATATAAATACTTTATGTTGAATTTGGATTTTTTTGGATAGTGAAATAATGAGATATGATCTATTGTAGTTTGGAAAGAATTTATTTTAAGAATTTACAAGTTTTTTATGATATTTATCACATTTTTGATGATCTTTGTTATTGAAGGCTCATATATTGATATTATTGCACCTATAGAGACAATTTTTAATATAGACTTAGTTTTTCATTTATCTAGAGGCTTGGTTGAGCATTTAGTGATAGCTAGAAGCCCAATCCTTTCTTAAAGTAAACTCTCTCTACCTCGACACTACAATCAAAAATAAAAGTTATACTATAAAGAATAAAAGTTTCTATTGTCTAAATAATGTTTATTTTTGTAGAGATTGTATTAAAATCAATAATAATAAAATTTTTAACTTTAAAATCTTAAATATTTATTTTTTTGTGTATAAATTTTTGAAAAATTATAAATTTTAATATTACTTAATAACACCTAAATGAATTAGTAATTTTCTAGATTTTTAATAAATATTAATAAATATTTTTGATTATGGATTTATAATATTTTTTTCTTATGAATATATGATTTAAATAAATTAAATATCTTAAATATCCATAAAATATATTGAAATATCAAGATTATTCCTACATTCTTGATAATAGCAAATATATTCTTAAGTATGATAAGTTATCTCCAACTTAACAAAACCACATTCATTCTTAGGAGTTTTATTATTTATTTATTATTATATAGAATACAAAGCTTATGCCTTTAATATTTTGTTTTTTATTCACTCTCAAGAAGTTGTAACTCTTTTGCCTATAATTCTTTTATCATCTATCTTCTATCTCTACAACACCTATAGCTTCTTATTATCCATTGTTATCATTTATCATCATATTTTTTTTGTTATCCATCTTTATAGCATTCGTATCTTCATGGATTTAATGTAAATGAAATTTTTAGTAAAATTATATTTTGAAAATGTTAAGCAGGCAAAAAAATCCTTGTAGTAGTAGCAGCTCTACATAAATATAATGTAGGCAAGGTAAAGCCAAATTTTGAGGCTCTATTTTGGTGAATGTACATTAAATCTCTATCATTTGCTTCATTATGGTGACATCTTATTTTCTAATGGAAGGAAGAAGAAAAAAAAGACACTAATATGAAAAAGAGAGCCTATGATTCTATGAATTTGTGCAAAGAATTACAAATGTGATTTTTCTTAATATCTTTGTATAAATGAGTGAGTGAAATTCATCAAAATTAGAAGTATCTAATATTAGATAGAAAAGCATTTCAAGCTTATGAAATAAGATGGATTTTGGTTCATTTTTTTACATATCTAAGTTTTAACTAGTGTCGGTCTTATGGATCTATCAATAATTACTTGCCAATGGATGTAGTAAGTCAAGGCTCTAATTGACAAAAAGGTTATAGAAAGAAAATACTTTAGAATATAAAATGAGTTCCAAAATATCAAAAATAATGAAAGTTAATCATGGTAATTTCATTGAGATTTGATTTAAATCATATTTCATAGAGTAATAAGTAAAAGATGGAAAATTATATTCTAATTATCTCAATTCAAACATGTTACTCTAAGTTGCCAATAATGTTTAGTGTTTTTTTTTTTTTTTTTTTTTGGTATTTTTCTCTCTTTTTACTTTTATTAATTTTAGACTTTCATTTTAAATTTTTTTTAAGATATGAAGCAAAAATCTTAATAGATTTATAAGCTCAAATATGCAACAATCTCTTTATATAAGTTGAATATCAATATAAAAGCACCACTCAAGCTTCTTTTATTTACAAGATATACACACTTCTACTGTAAGTCATTTGCTTCTAATATGATATGTTCATCATCAACAAATAAATGACCTTCATTAAAAGTATATAGCAAACCTATCTCAAAATCCGTCCATGATTGTAATATTGATGTAGTTGTGTTATAAAATAAAATGAAATTTTGGTCATATATATAATACATAGCTTTGCAAAATGTTATTTAATACTAATAAAGGTGCAATCATTACAAGAATAGATGACAAGGGAGTTGCAGAGATGGAAGATGGATGACAAAAGAAATATAAGTAAGTAAGCCACAATTGCTCAAAAGTGCACAGCAAACAAAATATTAACAACATTAGTTGTATTTTTTATATAAAACAAAAAAAAATAGAGTCCTTAAGATTGACTATGTCTTTATCAAATTTGAAATACTTTATCATACTTAGAGATATATTTAATATTATAAAAAAAAATTAGAAATTTATTTGCTATTATCAAGAATATAAGAATATAATTGAAATTTTAACATATTTTAAAAATATATATAATATTTTTTCTTTAAATAATATTTTTTTGTGCCATTTAAATTAAATAAAAATAAATTCATATTTTATAAATGTCTAATTATTTTGAAAAGCATAAAATTTTTTAATTTTAATATAACATACTTCTATTTGATTTTTGTAATAAAAAATAGATTACTATTTATCCTACGGTATGTGAATGGTCCAAAATATTATAAATAGATATTACTTTTTAACTTCTTAAATCTAATATTTTAATATATATATATATATATATATATATATATATATATGTTCAAAAATATTGTTTGTATATCTCTTCACAAAAATTATTCATTTGTAAGCTCAAGTTGTCAATACTTTTTTAAATAAAATATGTCATACACCAAAAATATGAACTATAAGATGGATACAATATTTTGCAAGGAATTCCATTGGTGTCATCATATGTTGTTCATATTTTGGTCCCATTCATGCTGCAGCGCCATCTCAAATGAATATTCTCTACAAAGACATTACTGAATTATTGATCCACTTTAGATTTCAATCACATTCATATTGTAGCTTCATAATAGAAAACACAACTTCTCACATAGCTCATAGTTAAGAGTATACATAGAGGCAATAATGAAGCCTTCTTCATTTTTGACAATACCTTTCTAGTCCTTAGTCTTGTTTGATGACTTTCTAGTCTTTTTATTTTCGACAATAGCCATTCTAGTTTAATATTATATCATCTTTGAATGACTTTTTAGTTCTCTTTTGTGACACAATAGTGTATTGAAGATTTTCTTTCTTTGAGATTCATGTCCTTGAAAGTTTGATTAGAGTGCTAACTTATTATTTTTTTTAAAAAAAAAATAAATAGATTATGCACCGTCTATTATTGTATTTTAAAGGTTATAGACTATCCACCTTTAAACCAAAAATCTTATTTTCTAACATTGATCTTTTCTTTAAAGAGAGTGGATTACATCTCTTTGTAGAGATTTCTATTAGAGGTTGTGGATAACCCTCTTCTAATTTAACTTTTTAAATTTGTTTGAGTTGTCTATAAAAGGAAAGATTATGGATGCTACTCTCAATAAAAGTGAGAATAGTTTGCAACTATTGCAGATCTTCATGAACTTGTCAACACTCTAAGAGTAGAAATCTTATGTATTTTCAACATGAATCATGGAAGTACTATACCTACACCTATAGAAGAAGTTCGTAGTCAATGGCAAAAAATTGTGAACTTGAAGGAAGTAAGTAGATCAACCTTATAACCAAATCTAAAAAGTTTTTCTTCTACAAGTATAAGAGGGACAAGGATTAGTATGTCTAAAAATTTTGATAGAATAAGATCAAAATTTTGAGGATTTTTGCAACAAATCAAGCTTTATCAAAAATTACATCCTTTCCAATACCTTAATAAATTTACTCAAGTTGAATTCATAAGCACACTTCTATCAAAAAGTTCTCATTCTTGGTTTGTACCTTTAATAGAAAAGGATTTTTAACTCTACTATGATTTGAACTCATTCCTAAAAGTGTATATGGCCACATTTGGAGAAAGTGATTGACAAAGAATAGTACAGATTAAGCTCTTATCTTTATGGCAAAGATCATGGTTAGCTATCATATATGTTTTTGAATTCTAAAACCTTACTTACAATATAGATTAGAATGACAAAGCCTTCATAAATCAATTTTAATATGGATTGAAGAATAATGTCAAAGATTTATTATTGACAATATCAAAGATAGAATCTTTAAAATAATTTATTGTTCAAGCCAATACATATAATAATTCATTATTTGAAAGATGTCAAGAATAAAGATTTGACTAAATAAGAACAAATCAATTAATAATGGGAGCTTCCAAGTTTCCAAAAACTTGTTCATCAAGGCCAAAACCAATTCAAATTGATACGATATATTTTAAATCCCTCTTAGAGAAAGAAAAGACTTGACAACATCAAGAAGGCTTATACTTATATTTTGAAGAAATTAAACACATTGCTCAAGATTATTCAAAAAAAAATTGCAACCACATAATAAGAAGTATGGTTGCAAAATAGATAATTTATCAAAAAATAAGTTTCTCCAGATGCAATAGGAACCATGTGGCTAGAATCTTATATAACTCCTAATAAAGGTCATATTCTCTCTTCAAATCTCTCACATCCTTTTACAATAGAAGTTTATTTAGAACTAAAAAATCACAAAGTCTTAGCTTTGTTAGATTTAGGAGCTTCAGCATGTTTTAAAGACAAAGATTTTGTCAAAAAATAAGAGATATTGTTAATCAAAAAAATTAAACATGTATATGAAGAAGTCATAGATGGACATTTTCTATCTTTTGGAGGTATTATACATGAGATTGTTCCTTTAGATATAGCAATTAAAGATCATAATAGCATAATAATATATAATATAATAAAAACTCTATTAAATCCAATATCAAGGACAAAGACTCGATGAGGGAAAATATACACAAAAAGGCTATCTCGATATAATAAGTCAAAATATAAACAAGTAGATATATTAAAAGGAAACTGGAATGGCTATTGCCACAAGACAAGAAACTAAAGACTCTTGAACCTGGACTAGAAGCAAGAAAGGAGTTGACAAGAGTGAAGAAGCCTTCACTCTTGTCTCTATATATACTATCTAACTAGGGGCTACGTGGCGACGTTCTATAGGACCTCTAATATGTGTTGACTTTGTAGGACACATGCCTTGACTTACAAGGCAAGTTTTTCTACGTGTGGGCCACATAGTTAGCTTGATCTTCAAGCTAACAACATGTGTGGCACATGGCCAACTTGTTGACCACGTTTCTAATCCAAAAAGTCAATTAAAGACACCTATGAAGTCAAAGCAGCATCTAGGAAGTTTCTAGGAAGCTTCTATATTAAATATTATAGAATTAACTTATTTTTATCTACTTTTACTTACTTCTATCTATTTCTATATGTAATTATTAGCTTACATGATTATGGCCGTGACATTACCCCCCCTTCTAGAGACGAGTTCCATGAGGAGCGGTCATCATATGTTGAGGAAATCTATGATGCGACGAATTGTATTCGCCACATACTCTGATCTCTATTCTCTTCGAAGATGATTGATAGGGCCTCTCAACCATCGGTAGTGTCTCATACCAGGGCGGGAAGACTACCCAGTTATTTGATCATTGTTGAGGCCTTCGTAACTTCCTTTGAATAGAATATTTGGAACACCATCAGGAGTTGTTCCTACCTCTAGCAAAATCACCAAACATCGAGAGCCCCTTCCCAAATCGTGATACCAAACGTGTTGTATCTCACCATCTATTCGAGGAAGAACATGTCGTTCTTGAAGATCTTCATCTCGATTCCGTCGTCTTGAAGGTTGTGACAATCATAATGTCTCGTCCGATAGGTCAGCAAACGAAGGTTCTTGAGTTGAATCCGCTGGTTGTTGGCTCTCCATCTAATTAGCGTCACAAATGCAAAGAAGTTACAAAGAAGGATAGAAAATTGAATGTTATCTTGCCTCAATCTTGTCTCTTTTATAAGAGAGATTTTCATCTTGGTTTTGATGGATGTCGTTGATGAAAAACTTTGACTTTAGCTGATGCATTTGCTAGATTTCTGGATGGCTCCCATGAGCGTTCACTAATATCATATCCACGCCAATGAACAAGATATTCCAGCTTATTTCGACGCCGCCTTGAGTCTAATATCTCTTCCACCTCAAATTCTTCATTATTATCTACTTCTATAGGAGGCGGTGGTATTTGTCTTCTTCCTTGTATATCCACTGTCTTATATGGTTGAAGAAGAGACACGTGGAATACAGGATGGATCTTCATTGACTCCGGTAGATGTAACCGATATGCAACTGGATTGATCTGTTCAGAAACAGAAAAGGGGCCAAGCCTACGATAGTCCAACTTGTCACAAGGTCGAGTAGTCTTGATATTGCGACGAAGTAGCCATACCTTATCACCCACGTTGAGTTGTGGTTGCTCCTTATGATATAGATCTGCGTTCATCTTTTGTCGTTCTTGAGCTTCCTTCAATTGTGTCTTCATTATTGCATGTAACTCTGACAACCGATTTGTCATATCTTCTGCTGCAAGATTATCAACTTTTGAAAAATCAAAAGTATCAAGTCGTGGATGATAGCCATAATTGACAAAGAAAGGTGTTTGTTGCATGGAAGAATGTACCGTATTATTATAAGCAAACTCTGCCAATGGCAGAAGGGTTGTCCAATCATCTTGTTGGTAGTTGATAGTACACCTTAAATATTGCTCCAAGACTTGGTTTACGTGCTCTGTTTGTCCATCAGTTTGAGGATGGAAAGCAGAAGATAGCTTTATGTCCACTTTTAAAATCTTGAAAAGGGTCCTCCAAAATCTTGACACAAATTGAGTTCCCCTATCTGATATGATATCTTTAGGTAATCCATGATAGCGATAGATATTATCAATGAAAAGCTTAGCTGTTTCTTCACCTGTGATAGATTTTGTACATGGCACAAAATGTGCCATCTTGGTGAAACGATCTACTATCACAAATATAGAATCATAAGATCTTGAGCGTGGAAGATCTGTGATGAAATCCATAGAAACAGAAGACCATGGTTGTTCTGGTATAGGTAATGGCTGAAGAAGTCCGTAAGGTCGATGACGAGGAATTTTTGATCTTGAACAAATATCACATGATTGTACAAAGTCTTTGACTGACTTCCACATTTGTGGCCACCAAAAATCTCTTGATATGAGTTCCAAAGTCTTATTATATCTAAAGTGCCCTGCTGCTGGAAAGTCATGACGTGCTTGAAGAACACGTAAATGTGCTTCTCCTTCTGGAACATATAGGCGTCCTTCAAAATATAATAGATTATTCTTGAACTCAAACTTAGAAGAATCATGAGACTTGGAAGAATTATTCTCGATATCATAAACAAGAGGGTCTGAGGACATACTGGACTGGATTTGCTTGAAAAAAGTTGAATCAACAATCAATGTTGATTTCATTGCTCGGAGATGAAATTGCTCCGGTTTCAAGAGGACCGTTCTTTGTTGCTCAAAAGCTGCATCTCCTTCTTTTGGTGTAAAATAAAAACGTCTAGATAAGGCATCAGACAAACCTTGTTGTTTTCCTGGCCGATAAGTGATAATGAACTCGAATCTTGACAAAGACATACTCCAACGAGCTTAACGACGATTCAACACACGTGTTGATATGAAATACTCGAGGTTCTTGTGATCTGTATACACAGTGACTGGACTAGAAGCGCCTTCTAGATAATGATGCCATTCTTGAAAGGAATCCACGATCGCAAGAAGTTCTTTATCGTAGATCTCATAATTGATCTCGGCTGCTGAGAATTTTCTTCAATGAAAAGCTATCGGATGAAGTTTGTCCTCTGTTCCCATTTAAGATAAAATTGCACCCAAGGCAAAATTTGATGCATCTGTTTCCATAAAAAATGCCTTGGAAAAGTCAACACGATATAAGACTGGTGCAGAGACAAATAATGTCTTCAAGGCTTCAAATGCTGCTTCCGCTTCTTGATTCCATTGGAATTTATCTTTATTAGTCAAGCGTATAAGTGGAGCGGCAACTCGTGAGAAATCTTTGATGAAGATCCGATAGTAATTGACAAATCCCAAGAAACATTGGACATCTCTTACTGTCCTTGGAATCTTCCAATCCATGATTGTTTGGACTTTCTTAGAATCCATCATGAGACCATCATTTGAAATGATGTATCCTAAAAAGTCAACTTGAGTAGTGTGAAATACATACTTTTCCATCTTGGCGTACAATCCTGCATCTCTAAGTTTTTGTAATACTTGACGAACATGTATTTCATATTCTTCGACGTTCTTAGAATAAATCAGGATATTGTCTAGATAACAGACGACAAAATTGTCTAAGAATTCACGAAATATATCATTCATGAGATGTTGAAAAGCAGCTAGTGCATTCGTGAGTCCAAAGGGCATGACATTATATTCGAAATGTCCATACCTGGTTCAAAACACAGTCTTTCATTCATCTCCTTCTTTGATCCGTACTAGATTATATGCTCCTCTTAGATCTATTTTTGTATAGATCTTAGCTTGATTCAACTGGTCAAGGAGTCCTGATATCAAAGGTAATGGATACCTGTACTTGATTGTGATCTTGTTGAGTCCTCGATAATCAACACACATTCGTAAAGATCCATCTTTTTTCTTTACGAATAGAATTGGAGCTCCTGCTGGAGATTTTGATTGGCGTATGAAATTCTTTGCTAAATTCTCGTCAATATATGTCTTGAGTTCAGCCATCTCATCTTGCGATAAACTGTAAATTGGTCCAAATGGTGGCTGAGTTCATTCCTTGAGGTTGATTGAACAATCATATGGGCGATGCTCAGGAAGCATATCTGCATTCTTTTTCTCAAAAACATCTTGATACTCCTGATATTGACTTGGAATGCCACTTGAAGTCTTTACGTTTTCAGAAATATGTGCAACATAAATAGCAAAAGTTGATCCTTCTTTTGCTGCGTGTATAAATGCTTTTGTACCTATCAGTACGGGTTTTACTATACAAGACTTATAATTTTTTACTTGGTTGGTAGAACTATTAATAACGCTCTGAAAAAAGTCAAGTTTACATAAATTCCAATCTATTCGAGGGTTATATTTTTTTAGCCAGGATAAACTTAAAATAAATGGATTGGATGGGGATTTAATTATGTTAAAAGCTATGTAGCTATCATGACCGTCTATTGTTACTTTTATAGGATGAGTTTCATGAGTGACATCTCCAAAAGACAAGGGACGACCATCTATGCCTTCTACATGTACTGATTTAGGTTTCTGTACAAAGGATATTTTACGACTTTTAACAAATTATTCATCTAAAAAACATGCTGAGGCTCCCGAATCTAATAAAGCAGAGGCTTTGTAATTCTTAGGTCCTAAATATAAGTCTATTATAAAACAAGGAGAGGGTTCTGAGGAGAGGATAGGACCTTCATTAGGAATTGTACAAGGTTCAAGCTGCACGATCCCTATTGTAGCTAGATGAATCCGTTTTCCGACATGTTGCCTTCTTTGACTGTCGTACCCCTCATTTTATAGTTGCGTCGTTTCTTTGGACAATGTTGAGCAGTGTGCTTAGGTTCTCCGCAATATAAACATAATCCTTCTTGACGACGACGAATCTTTTCTTGCTCAGTTAGGGGTTTAAAACATACCACGTCAATTTGCATGTCTTCTACTTCCGAATGTACGTTTGGCAAAGATGTTGATGTTGCCACTGAGTAATAACGTTGAGGTTTTCGTGAATGATTCTCGGATCAAAATTTGAAAAGTCGATTATTACATTTTACCGCAAAATCGATTGCTTGACTCAAAGTTTGAGGATCAGGTAAGTTTAGCATCAATTTCTTTACTTCGTATTGCAATCCATAAAGAAATTGACTGATGAGTGCAGCATCATCCCACTTGATGTCAATTGCAAGTTGTTGAAATTGTGAAGCATACACTGTTACTGAGCGATTTCCTTGTCGCAAAATTCGGATCTTATTTGTTGCAACACGAGTTGCATCGTGTTCACCATACATAGATCGAAACTCTGCCAAAAAAGCTTCCAAATTGTCCAATATTGGATTTCGTTGTTCAAGAAAAGATGAAAACCACGATAATGCAGAACCAGAAAGTAGAGTGCCAATAAACCTGACTTGTGATCTTGGAGTTGGATAGCTTTGTGGTTGAAGTTCAATTGCCAATTGTACTTGATTGATGAACCCTCGAAACTTTGATCTCGTACCATCAAATTTCTCGGGTAAGGCAACTCTTGGTTCTCTAGTGCTTATAGGGTGTTGTACAATTGGAAAAGGAACGTGATTTGTTGTAGATGTTGAAGCAGCTCCGATCATCTCTATATCCCCACTTTCTGCTATTTTTGTTCTTTCATGTGTTGGTGAATTGAGTTGATGCATCGCAAGCATTAACTCCCTCATTTGCTCTTGCATTTGTGCCATTGCACTCTTCATTTCAACAAGCTCTGCCATAATGACACTAAGAAGAAAAATTTGTTTGATACTGCTCAAGACAAAAGAAAAGAAAGACTTGATAACAAAGAAGATACTAAGAATAATATCAGTTTAGAAGTGGGTAATCCGCAAACTTCTAATATGCTTATGCCTTGTCAAGAGAAAGGGGTAATCCACTCTTACTCAAGAAAAATAAAGCTCTGATATTGTAAGTACACTCTTGTCAATCTGTCAAGGACAAAGACTCGATGAGGGAAAATATACACAAGAAGGCTATCTTGATATAATAAGTCAAAATATAAACAAGTAGATATATTAAAAGGAAATTGGAATGGCTATTGCCACAAGACAAGAAACTAAAGACTCTTGAACCTGGACTAGAAGCAAGAAAGGAGTTGACAAGAGTGAAGAAGCCTTCACTCTTGTCTCTATATATACTATCTAACTAGGGGTTACGTGGCGACGTTCTATAGGACCTCCAATATGTGTTGACTTTGTAGGACACATGCCTTGACTTACAAGGCAAGTTTTTCTACGTGTGGGCCACATAGTTAGCTTGATCTTCAAGCTAACAACATGTGTGGCACATGGCCAACTTATTGACCACGTTTCTAATCCAAAAAGTCAATTAAAGACACCTATGAAGTCAAAGCAGCATCTAGGAAGTTTCTAGGAAGCTTTTATATTAAATATTATAGAATTAACTTATTTTTATCTACTTTTACTTACTTCTACCTATTTCTATATGTAATTATTAGCTTACATGATTATGGCCGTGACATCCAATTATTTTAGGATTATCTTTCTATGAAAAGTATAATCTTTAGATAGATTGGATTTCTTATAACTTTAATTTTTCTTATAGTTTAACTCAAAATCTCATTAGTTAAGTAGAAATATATAAGTCTAGTTTATCCAAATCCTTAATGGTAGATGCGAGAACTTTCATGCATGCTGCAAAAGAAAGGTTATTTTTTGCTTTATACGCAACACCTTTTTTTGATGGCAAAAAGATGTCAAGTGATATTCCTAGTGAATATCAAGATTTTAAAGACGTTTTTAAAAAGAAAAATATAAATATTCTTTAAGAGCATTGATCTTATAATTATTCCATTAATCTTCAAGAAGGAGCTCAACCACCATTTGGATCAATCTATAGCCTATCACAAAATAAGTTGGTTGTACTCAAGGAGTGTATTAATGAAAACTTTGCTAAGAATTTCATATATCATTTTAAATCTCTAATTGGGGCTCCTATCTTATTTGTGAAGAAAAATACAAATCTCTATAGATGTATATGGACTATCAAGGATTCAATAAGTTCACCATCAAGAATAGGTATCCTCTATCTTTGATTTTAGAACTTCTTGATCAACTTAATGAAGCAAATATCTATACAAAAATAGATCTATGATGAGCATATAATTTGGTATGCATTAAATAAGGAGATGAATGAAAAACTATGTTTCAAACTAAGTATGCATATTTTGAATATAATATCATGTCTTTTGGACTCACAAATATGCCAACTCTTTTTCAACATCTAATGAATGATGTATTTTCTGAGTTTCTTGATACTTTTATCATCTATTATTTAGAGAATATCTTAATCTACTTTAAAAACATAGTAGAGCATGAAATCAATATTTGTCATGTATTACAAAAATTTAGAGATGCACGATTATATCCAAAATTAAAAAAATATGTATTCTATACTATTCAAGTTGACTTCTTAGGATATATCATTTCCAAAGAAGGACTAAAGATGGATCCAAAAAAAATCCAAACTATCATGGATTGAAAGATTTTAAAAATAATAAGGAATGTGCAATGCTTTTTAGTCTTTGTGATTGCTCGTTTTACTTATTCCAAATTAATCTAATGAGAATAAACCCATATAGGGGGATTCGAACACGGGGAATGACTAGTTGCTTAAGCATTCACGTTAGGGTCACACAATCAATTACCTCCTGAATGTATCATCTCTATTTCCAATATCTGAACACACAAGGAAACTATAATCTCCTCCTTCACCTTATCAGTCTCATCCTTACAACAATTTAGTCATATCAATAATTGCTATTTCTACCAATATATTCACCCTCATAATCTCCAACTATAATACTGCATCCTCACAACTTTCAGCATATAATTATCCTCATTCCAATCACTGGAATTCTTCACATAGAACTGCCATTCACATTACGGTGTCGTAATGTATGAAGTCTTGCTTGAGAATGCTCTAGGAACCTGGCTGTAGAAGAAAGAATAGAAATTGCGATAACAAAATCCTTATTCTAATAGAATACTAAGAATGTTCTAATTAGACTATAATAATGGTAAACAAATGTAATCAAATTCAAAACAACTCAAAGAAATTTCAAACAAACAATAAAATTCTTAAAGAAATATTAGAATGATCACAAATATTACTCAAATATATGTCAATTCAACCTTAATTTAATTCTAGTTAAAACCCTATTGAATCTCACTCAAACTTTAGACCAAACTTAATTAAATCTTAAACCCTAATAAATCCTAAATCCTAAGTCAAATCCTAAACAAACCTTAAATTAAATCCTAAATCAAATTCTATTTCAAACTCTAAATCCTAAATCAAACCCTAAATCAACCCTAAATCCTAATCCAAACCCTAAACCCTAAACCAAACCTTAAATCAAATCCTAACCAAATCCTAATCCAAACCCTAAATCAAATCCTAACTAAATCCTAAACCCTAATCCAAATCCTAATCCAAATCCTAAATCAAACCCTAACCCAACTCTAAATCCTAATCCAAATCCTAATCCAAATCCTAAATCAAATCCTAACCAAACCATAATCCAAATCCTAAACTCTAAATCAAACCCTAAATCGAACCCTAGCCAAACACTAATCCAAATCCTAGTAATTCCTATGACAGATTTAAACCTCAATATCTAATGAATAAACTGTCGATCTCAATTCAAAATTTGCATAATTCTTAAAAATCAAGTTTAAAACAAGCACAAAATTTTTTGAAAAAGATCGAAGTTACCAAATTGACGAAAACCTCAAAAATGTGTTCGGGTGTTAGCCGACCTCCTTCTCCAATCTTGATGCCAACCTTCCAGAGCCAATTTCTCTTCTTTGTGCCATTCGATTGGTTTCAAATTTCTCAGTCATAGAAAAATAAGTCTAATACCCTTTCACATAAGTTTTACTCCAATCCAACTAGTAGATTGCATGAAATCTTAAAAACCCTCACTAGACCTAAAATTCTACTTTCTGAGACCTTGACCTGCTTAAACCTCAATATCTCTTACTTAAACCGTTAGATCGAGTTCAAATTCACAACATGTATTTAACACAACTATAATCATATACCCAAAAAATTTCACCCGTAGATCTGCACCAAAACTCTCGAAATCACTCAAAACATAAATCCTATTTTATTTCTTAAAATCCAAGTCATCCGAAACAAACCTCCACTTTGCAAAGCTCTTAAAAAGTCATATCAATTCCAAATCACCCAACATCAATGCCCATAGAAATCCTATCCAATATTCTATCAAATTCCACTCTCTGATCTGCCAAAGAATCCCGGAGTCGTCGTCGAGACTCGGTTTTGTACCTCAGGGTCTGATTTCGACCCTGGTTCATAACCGGCCCTCTCCGGGTATCAACTTTCGTCTTCTTGAGGTAATTTTTACTAATTTGCACTCCTAATTCCTCCCTACATATGTCAATATCCTTTATTTTTCTAATCTACCTTATTTTGCCCTATTTATGGCCTTACAAATTAAATAGAAGCATAATTTGTAAAAAGGCAACATTAGCACCTTTAATTTTTCTATCCTTTTACTAATATCTATTTTCCCAAGATAATTTGCTACAATATTTTTGAAGTGAGATCCTCAAAACATGATATATTTCTTCACCCTTTCACCTACTAGTCATATTACATCACGACAATGGTATTTCACACAAACACAGACTCAATCTCTCTACTGAACTACAATCAAATTTTAGCATTCATTCTTTCTTCTTCTCAAATAATACCAATCACATTTCCATTCCATAATTCACTTCACAATATTCAGAAACTCTCAATCTTCTTCTTCAAAGAAAATAACAAACAAAAGAAAAGAAGTAGCACCAAACTTACCTCTGCTCACAACTATCACAACGATGGCATCTTAATTAACTTCTACAACTCCTATACACTTTTTTTTGATTCTCCAGATTCTAATCGTAATTCTGTAATTAATTGCTTTTAATAATTAAATCACTCATCCGTCCTCTTGAATTTCCTATTATATGGACTATTAATATATTTTACCAATATCTTTCAAAAATGAATTAATATCTATTCTACATAGTCCAACTCCTATCTGTGTAGCTGTTAGGGACATATTCCTTAGAACTTTCTAGAAGAGAAGCCTCTGGAACCTTTTAGAGAGAAGTTTCTAGAAGCTTCTAGAAAGAAAGTCTTTGGAACCTTATAGAAGAGAAGGTTCTAGAAGCTTCTAGAAAGGAAGCCCCTGGAACTTTCTAGAAGCTTCCTAGTTAATAGAAGTAGCTCGAGAAGTTTCTAGAACCTTCTAGAAAAGAAGCCTCTGGAACCTTCTAGAAGCTTCCTAGTTAATAGAAGTAGTTCGAGAAGCTTCCTAAGTAGGAGTATATATAGGGATCGAGGCTGAAGAGTTCTTCAGTCTCGACAACACATCTCTTGGAATTCTAGCTCACCTTTCTGGTGTTGTTCTTGTACTCATCTGTTTAATCTAGTTCTGCCACTTCTTCTTGAACTTCTTGTTAGATTTCAAGTTTGTATTTTATGTCCGTGACAGTTTGTCGAGACTACACTAACTTGAGATATCAGAGCTAGTTCTTTCTTAGTAGAGTGTGGATTACCCCTCTACTTGAAGGTATACTAGTATTTTTTAGAGGTTGCGGATTACCGTCCTCTAAACTGATACTTCTTCTGTTACAATATTGGAGTCTTATTCTTCTTGGAGAGAGTGGATTACCCCTCTTCTTGAAATTCTTAAGGCATTTTATAGGTTGTGGATTACCTTCCTATAAACCAATATTGCCTCTTATAGGGTCATTTTTGTCGTTCTTTTAGAATGGCCGGAAGTCAAGACATTAGTATGACAGAAAGTTCGGAGTCTAAGTTAGATGCTATTATAAATGCCCTTGCTACGTTATCAAAAAGAACTGCAGAGATTGAAGGAGTGGAGGCAAGGCTTCATAATGATGGAGTATCTGGGATAGCACAATCTAAACTACACCAACCTCAAATTTCGGCACTTGGAGAAACAACTTTACCTCAGGTTGGATAAGAATCACTAGTTCTACAACATAAGGAGCCTCGAGTTAGCCTTCCAGATAAGTTTGATGGAACACGTTCCAAGTTTCGAGGATTCATCAATCAAATCAGGTTGATAATAGTTTTACAGCCCGAACGATATCCAACGGAGGAGTCACGTGTTGGGCTTGTTGGAACCTTACTTATAGGACAAGCTCTATCATGGTTTGCTCCTTTGTTTGAGAAACGATCATCCATATTAAACAAGTTCAAAACCTTTTTGGAAGCATTTGCGGAAGCATTTGGTGAACACGATAAGGTTCGATGGGCTACAACAAAGATCCGGTCGCTACGACAGGGGATGCGTTCTACATCAGTCTATGCTTCGGATTTCAGGCAATTAGTATGTGACATCAATTGGGATGAAGAAGCGTTGATGAGTCAATTCTATTGGGGTTTAAGAGATGATGTGAAGGATTTGCTGTTAACTCTTCCTGATCCACGAACGCTCAATGAAGCCATTAGCCAAGCTGTGAAGTGCAATAATCACCTATTCCAACGTCGCCAAGACCAACGCTCAAGACAACATACAATTCGCCATGCTCCAACTATGTTGGCAAGTAGTGTGAATTCGCATTCAGAGGTGGAAGACATGCAAATTGATGCGGTACGTATCAAATCTCTTACTATACAAGAAAAAAAGCGACGTATGGAGGAAAATTTATGCTTGTATTGTGGTGGAGAAGGCCACAAAGTCAAAAACTGCTCCAAAAAGCAAAATCGAGGCATAGTCAAGACTAGGGGAGTATTTGTTCAAGAAAATGAGGATGCCCAGCCACAGTAGGAACCGTGCGGCTGGACAATGAAATATCCCAACAACAATCAGGTTCCTTTCTTTCTGCCCAACCTGCACTTTGTTTTACAATCCCTCTGTTTATCGGCCCTCAAAAACTGAGAACCTTAGCACTACTAGACTCAGAAGCATCTGCTTGTTTTTTAGACGAAGAATTTGCAAAGCATCATAAGATCCTTTTGGTACAAAAATCAAAACCTGTTCATGTTGAGATCATAGATGGGCGACCTTTATTGTCTGGTAGCATCACCCATGAATCAAAACCTATAGAAGTAACATTTAAAGACCATAGTAGTCATATTATTTTTAATATTATTAGAACCCCATCAAATCCTATTATTCTTGGTCTTTCTTGGTTGGAAAAACATAATCCATTGATAGATTGGAAGTTGCGAAAGATGACTTTTCCCACAAAACCACCCAAGAAAAAACCTAGTAAAAAACCTCGAAAAAAGAAATCCTAATTCATTGGAGCAAGAGCGTTTATAAGATCATCTAAGGAAGGCACTCCATTTGTCATTTATGCGGCTCCAACTACCGAGGAGAAGATCTCAACAGCAAGTATACCGGAGCAATATAAAGATTTTGAAGACGTGTTTCAAAAGAAGAACGCCTACATACTACCGGAACACCGACCATATGATTGTGCCATAGACTTGCAAGAAGGAGCACAACCACCTTTTGGCCCAATCTACAATCTATCGCAAACGGAGTTGGCAGAGTTACGAAAGTACATCGATGAGAATCTAGCCAAGAACTTCATTCGTCATTCAAAATCATCAGCTGGAGCACCCATCTTATTTGTGAAGAAGAAAGATGGATCATTATGGATGTGTGTGGACTATCGAGGCCTCAATAAGGTAACAAAGAAAAATCGTTACTCATTACTCTTGATTTTTAGTCTCTTAGAACAACTTGGACGTGCGAAGATCTTTAGAAAAATTGATCTAAGGGGAGCTTATAATCTCGTACGAATCAAGGAAGGAGATGAGTGGAAGACAGCATTCCGAACAAGGTATGGCCATTTTGAATACAATGTCATGCCATTTGGTCTTACTAATGCTCCAGCGGTCTTTCAACACATGATGAATGACATCTTTCGAGAGCACCTTGACGATTTTGTTGTCATCTATCTAGATGATATTTTGATATTTTCTAAGAACGAAGAAGAACATGAGAAGCACGTTCGTATGGTACTCAAAAAACTACGCAAGCGAGGACTCTATGCCAAATTGGAGAAGTGCTTATTTCACCAAACTGAGATGGAGTTTTTGGGATTCATTG
The DNA here is from genome assembly GCF_059467195.1 of Physcomitrium patens. NCBI lineage: Eukaryota > Viridiplantae > Streptophyta > Bryopsida > Funariales > Funariaceae > Physcomitrium > Physcomitrium patens. The sequence goes on along the minus strand of NC_143431.1, from coordinate 13,189,059 downwards.
CGACTACGGAAGGCTTGAAGATGGATCCAAAGAAGGTGGAAGCAATCATGTCTTGGGAAGTTCCGAAGACGGTTAGGGACGTACAATGTTTTCTTAGATTTGCTAACTACTATCGGATCTTCATCAAGAATTATTCTCAATTTGCTGCCCCTCTCACTCGGTTAACGTGCAAGGACAAGCTCGAATGGGGACCTATCGCAGAAAAAGCATTTCAAGATTTGAAGATGGTATTTACTACAGCTCCAATCTTGGTACATCCGGACTTTACAAAGGCCTTTTATTTGGAGACAGATGCTTCGGATTTTGCTTTGGGAGCTGTACTTTCACAGATGGGCGTAGATGAGAAGCTCCATCCAGTTGCATTCTATTCTCGAAAATTCTCTGCTGCTGAGATCAACTATGAGATCCACGATAAGGAACTCCTTGCTATAGTAGATTCTTTCCAAGAGTGGCGCCACTTTCTCGAAGGAACTCCACATCCAGTGACCGTATATATGGATCACAAGAATTTGGAGTATTTTATGTCGGCTCGGGTTTTGAATTGGCGTCAAGCTCGGTGGAGTATGTCGCTATCCAGGTTTGACTTTGTTATTACTTATCGGCCTGGGAAGCAACAAGGGTTGTCCGATGCATTATCAAGGAGATCATATCTCGCGCCAAAGGTTGGAGATGCAGCATTTGATCAACAGTGCACGACATTGTTGAAGCCAGAGAAATTTCGACTCAACGCAGCTATTGTACCAATTGATGCTGACTTCCTCGACCAGGTACGGGCCGCAACCATTGAAGATTCTCTAGCCCTTGATATCAAGCAACATGCTAGTGATGATAAATTCAAGATGGAAAGAGATCTAGTATATTTCGAAGAGCGGTTGTATATCCCAAAAGGGCCAACACGACTCCGAGTTCTTCAATCTCGTCATGACTTTCCAGCTGCGGGACATTTTGGATTCAATAAGACCTTGGAACTTATTTCCCGCGATTTCTGGTGGCCTCAAATGTGGAAGGATGTGAAAGATTTTGTTGTATCTTGTGACATTTGTTCAAGATCCAAAAACCCTCGACATCGGCCTTATGGACTTCTACAGCCATTGCCTATTCCGCGCCGACCATGGTCTTCGGTTTCCATGGACTTTATTACGGATCTACCACCATCGAATTCATTTGACAGCATTTTTGTTGTCGTAGACCGGCTTACAAAGATGGCGCATTTTGTCCCTTGCAAGAAGACATCGTCAAGCGAAGACACAGCAAGACTCTTTCTTGATAATGTGTATCGATATCATGGTCTACCAGATGATATCGTATTGGATCGAGGAACCCAGTTTGTGTCAAAGTTTTGGAAATCTCTTTTTGAGATATTGAAGGTGGATATCAAGCTTTCTTTGGCATTTCATCCTCAAACGGACGGCCAAATAGAACGGGTGAATCAAGTTTTAGAGCAATATTTACGTTGCACCATCAACTATCAACAAGATGATTGGGCCGCATATCTACCGCTAGCCGAGTTCGCATATAACAACACCCTTCATGCGTCAACTCAACAAACGCCATTCTTTTCCAATTATGGATACCATCCAAAGCTTGACTTATGGAGTTTGTCAACGATTAACAATCCGGCAGCTGAAGGATTGGTGAAGGAGCTTTCGCAGCTTCAAACTACATTGAAGCTTCAATTGCAAACTGCCCAAGAATCTTACAAGGCGTCCGCAGATAAATTTCGGAATCAGGCACCTAAATTCACGATTGGAGACAAAGTTTGGCTGCTTCGACGAAATATTAAGACCAAGTGGCCATGTGACAAATTGGACTATCGGAGATTGGGACCATTTGTTATCCAGAAGCAAATCAATCCTGTAGCGTATCGTCTGGAGTTACCAGCTACTATGAAGGTACATCCTGTCTTTCATGTTTCTTTGTTGGAGCCTTATCGAGAATCGTCTTTTCCTTGAAGAGTACAATGTCCACCACCTAGCATAGAAATAGAGAACCACGAAGAATACGGGGTGGAAAAGGTCCTGGATTCACGGCAAAGACGGGGTAAATTAGAATACTTTGTGCATTGGAGCGGTTACGATATTAATGAACGAACATGGGAGCCGGTCGAAAATCTCGCGAATGCATCGCAAAAGGTACAGGAGTTTCATCGACGATATCCTGAGAAACCCAAGCCGGTTCGACGATAGCTTCTTACTGAAGCTTGCTCATCCAGAAAACAGAAAAGAGGAGAGAGCACCACCAAAATCCATAGTTGATGTAGTCATTCTCTCCAAGATAGCGTAGAACTTTGTTAGTAGCCCAAGTTTGTTCTTATTGTTTTAGTCTTTGAATATGGATAGCCAAGATACTACACTTGTCATGTCATCTCAAGCAACTAGCTCACGAAGACGACCGCAAGATGAAGAACCGCTTGCACCTTGACGACGTCGAAGGATTCCGAGCAACAGATCGCTGGTCATTGTATTTGAGGTCGAGCCTGCCTACAATAGTCAGCCAGAAGGAGTGTTTGCAGGACAATTTCACAATGAAGACACGGAGGTTCATGCTTGGTCAGAAGTTGAAGGCGTGGGCCACTACCGTTGGCTTCAAAGACCATTGAATCACTTGCCTCGTGAATAACAATTGGAGTTCATAGCAGAGGTTATGCGACAGATCTTCATTTTCTTGCGTTGGTATTGACTGACGATAACATTGCTTCTCGGAGACCTCGAAGCTAAAAGAGGAGGTGATGTTAGGGATATAGTCCTTAGACCTTTCTAGAGACAAGTTTCTAGAACCTTCTAGAAAGAAGTCTCTAGAAACTTCCAGAAGATTCTTTGAATATTCTTTTAGAATATTCTTCAAAGATTCATTAAAGATTCTTTGAAGATTCTCTAAAGATTCCCTTAGAAGGCTTTAGAAGATTCTTAGAATATTCTAGTAGATTCTAGGAAGTTACTTGAGAAGCTTCCTAGCTCTTAGGTAGTTGCTCGAGAAGCTTCATAGTTCTTGGGAAGCTTCTTGATGCGCTTCCTTAGAACCATAGGCCAATAGTATATATAGGAGTCGAGGCTGAAGAATTCTTCAGTCTCGACAACGCATCTCTTGAAGCTCTAGCTCAATTCTCTGGGCGTTGCTCTTGTACTCATCTGATAATCTAGTTCTTGTCATTTCTTCTTGAACTTCTTGTTTAGATTTCTTGTTTGTATTTTTTGATCCGTGACACTATGTGGCACACATATAGAAAACCTTTCTTGCAAGTTAAGATATGTGTTTACTAAAGTCAACATATTTTGAAGGTACTATAGGGCATCACCACATAACTCCTAATTAAGAGTATATATAGAGATAAGAGTAAAGCCTTCTTTATTCTTGTCAATACCTTTTTAGTCCTTAGTCCTATTTCAAGACTTTCTAATCTTCTTGTCTTTGGCAATAACTATTCTATTTTAATAATATATCATCTTTAATTGACTTTTTAGTTCTTTTTAATATTACAAGAGTGTATTGAAGATTTCTTTCTTTAAGATTCATGTCCTTGATATTAAAAATGGTGCCATTATCTAAAAGGTATTTTTAATCTAATAATTATTTATACTAACTACAAAAATTTAAAATATTTTATACTAGCATGTATTTTGAATTCTTGCCAAGCTTATTAAAGCATGTCTTTGTTAAGATTTGATTTTAAGTTCATTTATTGATTTGAAAAATAATAAGATTTGTCAAAAAAAAAATTAGATATTTTTATCTTGTACCAAAAAAAAGAGATGCATCTATTGATCACTAAAGAATGATTCTCTTGAAGCTAGAGCACTTTCATCTTTGAGTAATAAAATTAATATTGATTGTTGATTCAACTCTTCTCAAGAAAATTCAATCAAGAATGTCATTTAATTCTCTTGTTCATGATATCAAGAACCCTTCTTTTAAATCTCATGATACTTCCAAGTTTGAGTTCAAAAGCAATCTATTCAATTTCAAAGGATGCTTATATATTTTAAAAGAAGAAGCACATTTATGTATTTTTCAAGCACATCATACCTTTCCAATGGCTAGATATTTTGGATACATCAAGACTTTAGAACTTATACTGTGAGATTTTTGGTGGCGACAAATATAGAAGGTAGTGAGAGACTTTGTCAAACCATGTGATATTTATTCAAGATTGGAAACTTCTTGTCATCAATCCTATCGACTTTTCTAACCATTATCCATTCCAAAACAATCAAGGTCTTCTATTTTTATAGATTTTATTATAGATATTTTAATTTCAGATTCTTATGACTTTATATTCATGATAGTAGACCATTTCATCAAGATGGCATATTTTGCACTATGTACAAAAACTATCACATATGAAGAAACAACCAAGTTTTTCTTTAATAATATTTATCGCTATTATGGATTGCTTAAGAATATTATATTGAATAAAAAAACTCAATTTATATCAAGATTTTAGAGAATACTTTTTAAGATTTTAAAAGTTAATATTAAACTATCTTTAGCTTTCTACCTTCAAACTAATGGACAAAGAAAGTGTTTAAATTAAGTTTTGGAGTAGTATTTGAGGTGTATTATTAACTACCAATAAGATGATTGGATAGCTCTTTTGCCATTAGCAAAGTTTACTTATAATAATATAATATATTTTTCTATACAACAAATACTTTTTTGCTAATTATAGATATCATCTATGACTTGATACTTTTGGTTTTTTAAAAGTTGATAATCATGCATTGGAAGATTTGACAAATCTTTTATCTGAGCTATATATAACAATGAAGGTGCGACGAAAAGAAACTCAAAAACAGCAAAAGAACAATGTAGTTACTTATCACAAGGAAAAATTTTATTTTCATGTTAGTGATAAGGTATGGTTACTTCGTAGTAATATTAAAATTATTTACCCTTGTGATAAGTTAGATTATTGTAGATTTAGACCATTTTTTATTTGTAAATAAGTTAATTTAATTACTTATCAATTACTTTTATTGGAGTTTATGAAAATTCATCTCGTATTTCAAGTATCTCTTTTAGAGCCATACAAGATAATGAATATCTTAGAAAGAAGACAAATACCATGGCCTCTTACAGAAATAGATGATAATCAAGAATTTGATGTAGAAGAAGTCTTAGATTCAAGGCGACATCGACAAAAGTTAGAATATCTTATTCATTGGCATAGATATAATATTAGCAAACTTACATGATAGCCAACAAAAAAATCTTACAAATGGAGTAAAGAAGAATAAAGCTTTGTATCAATAACATTCATTAAAACCAAGACGAAGGATGACAAATCTTTCTTATAAAAGAAACACAATTAAAGAAGATTATTTTCTTTGATCCATTTGTAAGATTTTTTTTTACAAAAAGATTTGTTTGTAATTTTTGTATAATTGTGGTATTAAGGAGTTGGAGAACTAACAACTAGAAGATTTAATTCAAAAGCCATCATTTACTGACTTTTCAGATAAAACATTACAATTATAACATCCTTCAAGACAATGTAATAAAAATGAAGACCTTCCAAAACGACATGTTCTTTCTCAAATAGTTGGCAAGATACAACATATTTCGTATCACAACTTCGAAAAAAAAACTCAATATTTGGTGATTTTATTAGAAGTAGGCATGACTCTTGATGGTGTTACAAATATTAATTTGAAGGAAGTTATGAAGATTTAAACAATGATCAAATAACAGGATAGTCTTTTTTCATTGAAATTGGATATTATTAATGGACCTATCAACTACTTTTGAAGAAAACAAAGATTAGAGTATGTGGCAAATATAATTTGCAGCATCTTAGACTTTTCAACATATAATCACCTATCCTCATGGAACTCGATCTTAGAAGGGGAAATAATGTCATAGATATAAATCTATTGTAATTATTATCTAAGTAATATGAATAGGTAAAAGTAGGTAAAAATAGATTAATTTGATAATACCTTCTAAATTAGCTTCCTTAAAGCTTCCTAAACACTAATTTGACTTTACATGTGTTTGTAGTTGATTGATAGGTTAAAAACTTGGTCAACAAACTAACCACATACTACATGTGTTGATTGCTTGTGGAGCAAGCTAATTATGTGCTGCCCATATAAAAAACTTGTCTTGCAAGTTAAGATATGTATCATGCGAAGTCAACATATTTTTCGAGGTCTTATAGAACGATGCCATATAGATCTTAGGTAGATACTATATATAGTGGTAAGAATAAAGCCTTCTTCAATGTTGTCAACTTTCTTCTTGTTTCTAGTCTAATTTCAAGAGTTTCTAATCTTTTTATCTTTTAGCAATAGCCATTTCAATTTTCCTTTTAATATACATACTTCTCTATTTCTATTCCATTGAAAGAGTCTCACTTGTTTATTTTCTTTCATCAAAATCTCCTCCTTCACACTTTCACAAGACAATCTCATGCTTGACAGACTTTATCTTCATATTTGAAGAATAATAAATTGTAATATTATGATTTATATTATATATATATATATATATATATATATATATATATAATATTATAATTTTTTAATATAAAATAAGATAAAAAAATATATTAGCATAGATTTATAATTAAATATAGATTCAAATAAAAAACCAAAACATAGTAGAATGCATAATTATTTCAGTTAGCTTACTAAATGGGCTTATCCATGTATAAATAATTAAACACATAAACAAAAAAAACAACATACAAACATATACAAACATACATATACAAACATGCATATTTGACAAAATATACATTCTTTTTTATTTCATAAAACTTCAAAAAAACCTAAAACAAGCTTAAATTTACAAAGCTCTTACAAAGCCCATATCTATTCAAATCAATCAAAATAAATATTAAAACAAATCATAATTAGTTAATTCCTTAATATTGCTTTCTTATCAACAAAAGAACTTGGTCATTATTGTAGGTATATAATTTTCTATCTTAAAGTCTATTTTCAACCTTGGTTCACTATTTGTCCTCTTTGAATATCAACTTTTAATTGTTTTAGATAATATTTGATAAAAGCTAAATTTTATTTCTAACTAAAGATACTTATAATATTATTATTACTAATCGACTTTGTTTTAACTAATTTATGGTCTTATATAGAGAGTAGAAGCTATTTTTATAAAAGGCAATATTAACAATAAATATTTTTGCTATCTTCTTATCTTTTAATTATATCTTTTAATAAAAATTACTACTATATTCTTCAATTAGATTTTTTTATAATAAAATCCATATTTTTCTCTTTCACCCAATAGTTGTGTAACAACACAATAACATGATTGTTCTTTTGTAGTTCTTATACAATCATGCCAAGCTTTATATAAACTAATTTCAATGCTAAATTTTGACTTGAAGCATAAAAAATATATGGATAATGTTAAAACAATAGATTAGTTCTAAAGTAAATCTTTAAATATTATTAGTGGCCATTTTAAATTGCATCAATAATTGAATGTTTAAAAAATGCCATGAGTCCATTTATTAAAATTTTCACACTTTATCTTATAAAGTGCTTCATATAGCAACAAAAATAGTAGAAGAATAATTTTACAAGCTTGAAGGTTGTAAGAGCTAAAATCTAACAAATAGCATAAACCAGAAGAAAAGTATAGACATCATGGTCGAGTAAATAGATGATATGGCTTCTTACTATTTCATTTTCAATTTTTACTATTCTTCAAGTTAGTTGGATTTGTTATAAAAATATTAATGTAACTACTAATACCAAGCCAAAATAAGAAATTTGTACTTATTTTAATCATACATTAAATTATTTAAAAGAACAATCATAAATAGTTGCATACAAATCTAACTATACTTATATTGTTAATTGTAGTAATTAATATGTCAATTAACTTGAGTAAGAGAAATATAATATGATGCTCAAACAAATGTACACTTTTAATTCTTTTATAAAAAGAAATAATTTAATATAATTTGTATGATAAATTTGAATGTATTTTAAAAGATTTATTTATGAAAGAAGAATAAGAATCCTTACTTTAAGTAATTGTATCTAAAGTAAATTTAGTCATAACATAAATATAAGCATAGCATGTAAATTAAAAATATATGTATATAAAAATAAGTTGTACATGAAATTATTCTTAGATGTATAAAAGTTCATTTACTTTGGTGAATTTCATCTTAGAAGCTTCTTCTATTAGTTGACATTCTTAGTGTCAATAAAAATTAAAGACTTACATAAAGAAGCCCTCTTGAACTAAAATTCTTATGAAGTCATATCTTGTCAGTGGTTTTGAATAAGACAAAGGCGTTGTACTATGTTTGTGGTTGCTAATGATGATTAGGCTATTAAAAAAAATTCTACAACATTCGATAAAAAATTATAATCTCCAAATTTAAAGAGAAAAAGATTATAAGTACAAAATATAAGTCATTTTTAAAGTAGATATTAATCCAATTGCTATTTCGTGGGTTGCACATCAAGAGATGTTAGAAGCTACATATGAGACCACAAAATAGGATTTAAACAAAATTTGTTTGTTTCAATTGAACTAAATACAAACACATTCATATTTCATTCAAGTCTATTTGTTTTGTAGAATATAAAATATTTCAATGATACTGAGGCATGCTTCTACTTGATCTTTCTAATAAAAAAAAAATACATCCTAATTATTCCAAAGAATATAAATGATCTAGAACATTAAAATAATCACGAATTTCAAACTTCTGAAATCTAATATTCTATTGCATCATATATACATATGTATGTATGTATACATATATATATATGTACATACATAAATATATAAGCACCTACATACATACACAAAATATGCACAATCAAATATTGTTGAATTAACCACATAAAATTTGCTTGGATCATGATTTTATGCACACAAACCATAATATGCAAATGTAGATTTTATGAGGAGATCCAGCAAATTTCATAGTGAAATTGGAAAAAAATGGTATTAAGTAGACATGAATTGAAACACTTTAGAATATCTAACAGCTCAAAGAAAGAAAAGGAAGGAAGAAAAAATAAGAACAACAAACAACAGAATCACATGAAACGTGATGACTTCCACCAAGAGAAAAGAAGGGGAGGATTGGGTTGAGAACCCAGCATGGAACCCAACCCAGAATTGACGTGAAGAGTTCTTCGCGGCTGCAACGTCCGGACTGGCACACCCCGAACCTTTGTCGCTCCAGCGTGCGCCGGCGGATCTAGAGAGTTCCGTTCGTGGGCAGAGGGTGACGGGTGTGCTGGGTGGAACCGTGGGCAGGTCGCGTTGGATTGGAGAGTTAGGATTAGGACTGGGGGTCAGTGCTAGGCGCCGTGGGGGTGCCAATGAGCAGTATATGTATGTAGGTGAGGTGCCAGCATTGAAACAGGTGTGGGAGTGGGTTGGGCAGCAATGGGACGGGGAGGACTTGGTAGGGCATCGGTGGTGGAGGGGGAGTTGGGACAAGGTCTGAGGCGTGGCGAATTGTGTGTGATATTGAGAGTTTGAGCGAGGGGTGGTCGCAGAGGATGAGGTGCAGATTCTTAGTCGGATTCCCTCCAATGCGAAAGCAAGTGACACGTCCCTGTACTTTTGATGTGTTTTTGTAAATGTGTGAGGCGGTTTTCTTACGTCCCTTCTTGGTGCGGTGATGTGTCGATGCAGGAGAGGGGGGTGGGGCGGGCGTTGTGTGGCATTTGTTGGACGAACGGATGTTGCGATGTAGATTGACAGCTCCCTCTACTAAATAGCAGTGAGGACATCGCTATCGTATTACGTGCTTTCCTGCTCGAGAACGCGCCGGGCATTTGGCTGTAGAAGGTAGTATGGAGATTCGCCGATAGTCAAGCAGTCTATCATTTTTTGACTGCTGGAATATAAACGACTGCAATAATGTACCGTAAATCTATACGGATGCTCTTCGACTGCTTGTCGAAGTCTTTTTTTTTGCCCCAGCCGGTAGGTCTCTAGACGTTACAGAGAACCCCGAACAACCCAAACTGTTAATCTTCAATACCCTTTTGTACTTACGATCTTGTATCCACTGACTGTCCTGTTAGATTAACCCAATAAATTTCATTCACTCCGCATACTCAATCCTATAGACACCCTTTTAATCCTTCAATCACAGACGTAACTCGATTTTACAAAACAGTCAAGAGTATTCAAACCCACTTCATTTAAAAATCCCGATTCACCATTATAACACTGACTTCAACAGCGATTGCCTCAGTCTTCCCAAAACTCTACGAAGAAGAAAAATCCAAATTCTATGTCTTTCCTTCCCCGACCCGAAGCATGAAGCTCCTCTCTCTAATTTCCTTGATCTTCAAAACCCTCCAATGAAACCGAACTGGTAACCTTGCAAAAGCTTGAAAACTAGCTCCCCCCCGATTCCCCCAAAAAAAAAAAAAAAAAAAAAAACCTCCCTCCCTAAAACAATATTCTCCCCTAACCTTATCCTCTGAATTTCTTCAATCTTCCATCTTAGATCCGGAATTGGCTCTCGCCGTCAGAGCTTAGATCCAAAATTGGCTCACGTCATCAAGGCCTTCTCCTTCGTTTTTACCTTTAAGAGATCCATTTACCGTAAACAACGTTTCCTGAAATGGCACAGAGAACAGGACAGCCTGAAATAGAATCGAAACCCCGTAATCGAGACCACATTGAGTCGCCCGACCAATTCAGGTCCCATATTGGGTAAGATGCCCGTAGTAACCTGGATGCTCGCGTAATTGGGTCAAATTGGTCTTCGCGTCAGACTGACTGAGGCCCGTTGTAAGACCTGAATTTTCCCGTAACTAGACTGCATTGGGTTGCCCCACCAATACAGGTCTCATATTGGGTAAGAGGACCCGGATTAGATTCTCGAAATTGGATCCAATTGGCTCTTCAAACCCGTCGTGTGAATTGGTCCTTCTCATCCTGCTAACTCCTATTATTAGAATCGAATGGAGCATTTCAGTATGCCCCGGTTGACTATAACGGGGTGACAGAACCTGACCACTCAGTATTTGCGCTGGAGTTGGTCGATGCTCCCAATATTCGAGGTAACTGAATATTAATAAAATTCCCCTTTCTTTTTATTTTCACTGTATACTCGTGATACAACACGACATCCACCCCCTCTGAACCTGTGCATCCTCCGGTATGCACCAATTTATCCAATTGCTATTTGATTCAGAATATATCTCCTACGTCTTTGTCCAGTTCGTCTTCGTCACCTTCATTATCCAAATCACTTTCATCTTCTTGCTGCGGAATCTCTGTACCTTCATTAAGGTCTTCCATATTCATCTCTACATGTCTTCGTTTAAATATTTTTACTCGCTTCCCTGCAATTGGTATTTTCAATTTTGTACCATCTAACTCCCGTAATGAGTAAGTCGCATTATCATGAACAGTTGTTACAACATATGGTCCAAACCAACGTTTTGAAAATTTCTGCAAAGTACTATGTTGATTATCCAGACTATTGTCATAAACAAGTACCCAGTCATCTTCCACGATTGCTTTTGATCTCAATCGATGTTACTTATCGAATCGCGCCTTGTTTTGTAACCTTGCTCTTTTTAACCTTTCCAATGCTATTTGGACATCTTCCGTTCTTTGCTCCAATTGTCGAATCCTAATAGCCAGAAGTTCTTCTCTTGTCAATCCATCTTCCCATGGTAGCATACTCCAAGTAAGTACCTTTTCTTCAATCGACATAATTGGTTTTTGATCTGTCATAAGTTCTACTAGCATATATCCTGTCACCGAACTATGTGTTGTTCGATCAGCCCATAATGCAAATGACAAAAGCCGTGGCCACTCTTTAACTTTCCCATTACAAGCTTTAACCAATGCTTTCACAATCGGCGGGTGACCGCGTTCGCTTTTCGCATTCCCTTCCGGATTATAAGCAGTAGTCAGTGATAGTTTAACTCCACATTTTTCAAAGAACTTACGAGCTTCTTGTGCATTTAATTCTCCATGATCTGCAGTGATTTTTCCTACGCACCCGTAACGGCAAATGACATCTTCAAGCAAAAACCTACAAATCCCCTCTGTAGATTTTGTCCTCAATGCTCTTCCTTCTACTTGATTTGATAAATCTTCACGAGCTAAAACCAAATATCTCATCTGCCATAACCCAACTGGCATAATAACCAAATCAACAACCCATTTAAAATGAATAGCCAGAGGATACGTAGGATGAAGACCATCTCGATGTAAAAATCCATATGCTTTTTTTTTCTTATTTGTTTGAATTTTTCTGTAGACCAATTCCCTTGCTTAGACAAGGTATTCAAATAATGACCAATATCCAATAATTCTCCTTCATAAGCTTCTTCAAGAAATAGCTTGTCTTCTCTGTTGAGATTTGATATTGAATAGAATTTCAATCCGACATCATCAATGTCTTCAACCATTTCGTCCTCCCTCTCATATCTTGCTCGAGATAGCATGTCTGCTACTAAATTGTCCTTTCAAGTGATATGCTTAAATTCTGGATTTAGTGACTTAATATAAGCAATCCATCTCAACATTGCAATATCTGGCGTTGAACAGTTAATAATCATTCCAAGCAATGGCAAGCAATCTGTTTCAATTACTACTACTGCCCCAATCAAATAGTCCTTTTCAGCTTTCATAGTCGAAACGACTCCCCAAAGTTCTCTTTTGACTTGCAAATATGCACGCTGACGAATGCTTAAAACTTTAGCCCCAAATTGAACTGCAAATCTACTCCCATTCGAATCATCTTGACCCACCGCCCATCCAACGGCAATTGGACTAGCGTCTACAGTAAGAATCACTAGTCTATTGCACTTATAATCAACCTTCCTCAATATTGGAGGTGACATCAATAATTTCTTCAATCTTTGCATTGCTTGAATATGCCTTTCTTTCCATTCAAATCGGTAATCCTTGCGTAACAGTTCATATAATGGATCCGCTATGTGAGCAAAATGAGGGATCCAGATTCGATAAAATACACATGCACCCAAAAACCTGTGAACCTCTGTTAAAGAACCACAATCCTCTTTCATCCTTCCAATTGCATCAACTTTAGTCGGATCTGGTTTTCTTCCGTAAGATCCGCATAAATGTCCAACAATTACAACCTCTCGCACTCCAAATACGGACTTCATACCCGATAATGTAAGATGAACTTCTCCAAGCCGAGTTAAAATCTTTTCACAATCTTGTATATGATCAACAACATATCTGCGACACCCCCTCGTATCTAAAGTTTCATCCTTGTCTCCTTCTCTGCACCCTTTTATAGGAACATCATCCAGAAAAGACATAGTCTTTTCCGGAATAAAATCTCTCAATACCTTATTCATCCCATTTATCATATGCGCAATTGAGTTGGTCGCGCCTTGAGGAAGAGTGCACATTCTAACCAATCCAAGCGGTGTCCTCATCGTTGTCATATCTCTACTTCCTTCGGCAAGTTGAAATTGATCATAACCTGAATACAAATCACCCATTGAATAGATCGCCCTTCCAGCAAACGCCTCAGCAAATTCATCCACAATAGGTCCAATTCCTGCATTCCTGACAGTTACAACATTCACCGGCTGCATATCTTGAATAAACCGTAGTGACCCATTCTTCTTAGGTACCGTAAACCATCGACTAGAATACGGCGCAAATGAAGGTTCTAATATTTTCATCTTTATCTTTTCTTTCAATAGTTCCACCAATTTAGGTAAATGTGCCCTCGGTACTGGAATCGGTCTTAGATTCTAAGGTACATGCGGTACAGTGAAGATAACCATAGGTGTTATAATATTTGGATCCACACACCCAATTTCATGAGATTCGAAGGCAAACGATCTACCTTGTTTAGCCAACATCTTTTTGAAGCAAGTAATTTCCTCCGGCAATAAAGAACCATCAGAACCAATCTTCAAATCTTCAATACTCATTGGATCTCTTAAACTTGCTTCTTTTGATGCTTCTCCCATTTGTTCTTTAGAATCCTCTGGTAATGGTCCGGCAACATGCTTTACCTTCTTATCTGCCGTTTTATATCTCGTCTCTACTGTGACTTCTGGTGCTTGAAAAGATTCAAGCATGGTATAAACCTCTCTCGAATGAATCTCAACAATCTTATCATTATCCCTTAACCCAATAGATGTAATCAATTCCAATGAATCTTCCAGTCCATTTTCTTCATAAACATCCAAAATCCTCTCATCATCTTGCAATGTACCTATCTTGCGTAACTGTCCTTCAATATCATATAATCTTTTTCTTTCTTTTCTTTTAAAATCATCAACTTTCTTATACATAATATTTCCATTCTCCAATATACCAATAAAACTCGCATCAAAGGCACCTTCATCTCGCGAGAGTACCTCCTCTTTTGTACCTCCATAATCTCGCTTTACAATGGTATCTCCCCAAAATCCTTAAATCCTTCAACAATCTTTGGCAATGGTTTCTCCCTCAACCTATCTCGATTCCGTTCATGGTTAGGAGGTACTGTTAGAAATTGTACAGCTTTCCTCCCATCTTCACTCCGTACCCTTGCATAAGCAGAACCATCGTCAAGTACTTTTGTTTCCATCCGTGTTACCGTGATATAAGGTTGTCCTAAAATCAACGGATAAGACGTTGTATCTTGAACGAAGAAATGTTGCTCCATCGCAACATCCCCAATCCGAATTTTGACATCTGGACAAGCTCCATATAATTCGCCTCGTGTGTTATTAGCTGCTCGTATTGCCCATCCATGTTCCATATCAATTGGCCATTTTTGCTTCTTATAAAGATCTTTAGACATGAGATTTATTTCAGAACCATGGTCCACCAAAGCAACTATTGGTTCTTCTATATCTCCTACCTTCACCAATACCTCAGTAGTTGCCCTTGCCCAATGCTTTCGAGTATAATGGCTCAAAGTTTCCATTTCCTTGTCACTAGAATCTTTGAAATGTACTCGCTGATTATATCCATTCTTTTCATTTGTTGGTTGCTTGTAACCAATATCAACCTCTTCTTCATCTCTACATATTCTTGCATCAATAGCATGACTCATTCCAGTTTCGCTCATTAATTGCCTCTTTCGCTTAATGCTGTCAATGATAACATCATGAAACTCCTTCTTTGCAATTCTCAAGACTTCTTTCAATGTGAATTCCACCTTAGCATTTAATATACGTTCTTCCAACACCCCTTTCAAATTTATTGCCGCTTCAATGTCAGAAAGTAGCTTATAAGCAATTGATTTGCCCTTATCTTTTGTCTCCGTTGTTTTTTCTCTCAATGATGCTGAGGTATCCTTTACAGGCAATTCTTGTGAAGCTGCCTCCCGAGCCTTCTCTCCTCGAGTTTGCCTCTTAAAAGAATTTCCTTCTCTAGTATCATCAAAATTTCCTCATCTTTTTTCTTCCATCAAAGCTTCATGTTGGCTCTTAGCAATATATGCATGAACTGAAAGAGACTCAACAGGATCCTCCCAACCTGTTCTTCCTCGTATTGTAGCTGCAGTTCTCAATAACGCTTCTCGAGGTAATTTCCCTTCTTGCATTGTAGAAACGGCAGAAGCCCAAAACTCACTAGTTTCCGTACTTCCACCAATTTCATCATCTACTCTAGCACCATAACTTGCACTTTCTCGTACTACTGTTTCATTCTCTTTTAAGTAATCTTGAACCAATGCTCTCATTCCTCCCTTGCCAAAATTGGTTTGAAGAAGATCCTCCCTATCTTTCAATGCTATCTTCCCATCTTTCCAGCAAATAATTCCCTGCCGTATCATATTATTAAATTCATTGCAATCTTTTCTAGTGTGTGAAGCATCATCACACCAAATGCATCTTTGTACATATCCTTGTTTTGAAACATTCTTCGAATTGTTTATAGAAGTATTCTCTTCAAGTCTTGCCAATTTGATTTGAAGATCTTGCATTCCTCGTATAATTTCTTCCATACCCATATCTGCTTTCTTTGACAAGGATGTCGAAGGTTGAACTGTAGGCATTGTCGGTGGTGTTGTACGTATTGGAGCTCTGGGTGCTTGTACTGTTTTCGGAATATTACTCCTATCCTTCCTCCTTTCTTTTTTTGTAAGCAATTCCACCGCATCTTCAACGTTCTTCTACTTCGTTGTCAATCCTTCATCTTCTTCTTTGTCTTCAAGAAGGGGTTCTAATTTCTCTTGCAATTCTCCATCAGCAGCTTGAAGAAATAGATCAACTTTGTTCGGCTCCAATGTCAATTTTTCTACCTTCGATAATTGAGAGTACTGCCTCTCAAATTTCCTTAGTAGCTCTGTTGCTTGCAAATTCTTATTGGGCCGTTCAATCCATCCCAGAAACAGCTTCTTAGTAACGCGATCAGCATCTTCCAAGAAATATTCGTCTTTCAATGCATGTGAAAAATCCTCCCATGAATTCCCACAACGATCCGTAAGCGATGTAATGTGGTCCCTTATCTCCGGTATCGTGGCAAGTCCAAATAGTGCAACCATTTTCTTCTTAGAAACCCGATTTAATTCCATTTCACGAACATAACATCTTAAATACCTTGAAATATTCCTCCCATCAAATTGATCAATTTTATTGACCACTGCTTGCAATGCTTTGGTTGCCAAAGCTTCCTTTCGATCATTGCTTTGCTGTTGCTGCATTGACAATGAGAAGGCTTGAAACAAACTAGCAATAGACGGATCCATGTGCATACCTTGTCCTTTAGAAGACTTCCCACCAGAAACTTCTCCCAAAAATCCTTCAAAATTTTTATTTTCGTTTTCCATAAAAGTAAAGATAAAATCAACCGAAATCCAATACCTTCTACCTCAAGCTTTCTCGTCGGGTTCACCTCTTATGTCGTATTACGTGCTTTCCTGCTCGAGAACGCGCCGGGCGTCTGGCTGTAAAAGGTAGTATGGAGATTCGCCGATAGTCAAGTAGTCTATCAGTTTTTGACTACTGGAATATAAACGACTGCAACAATGTACCGTAAATCTATACGGGTGCTCTTCGGCTGCTTGTTGAAGTCCTTTTTGCCCCAGCCGGTAGGTCTCTAGACGTTACAGAGAACCCCGTACAACCCAAACTGTTAACCTTTAATACTGCTTTGTACTTTCGATCTTGTATCCACTGACTGTCTTGTTAGATTAACCCAATAAATTTCATTCACTCCGCATACTCAATCCTATAGACACCCTTTTAATCCTTCAATCACAGACGTAACTCGATTTCACAAAACAGTCAAGAGTATTCAAACCCACTTCATTTAAAAATCCCGATTCACCATTACAACACTGACTTCAGCAGCGATTGCCTCAGTCTTCTCCAAAACTCTACGAAGAAGAGAAATCCAAATTCTATGTCTTTCCTTCCCCGACCCGAAGCATGAAGCTTCTCTCGCTAATTCCCTTGATCTTCCAAAAACCTCCAATGAAAAACCGAATTGGTATCCTTCCAGAAGCTTGAAAAACTCGCTCCCCCCCCCGATTTCCCTCAAAAAAAAAAAACCACACCCCCAAAAACTATATCCCACCTAACCTTATCCTCTGATTTCTTCAATCTTCCGTCTTAGATCCGGAATTGGCTCCCACCTCAAGCTTGGATCCGAAATTGGCTCTCGCCGTCAAGCTTTCTCCTCCGTTTTTGCCTTTAAAAAATCCATTTACCGAAAACAACGTTCCCTGAGACGGCACAGAGAACAAGACAGCCTGAAACAGAATCGAATCCCATAATCGGGACCACATTGAGTCGCCCGACCAATTCAGGTCCTATATTGGAAAAGATGCCCGTAGTAATCTGGATGTTCCCGTAATTGGGTCAAATTGGTCCTCGCGTCAGATTGGCTAAGACCCGTAGTAAGACCTGGATTTTCCGTAATTAGACTGCACTGGGTTGACCGGCCAATTCAGGTCTCATATTGGATAAGAGGACCCGGATTGGATTATCGAAATTGGATCCAATTGGCTCCTCGAACCCGTCTTATGAATTCGTCCTTCTCTTCCTGGTGACTCCCGTTATTGGAATCGAATGGAGCATTTCAGTATGCCCCGGCTGACTGTAACGGAGTGACTGAACCTGACCACTCAGTATTTGTACTGGAGTTGGTCGATGCTCCCAATATTCGAAGTAATTGAATATTAATAAAATTCCCCTTTCTTTTTATTTTCACTGTATAATCGTGTTACAACACGACACCAGCACATTCTCGAGCAGGAAAGCACGTAATACAACATAAGTGGTGAACCCGTAGTGAAAGCTTGAGGTGGAAGGTATTGGATTTTGGTTGATTTTATCTTTATTTTTATGGAAAACGAAAATAAAAATTTTGAAGGATTTTTGGGAGAAGTTTCTGGTGGGAAGTCTTCTAAAGGACAAGGTATGCACATGGATCCGTCTATTGCTAGTTTGTTTCAAGCCTTCTCATTGTCAATGTAGCAACAGCAAAGCAATGATCGAAAGGAAGCTTTGGCAACCAAAGCATTGCAAGCAGTGGTCAATAAAATTGATCAATTTGATGGGAAGAATATTTCAAGGTATTTAAGATGTTATGTTCGTGAAATGGAATTAAATCGGGTTTCTAAGAAGAAAATGGTTGCACTATTTGGACTTGCCACGATACCGGAGATAAGAGACCACATTACATCGCTTACGGATCGTTGTGGGAATTCATGGGAGGATTTTTTACATGCATTGAAAGACGAATATTTCTTGGAAGATGCTGATCGCGTTACTAAGAAGCTGTTTCTGGGATGGATTGAACGGCCCAATAAGAATTTGCAAGCAACAAAGCTACTAAGGAAATTTGAGAGGCAGTACTCTCAATTATCGAAGGTAGAAAAATTGACATTGGAGCCGAACAAAGTTGATCTATTTCTTCAAGCTGCTGATGGAGAATTGCAAGAGAAATTAGAACCCCTTCTTGAAGACAAAGAAGAAGATGAAGGATTGACAACGAAGTAGAAGAACGTTGAAGATGCGGTGGAATTGCTTACAAAAAAAGAAAGGAGGAAGGATAGGAGTAATATTCCGAAAACAGTACAAGCACCCAGAGCTCCAATACGTACAACACCACCGACAATGCCTACAGTTCAACCTTCGACATCCTTGTCAAAGAAAGCAGATATGGGTATGGAAGAAATTATACGAGGAATGCAAGATCTTCAAATCAAATTGGCAAGACTTGAAGAGAATACTTCTATAAACAATTCGAAGAATGTTTCAAAACAAGGATATGTACAAAGATGCATTTGGTGTGATGATGCTTCACACACTAGAAAAGATTGCAATGAATTTAATAATATGATACGGCAGGGAATTATTTGCTGGAAAGATGGGAAGATAGCATTGAAAGATAGGGAGGATCTTCTTCAAACCAATTTTGGCAAGGGAGGAATGAGAGCATTGGTTCAAGATTACTTAAAAGAGAATGAAACAGTAGTACGAGAAAGTGCAAGTTATGGTGCTAGAGTAGATGATGAAATTGGTGGAAGTACGGAAACTAGTGAGTTTTGGGCTTCTGCCGTTTCTACAATGCAAGAAGGGAAATTACCTCGAGAAGCGTTATTGAGAACTGCAGCTACAATACGAGGAAGAACAGGTTGGGAGGATCCTGTTGAGTCTCTTTCAGTTCATGCATATATTGCTAAGAGCCAACATGAAGCTTTGATGGAAGAAAAAAGATGAGGAAATTTTGATGATACTAGAGAAGGAAATTCTTTTAAGAGGCAAACTCGAGGAGACAAGGCTCGGGAGGTAGCTTCACAAGAATTGCCTGTAAAGGATACCTCAGCATCATTGAGAGAAAAAACAACGGAGACAAAAGATAAGGGCAAATCAATTGCTTATAAGCTACTTTCTGACATTGAAGCGGCAATAAATTTGAAAGGGGTGTTGGAAGAACGTATATTAAATGCTAAGGTGGAATTCACATTGAAAGAAGTCTTGAGAATTGCAAAGAAGGAGTTTCATGATGTTATCATTGACAGCATTAAGCGAAAGAGGCAATTAATGAGCGAAACTGGAATGAGTCATGCTATTGATGCAAGAATATGTAGAGATGAAGAAGAGGTTGATATTGGTTACAAGCAACCAACAAATGAAAAGAATGGATATAATCAGCGAGTACGTTTCAAAGATTCTAGTGACAAGGAAATGGAAACTTTGAGCCATTATACTCGAAAGCATTGGGCAAGGGCAACTACTGAGGTATTGGTGAAGGTAGGAGATATAGAAGAACCAATAGTTGCTTTGGTGGACCATGGTTCTGAAATAAATCTCATGTCTAAAGATCTTTATAAGAAGCAAAAATGGCCAATTGATATGGAACATGGATGGGCAATACGAGCAGCTAATAACACACGAGGCGAATTATATGGAGCTTGTCCAGATGTCAAAATTCGGATTGGGGATGTTGCGACGGAGCAACATTTCTTCGTTCAAGATACAACATCTTATCCGTTGATTTTAGGACAACCTTATATCACGGCAACACGGATGGAAACAAAAGTACTTGACGATGGTTCTGCTTATGCAAGGGTACGGAGCGAAGATGGAAGGAAAGCTGTACAATTTCTAACAGTACCTCCTAACCATGAACGGAATCGAGATAGGTTGAGGGAGAAACCATTGCCAAAGATTGTTGAAGGATTTAAGGATTTTGGGGAGATACCATTGTAAAGCGAGATTATGGAGGTACAAAAGAGGAGGTACTCTCGCGAGATGAAGGTGCCTTTGATGCGAGTTTTATTGGTATATTGGAGAATGGAAATATTATGTATAAGAAAGTTGATGATTTTAAAAGAAAAGAAAGAAAAAGATTATATGATATTGAAGGACAGTTACGCAAGATAGGTACATTGCAAGATGATGAGAGGATTTTGGATGTTTATGAAGAAAATGGACTGGAAGATTCATTGGAATTGATTACATCTATTGGGTTAAGGGATAATGATAAGATTGTTGAGATTCATTCGAGAGAGGTTTATACCATGCTTGAATCTTTTCAAGCACCAGAAGTCACAGTAGAGACGAGATATAAAACGGCAGATAAGAAGGTAAAGCATGTTGCCGGACCATTACCAGAGGATTCTAAAGAACAAATGGGAGAAGCATCAAAAGAAGCAAGTTTAAGAGATCCAATGAGTATTGAAGATTTGAAGATTGGTTCTGATGGTTCTTTATTGCCGGAGGAAATTACTTGCTTCAAAAAGATGTTGGCTAAACAAGGTAGATCGTTTGCCTTCGAATCTCATGAAATTGGGTGTGTGGATCCAAATATTATAACACCTATGGTTATCTTCACTGTACCGCATGTACCTTAGAATCTAAGACCGATTCCAGTACTGAGGGCACATTTACCTAAATTGGTGGAACTATTGAAAGAAAAGATAAAGATGAAAATATTAGAACCTTCATTTGCGCCGTATTCTAGTCGATGGTTTACGGTACCTAAGAAGAATGGGTCACTACGGTTTATTCAAGATATGCAGCCGGTGAATGTTGTAACTGTCAGGAATGCAGGAATTGGACCTATTGTGGATGAATTTGCTGAGGCGTTTGCTGGAAGGGCGATCTATTCAATGGGTGATTTGTATTCAGGTTATGATCAATTTCAACTTGCCGAAGGAAGTAGAGATATGACAACGATGAGGACACCGCTTGGATTGGTTAGAATGTGCACTCTTCCTCAAGGCGCGACCAACTCAGTTGCGCATATGATAAATGGGATGAATAAGGTATTGAGAGATTTTATTCCGGAAAAGACTATGCCTTTTCTGGATGATGTTCCTATAAAAGGGTGCAGAGAAGGAGACAAGGATGAAACTTTAGATACGAGGGGGTGTCGCAGATATGTTGTTGATCATATACAAGATTGTGAAAAGATTTTAACTCGGCTTGGAGAAGTTCATCTTACATTATCGGGTATGAAGTCCGTATTTGGAGTGCGAGAGGTTGTAATTGTTGGACATTTATGCGGATCTTACGGAAGAAAACCAGATCCGACTAAAGTTGATGCAATTGGAAGGATGAAAGAGGATTGTGGTTCTTTAACAGAGGTTCACAGGTTTTTGGGTGCATGTGTATTTTATCGAATCTGGATCCCTCATTTTGCTCACATAGCGGATCCATTATATGAACTGTTACGCAAGGATTACCGATTTGAATGGAAAGAAAGGCATATTCAGGCAATGCAAAGATTGAAGAAATTATTGATGTCACCTCCAATATTGAGGAAGGTTGATTATAAGTGCAATAGACTAGTGATTCTTACTGTAGACGCTAGTCCAATTGCCGTTGGATGGGTGGTGGGTCAAGATGATTCGAATGGGAGTAGATTTGCAGTTCGATTTGGGGCTAAAGTTTTAAGCATTCGTCAGCGTGCATATTCGCAAGTCAAAAGAGAACTTTGGGGAGTCGTTTCGACTATGAAAGCTGAAAAGGACTATTTGATTGGGGCAGTAGTAGTAATTGAAACAGATTGCTTGCCATTGCTTGGAATGATTATTAACTGTTCAACGCCAGATATTGCAATGTTGAGATGGATTGCTTATATTAAGTCACTAAATCCAGAATTTAAGCATATCACTTGAAAGGACAATTTAGTAGCAGACATGCTATCTCGAGCAAGATATGAGAGGGAGGACGAAATGGTTGAAGACATTGATGATGTCGGATTGAAATTCTATTCAATATCAAATCTCAACAGAGAAGACAAGCTATTTCTTGAAGAAGCTTATGAAGGAGAATTATTGGATATTGGTCATTATTTGAATACCTTGTCTAAGCAGGGGAATTGGTCTACAGAAAAATTCAAACAAATAAGAAAAAAAAAGCATATGGATTTTTACATCGAGATGGTCTTCATCCTACGTATCCTCTGGCTATTCATTTTAAATGGGTTGTTGATTTGGTTATTATGCCAGTTGGGTTATGGCAGATGAGATATTTGGTTTTAGCTCGTGAAGATTTATCAAATCAAGTAGAAGGAAGAGCATTGAGGACAAAATCTACAGAGGGGATTTGTAGGTTTTTGCTTGAAGATGTCATTTGCCGTTACGGGTGCGTAGGAAAAATCACTGCAGATCATGGAGAATTAAATGCACAAGAAGCTCGTAAGTTCTTTGAAAAATGTGGAGTTAAACTATCACTGACTACTGCTTATAATCCGGAAGGGAATGCGAAAAGCGAACGCGGTCACCCGCCGATTGTGAAAGCATTGGTTAAAGCTTGTAATGGGAAAGTTAAAGAGTGGCCACGGCTTTTGTCATTTGCATTATGGGCTGATCGAACAACACATAGTTCGGTGACAGGATATATGCTAGTAGAACTTATGACAGATCAAAAACCAATTATGTCGATTGAAGAAAAGGTACTTACTTGGAGTATGCTACCATGGGAAGATGGATTGACAAGAGAAGAACTTCTGGCTATTAGGATTCGACAATTGGAGCAAAGAACGGAAGATGTCCAAATAGCATTGGGAAGGTTAAAAAGAGCAAGGTTACAAAACAAGGCGCGATTCGATAAGTAACATCGATTGAGATCAAAAGCAATCGTGGAAGATGACTGGGTACTTGTTTATGACAATAGTCTGGATAATCAACATAGTACTTTGCAGAAATTTTCAAAACGTTGGTTTGGACCATATGTTGTAACAACTGTTCATGATAATGCGACTTACTCATTACGGGAGTTAGATGGTACAAAATTGAAAATACCAATTGCAGGGAAGCGAGTAAAAATATTTAAACGAAGACATGTAGAGATGAATATGGAAGACCTTAATGAAGGTACAGAGATTCCGCAGCAAGAAGATGAAAGTGATTTGGATAATGAAGGTGACGAAGACGAACTGGACAAAGACGTAGGAGATATATTCTGAATCAAATAGCAATTGGATAAATTGGTGCATACCGGAGGATGCACAGGTTCAGAGGGGGTGGATGTCGTGTTGTATCACGAGTATACAGTGAAAATAAAAAGAAAGGGGAATTTTATTAATATTCAGTTACCTCGAATATTGGGAGCATCGACCAACTCCAGCGCAAATACTGAGTGGTCAGGTTCTGTCACCCCGTTATAGTCAACCGGGGCATACTGAAATGCTCCATTCGATTCTAATAATAGGAGTTAGCAGGATGAGAAGGACCAATTCACACGACGGGTTTGAAGAGCCAATTGGATCCAATTTCGAGAATCTAATCCGGGTCCTCTTACCCAATATGAGACCTGTATTGGTGGGGCAACCCAATGCAGTCTAGTTACGGGAAAATTCAGGTCTTACAACGGGCCTCAGTCAGTCTGACGCGAAGACCAATTTGAC
Source organism: Physcomitrium patens (assembly GCF_059467195.1). Classification (NCBI taxonomy): domain Eukaryota; kingdom Viridiplantae; phylum Streptophyta; class Bryopsida; order Funariales; family Funariaceae; genus Physcomitrium; species Physcomitrium patens. Next base: position 13,164,792 of record NC_143431.1, on the reverse strand, counting down.
CCAATTACGCGAGCATCCAGGTTACTACGGGCATCTTACCCAATATGGGACCTGAATTGGTCGGGCGACTCAATGTGGTCTCGATTACGGGGTTCGATTCTGTTTCAGGCTGTCTTGTTCTCTGTGCCGTCTCAGGGAACGTTGTTTTCGGTAAATAGATTTCTTAAAGGCAAAAATGGAGGAGAAAGCTTGACGGCGAGAGCCAATTTCGGATCATAGCTTGAGGTGGGAGCCAATTCCGGATCTAAGATGGAAGATTGAAGAAATTCAGAGGATAAGGTTAGGTGGGATATAGTTTTTGGGGGTGTGGTTTTTTTTTTTTGAGGGAAATCAGGGGGGGGGAGCGAGTTTTTCAAGCTTCTGGAAGGTTACTAGTTCGGTTTTTCATTGGAGGTTTTTGGAAGATCAAGGGAATTAGAGAGAGGAGCTTCATGCTTCGGGTCGGGGAAGGAAAGACATAGAATTTGGATTTTTCTTCTTCGTAGAGTTTTGGGGAAGACTGAGGCAATCGCTGCTGAAGTCAGTGTTGTAATGGTGAATCGGGATTTTTAAATGAAGTGGGTTTGAATACTCTTGACTGTTTTGTGAAATCGAGTTACGTCTGTGATTGAAGGATTAAAAGGGTGTCTATAGGATTGAGTATGCGGAGTGAATGAAATTTATTGGGTTAATCTAACAAGACAGTCAGTGGATACAAGATCGTAAGTACAAAGCAGTATTGAAGGTTAACAGTTTGGGTTGTTCGGGGTTCTCTGTAACGTCTAGAGACCTACCGGCTGGGGCAAAAAGGACTTCGACAAGCAGTCGAAGAGCACCCGTATAGATTTACGGTACATTATTGCAGTCGTTTATATTCCAGCAGTCAAAAACTGATAGATTGCTTGACTATCGGCGAATCTCCATACTACCTTCTACAGCCAGACGCCCGGCGCGTTCTCGAGCAGGAAAGCACGTAATACGACACCGGGCGTCTGGCTGTAGAAGGTAGTATGGAGATTCGCCGATAGTCAAGTAGTCTATCAGTTTTTGACTCCTGGAACATAAACGACTGCAACAATGTACCGTAAATCTATACAGATGCTCTTCGACTGCTTGTCGAAGTCTTTTTTTTGCCCCAGTCGGTAGGTCTCTAGACGTTACAGAGAACCCCGAACAATCCAAACTGTTAATCTTCAATACCCTTTTGTACTTACGATCTTGTATCCACTGACTGTCCTGTTAGATTAACCCAATAAATTTCATTCACTCCGCATACTCAATCCTATAGACACCCTTTTAATCCTTCAATCACAGACGTAACTCGATTTTACAAAACAGTCAAGAGTATTCAAACCCACTTCATTTAAAAATCCCGATTCACCATTATAACACTGACTTCAACAGCGATTGCCTCAATCTTCTCAAAACTCTACGGAGAAGAAAAATCCAAATTCTATATCTTTCCTTCTCTGACCCGAAGCATGAAGCTCCTCTCTCTAATTTCCTTGATCTTCAAAACCCTCCAATGAAACCGAACTGGTAACCTTGCAAAAGCTTGAAAACTAGCTCCCCCCCGATTCCCCCGAAAAAAAAAAAAAAAAAAAAAAAAAAAAAAAAAAAAAAAAAAAAAAAAAAAAAACCTCCCTCTCTAAAACTATATTCTCCCCTAACCTTATCCTCTGAATTTCTTCAATCTTCCATCTTAGATCCGGAATTGGCTCTCGCTGTCAGAGCTTAGATCCAAAATTGGCTCACGTCATCAAGGCCTTCTCCTTCGTTTTTACCTTTAAGAGATCCATTTACCGTAAACAACGTTCCTTAAAATGGCACAGAGAACAGGACAGCCCAAAACAGAATCGAAACCCCGTAATCGGGACCACATTGAGTCGCCCGACCAATTCAGGTCCCATATTGGGTAAGATGCCCGTAGTAACCTGGATGCTCACGTAATTGGGTCAAATTGGTCTTCGCATCAAACTGGCTGAGGCCCGTAGTATGACCTGGATTTTCCCGTAACTAGACTGCATTGGGTTGCCCCACCAATACAGGTCTCATATTGGGTAAGAGGACCCGGATTGGATTCTCGAAATTGGATCCAATTGGCTCTTCAAACCCGTCGTGTGAATTGGTCCTTCTCATCCTGCTAACTCTTATTATTAGAATCGAATGGAGCATTTCAGTATGCCCCGGCTGATTGTAACGGGGTGACAGAACCTGACCACTCAGTATTTGCGCTGGAGTTGGTCGATGCTCCCAATATTCGAGGTAACTGAATATTAATAAAATTCCCCTTTCTTTTTATTTTCACTGTATACTCGTGTTACAACACGACACCACTTGGCGTGAATCGAACCATAAAACCATGGCCGACTCTGAGCAGCCTGCGTGGGTGAGGCGCGTGACGTTAGCGTGTGGTAGGTAACATAGAGATATGAGGATACTTTCCTCAAATGATCGACACTGATTCGAGCTGTGCGTTCATGCTCCAAGGAGCCAAGCCTGAAATTTGATCCGTAGGAGAATTGCGTGGATGAGTGGTGGATGTGAGGCGATGAGGTAGGGGAGCAGAGTCGGTGACAATGAACTCATAGGCTTGTTTCTCAAACATTCACAATGGCCGCCTAAAGCTTTTGTCCCGCTAGGCTGGAGAGCTAATGCAACTTTCAAACCTTCCCTGGATATCTGAGACTTTGTGAGGGTGGTAGAGTGGTAGAGTGAGAGGGCCATGTTTAACAATGATTAGAAAATGCCCGCGCTTCTAAGAAAAAATCCGCTGAGGTGAAATGAACATAATGGTTGAATTTCTTTGGATGAACCTTGTACGGGGGTGTGATCAGAGAGCGTGGAGAGTCAAGGGGAGGGAGTGAGGTGTTGCAAGGAACTAATGATGACAAAAGTAGAGTGAAGCTTTTGAGCCTGTGATCATTCCATTATTACACACACTGAGGTTTTCAAGGGGTGAGTGGATGAGGTGGAGGAATATCGGATGCGTGGTCAAGCTAATCAGGCATGCTTATTTATTTATTTTTTTGTTTGGGTTTATTCGTCAATGGCAGAATAGAAGCAGGCGGACCGCGAAAAATCCAGACTCACGATGTAGAGCCCTGTGCAGTGAGTAGGTGCGTAAGTGCACGGTGAATGGATGAAACAAAACACCGGAAGGGTGTACCTCTCAGAGTATTGAAGAAAAAGAAGTCTAAAGGCTACAAACACTTAGCATCAACAAGTATTGTACTCTAATAGAAGTGTGGAGGAAGATGATTCTTACTTCCAACACTCTTTACTTGTAGGTGGTGGTTTGCTTATCAACGAGACAACTTCCATCCATTTGATATTACATCTATTTCTACCTCTTCTTAATAAAGCCTCGATACTACCATAATAACTTACTTTATCTCTTTGCTGCCTTTTTACTATTAGCAACATACTATGCTTAAAGTTTATGTGGTTGTAACAAAGAAAGTACTTGCTGTTCTTCAACACTCCCACTTTGCTAATATTCAAAAGGATTTTAATTCTAATCTCTGAATCAAGTCATGATGTCTATCCTTTACTAATGCCTTTGTAAGCACATCAGCAAGCATGTCATTTGTAGCACAATACTTCATATCTATTATTCCATCTTCAATCTTCTCTCATATGAAATAATGTTGAACATCAATGTGCTTGGTCCTTGAATGATGCTTTAGATTCTTTGCAAATGCAAGACATCCTTGATTGTCACACATAATGGAAGTTGCTTCTAGTTGCACTAGACCAATGTCTTCTAAGAATTGCCTTATTCAACAAGCTTCCATTGCACAATGACTTGCTGCCATGTACTTTGCCTCCATTGTTGATCTTGCAATAGTATGTTGTCTTTTACAATTCCATGAAATGGCTCCCACTCCAATGAAGAATATATATCCTATTGTGGATCTTCCATCATTTACATCTCCAGTTCAATCCACATCACAATAACCTTACAAGTCAATGTTCTAACCACCAAAGTATAATTTGAAGTCTTTTGTACATTTAAAGTACCTCGTAATCCTCTTTATTATTTTCCAATGCATTGGTCCAGCCTTAGACATGTGTTGGCTTATAACACTCACTGCATATGCAAGATCCACTCTTGTAGCCACCATTGCATACATGAGTGAGCCTACTACTGCTTTGTATGGAATACTTTGCATCTCATCTTCAACTTGTGCAAACTCCTCATCCGTGAGCTTCATCAACTTCAAATTTGCCTCCAAGAATGTTCCAATGGACTTGCACTCCTCCATATTGAATAGTTTCAACACTTCTTCAATATACTTTATTTGGCTCATTGTAATCGTCTTGTTACCATGATCTTTTATAAATTCCACTCTTAAGCAATAGTGCAATTCTCCCAAATCACTCATCTCATATTCCTTCTCTAATTTGGCCTTCATCCAATCCATCTTTTCCATATTATTAGCCAAGATGATCAAATCATCAACATAGAGGATTACAATCAGCAAGAACTCTCTAGATTGCATCACATACAATGAATGATCAGCTTCACTCCTTACAAATCCTTCATTGATAAAGAAGGTGTCGATTCGTTGGTACCATGCCCTTGATGATTGTTTCAACCCATACAAAGATTTCTTCAATTTGCAAACAAGATGTTCTTTGCCTTGTTGTACAAATCCTTGATGTTGGTCCATATAGATGTCTTCTTACAATTCTCCATTCAAAAAGGCCGTCTTCACATCCATTTGGTGTATTTCCAAATCTATTGCTGCCTCAATTGCTACAATGGTCCTTATGGTGGTGAATTTGGCAACGGGTGCATAAGTCTCATTGAAATCAATTCCAACAACTTGTGAGTATCCTTTGACAACTCATCTTGCCTTGTGCCTCACCACCACATCTATTGCATCTCTTTTAGTCCTAAATATCCATTTACAACCAACACTAGATCGATTTAGTGGAAGAGGTGCCAATTTCCATGTACCATTGTCCATAAGAGATTGGTATTCTTCTTCCATAGCCTTCTCCCACTTGATTGCATCTTCACACTTCATAGTATCACAAAAAGATAATAGATCAGCAAGAAGAGCAATATTTGTATTTTCTTCACTTACTTGAGGGAAGATGTGATCCTTCCACTATTCGCCACGTTGCCTTCTTTCTCTCAAAGGATATCTCCTTTCATTGATTGAAGAACATTCACCTTGTTCTTTTTCAACTCTTAAATCTTGTCGTTTCTCACTCAATGGTTGGAAGTCTTCATCATTGTCATCATCCCAATCTTCAACATCTTCATTTCTTTCATTGCTGGTCCTATCAATTATAAGAGCTTTCATCTTTTCAAACTTCTTTGGCTTTTCATCTTCATCATCTTCATTGTCTTCATCTTCTTGTTTCTTTGCTGAATTCAAAGATGTGTCCACAAACACACCATTACTTCCACTTGGACACATCTCTAAGTGCTCACAAGCACTCTTGTGCTCTAAGAACACAACATCATGACTTTTGATGATCTTCTTGGTTTCCAAGCACATTAGCCTATATGCCTTAGTACCTTCACAATAACCAAGAAATACACACTCTGTACCTTCTGCATCAAGTTTGGACCTCATACAATTAAGTGTTTTTGTATATGCAATGCAACCAAAGGTCCTCATATGGGAAATGCAAGGTTGTCTACCACTCCATGCTTCTTGTGGTGTCATTGATGCAAGAGCACTTGTTAGATATCTATTTCTTATATATACTGCATTCACCACAGCTTCCATCCAAAATTCATAGCCAAGGTTTTGAGCATGTAACATACTCCTTGCCATCTCTACAATGGTTTGATTTGCCCTTTCAGCAACACCATTTTGTTGTGGAGTGTACAGAGTTGTAGTTTATCTAACAATTCCTTCATTCTTCAAATAAACATCAAATTGCTTAGATATGTACTCACCTCCATTGTCCGTACGTAGCACCTTGATCTTGCATTCACTTTATTTTTCAACAAGTGCTTTAAAATCCTTAAATCTCCAAAAGCATTCATTCTTGGCTTTAAGAATATAGATCCAAATCTTTTTTGAATAATCATCAATGAAAGTGAGGAAATACCTTGATCCTCCAATACTTGTATTTTTCATAGGTCCACATACATTTGAATGGACAATCTCCAGTAACTTGGTAGTACGTGTTGCTACACTCCTTGGAAATGAGGCCCTTTGTTGTTTGCCTTGTATGCATCCTTCACATGCAAGTTGTTTTACATTTTGGCTTGTATTTCTAAGATCTAAGCCACTTACCATGGTCTTGAGCTCTTTCATGCTCTTCACATTCAAATGGCCAAGGCGACGATGTCATATATTCAACTTGTCTTCGTTTGATGTAAACTCAATAAATACAACTACCTCCACTCCATTCACCTTCTTACAAATGAGTTAGTATAAATTTCCGTCTTTCAAGCCTTTGAAGACCTTGTCTCCACTCAATGATCTAACAAAACATCCATTCATGTCAAATTGAACTTTAAAACCTTCCATTACAAGTTTACTCACTGAAAGAAGGTTTTGCTTCATCTTAGGCATATGAAGGACATTTTTGAGTCTGATCTGATTGGTTTGTCCATTCACAACCACCTCCACCATAATAGAGCCAATTCCAATGGCTTCACATGTACCACTATCTGCCAACACCACGTTTAATGCTGGAATAGCTTCATAAGTATCAAATGAACACTTATAAGGTGTCATATGCTTGGAACAACTTGAATCCACAATCCATCTTGACATGATAGCCATAGAGGTCCCATTTGGTGCCATGAATGCATAATCTTGTCCTCCAAACTCATCTTAGACACTATTTACATTCTCCTTCTTCATCTTTTTGCCTTTGTAGCAATTTCAAGCAAAATGGCCTATTTTGCCACAAATGAAGCAAGATTTGACATTACCTCATTGATTTGGATAGTTGTCCTTGCCTTGACGTGAATACAATATTGAAACTTCACTTTGGGGCTCCTTTTCTTTCTTCTTGGTTACTTCATGGGTAAGTCTTGCTGTCACATAGTCCATTGTAAGTTCTTTTACCTTGATGGAATCCAATGCCACAATAAGGTAGTTCTAGGATTCGGGAAGGCTCATTAGCAAGGTCATGACAATATCACTTTCTTCTAAAGGCTTGTCAACAGTTGCTAGTTGATTTGCAAGAGCCTTTATCTTATTGACATGAGCCATGAGGTCTTCACCTTCTTCCATCTGGCAAGTAAAGAACATCCTCCTTGTATAAATGATATTGGATAAGTTCTTGCTCTCATAGATGTTGCAAAGAGTCTTCCATGCTTCCGCTGGTCCTTTGCAAGAGATAATGTGAGAGAAGTTGGCTTCATCCACATTTGTTGCAATCAACCCAAAAGCCTTCTTTTCACGACGTTTGAACTCCTTCTTCTTCTTCATATCAGCATCTTTGCTTGGAGCCTCTTCACTTTCATCTATAATATCCCAAAGATCCAAAGATGCCAACAAAAGCTCTAATTTGACCTTCCAATGGTAGAAATTTTTACCTCTAAACTTCTCAATAACTCTCAAGCCTTCACCCTCACTTGAAGCCATGTCTAAGGTAGAGTTGTATCAATAAAGGTTATAAGAGGAAGTCCTAATGTTCTTAAAATCAGCAAGAAGGTTTAGGTGCCTTAGAATCACAGAATCCTTCTTTGTGAACAAACTAGTATTTTTACTCTCAAAAATACTCTCAACTTCACTTCTAAGGATTCTTACAAGTCTGGTGACCTTTCCAAATCTAAATTGACACTCTAATACCTCTCTTATATTCACAAGTCACTTCTATATACCAAAAGAGGCGTATAAAGCAAAATAAGCAACTTTATGTGATAAATCAACCATCAACACCAAAATGATCTTAACCACAAGTAAGAGCAAATCAAGATCTAGATCTAGATCTGAATCTGAAAGTTAGGTACTTTTAATACCTAACATCAGCAACAACAACTTGATCTACTCTACACTTACAAAATAAAATACTTCAAAGTCTTCAAAAGACACTCAAGCAAATGTGAGTGGGCCCAGAACCTATTGAAAAAAAAGAAGTCTAAAGGCTACAAACACTTAGCATCAGTAAGTATTGTATTCTAATAGAAGTATGGAGGAAGATGATTCTTACTTCCAACACTCTTTACTTATAGGTGGTGGTTTGCTTACCAACGAGACAACTTCCATCCATTTGATATTACATCTGTTTCAACCTCTTCTTAGTAAAGCCTCGGTACCACCATAATAACTTACTTTATCTCTTTGCTGCCTTTTTACTATTAGCAACATACTATGCTTAAAGTTTATGTAGTTTTAACTAAGCAAGTACTTGTTGTTCTTCAACAAAGAGTTTATCCCACGAGATTTGCTTGTCTCGAAGACCCACAACCGCACCATTCTCAATGATTTGATACTTAAACCTTCGTCATTGAAATATAAGAGCAAGATTTCTAAGCGAAGGAAAAAAAAACTAGCTGGATGTAAGTAAAGCTTTGCTCACTAGTAAAAATTGACATTAAAAGTATCAAATGAACTAAAGGTAAATAGTCAAAACATGCCACAAATGAGTAGGGCATGAAAATTGTAAACAGTTATAGGACACAATGTCTTAATAAAAGAAGAGAGTAATTCTACGAAACTTGTTTGGGATCTATCCCTACCAACACCTATTGCTAACACAACAAAAATTCGACTACTGTTAATTATCTCCAACCACCAGGAAGTACAAAATATCCAAGAGAAGGAGTCGAAAGAGGTCCAATGCACAAAATGACGAATCCGACAAAATGAGTTGCAATGAAAAACAATTCTCCTTTGCTACGACTCCACATAATTGCGAAGAGTACAGGAGCAAGTGAACCTGCAATAGAAAGAGAACACAGAAAATTTAACAAAGAATATGAAATCCTTTGTTTTATTTTTAAAAATTTAAAAGAATGAATTATTTCACTTTTTTTCGTGCTTTAAAAGTTGTTTATTATTGACCTTTGATTTAATATTTTCTTTTCTAATATTATATCTTATTTTGAAAAAAGATGAATATTTTATGTATAAAAACTTTTATTTGATATTAGAAATTGTGGATTCTCCTCAAATTTATTTTGTACATATGCCAAAGTTGTTTATTAAAGAGATGAAAGGCTAAAAAATGGATACTATATTTGAAAAAAATACAAAATAGATTTTTAACTATTCTAAATCTTTACTAGTTTATTAACATTATTAATAAAGAATTATAACTTATTATCAATATCAACTATAGAATTATTATTCCTATTTCTTCATAAGAAGTCAATAATGAAGTCAAATGTTTATGCCAAGAAGTTGTGTAGTTAAGAGAAGTAGATCATTTTTATAATTGAAATAAAAGAATCTTGCTACTATAAGTATAAAGGAATTAATGATTAATATGCGGGAGAAGTTTGATAGAACATGATCAAAATTTTAAGGGTTTTTAAAACAAGTCAAGGTCTATCTAAGGTTATATTCTTTGCAATATTGTGATGGATTTACTTAAATTAAATTTATAGATACAATCTGATCTTGAAGTATTCTCTCTAAGTTTGTACCTTTAACAAAAATGATTCACAACTCTTATATGATCTAAATTTATTCTTGGAAGTATTTACAACTACATTGATAGAAAAGTGATTAAAATAATGGTAGTTTAGATAGAACTCTCATTTTTACAATTAAAATCATAATAAATTATTATACATATTGTTGATTTCTAAAAGTTTGCATGTAACATGGATTGAAATGATAATGTCCTTATCAATCAATTTTAATATGAATTTAAAGATAATAACAAGGATGTATTATTGATTTGCCAAAAATAAATTCATTGGAATAATTTATTACTCAAGCCATTCTATGCAATAGTTGACTTTTTGAGAGATGCCAAGAACAAAGATTTGAGTAATGAAAAACAACTCAAGCCATAATGATGGCTCTTAAGTTTTTAAAAACTTATTCATCAATGCCAAAATTTATTTGAAGTGATTTGGTACGTTTCAAACCTCTTACAAAATAAATAAAAAAAAAAAAAAAAAAAAAAAAAAAAATACATAATTACAAAATAAGAATCATGATTACAAAAAAAATGATGTATCAAAAAACAAGTTTTTTAGTCACAATAGGCATAACATAGTTGAAATCTTAAGCAATATTTGGTAAAGGTCCTATTTTCTCCTTAGATCTCTAATCCTCCTTTATAATAGATATTTGTTTAGAATTGAAAAATTATAAAGCCTCTACTTTGTTAGATTCAAGAATCTTAATATGTTTTATAAACAAAGATTTTGTTAAAAATTGAAAAAAATCTTTAACATGTAGAAGTTATAGATGGTTGTTTGTTGTCTTCAAAGAATATTATACATAGAAATCTTCCTATGGATATGACAATTATTGGTCATAATAGCTTTACTAATTTTTAATGTTATTAGATTTCTTTCTAATTTAATTATTTTAGGTTTATTATTATTAGAATAATATAATCTTTAGATTTCTTATAACCTTGATTTTTCTAATAGCATAATCTAGAATTTTGTTATTAAAGTAAAAATTCATAAGACTTGTACAACCAAATTCTTAAAAGTAGGTGTAATAATTTTATGCATGCTACAAAAAAAAAAGATAACCTTTTGATTTTTTGCCACACCCATGTTCGATAGTAGAAAGACTTTTAGTGGTATTTCAAATCAATATGAAGATTATTAAGTTATTTTTAAAAAAAAGAGTGCAAATACATTTTCAAAGCATTGTCTTTATGATTATTCAAATGATTTTAAAGAAGAAACTCAACTACCATTTGGACCAATCTATAGCTTATCATAAAATAAGTTAGCTACCCTCAAGGAAAATATTGATGACAACTTGGCTAAGAACTTTAAACACTATTCAAAATTTCTTGTATTAGCTTTTAATTTATTTTTAAAGAAAAAAAATAGATCACTATGGATATATATGGATTATTAAAGAGTTAAAAAAATCACCATCAAGAATAAATATCCTCTACTTTTAATATTTTAACTTCTTAATCAATTGAATGAAGTAAAGATCTATACAAAAATAGATTTATTAGGATCATATAATTTGATATGTATCATAGAAAGAAATTGATAGAAGAATAAATTTTGAAATAAGTATGGATATTTTGAATATAATATCATATCTTTTAGATTCACAAATGCACCAATTATTTTTCAACATATAATAAATGATGTTTTTTGAGATTTTTTAGAAAATTTTGTTGTATGTTATCTAAATAACATTTTAATCTATTCTAAGAACACAAAAGAATATAAACTTCATATTTGTCAAATGTTAAAAATATTTAGTGATGTAAGACTATGTACCAAGATGAAAAAGTATGTATTTCCTACAATTCAAGTTAACATCTAAAAATAATGGCCTCATGATAGATCCTAAAAATATTTGAAGAAAATCATAAAGGCCTTAATAATAAACTTAAAATAGGGTGGTCTTGTCATTTTGGTATAGAACACTATTGATGGCTAAAAAGACCTATCAATAAAATTTAAAGAAAACAAAGATTAGAATATGTGGCAAATATAATTTGTTGCATCTTAAACTTCTTTAATATGTAATCACTACTCTGTGTGGAAGTTGTTTTTAGAAGGAGAGGTAATATCATATATATATATATATATATATATATATAGTCTTAGATTAAAGGAATTAAATAGAAGTAAATAGAAATTAACAAAAATCATAATATCTAATGAAATAGCTTTTCAAAAGCTTCAGAGATGCAAATTTATTTGTAGGTAATTGAAAGATTAAAAACTTGGCCAACAAGTTGGTTAGATGTATCACATATTAGTAACTAATAGAATAAGTTGGATATGTGATACACATGTAAAAAAACTTGTTTTGTAGGTTAAACACATCTTGCAAGTTGGACACATGTTGAAGGCTCTATAGAATATCACCACATAGCTCGTTGTTAAATAGTACATATGGATGCAAGAAAGAGCCCTTTATCATTCTTACCAATATTTTTTTAATTTTTAGTCTTGTTTTAAGAGTATCTTGTCTTCTTGTATTTGATAATAACCATTCTAGTCTCAATATTATATCATTTTTGAATAGTTATCTACTCTTTTTTAGTAAGTTAAGAGTGTACTGACCTTTTGATTTTTCTAATTCATATCCTTAATAATACTTTTTTATTCTTTTTATGTCATCTTTCTTTGAGATATATTTTACATGTTTAATATATATCTTGTCTTTGACAAAAGTATATCTTCATATTAACAAACTATTGAATAAATATCCTCTTAACTTTTCAAAACCCTATTCTTCCAACAACGACTACTATAAGCCCATAATTTGCTGTAATTGAAACATCTTGTAATGAAGTTTTTTTCTTAGCAAACTTACAAATGATTAAAGTCACTAGACTTATTACCTACTTCACCATCAATATTAGTTGATATTCTTATATGGTGTCATTCATCTTATATTGTATTTTTTTGTAGATGATATTGATTAATACTCTAAGTCATAATCAATTCCTTTCTTGACCATCTACTCAACTTAACTTACTTAGTTCTTAGAACAAATCTCAAGATCAATTTATACAAAGAATTATTAATTTAACTCTTGAATTAGTGGTAGAATTACAAGTACACACAACAATCAAGAATTTGACCATAATATTGGCCAAAGTTATTTGACCATAATATTGGCCAAGTGTATATATCTCAACTAATGGAAGAAGAATGATTCTTATTCAAGCGATTAATATCTTGTATATATTTTCTTATGAGCTAGAGTTCGTGATAACAAGCACTTCTGTGTGCCAACAATGCCACACAATGAATCAAATCAAATCCAATTTCTTATTTCTAGACTATACAATCAGCGAAATATTAAGTGTATAAGTAGACAAATTGTCCTGTGCGTGCGAAGAGAAAGTGTACCAAATGGCGAGACGTTTGGTAATGCTTCCACAAGACAAATGGATACATTTAAAAGCGTTCTGAATAACTTGACGTTGTTCTAGGTGGACTAAAACAACCTAAAACTGAGAGGGCATCACATGGAAGACTCAAGTTCCGTGGCGTCTTGGTATTCACCACGCAAGAGTGTGGTTAGCATTCTATGAAAATCACAGTTCTCAGGCATTTCTAGGCCAGATTTATAATAAATTACAAGTTCATGAAAAGGCATTGGTAACCGAGATGGTCAATGTGCCCTCCTGCAAAGGAGCGATCGGGGCCACTTTAGGAGTAACTGGATTACGGACGGCTATCTGTCGCGGCATTATCGTGCCGCAATGCAGACCTGTACCTTTCACATTTAACTTACAATAGTTTTTAAGGATGGTTGACTACTGTACATTGGGGTCGCCATGAAATTGGGTTCATGTGCAGGTTGTGAGTCAGCAGATAGGTCTACTCCTGTTCATGATGTCTACTTCGAACTCCTTCATCTCCATGCAAATTGCCGAGATGGCCGCATCCTGCTTCGCGAGGGCACCGATGTAATTTTGGAGCTCATTTGCCAGCAAAAGTCTCTCAGCCTTGATTAATTTTGTCGGGGCTGCGATTCCAGTAATCTGCTCCATCCAAATTTCTGATTTCCTGTCCTCAATCCCCACAATATCTAGCTGCATATCCGAGATGGAGCTGCAACGAGGAGCGAGTGTTTTAACTTCTTCATAATAAGCTTCTTCCTTGTCGGAACTTTCAAGGGAACGAAGCTCTTCCAGTTCTCCTGTTTCATGCTTTCGAGATAGAGATATTTCATCGGTAGTTCTAAAACCTTCATCGCTGTGAAGGTTTTTCGCAAAACCGCACTCATGAATTGAAGATTGCATGTGTATGTTTGGAGAGTTCAACTTCTCTCTTAGCAACAAAACCTCCTGTTCCAACTCTGTGCGAAGCCGCAGCTCTTGTTGCAGGGTAGTGTTCGCACTTTGAAGTTGGTCTTGGAGACACTCGACCTCCTCCTGTAACCGCACTTTTTCTTGCTTGCTATTTGTCTGTTCTACCTCCATCTCGTGTACCAACTCTTCCAATTTCTTGACATAATAGTCTTCGGTCACAACTGGGGGTGACAGCTGAGCGACTGGTGGGAGCATTTGTGTTTCCGTCAGAGCCAAAGCTTCCTGCATTGTATGCAGGAAAAATTAAGGCGAGGTTGGAGAAGGCGCAAGAATAATTTTTACGACATTTAAAAAAAAGAAAAAAAGAAACACGCACTTATTCAACTCGTACAGTCACAGTAACAAAATCTATGGATGGAGATGCAAATCCAACCTCAAGATTGGCGTTCTCTTGGGATAGAAGATCAACTTGATCCTTGAATTTGCGAGTATCCTCAATAGCCGTCTCAAGCTGTTGTTGATGCTGTACAAACAGGGCATTAAAAGTCGCCTAAAAGCCAGTAATCTCAAGATGTTGAGGGGTAGCAAAAAAGTATGGATGAACATGCTCATTTCACTATGCAATTTGAATTTGGGCCCAATAAGTTAAATTAGATTGTGCACTGGAGGTCTACAAAAACGAAGTAAGCGTCCATTGGAACCAGATCTACAGCCACGCCAGCGACAACTGCGTTTTCGAATAAGCATGCAAACTTGAATTTGAATTCTGAGGATACAGTCTGATTTTAAAAGTGCTAACCTCGAGTTCTTTCTTGTTGAAGGATGTCTGTAACTGTTCATGCTGAGCTTGGAGCTCCCTAAGCTGATGCTCAAGCTGCAAACAATTCCCAATGCCGGGGGCTACGTTAGAGTGGCAGAAAATTTTACACTACTCAATTGCAGGCGGATTACTGGTGTCATAGCGTAACATGCTATTATTCCAGAATGAGCCAGATGACGATGAGATAGGTCATGCTGGTAGCAACTAGCACCGAAGGGAGGCCATCATTTGGATAGCCTGTTACAAATATGATCTTGGTTACGAAAATGGCTGGTGCGTCACTTCGTCGTTAGTTCAACTCAACTAACCACAGTAGTTAGAGAGAAAGCACAGTTCATACAGGACCAGAAATAACACTAACCAGGATACACCTTGAATCTTCGCTAGCTGACGAGGAAATGGCCCTACGGTCAAAACGATCATTGAAGAGATCACTATTCATGTGACCACCATTTAAAGATGCCCAAGTATCTTCATCTGCTACATTTTCGAAGTCCGCTGGTGTTGGTGGCTTATCGAGCACATCTGGACTCTTCCAAAAATCTTCCTCATCTTCAATCAAACTTCCAAACGCAGGCGGAAGTCCAAGGTTGTGGCTCCTTCGAAGGGACACGGGAACAGTGCTTCCAAGAAAGTTTGATGGTGCTTCAAACTCTTTCGCCGTTTTCTTCATTCTCTGTGTTCCAATTTCAGTGCTGATGTCATATTGCAGAATAATACATAACCGTATAAAGCATGTTATGTATTAAAGGAAGAGCCTACATTCCGCACAATTAAACTACGAGATGGTATTGTTACGAAAAGGTTACCTGAATATCTGGGTCAGACGTTACTTGACGTGGACACCATGTTTCCCTTCTGCTTCCCTGCCGTTGGTTCAAAGGCATGATTAGTTGTGCTTTGGTTCATTGCTACATAAGCTGAAGCAACGGAAGTCCGTACAGCACGACAAAACCACAACAGATGCACAAGTTCATAATTCTGAAGGACGAGAGCGTAATAGTTTCCAGTTCAAATGTTCAGTTCCGACGTTCTTGAGAGATGAAATGTGTTTTTTCAGATAAGAAAGTGTCCGAGTACCTTCTGAGAAAGTTGGCCGAAGTCATCAGTGGCTGAGCTGATGACCATGGTGCTGAGATTCTCAATCTTCCTCTCTTGTTCTTTTAGTTTATCATTCAAAGCCTTTTTCTCTTCTTGCAGCTCAAGCTCCAGCTTTTCTCTTTCCAATTCAATCTAAAATATCCAATACCCAAGCTTAATCAAGAAAGAGCAGCATGCACGAAACAAATGCATTCAATCAGAACGTTTTTATGCAAAGCGCCTGCAGAAATTGGGATCACATATTTTCCTGGGATTTGAACATCAGCCTACTGTTGCAAAGAGATTGTGCTACTAGAGCTGAGAAACTATGCACACAAACCTTCAGCAAGTCATTTCGTAGGTGCTTTATCTCCTTCTCCAATTCCTCCGAAGGTTTAGATCCTTGCCCCTGAAATAAAAGTTGCATACTCAATACACTAGACACAGACTATAAGAAGCTAAAAACATTTCTCCTCCAAGCGAAACCTAGACATAGGATGTAAACGTTGCTTCATGTGAAGAAAACCTTTAAGCCCCCAGGTATCAAGCCAGTTCCAAAAGCCGTTATTCGTGCAACTTCGTCTATTACGAGTTAAGACTAGAGGAAAGTACACCATTGCAAGTCAACATTTAGGAGCAAGTCTTAGATTGGCTACATGTACTTTCAACTACAGGAAGCTAAGGGTGAACAAACCTGCAACTTTAGGAGAAGCTCTTCAATCTCCTTTTTCTGCCGTTTTAAAAGTGCTGCATCTGTTAAAGTCTGCAACAAACGGACAAGGTAAGCTCCCGTATACTTGGCCACAGAGCAAATGAAGATCCTTGCTTTGGTGTTTGTATTTCAATCGGGTAACTACATGCTGCACCTTAAAACAAATGCGATGTATCCGAATCAGAGAAATCCTTAGTAAATGTGTCTCAAAGACGATATTTCGAATGTATTGATGAGTCACCTTCCACTTAGGTAAGTCATATTACCTCATTCACTTGGGCACAATTTGTTACTCGCTTTGCCCTACTAGCAAATTGCAAGGTACCTCGACTTTCATCTATTTGTTCCTGCGACAATGTTCCGCCCAATACAGCATTAAAACGAGACAAATACTATAATAAAGGCTTACATTTTTCCTCTTTGCGTTTCAATTATGTTTTGCCATGACAAGCGAGATGTAGAAGAGGGGAAGACACATTGCTCACGGCGGAGTGACACAACTGCCTAATAAGCACCAGACCTATCCTTTATCGGAGAACCACCTTTGACGCTGTACCGGACACACACACCCCAAGGGAGGGATATCATTGTTATTCATTTTGAACCAAGTATGAATGAAGCCGGAAAACTTTTTCCAATCTACAGAGTTGGTAAGATCTGATTTTACCTCATCAGGAGTCATTGTACAGATAATGGCAGTGCGAGCATTACCCCCTAGCGCAGTTTGAAGGATTCGAGTAAGCTTACTGTCCCGGTACGGTATGTGAGCTCTGAATGGAATCAAATAAACAAAGTTGATTAAACATTCGTACATAAAGTATTCTCTAGCCATTTGGTGTCTACGATGGGTTCGTACTAAACTAACAATAGTTCTGATCAAGACCGGGCATTAAAGATACTTACAATCGAGCTTGCAACTTACTTGAAACACAAATATTAAATCTATCACTGACCCTTGCTTTGCACCACCCTCACAAAGCTTGTTGATGACGTTTCCAAGACACATTAAACTCTTATTGATGTGTCCTCCCTCCTTCAAGCGGACACCTCCTGCTCCGGTCTTCGCGATTCTTTCTGAACCGGCGAGATCCACCAAGTTCTGCATGAGGAGATGAAATACACACAACCAGTTGGGACATGGAAGAAAAAATCAACTCGGATACATATATGCAGGTGTGTGTATATCTCTCTATACACACACACACAATCTGCAAAATTCTGAGTTCTGATGACATTTGATTAAACTTCATCATAGCACCAGATAACCAAGTACCAGCGTCTCGGAATCATGCAGCTCCACTCTTGGAGACATTGCTCCTCCCGTAATATAACAAATGGTAGTTGTTTGCGAGTAGAATTGTCTTACCAGTTCAGATACACGAACGGCATCCACATCATCAGATCCCTGTCCACCATGACACTTGCTTCTGCTTTCAATCACCTACATTGGTGAGACATGCAGAACATTAGGCTTGGGCTCATACACAAGACAGTTCCACATAAGCACAATTCAGACATGCAGTACAGTTCTAAGCATTATGCAACATACAAAATGGCGTATAAATGGGTAGATGAGAACTAATTTCATAGAGTGAAGGTATTCAAACAGTTGCGATATTGCACCAAGCTTGATGAGTCTCACCATACGGAATATGCTATGAGAACGACTACTGTTGATGTTCATGTTGGTTTCTCCGAAATGACGTTGAACTGCGAAGTGGCCGTGCACATGTCAGAGAATAAGAAAGTGGAATATTGTCCACGTGGAAAACTTCTTAGTAAGTCGTTAAGTTCTTAATGGATGGACGTATTCTCAAAGGCACACGGATTGGTAAACGAAAAAGATATTTCAAGTTTCAAACATGTCCTTGGTTAGACTACAACCAGCTCTAGTAGAGATTAAAGCTAAGCAGGCCATTCAATGGCAACGGCCTAGAGCAAGAAAAGTGAGACCACAGGCAGTTGGTAAATTCCTTCACTCAACCACAGCAGAGTATCAGCACCGTTAGCAAGAGCCGATGAAGTGAGGCGATTTACCTTCTCCAGCCTCCAGCAGTCCAAGCACTTGTTCAACACTGTCAACGATTTCCTCTCTCAAGCCTGCTACGAAAACGCCCTTCTGCAGAGGTGATCAAGTGTATTAGAGAAAATCCGAGTTTGGCTGGGTAAACCTTGACGTTCACGCGATTCACAGGAAACAGTACCTCCAGGTTCTCGTGAACTTGCAGCTTACGACTGTCTGGAGTCAAAAGATCGTTGATTTCTTCATTATAGATTTCCATGTAAGAGACACGGATGAGGTACTCCCTGTCCGACGCCTGCGACACAAAGGGGAACGATTTAACCTGCGGACTACAGGATAAAGTGGCTGCTAAAATAGCTAGGTAGAAAATGTGTGATAGTATAACATATTGAGCATACCGAAGAAACGTTCACAATGAAGTTTAGCGTAGGTGTTTCTCACCTTTTGGATATGACGAAAAATTTCATTCACGGCTAGGCGAGTAATTCCTGGCTCAGATTCTGAGCCACGCATGGTGTATGTTTTTCCACTACTGGTTTGCCCATAAGCAAAAACTGTGCCTGTTGGGTTGAAAAAATGTTACAATAGTCAGGATTGTAGCCTACGCCTACATTACAAGTGTAAGCAACCACTGAAAAGGTCTTTCTCAAGTGTGTGAAACCACTTGATTTGTCAATATTGTGAAGTTGCTGAGCGACTGGGCAAGCTACAAATTCGTACACATGCTCATATTTCCTACAAAATTGTAACAATAAAACATCAACTCCGACTAAAGGGCATACCGTTAAACCCAGCAACAGCAGATAGTACAACATCCTTCGCATGCTGCTCGTAGATGTTGATATTCTTGGCGTCTGCTCCAAAAATTGTATCTGTACTCGAAACCACAAAGGTGAGAAAATTTCTGACATCCTAAAGGACGTCTGGTACCTAGGTCTCAATGTATTCGTTGACGCATTGTCAGAAAAATCGATACGATCACAAGACAAGAGGTTTCTGAAACATTGACGTTCAGATTTTAAGAAACATTAAGAAAGAAAAACAAACTATGAAATAGTTTATTCGTGTTGCTGTTTCGAACTACACTCCATAAAATGCAAAATCGGGACCCGCACAGGTGATACCCAAAGGCATCTCTTGAAATGCTAGGATCTGCGGTCCTTTTTCCTATTCAGCCAACTGGATATTATAGAAAGGTGAAGAAAACGTACCAAAAGCGAAGGTATGACCGGATACGACTGAGCCAGCTGCACTGAGCAACGATATTGAGTTGTCCGACACTTTCCAGTGATGACCTCGAACTACATTCTGTTTCGTAGGCGGTCTCAACCGAATGGCCACACAAATCTTCTCCATAATTTCTCCTTTCAACTACGTTTCTGCTTTGATAGAATTGTTGTCCCTTCAAACCGTTGGGATTGAACTCACATTCATATTTTCACAAATACTGTGTTCTCTCTATTGGTCTGTAATCAGAATTATACATTCAATATCGTTAAATGTCATAGATTTGGCAGAATGAATGAGCCGAAAATATTCATTGTGCCATTAGCGAAAGAGGAATGAGAGAGGCGAATGGACTCAAGCACACACCAAAAGAACTATTCTACAGTGGGATACGAGTCGCCCTCCTAAACCAGGGTGTGAAAATTGGGACTTCGATGCAGGAAAAAAACACGATGAACACACACTGCGAACTAGAGAAAATAAAACATTGGAAACTATAATAGGGTGAACCGATCCAATTCATGCTGAAACCAACAGTCCCCAAAAGGGACCTATTCTCCACTACAGTTGTGACATCCTGCACAACGTAACTTCCAGGGATGGCAAAGTACTATCAATGAGTTGCTTGAGTTGGTTTTCACTCTTTGCAATTTGATAATTTATAACCAAAGTAGTGCTGTTGACCGCTTTTTGGAAAGCTGACGGCTTAACCAAAAAGAGCAGCAAGCTTTCATGGAGAGTTACTCATAAAATATCTACTTCTTACAATCTCGAACGCTGGGATCGGCTTCAGCCTTCTCATAGCATCAGGAACCCAGTTCGTGTAAACAAAAGGTCCAACAAAGGCACACAACTGATACATTCAACAGTGCGCTCAGAGTCCGAAACAGACCACAAGCAATGTGAGCTGGTGAAGAATACTATTTCCGAATTCCATAGCTCACATTCAAATTTCTCAGCCCATCCATCCGAAGCGCTTCGGTGGCAACCAAAATAAAAACACTTAGCAGAAGTGGGGTTAAGCATCAACCTTCGGAAATCTCCGCACACTCTCTCTAGCTAAAACTTAAACCCGCGCCCTTGAAACCTCGAAAAGATCTCCCGAGGCGCATTCAAGCTCGCGCCTAATCAACTACGACATGCCCAGCTTGACACTGCAAGGACCCATCCATAACAAGGAAATACGCGTAGGCTCATACAACAACTCATCGCCTTTGACTACATACCTTGAGCGACGAGCCAAATTCCTTCCAATACACGCACATTGGTTGCAAGACTACCGCGAGCTACAAGACTTGAAACTCGGTCAGGCCTGGAAACAATCCGCAAGATGGGAAGCATTTGCAAGTAATTCAAACCTCGAAAAGGACTGTTCGTCTTGGTGCATTCATCGCAGTAATCGGGGGCTACTGCGGTTCAAGTCCAGAGTTCGAAGACGGAAGAACTTGAATTTGAAAATGGGCGGGGGCTTCAACGTCTCAAACGAGGTCTTTGTCCGGGTCTTCCTGTCCCCATCGTTTAAATAGCTGATTGAGGCCCGGGTGGCAAGTTCCTGGGCAATCTTATTTCCTATTTCGCCTCGAGATTGGTACCCGCCGGGCTTTAATCCGGTTCTTAGGCATTCAAAACTCTCTCTCACTTCCTTAAAGCGGGGCGAGAGGTGTTGGAATATACTTTTTGTGTGGGGCTTGTGTTACAATAATTTTGGCTCCTAGTCTTACTACTTTATATGTCACACTAAAATAATGGATTGATAAATGAACTTGAAGATAATTGGTTTGTCATATGTCCAAACTTGATTAATTGCAAAATGTAGCATTTGTATGTGTCATAATCCATAACTAATATATATTTACCTAGATAAGAAGTATTAGGTAGATTTGATATTATCTTATAGTAAAATTTCTTAGAAGCTTCATAAATGTATATTTAACTTTAAACAAGTTTGAAATTGATTAATAGATTAAAAACTTAACCAACAAGTTAGCCATGTGTTGCACATATTAGTAACTTGTAGAAGAAGCTAACTATATGGCACACATATAAAAAAAACATGTATTGTAAGTTAGACATGTGTCTTGCAAGTTGGACACATGTTGGAGGTCCTATAGAACATCGTCACTTAGCTCTTAATTAGATAGTATATATAGGGGTAAGAGTGAAGCCTTCTTTACTCTTATCAATGCCTTTTATATTCTTAGTCTTGTTTCAAGAGACTCTAGTTTTTTTTGTCTTTGGCAATAGCTATTTGAATTTAATATTATATATATATATATATATATATTTAGTGATTATCTCATCTTTTTGAGTAATACAAGAGTGTATTAATCTTTTTGTTCTTTAAGAATCATGTCCTTGACAACCTAAGGTTAAAATTATGATGTATAAAATATATCATTCAAATAAAAAAAATAAACTTGTTACAAATATTTATACTATCTAAATTATTGGAAGTAAGTAAAGATAGATTTATATCCTATTTAATAAATTTAAAAATATATATATAAATATAAATTGAAATTTATTGTGCATCATATAAAAATAATAACTTCAAAAAAAGTTTTTCATTTCTAAAAAGTTATTATCAAATTGTCTTAAAAAATATAAAATTTGATCTATGAACCTTGTAGTTCTTAACAAATCTCTTATTAGCTACTATGTGTGGAAGCAAGATTAAATTTATTTATAGATTTTTTAAAAAATTATTTTATACTTTAGTCTTGATTTAAGATTTATTTATTTTTATAATACATAAGTATATTTTTTTATAAGGTTATCTTAAATCATATTATTAATAGAGATCATAGCATAATGTGATTAACTTTAAAATTTAGTACCTTTGTACAATAACAATTTAAATATGTGATGCTTTATATTCCTATATATGAAAGAAAAGTCATTTTTATAAAGAAAAATATTATTTAAAAAATAAAAATATTTTTTTATATTCAAAATTTAAAATATTTAATAATTTTATAATATAATAGTAGCAACCAAAATTTTATAATGTTAAAAAAAAATCATAATAGACTTTGAAAAGACATGATACTTATGTATGATTAAAAAAAAAGAAGAAAAGCTAAATTTAATTAAAGTTTTATAATAAAAAAAAATTAGAATAGAATATTCTAAATTCAAAGAAACTAAAATATCTTGAAGTAAAACTAAAATGTAAGAGAAGCATTGATAAGACAAAAAAAATGACCTCAATCTTGCTACCATTTAAATTAGAAATAAAAAAGAATATATAATATTCTTATAGATTACAAGACTTGTAGTTCAATTATTGAGGTTTTAAATTGCTTTTATGATATTTTTTAAAAATTAATAATAATTTTGATATACTATATATACAAAAATATCTTAAACCAAATCTATACCTTTCAAAAGATCTTACAAATTTATATTTATTTTATTATAATAATATATATTTTTTTTAGATGAAAAGTTATATGAAGAGCAATCAAATTTCTGCTTAAGTAGATTAAGCCTATATTCCATTAAATGTTGTTATTTCAAGTTCTAATATATGCTTGATATGAAGGTAGTTGATAGATTCTTTAAACCATCAATATTTTTTTATATCCATCCAAAAAGCCCAAACAATTTTTTGGTTATTATTAAAGTCTTTATAATTATCTTCAAATAATGTATTTGAAATGTCATAAAATATAGTATTGAATTCCAATTGTATTACCAAACATTAAGATTCTTTTCTAAAGTTATGATACAACATATATAATGTCTTATATGAGATTTTTGTTTGAAGACATTTATTTTTATACTAAAATATTAAAAGATTGAAACAATCTAAATGATTTATTTAAAGATTTAAAATTAATGGTGCTTGAATAAAATGAAATAATGTTAAAATAATTTTTTTTAAAAATAAAAATATACTAAATATTTATTAAATTTAGTAATTTTATCTTATACATAATTATTAAATTTATTTAAAATAAAAAATAACTAAAAATAATATATTACTAAATTTTAAACTTTTTTAAAATAAAAATATTTATTTAAATATACTTTTATTAAATATATTAAATATAGTTGTATTAAATATATTAAATATAGTTGTATTAAATAAAATTTTTAAATAAAGAAAAATATTATATTATTATATTCAATTTCTATGGATAGAAAGTGAGTTTTTTTAATTTTTTCGGTAAAAATTGATAAAGAAACATTTGATCCATATGATCCATTTATTTGCAAGATTAAGAATAAATAGATAAAAGTAAAAAAAAAATTAACATTTTATTTTTTGAAGAATATTATCTAAAATCTTAATATAAATTAAGATACTTCATTACTTATAAATTTACTTTATAATCTCTTATATCAAAAATAAATATTAAAAAATTATATTATTATTTTCATAATGCTCTTTTATCATAAAATATTTAAAATAGATTAAGAAATTCACCACTACAAAAATAAAGCTAAATGAAATCAAAACTAAAAAATCAATGATCGTAGTTGTTATAGAATAAAAAAAATTGAAGACGTTTCCAAGCTTAATAATTTGAAGTCTTTGTCTAAGAAAAATTGTTGCAAATTTAAAGAATTAATTGAAATAAGTTTTACAGTTTTTTTGTATTAAAAATATAATATTAATAGAAATTCTTAAAATAAAGTTAGCAGTTTTTTTGTATTAAAAAGTTCATACCATTAAAAAATCATATTGTGCTTAAAATGCATGTAATTAAATTTGGTCTTTAAGAATATTTAAGCAACATTTATAATAAAAAACTATTAAATTTAAAATAAAAAATATTAAAACCAAAATAAAGATACTTTAATAACAGATATTAAAAAATATGTATAAAAAACTTGAAAAAAACTTATTAAATCCGACTATATTAGTTTGATCTTTTGAGTTTATATTTTAGAGAGCAATGTTTTTCTTGGTGCAGAATAAAACTTTCAGATATGGCATCTAATAAACTTATTTATATTTTCTTAAATAAATATAAAATATTCATTATAAACTATGACAAAGACATGTTTTAAGAATCTTACCAACAATTTCAAACACATGCTAATATGAAATAGTTGAGGTTTATTTATCAATATAAATTATAATTGTTGTATAAATTTTCTTCTAATATCTTATGCTACTTTTGAAACAAATTTATTATACTAAGAATTTATTTTTATTTTTAGATCTTACAATAAACTTAATTCATAAAAAAAATTATTAAATAAATAAAAAAAATATTTATAATTTAGTTAATGAATTTTAATAAAATTGATCATAGTTTAGGATTTTATTTATCTATTTCAATTATAAGTGATATTATGAAGTTCCAGTAATATAAATAGAAATTATATTAAAAATAGAATAAATTTTGTAAATTGGTTTTTTTATATCTATTATATAACAATTTTTCTTTATAAGTTAATTATAGTAGTAGATCAAAAAAATTTAGAAAATAAATCTTAAATAGACATATAACAATAAATTTTATTCAAGAAAATATTATTATCTAATTAATATTTTATTTTTTATTCTATAATAATTTTAGAAGATCTCGAATCTATTTGGAAATTATCGCTTGACATGATAAATCTCTAAAAGTCTAATAAGATTGCAATAAATGTATCTTTTTCTATACTGGCACATAAACTTGATTTTTTTATTTCACTAATATAAATTATACATTTTGTGTAAATGTATATACAATCTCACAATCCATAAGAAAGTTTTAAAGTATTACATATTAAAATTATTTAGAAGTTCACAAAATACATCAATTTTCAAATTTTAAAAGTAATTAGAATATTTATGATTCTAAAAGATATAGCATTATATTTTAAATAGCTATATCCAGTTTAAAATTTATTTTTAAAATATAAATATAAATATATATATATATATATATATACACACACATTAGATCTTAAAATATTTATAAATTTTATTTAATATAAATATTTATTTTATTTTATTAATAAAATATTTAATATTAAAAATTAAAAATTAAAATTTTAACAATTAATTTTGTTAAGTCTATAACAATGCACACACAATTGCTACGATCTGTCATTTTTCTTTGTGAGAATAATTAGTTTATTTAAAAGAAATTCCAAATGTTTCATATATGTCTTTGTAAGAATTTTCTTAGTATCATTTAAACATGATGAATTTATTTTGTAAAAAATTTTAGATTGATCTTAATGGAGGTTGAATTCTTTTGAAAGAAAAATTGTGAAGTTATAAAAATTAAGTTTTGAAAAGTTTTTGGTAATTTTTTTCTTCTTAACTATGTTTTGATATTTTTTAATTTGTATAAGATTTTATTATGATTTTTCTTAAATAATAACTTAATACAATGTAAAACAAAATTTGTTTTTACAATTGAATATAAGATTATTTTTTAAGAAGTAGAAGTAAAAGTTAAAACATGAAAAAATAATCTTATTTAGTATTTTTAGATAAATATAAAATAAATGAAGACTCATAATTACTATACATATTTTAAAAAATAAAATATTTTTAATAAAAATAAATTTAGAATAAAAAGATAGATTATAGATTTTACTGTATTAATCAATAATATATTTTTATAACATTTTCTTAGTAATCTTTAATAGTGGATTTTTTAAATACTATCTCTATAGAAAAGATATTCTTACATGTATAAATTTTATCTTTTTGTAACAAAAATAACTTATGATATTTTTGAAATATTTTATTATAGAAATAAATAATTATTTTAGTATCTTAAAAAATAAAAGTATAATATTGATTTTTTTAATATTAATTTAATTATTATTAAAAAAATAATTAAAGTATTCAAGAAATAATATGTTACTTGTAAAAAATAATTATAGTATTAATCAATATATATTTCTTCTATTATAGTTAGATAAAATTATTTTTTTATTATATATTTTCTTTTAAATTATTTTTTATTTTTTATTCAAATTAATATTTGGAAAAAATTAAATAATATACATGTAGTTCTTTAAGAACTAGGCACAATCAATTTTACTAGTATTGAGTTTTACTTATTCTCAAAGATGTTTGAATTGTATAGTATCAATTTACATGTCTTTTAGGTTTTAATATACATTTTAGTTGATTGAAATTTATATTTTACAAAAATGTAGAAGAGTTGAAGTGCAATTGTGAAACTTTCTAATAAAATTCAAAAATCCAATCGTTACAATTGAAAATCAAATCAATTGATTTATTAAAAATTTAAAGAACAAGAAATTTTGAAATTTTATTTACATTCTAAGGTAATTTTAAAAAAATAGTTAAAAAATAGCATAATATTGATCTAAATTAGATTATTTTCTATTTATTCAAATTATAAAATATATGCAAATATAAATTACTTTTATTTTTGTTGAAAAATTAGATGTTGTTAGTTGGTACACAAATTACATTATACATATTAATATTTCTTGTAAATTCATCTAAATTATCTAATACAAGATCTTATTATTTAAAAAATAATATAATTTAAGGAATAAATAATCTTATAAAGCATAGTTTTGATGTATATCATATAAAATTCTTATATTCAATAAATATGATAATAGAGTTTAATAAATAAGATAATAGAGTTATATGTGATTAGCAAAATTCTTGAAGGTTGAACCTAATACCATTCTTATTTTTAAAGATAATAACTATTAATATTTATAGAAATAGAATTAATTTAAATTGAATTAAAATTTAGAATTAAATCTTAAAATAAAATTTTAATTTTAATCATATTAATATTTTAAATTTTTATAAATTTATCATATAGATCGTTTTTTAATTTGATGGTTTTTATTGTTACATCTTATTTATGTAATTATTTAAATTTAATAATATAAATATATATATATATATATATAAAATTTTAAAGATAATTTTATAATAGATATTTTTATTATAGAAATAAAATATTTTTTTCCAACTTTAAATACGAAATATTAACAAAAACTATTATAGCCTATTAAAAAAGTAATTATTTAAAATAATTTTAATACTTAAAAATAATAAAATTTTATTTTTTAATATTTAACAACTTTCATTGATAAATACTACTTCAATTGATAAAGATAAATCTTAGTAAGTCAAAGTAGATAAAAACATGTTAGATAGATTCTAACTTCTTTAAAAAGCTTTGAAAAAGTTTCTTGCTTGCTTATTAGATATTTGGACTTTTATAGATATGCTATCTAGCTATTGAAATTTGTTCTATAAATTGCATATTCTTAATAAGTTATTTTAAATGCCAACTATTACTTAACACTTGAATCACAAGCCTTGTATTCTCTAAAAAGCTTTTATATAATGCTCTTTGTACCTAGTATATACTTACATAATCCTAGGACCATCCTTAATCTTGTTAATACCTTTCTTTGCATTTCTAGTCTTAATTTAAGACTTTCTAGTCTATTTGTATTTTGCAAAGAATAATATATTTTGTAAATTTTAGATAATTTTGTTGTATCTTATTTCAATAAAATTATTTTTTATTCCAGAGATATGGATGAATATAGACAACATGTTTTCTTTGTATTGCAAAAAACTAGAGATTCAAGATTATATGCCAAGATAGAAAAGCATATATTTTACACAACTTAAATAAAAATATTTGGAATTTATTATTTTAAAAAATGGATTAAATATTTAATAAATAATTTTAATTTATATCTAGGTTTTCATAAAATAATATATAGCATATAAAATTTGATATCAAATTATAGTTTACTTTTTATTTTCTAATTGATAGACAAATAAAAAGTATAAATTGATAATTAAAGTAGTATTTGCAATATACTATCAATTATCGCTAAGACAATTAAATAACTCTTTTTCCACTAGTAACAAAATTATATAATGATATGATTCATCATTTTATTTAATAAATTCTATTTTTATAGTTATTATCCATGATTTGATATATTTAACTTTTTAAAAGTTAAATATTTAGTAATAAGAGATCTTGTATAGGAAATAGTGGAGCCTCATATAAAAAATGAATATCTGGCTATAAAAAGCTTTAAAATCATAATGAGTAAATATTAATGTTTTTTAAAAAAACAACATCCTCTATTTAAAATCAATGATAAGATGTAATAATGTTGTTGTAATATTAAAACCAATCAAAGTAATAAAAATATAGATTACAAAAAGATTGGCTTTTGTATATATATATATATATATATATATAATATAGTTTTATATTAATTTTAATTATCACAATTAATAAAGGTTGACCATATATTCTATGTATCTATTATTTTGCCTTATATTACGATTAGCAGACTAGAAAAAAAGTTTATTACCACTTTATGTAAAAACAATAGCAAACAAAAATAAAAAAAACAAGAGAAGTCTTGGATTTAAAGTAAGGTCCAAAAATATAGAATATATTATGTACAATATGATATTAGTAAATTTATATAAAAACCATTTAAAAATCTTATATATACTTTAAAGTTTGTTGTTATTTTTTTATCAAAAATATTTATCAAAATTAATAACCAACAATTAACAAAAAAATGATATAAATAAAAAGAAATAAATTCAAATATCAACTTGTACAACTTTTTTGTACCATGAAGAATCAATAAAAATATAAAAAATATTTTAATAATTGTCATTTGTAAATTTTTTAGATGAAGTACTTAAGTTGTCTTCTTATGGATAACATTAAAATTTTGATGAAGATCTTTGAGACAAATATGTCTTTCTTTAATAACATTAAGACACAATGTTTTTGAATTTACAAACTTAGAAGAAACTTTTAATGCTTAATAATATTGTAGGAGGTGGATATTTTATTTGATAGTATGTAAAACTTATTATTTGAAGGTAGTTATAAAGGCCTTAATAATGATCAAACATTAAGATGGTATTCTTACTATATAATGAAATATTATTAAAGATAGAAGAGAAATGTTAATTACTTATGTAAAAATGATAAATTAGAGTTCGTAACTATTGCTATTTGACATTATAATGTTGTAACATGACTATATGGTGAAAGATAATAATACGGATCTTATTATAGAAGAACCAAGTTAAAAGATAAAGTAAAAAAATATAGATAAAAGATAGGAAGGTAGTAAAACTTTTAATAATAATGCTGTTTTTTTTAGAAAAGTGGCTTCTATTTACTTTGTAGGGCCATAAATAAGGCAAAATAAGGTAGACTAGAAAAATAAAAGATATAGGTATATGTAGGAGAGAGTAAGGAGTTGGTTTCATCAGAATTTACTTCAAAAAAAAAAATTGATACTAGAAGAAGACCGGTTACCAATCAGGGTCAAATCAATCCTTGAGGCATAAAACCAAGTCTTTACAATGATTTTGGGTTCTTTGGTTGATTGGAGAATAAGGTTCGAGAGCAAACTTGATAGGATTTCTATAGGCATTGATTTTGAGGATTTTGGATAGATAATGACTTTGTAAAAGTTTTGCAAAGTTGAGGTTATTTTTAGTGACTCTGGTTTTTGAAAAATAAAATAGGATTGACATTTTGGGCAATTTCAAGAGTTTGGTAATAGATATACAAGTGAACTTTTTTTGAGTTTGTGGATATAGTTGTGTTAGATGTGTATTGTCAATTTGGATTTGATTAAATGGTTAGATTGAAAAGTATGAAGGTTTTTGTGGGTTATGGTCTTAGAATTCAAGGTTTTGAGGACTAATTAGATTTTCTTAGATATTTGTCAATCTGCCAATTAGATTAAAGCAAATTTTTTTATAAAAGTAGTCAGCTTGATTTCTAACAAGTATACAAAATTTGAAAGCAAATAATAGTTCAATCAAGAGTAATTGGCTCTGGGAAATTGGCATTAAGGTCAAAGAAAGAGGCCAGCCGACACGTGAGCATATTTTTGAGGTTATCGTCTATTTCGTAATTTTGATCATTTTTAATTTTTTTTTTACTTACTTTTAATTTAATAAGGTGAAAAATGTGAAAATATAAAAAATTTGAGTGAAAATCAATAGTTCAAACATTAATTATTGAATTTCAAAATCTTTTATAAGGTTGTTAAAAATTTATTTAAAATTTAAAAAATTGATTAAGATTTGGTAAGGATTAGGATTTGATTTGGTTTAGGGTTGGTTTGGATTTCTTTAGAATTTTTTAGGATTCTTTAGGATTTATTTAGGATTTTTTTAGGATTCTTTATGATTTCTTTAGAATTCTATAGGGTTCTTTAGGATTTCTTTAGGATTTTTTTGTGTTTTTTTATAACTTATTTCAAAAATAAAAATAAAAATAAAAAAATAATATTTGGACTTAATTGATGCTTGATTATATTTTTTAAGATTCTATAGCAATTTATATACAATTTTACTAGAGTGTTTAGGACTTGTTATTGCAAATTCCTTTAATCTTCCACAGCCAAGTATCCAACGCATTTTCAAGTAAGATTTCATGTAATAAAACAACATATCTAAGACTTCATCAATTTATGAAGCAATTTGATTAATTATTATAGAAATTATTGTCAAAGAAGAAAATAATGTAAGAAATTTTCATATTAATTATTTATACATGCAACGAATTAAAATTAAATAAAAACATATTGAAAAGTTTATATCTTCTTTTAAAAACTTTAAGAAAGTTTTTTAGATGTAGATTAGATATTTAAAGTTTTAAAGTTTTATAGATTTATTAATTGGATATTAAAACTTAAATCAAATTTTCTTTTTTAGAAAATTGCACCAAAAACAACCTTTTAGTAATTTTTTGATTTTGTCTAGATTTATGTCTTGAATACATTACATGTACCTATTGAGCTTAAAAAATTAAAATTTTTTGAGAAGAAAATAGAAAAATTATCTAAGCAGATTTTAGAATTTAGTAGAATACAAAAAAAGTTTAAAAAAAATTAATTTTTTAAATATTTTTTTTTCAAAAAATATTAAATTTTTATAATTTTAATTTTTTTTTGTACTGATATGTATATAAATCTTGTACATCAATTCATAGGGTATTAAAATATATTTTAATTTTTTAGTTTTAATTTTTTAATTTCATGGTTAATTCTTATTTAGCTTACTAGTAGGTTATTTAAAAATTATTGGAAATCAAATAGGCTCTTACAATACATTTAGTATTTATAACAAAACACCCTATAAAGTAAGGAAAAATCACAATAA
Source organism: Physcomitrium patens (assembly GCF_059467195.1). Classification (NCBI taxonomy): domain Eukaryota; kingdom Viridiplantae; phylum Streptophyta; class Bryopsida; order Funariales; family Funariaceae; genus Physcomitrium; species Physcomitrium patens. The sequence goes on along the minus strand of NC_143431.1, from coordinate 13,132,952 downwards.
AAAAAAAATTTACAGTTAGAAAGATATCACCAACTATATCACATTGGATGATCATGGAATGAGCATCTTTTTCTTCTAACTTTTGTATCTTTAAGTATTTGAAGTAGCTTGCAAGATTATTCTCAGAAAAAAGTTGATTATCTAGATAAATTTATATCTGTAATAAGAATAATAGTTGAAATAAACCAAATTATCAAGTTAGAGACAAGTAGTTATTCAATTTGTATCATATTTTTATTAAGAAATCAAATTAGAATTATCAAATATTTGCTCCATTATCAAAAATTAGGTGAATCTAGGATTCATATTATATTATAAAAAATTAATATGTGATAATTTTTAAATATTAAAATAATTTTTATGATAAATTAAATTTTATAATAAAAATAAAAATATACTAATAAAATTTATAAGATATATAATATAGTAATATTATATATTTTAAATTACTTCAAATTTCAGTGGTATTAAAGTTTTAAAAAGTATTTTGTATATAATTACTTTAATATTTGATATTTTATTATTAAAAAATTTAATTAATTTTATTTAAAGAATTAAAATTTACAAATAAATAGTTTTATTTAACAATATTAATTATAATTTGTATTATTGTCATCCAAATAAAAAACGATCTACTTAAATTATACTAAATAAAAAACATTACTTAAATATATAACAAAAAATATTTTTCTAAAATTTACAAGGTCTATCTATTAATATATAAGCTCAAGATGTCTTTGTTTCTATTAAATAATTTAAAAATATAATTATATATATTAAATCATATCATAAGAATAAAATTTTGATAATTTTTTTGAATAAAAAATAATGCTATAATTATATAAAATTAGTGTTATATAAGCTTTAGAAAAAATATATATATTTTTTATCAATGAATTTATATATATATCTTAAAAAATATAAATTCAAAGATAAGATATTTTTAATTATTTTTGTATTTTTATTATAAAAATAATTCAATAAATAATTTTTTTACATAGTTATTTTTGCAATTAAGTTATAATTTTTATAGATGTCATTGACATAGATAACTATCTAAATAAGATGTATTAGGTATAAAATAAATGTAGGTAAATTTGATAATATCTTATAGAAAAGCTTCTTAAAAGCTTCATAGATACAAATTTGATTTTATATATATTTATAGTTGATTGATAAGTTGAAACTTAGCCAAAAAGTTGGCCACATCTTATATAAGTAAGAAGCTTATCTTATAAGTTAGACACATGTCTTGCAAGTTGGACATATGTTAGATATTTAATAGAATATTGCCATGTAGTTTCTAATTTGATAGTATATGTAGAAACAAAAGTAAAGTCTTTTTTATTCTTTATCTTATTTTAAGAGTATTTAGATTTTTTTTTATCTTAGGCAAAAGCTATTTTAATTTTAGCATAATATTATATTTGAGTAAATATCTATTTTTTTTGAATGACACAAGAGTATATTGAGATTTTTATTGATTATGATTCATATCCTTTATAATACAATAAGAGTGATGTTTTATTGTTATTATTTTTTTTAAAAAAAGTAAATAGATTATTCTACTTCTAATATTATATTTTTAAAGTAATAGAAGGAAAAAAATATGAATGCTACAATTTATAAAAGTAAAAATAGAATTGTAACTAATGACTATCTTAAAAAACTTATCAACATTCTTAGAATTAAAACCTCATGTATTTTTATCATAGACATACATATTTACTATGTTATTTATCTATATATTTAAGTAGAAGTAAGTCAAAATAGATTTATTTCATAATATTTTTTAAAGAAGCTTCTTAGAAGCTTTATAGATATTGTTTTGACTTTACATGTGTTTGTAGTTGATTGATAGGATATGAACTTAGTGAATAAGTTAACCATGTGTTGGTAGCTTGCAAAACAAGTTAATTATGTGACATACATAAAACTTGCCTTCCAAGTGAAAACACATATTTTGCAAAGTCAACATGTTTTAGAGGTCTTATAGGATATCACCACATAGCTCTTAGTTAAGAATATATATGGAAGCAAGAGTGAAGCCTTCTTCACTCTTGTCAATGCTTTTTTAGTCCTTAGTTTTTTTCAAGGCTTTCTAGTTTTCTTATTTTTGGCAATAGCCATTCTATTTTAATACTATATTAACTTTAAGTGACTTTTTAGTTCTATTGAGAGACATAAGAGTGTATTGAAGATTTTTTTTAAGATTTATATTTTTAATAGTTTGATAAGAGTATTAATTTATTATTTTTATCTTTTTTTAGAAGTGAATGGATCATTTTACTTCTATTATTATATTTTAATAGTTGCAAATTACTTATCTTTAAATAAACTATTTAATTTTCTAATACTAATTTTTTTTCCTTAAAAAGAGCAAACTATCATTTTTAGTAGGAATTTTTCTTTGATATTAGAGGTTGTGGATTACCTTCCTCTAATTTGACTTGTAGATTTGTTAAGTTGTTTGAAATAGAAGAAAAAAATCATAGATTCTATACTTGATAGAAGTAATAATAGATTTATAACTATTGTAGATCTTCATGAACTTTTCAACATTCTAAGATTAGAAATTTCATACATCATTAGTACCAATCATAAAATCACTAATCCTATATCTATGAAAGAAGTTCAAAATCTATGTCAAGAAATTGTGCAGTTAAAAGAAACAAGTAGATCAACTTCACAACTAAATCCAAGAAGTTTTGCTTTTATAAATATGATGGAAATATAGATTAGTATGCCCAATAATTTTGATAGAATAAGTGAAGTTCTAATTAAGGTTACATCCCTTCTAATACCTTCATGGATTTACTCAAGTTGAATTCATAAATGTACTTTTATTTGGAAAGTACTCTCTCTTGATTTGTATTGTTAATATAAAAGTATTTATAGGTCTTTTATAATTTGAATTCATTCCTAGAAGTGTTTACAACTACATTAAAAAAAATGATAAAAAAATAATAGTAAAAATCAAGCTATTATCTTTACAATAAGGATCACGATTAGCTACCATATATGTTGGTGAATTCCAAAACCTTGCTTGTAATGTGGATTCAAATGAAAAAGCTCTTATTAATCAATTTTGATATGGATTGAAGGATAATGTCAAAAATTTGTTATTGACAATGTTCAAAGAAAAATCTTTAAAATAATTTATTGCTCAAACCATTGCATACAACAATCAATTATTTGAAAGGCGTTAAGAACAAAGATTTGGCTACTAAAGAATAAGCCAAGTAATAATGGGAGCTTTCAAGTTTTCACAAACTTATATATCAAGGCCAAAACCAATGCAAATTGATACGGTACGTTTTAAACTCTTCACTTAACAAAAAAAGACTCAACATTATAAAGAGGGTTTGTGCTTATATTATAGAAAAGTTGAGCTCATTACTCAATATTATCTAAATAAACAACACAATCACAAATGAGAAATATAATTATCAAAGAAGATAATGTATCAAAAAACAAGCTTTTTTTTAGCTACAATAAAGATTGTGTAGCTAGAATCATATGCAAAGTCTCATAAAGGTCCTATTCTCTCTTCAGATCTTTTAGCTTGTTTTATGATAAATATATATTTATGATCTAAAAATCAAAAAATTGTTATATTATTAAATTCAAAAATCCTATCTTATTTTATAGGTAAATACTTGTGATTGCTCATTTTACTTATTTCGGAAGAAACCTCCTAGAATAAACCCGTGTAAGAGGATTCGAATACGAGAAATGCCTAGTTACTTAAGCGTTCACGTTAGGGTCACACAATCAATTATCTCCTGAATGTATCGTCTCTATTTCCAATATCCGAACACACAAGGAAACTATAATCTCCTCCTTCACCTTATTGGACTCTTCCTTATAGCAATTCAGTTATACCAATAACTGCTATTTCCACCAATATATTCACTCTCATAATCTCCAACTGTAATACTACGCCTTCATAGCTTTCAGCACACAATTACCCTCATTCCAATCACTGGAATTCTTCACACAGAACTACTATTCACATTACAGTGTTTCACACAAACACAGAGCCATTCTCTCTGCTGAACTACAATCAGATTTCCGCATTCAATCTTTCTTCTTCTCAAATAATACCAATCACATTTCCATTCCATAATTCACTTCACAATATTCAGAAACTATCAATCTTCTTATTCAAAGAAAATAACAAATAAAAGAAAAGAGGTAGCACCAAGCTTATCCCAGCTCACACTATCACAGCGATGGCCCTTGGCTCATGACTCTCACAGTCTGGCACCCTAATTAACTTCTACAATTCTTATATACTTTTCCATGATTCACCAGATTCTAATCATATTTCTGTAATTAACTGCTTTTAATAACTAAATCATTCATCTATCCTCCTGAATTTCCTATTATATGGACTATTAATATATTTTACCAATATCTTTCTAAAATGAATTAATATCTATTCTACAATGCTTTATCAAAAAATAAGAAATATTTTTTGTTAAAAAACCTAAAGCTATATATCTAGAAGTCATAGATGGTTATTTATCATCTTTTAGAGATGTTATCCATAAGACTATTTCTTTAGATATAAAAATTAAAGATTATAATTATGTAGTAATATTCAATGTGATAAGATCTTTCTTTAATCTACTTATTTTAGAATTATTGTGGTTAAAAAAATATAATTCTTAGATAAATTGAATTTTTAGTATCTTTAATTTTTTTTGTAGTTTAATCTAAAATTTTAATAGTAAAATAGAAATAGATAAGCTTAGTATATCTACATCCTTACTAGTAGGTATAAGAACTTTCATGCATGCAACAAAAGAAGGATTATCTTTTGTTATATATGCCATATCTATTTTTGATTGTGAAAAGATATCAAGTAGTATTTCTAGCCAATATCAAGATTTTTGGGACATTTTTTAAAAGAAGAATGCAGATATTCTTTCGAGCATTAATCATATGATTATTCCATTGATCTATAAGAAGGAGTTCAATGACCATTTGGATTGATCTATAGCTTATCGCAAAATGAATTAGTTGCACTAAAGAAATACATTGATAAGAAGTTCGCTAAGAACTTCATATGTCATTCAAAATTTCTAGCAGGAGCTTTTATTTTATTTAAGAAGAAAAAAGATGGATCTTTATAGATGTATATAGATTATCAAGCACTTAACAAGATCACTATTAACAATAAGTATCCCTTATCTTTATTTTTAGAACTTCTTGACCAATTCAATCAAATAAAGATCTATACAAAAATAAATCTACAAAGAAAATATAACCTAGTCCATATTAAAGAAAGAGATGAATGGAAGACTACTTTCTAAATTAGGTATAGATATTTTGAATATAATGTCATGTTTTTTAGACTTATGAATGCACTAGCTACTTTTCAACATTTCATGAATGATGTCTTTTGTGATTTTCTTGATGATTTTATTGTCTATTATTTAGACAATATTATAATCTACACTATGAACAGAGAAGAATACAAACTTCATGTTTGTTATGTGTTGCAAAAATTTAGAGATACAAGATTATATGCAAAGTTAAAAAAATATATATTCTACACTACTCAAGTTGATTTCTCAAGATACATTATTTCCAACAAAAGATTAATGATTGATCTTAAGAAAGTTCAGACTGTAATGGATTAGAAGGTCCCAAAAATTGTCAAAAAAATACAATATTTTTTGAAATTTTCCAATTATTATTGAATATTTATCAATTCTATTTTATTTTATTTTATTTTTTTCAAATTGTAGCTTCTTTTATATGCATGGCTTATAAAGACAAACTTGAATAGAGCAAAGAAGTTAAAATATCTTTTGAAGCCTTCAAGATGGCATTTATTTTTGTACCAATTTTATATTACATCAATTTTTCTAAGGCATTCTTCATGGAAAAAAATGCATCAAACTTTGCTTTGAATGATGTCTTATTACAAATGGAAGCAGATGATATGCTCTACTAAGTAGCCTTTCATTCTAGGATTTTTTTTGCAACTAAAAACAACTACAAGATCCACAACAAAGAGCTTCTTATAATTATAGATTCATTTCAAGAGTGGTGTCATTATCTAGAAGGTGCTTTTAATCCAGTTACTGTGTATATGGATCACAAGAATCTCAAGTATTTCATATTATTACATGTTTTGAATTATTATCAAGCCCATTAAAACCTATGAAGATTTGTACCAAAATCATAGCCAAAAACCTAAAATATTAAACTTATAGATTTAAAAAATAATAAGATTTATTAGATGCTATTTCTAAACATTCTTATCTTGCACCAAAAAAACAAGATGCATCTTTTTATCAACAAAAATAGATTCTCTCAAAGCCGGAGCATTTTTATCTTTGACTAATAAAATCAACATTGATTGTTGATTCAACTTTTGTCAAAAAAATTCAATCATATATGGCTTTTGATCTTCTTGTTTATGATATTAAGAATAATTCTTTTAAGTCTCATGATACTTCCAAATTTAAGTTCAAGAATAATCTACTCCACTTCAAAGGATAATTATACATTCCAAAAGACAAAGTACAATTACATGTTTTTTAAGCTTATCATGACCTTTTAGTAGTCAAACATTTTGGATATAAAAAGATTTTGGAGCTAATATCTAAAGACTTTTAGTAGACTCAAATATAGAAAGAAATCAAATACTATGTACAATCATGTGATATTTTTTCTAGATTCAAAACTCCTCCTTATCAATCTTATGGACTTTTTCAACCATTACCTATTCTGAAACAACCATGGTCTTTCATTTCTATGGATTTTACTATAGTGTTGTATTGTAATTCAGCTACCATATAAAAATAATTTATATAAATATTTAATATATAATTTATTATATAATGTGGTAAAAGCTACATTATTAAATTTTAATTAGTCACAAAATATGATTAGATTATTAATTTAAAATGGCTAGTTTAAAAGGACTATATTGAAGTTGATTTTACAATAATAATAATTTTATATATTTAGGACCACCTTTATTAGATATTGGTGACTCTTAAAATATTATTTTATTTCTTTTATTTGGTGTTTAGAGCATATATTATATAAATCTTATTAAGAAAAAGATTGAAAAGGAATTTTAGTAGCAAAAGAAATAATTAGGACATTCATGTAGATGAATAGAGATGGATGATGAAAATTTCTATTACTATTGGCCAAAAGGCATGTCCAACGAGCTTCAAGGAGGCTACCCGAGGCCTTATTAGGAATTAGGAATATTTTTTTAAAATAATTTGAACTTAAATGGCTAAAATCAAATATTTTAGGTTTTTGGCTATGATTTTGGTACAAATTTTGAATGATTTTGAGTTTACAAGAGAAAGAGATAGGTGCTCAAAGTTAAGGTGTAGATTTTGTACCTATTGTCGTTCTTTTGGACATAAGAAGTATATTTGGAATGCAATGAAGGATCGATGATTAGGATTAGAGAGATCACTTTTTTGGCTATATTTTTTATATATTTTTTGATAAATTCTAAACTAAAAAAAATTATTTATAGTGAGTTGAAGTTAGCACTTGCAATCTAATGGCAATAAGTGATACAATTTATTAGTGGTTGTATTTTGAGCCATATCTTGAGCAATTTGATAAGATTTTGGCTAATTTTTTTTAAAAATTTGTATTATTATGTTAATAAGCTTTATATAAAATTTTTGTAGCATTTGGAATTTTGATTTTTTAGATATGGAAAAAATAGTGTTTAGATGCTTATAAATTAGGATTTAAAGTACTTACTAGGATTTCTAAGATGTCAGTTGATCTATAGTAGATTCTTGGTTTATTTTTTTTAAAATAAACTTTAAGGAAAAATTCTACATTATCTAGAAATTTGAAAACAATTGAATGGTTGGATCAAGAGATATGAATTTTTAAATTTTAGAGAGGAAAAATCCTTTGTATGAAATAAAAGTTTTAAAGGGATTTTGCTGTAATTTGGACATATTATATAAAATAATGGGTTTTTAGAAGCCAAGACTTTATATATATGTTAAAGATGGAGATATGGGACTATAGAAAAATTATGATATAAAGATGGATATTTATAAGAGGATTATGGATTTTCTTTGAGCTTATGAAAAATCAAACTTACTAGCAAAAAGTTAGTTATGATTTGGTGTAGCAAAGGATGTTAGAACATTTCTAGATGTTTTAAAAAGCTTTATGTATAAAGATTTTTAAATAAAAAAGGATTTTATCAATAAAATATCTTTAGATACTATTGTATTTTTTTGGCTTCTAAAATAAAAATACATCATTTATTGGAACTTGTTTTATAAGTTAAAATTAAATTCTCCACAACTAGATACTCAATGTATTTCCAAATAAAAAATCATGCCATACGATAATAAATATTTCAATCTTAGATTTTTATAATTTTATATTTATGATTTTGAACATAATTAAAAGCTCTAATGGTACGTTACAATTCTTTTTGTAATTTTTAACATATTTTTACTAATTTTAATGCTAATATAACTAATTAATAGATCCAAATTATTTTTTCTTAGCTAATTATGACTTTGATCATATTTTTAGGTTGTTAATTAGATGAATACTTCTAAGTGATAGATTGATTGACTATTTTAAAACTCAAAAGAAAAAAATAATAAATTTAGAAGGTCTATGATTTTTTTTTTGAATTACTTTAAATCTTTTTCTTAGTAATGATACTACAATTTTAATATAATTTCACTTCTAATTTTTAGGAATTATATCTTAAATTAATCCACAATCTTAATTTTCAATCCAAAAGCTAATTTTTAATTTGACTATGGTTAGAAAGTCTGTTGAACCTAATTGCTCTATCTTCTTAATTAATTTTGAAGATTTTTAAGCTTAGATTTTATTTTGTAATTTAATTGGATTAAAAATATAAAGTCTAATTGTTAAATTAATGGTGATCTTAAAAAGATGGAGACAAGCTAAATTTTTCGTGGATTTTCCTCTCATAGTGATTTTAATCACTACTTGAAGTTGAAAAAAAAGAAAAATTGGAGAAAATCACAAATTCAAGGCCAATTTGCAATTAGGTTTTGGATTTGCCAAGAGTTCATGCTTAAGGGAGTTTAAATTGAAGAATGGTGATTATGAAGGCTTTGATGGCAAGAACTCTTGTTGATTTCCAAGTAAGCTAATTAGAATTAGAATTATAGTTAAAATTTACAACTAAATTAGCAAATTAATTGATTCTTATGATTTAAAACTCAGATTTGGGCTTATGAATAGTTGATCTTGGGATAGAAATATGTTTCAGAGACATTGGTGGTGTTAGTTTTATCAAAAAGATGTTAATTTTTGAGTTCTAGGCATTTCCAGCCTTGTAATCGGATTTGGGCTGAGAGTTATTGAGGACCCTTGATCTTCGTTAGGGATTTTCCGATTTTGATGGTGGAGATGTGTCCACCACTTTTGGGCCTCCTCCCACCTCATTAATAGGGCTTGGGTGACTAAGCTCTCTACCTCTCTCTCTCCATCTTCTTGTGGCGAAGCCATGGCAAAATGTTCCTCCATCTTGTAAATGCAAATTTTCTTCTTTAAACTTATCTGGCTTCACGTTTAACTTGCTCAGTCTATCTCTTTTTTTCTTTTTTTCTTTTCTTTTTGTGAAACTTTGTAAGCAGATTCTACTCACTCTTAGCTTTATAACGGCACAAGGCATGCTTGATTTAAAGTTGTGACAAATTTTTGGCGAGTTTTCAAGATAGCAGGGGTCTACTACCTTGGTAGTGTAGGGATGTCGGCTTAAAAACTCTATAACTTGGTGACCTCTAACTCAACTTTGATGTGGATTATTGAAATATATGAACTCTAAAGTTTAGTTTACTACAAAATTTAAATCTTTAGTTTCCAATCTATATCAAATTTTTAATAAATTTTTAAATGCAAAGGGATCTGCTGCCTCAGCAGTGTTGAACAATCAGCTTTGAAAAATTATATTTTAATACTTACTTACATATTTTTACTGAAATTTGTTGGAAAAAGAAATCTATTAAGTGTGGTTTTAGGAAAAATTATACTTGTCAATTTTAAATTATTAACTGATTTTTAGTGATTTTTTAAATAGATGGGGGTTTGCTTCCTAGGCAGCCCAAGTTGCCTTGCTTTGAAAACACTCATCTCGAATGTCAAATCTCGGATCACCATGAAATTTGGTAGATAGAAGCAACTCTACGTCAAACTCAACCAAAAAAAAATTTCAAGTGCATAGAAGCTGTGTGGAATTGTTAGCAAAGTTTTGAATGACAAGGGATCTGCTACCCTCAACTTGACATACTCTAAATAAGTTTTTTCTTTCCTAATCACCGTCTAATCACATCCCTTAGTACCTAAATTACTATTTTATCACTCAATTGTTTTATTACCATCTATTAATGTTATTTAATAATTTCAAAGAACTTTTACCTCACTTGGAAATTAACCTTAAATTCTTATCTTTCCATCCATTCTTACCTTTAAGGATAAAATAAAAATAAAAATAAAAAATAAAAATTAATCTGATCTTTTAATTTTTTTTCCTATTTCTTTTAAACTTAACCTTTTAACTTTAATTTTTAACCTTCAACTTTAAACTTTTACTTTTAACCTTCAATTTTTATTTTTATTACTTTTAAACTTTTACTTAATTTTTAATTATTAATTATAACTTAAATTTAAATTTATTTTATTTTATTTTATTTTATTTATTTCAATTTTTTAATCTTCCAACTTTCATCTTTTATCTTAAAAAAAATCTTAATATCATATTAGTGCTGAACTTAAATATTTAAGGCTGTTTATTACTGAATTTCTAATTCTAAATGAAGTTTTGTCATAAAAACTTCATCTGTAGATAACTTCCTATATAGAACTTCGATTTACATGACTAATACTACCTTGGAAAGCCTTAGACTAGCACTCTAGCATGGTATTTATTGTTTTTATTTTATTTTATTCTAATTCATAATTTTTAGAGTTTAAGTTTGATAGAATAAGTCTTAGAAGGCACTTAACTAAATGAACTAAAAATGATAAAAATTAAATCATAAAAAAGTGAAACTAACTTATTGTATTGTTGGATTAATCTTAATTAATACCTCATTTTGGTTTTCCTATCTTATAGATGATTTGCATCTCCACATTAATTAATATTGGACTTTGATATAAGTTATGATCTAATTAAATCAAATTTAAGTGAGGGAAGAAAAATCCACTTACAATGATAATAGATCATTTTATGAAGATAACATATTTTGTATTATGTACAAAATCTTTCATAGGTGAAGAAATGACTAAGGTTTTTCTTGACAATATCTATTGCTATCATAGATTATCCAAAGATATGATGTTGGATAGGGGGACTCAATTTATATCAAGATTTTAAAGAATCTTTTTCAAGATATTAAAGACAGATATAAAGCTCTCTTTGACTTTTCATCTTCAAATTCATGGACAAAAAGAATGTATGAATCAAATTCTAGAGTAATATTTAAGGTATACCATCAATGATCATTAAGATGATTAGGCATTTCTTTTCCTTTGATAAATTTTGTATATAATAATTTAATACATTCTTCTATTCAATAAATACTTTTTTTTGCTAATTATGATTATCATTCATGACTTAATACTTTTAACTTTTTAAAAGTTGATAATCTTGTAACAAAAGATTTGGCAAATCATTTGTTAGAGCTACATGCAACAATGAAGGTGCAGTAAAAAGGAGCTCAAGAATGATAAATGATCAATGCAGATGCTTATTGTGAAGAACAATTATAATTCAATGTAGGTGTCACGGCCATAATCATGTAAGCTAATAATTACATATAGAAATAGGTAGAAGTAAGTAAAAGTAGATAAAAGTAAGTTAATTCTATAATATTTAATATAGAAGCTTCTTAGAAACTTCTTAGACGCTGCTTTGACTTCATAGGTGACTTTAATTGACTTTTTGGATTAGAAACGTGGTCAACAAGTTGGCCATGTGCCACACATGTTGTTAGCTTGAAGATCAAGCTAACTATGTGGCCCACACGTAGAAAAACTTGCCTTGTAAGTCAAGGCATGTGTCCTATAAAGTCAACACATATTGGAGGTCCTATAGAACGTCGCCACGTAGCTCCTAGTTAGATAGTATATATAGAGACAAGAGTGAAGGCTTCTTCACTCTTGTCAACTCCTTTCTTGCTTCTAGTCTAGTTTCAAGGGTCTCTAGTTTTCTTGTCTTTTGGCAATAGCCATTCTAATTTCTCTTTTCAATATACATACTTATTATTCATATTTTGTTACTTTTCTTTGAGTGAAGGCTTACTTGTTTGAACTATTTTTTCATCGAGTTCTTGTCCTTGACAGATTGATAAGAGTGTACTTACAATATCAGAGCTTTGTTTTTCTTGAGTAAGAGTGGATTACCCCTTTCTTTTGACAAGGCATAAGCGTATTAGAAGTTTGTGGATTACCCACTTCTAAACTGATATTGTTCTTAGTATCTTCTTTGTTATCAAGTCTTTCTTTTCTTTTGTCTTGAGCAGTATCAAACAAATTTTTCTTCTTAGTGTCATTATGGCAGAGCTTGTTGAAATGAAGAGTGCAATGGCACAAATGCAAGAGCAAATGCGGGAGTTAATGCTTGCGATGCATCAACTCAATTCACCAACACATGAAAGAACAAGAATAGCAGAAAGTGGGGATATAGAGATGATCGAAGTTGCTTCAACATCTACAACAAATCACGTTCCTTCTCCAATTGTACAACACCCTATAAGCACTAGAGAACCAAGAATTGCCTTACCTGAGAAATTTGATGGTACGAGATCAAAGTTTCGAGGGTTCATCAATCAAGTACAATTGGCAATTGAACTTCAACCGCAAAGCTATCCAACTCCAGGATCACAAGTCAAGTTTATTGGCACTCTACTTTCTAGTTCTGCATTATCGTGGTTTTCATCTTTTCTTGAACAATGAAATCCAATATTGGATAATTTGGAAGCTTTTTTGGCAGAGTTTCGATCTATGTATGGTGAACACGATGCAACTCGTGTTGCAATAAATAAGATCCGAATTCTGCGACAAGGAAATCGTTTAGTAACAGTGTATGCTTCACAATTTTGACAACTTGCAATTGACATCAAGTGGGATGATGCTGCACTCATCAGTCAATTTTTTTATGGATTGCAATACGAAGTAAAGAAATTGATGCTCAACTTACCTGATCCTCAAACTTTGAGTCAAGCAATCGATTTTGTGGTAAAATGTGATAATCGACTTTTCGAATTTCAATCTGAGAATCATTCACGGGAACCTCAACGTTATTACTCAATGGCAACATCAACATCTTTGCCAAACGTACATTCGAAAGTAGAAGACATGCAAATTGACGCGGTACGTTTTAAACCCCTAACTGAGCAAGAAAAGATTCATCGTCGTCAAGAAGGATTATGTTTATATTGCGGAGAACCTAAGCACACTGCTCAACATTGTCCAAAGAAACGATGCAACTATAAAATGAGGGGTACGACGGTCAAAGAAGACAACATGTCGAAAAACGGATTCATCCAGCTACAATAGGGATCGTGCAGCTGGAACCTTGTACAATTCCTAATGAAGGTCCTATCCTCTCCTCAGAACCCTCTCCTTGTTTTATAATAGACTTATATTTAGGACCTAAGAATTACAAAGCCTCTGCTTTATTAGATTCGGGAGCCTCAGCATGTTTTTTAGATGAATAATTTGTTAAAAGTCGTAAAATATCCTTTGTACAGAAACCTAAACCAGTACATGTAGAAGTCATAGATGGTCGTCCTTTGTCTTCTGGAGATGTCACTCATGAAACTCATCCTATAAAAGTAACAATAGATGGTCATGATAGCTACATAGCTTTTAACATAATTAAATCCCCGTCCAATCCAGTTATTTTAGGTTTATCCTGGCTAGAAAAATATAACCCTCGAATAGATTGGAATTCACGTAAACTTGACTTTTCTCAGAGCATTATTAATAGTTCTACCAACCAAGTAAAAAATTATAAGTCTAGTATAGTAAAACCCGTACTGATAGGTGCAAAAGCATTTATACATGCAGCAAAAGAAGGATCAACTTTTGCTATTTATGTTGCACCTATTTCTGAAAACGTAAAGACTTCAAGTGGCATTCCAAGTCAATATCAGGAGTATCAAGACGTTTTTGAGAAAAAGAATGCAGATATTCTTCCTGAGCATCACCCATATGATTGTTCAATCGACCTCAAAGAAGGAACTCAGCCACCATTTGGACCAATTTACAGTTTATCGCAAGATGAGATGGCTGAACTCAAGACATATATTGACGAGAATTTAGCGAAGAATTTCATACGCCAATCAAAATCTCCAGCAGGAGCTCCAATTCTATTTGTAAAGAAAAAAGATGGATCTTTACGAATGTGTGTTGATTATCGAGGACTCAACAAGATCACAATGAAGAACAGGTATCCATTACCTTTGATATCAAGACTCCTTGACCAGTTGTATCAAGCTAAGATCTATACAAAAATAGATCTAAGAGGAGCATATAATCTAGTACGGATCAAAGAAGGAGATGAATGAAAGACTGTGTTTTGAACCAGGTATGGACATTTCGAATATAATGTCATGCCCTTTGGACTCACGAATGCACCAGCTACTTTTCAACATCTCATGAATGATATATTTCGTGAATTCTTAGACAATTTTGTCATCTGCTATCTAGACGATATCATGATCTATTCTAAGAACATCGAAGAACATGAAATACCTGTTCGTCAAGTATTACAAAAACTTACAGATGCAGGATTGTACGCCAAGATGGAAAAGTATGTATTTCACACTACTCAAGTTGACTTTTTAGGATACATCATTTCAAATGATGGTCTCATGATGGATTCTAAGAAAGTCCAAACAATCATGGATTGGAAGATTCCAAGGACAGTAAGAGATGTCCAATGTTTCTTGGGATTTGCCAATTACTATCGGATCTTCATCAAAGATTTCTCATGAGTTGCAGCTCCACTTATACGCTTGACTAATAAAGATAAATTCCAATGGAATCAAGAAGTGGAAGCAGCATTTGAAGCCTTGAAGACATCGTTTGTCTCTGCACCAGTCTTATATCGTGTTGACTTTTCCAAGGCATTTTTTATGGAAACAGATGCATCAGATTTTGCCTTGGGTGTAGTTTTATCACAAATGGGAACAGATGACAAACTTCATCCGATAACTTTTCATTCAAGAAAATTCTCAGCAGCCGAGATCAATTATGAGATCCACGATAAAGAACTTCTTGCGATCGTGGATTCCTTTCAAGAATGGCGTCATTATCTAGAAGGCACTTCTAGTCCAGTCACTGTGTATATAGATCACAAGAACCTCGAGTATTTCATGTCAGCACGCATGTTGAATCGTCGTCAAGCTCATTGGAGTATGTCTTTGTCAAGATTCGAGTTCATTATCACTTATCGGCCAGGAAAACAATGAGGTTTGTCTGATGCCCTATCTAGACGTTCTTATTTTGTACCAAAAGAAGGAGATGCAGCTTTTGAGCAACAAAGAACGGTCCTCTTGAAACCGGAGCAATTTCATCTCCGAGCAATGAAATCAACATTGACTATTGATTCAACTTTTCTCAAGCAAATCCAGTCCAGTATGTCCTCAGACCCTCTTGTTTATGATATCGAGAATAATTCTTCTAAGTCTCATGATCCTTCTAAGTTCGAGTTCAAGAATAATCTATTATATTTTGAAGGACGCCTATATGTTCCAGAAGGAGAAGCACGTTTACGTGTTCTTCAAGCACGTCATGACTTTCCAACAGCAGGGCACTTTGGATATAATAAGACTTTGGAACTCATATCAAGAGATTTTTGGTGGCCACAAATGTGGAAGTCAGTCAAAGACTTTGTACAATCATGTGATATTTGTTCAAGATCAAAAATTCCTCGTCATCGACCTTATGAACTTCTTCAGCCATTACATATACCAGAACAACCATGGTCTTCTGTTTCTATGGATTTCATCACAGATCTTCCAAGCTCAAGATCTTATGACTCTATATTTGTGATAGTAGATCGTTTCACCAAGATGGCACATTTTGTGCCATGTACAAAATCTATCACAGGTGAAGAAATAGCTAAGCTTTTCATTGATAATATCTATCGCTATCATGGATTACCTAAAGATATCATATCAGATAGGGGAACTCAATTTGTGTCAAGATTTTGGAGGACCCTTTTCAAGATTTTAAAAGTGGACATAAAGCTATCTTCTGCTTTCCATCCTCAAACTGATGGACAAACAGAGCGCATAAACCAAGTCTTGGAGCAATATTTAAGGTGTACTATCAACTACCAACAAGATGATTGGACAACCCTTCTGCCATTGGCAGAGTTTGCTTATAATAATACGGTACATTCTTCCATGCAACAAACACCTTTCTTTGTCAATTATGGCTATCATCCACGACTTGATACTTTTGATTTTTCAAAAGTTGATAATCTTGCAGCAGAAGATATGGCAAATCGGTTGTCAGAGTTACATGCAATAATGAAGACGCAATTGAAGGAAGCTCAAGAACGACAAAAGATAAAAGCAGATCTATATCGTAAAGACCAACCACAAATCAACGTGGGTGATAAGGTATGGCTACTTCGTCGCAATATCAAGACTACTCGACCTTGTGATAAGTTGGACTATCGTAGGCTTGGCCCCTTTTCTGTTTGTGAACAGATCAACCCAGTTGCATATCGGTTACATCTACCGGAGTCAATGAAGATCCATCCTGTATTCCACGAGTCTCTTCTTGAACCATATAAGACAGTGGATATACAAGGAAGAAGACAAATGCCACCGCCTCCTATAGAAGTAGATAATAATGAAGAATTTGAGGTGGAAGAGATATTAGACTCAAGGCGGCACCGAAATAAGCTGGAATATCTTGTTCATTGGCGCGGATATGATATTAGTGAACGCACATGGGAGCCATCCAGGAATCTAGCAAATGCATCAGCTAAAGTCAAAGTTTTTCATCAACGACATCCATCAAAACCAAGATGAAAATCTCTCTTATAAAAGAGACAAGATTGAGGCAAGATAACATTCAATTTCCTATCCTTGTTTGTAACTTCTTTGCATTTGTGATGCTAATTAGATAGAGAGCCAACAACCAGCGGATTCAACTCAAGAACCTTTGTTTGCTGACCTGTCGGACGAGACATTACAATTGTCACAACCTTCAAGACGACGCAATCGAGATGAAGATCTTCAAGAACGACATGTTCTTCCTCGAATAGATGGTGAGATACAACGCGTTTGGTATCCTGATTTGGGAAGGGACTCTCGATGTTTGGTGATTTTGCTAGAGGTAGGAACAACTCCTGATGGTGTTCCGAATATTCTATTCGAAGGAAGTTACGAAGGCCTCAACAATGATCAAATAACTGGGTGGTCTTCCCGCCCTGGTATGGGACACTACCGATGGTTGAGAGGCCCTATCAATCATCTTCGAAGAGAACAGAGATCAGAGTATGTGACGAATATAATTCGTCGTATCATAGATTTCCTCAACATATGATGACCGCTCCTCGTGGAACTCGTCTCTAGAAGGGGGGGTAATGTCACGGCCATAATCATGTAAGCTAATAATTACATATAGAAATAGGTAGAAGTAAGTAAAAGTAGATAAAAGTAAGTTAATTCTATAATATTTAATATAGAAGCTTCTTAGAAACTTTCTAGACGCTGCTTTGACTTCATAGGTGTCTTTTATTGACTTTTTGGATTAGAAACGTGGTCAACAAGTTGGCCATGTGCCACACATGTTGTTAGCTTGAAGATCAAGCTAACTATGTGGCCCACACGTAGAAAAACTTGCCTTGTAAGTCAAGGCATGTGTCCTATAAAGTCAACACATATTGGAGGTCCTATAGAATGTCGCCACGTAGCCCCTAATTAGATAGTATATATAGAGACAAGAGTGAAGGCTTCTTCACTCTTGTCAACTCCTTTCTTGCTTCTAGTCTAGTTTCAAGGGTCTCTAGTTTTCTTATCTTTTGGCAATAGCCATTCTAATTTCTCTTTTCAATATACATACTTATTATTCATATTTTGTTACTTTTCTTTGAGTGAAGGCTTACTTGTTTGAACTGTTTTTTCATCGAGTTCTTGTCCTTGACAGTAGGTGACAAGATATGATTATTCTATTGTATTTTCAAGAGTACTTGTCCTTGTGACAAGTTGGACTACCATAAGCTTGGATCTTTTTCTATTAATGAATAAGTCAAATATTATTGCTTATTGATTATATCTATTGGAGTCTGTGAAGATCCATTTTATATTTCATATATCTTTTCTTGAGCCATATAAGATAATTAATATCTAGGAAAGAAGAAAAATGCTACATCATCCTATAGAAGTGGATAATAATCAAGAATTTAAAGTACAAGAAGTCATGAATTCAAGGCATTATCAAAATAAATTAGAGTATCTTATTCACTAGTATAAATATGATATTAATGAATGCACATGGAAGCTAACAATAAATCTTGCAAATACAACAAAGAGAATTGAGACTTTTTATTGACAACATGTATCAAAATTAAGATGAAAAATAATAAATCTTTGCTATAAGAGAAATAAAATCTAGAAGGGATAGCATTCTATTTTCTACTCTTTTTTGGTACTTTTGTACATTTGTAATACTAAAGAGATGAAAAACCAATAACTAACAGATTTAACTCAAGAGCAATCACTTCCTAACTTACTAGATGAAATATTGTAATTGATACAACCTTCAAGATGATGTAATTGAGATGAAGGTTTTTAAGAATGACACATCCTTCCTCAAATAGATAGTAAGATATAATATATTTGGTATCACGACCTTGAAAGAGACTCCTAATGTTTGGTGATTTTATTAGAGGTTGGAACGACTCCTAACAATATTTCAAATATTTTCTTTGAAGAAAGTTACAAAGGCTCCAAAAATGATCAAATAAGAAGGTGGTCTTTTTGTCATAGTATGGGAGACTATCAATGGCTAAGATGAGTTATCAATTATTTTTGAATAGAACAAAGATCAAAGTATGTCGCAAATATAATTTGCCGCATGTTAAATTTTTTTAATATATAATGATCACTCTTTATGAAATTTGTTCCTAGAATAGAGGGTAATTATATATATATATATATATATATATATATTTATTAATATATTTATTAATATATTTATTTATATGATTAAATAGAAATAGATAAAAGTAAATTTATTTCATAATATTTTTTAAAGTAGCTTCTTAAAATCTTTATAGATGCTATTTTGACTTTACATATATTTGTAGTTGATTGATAGGATAAAAACTTAGTCAATAAGATAACCACATATTGATAGCTTATAGAACAAGCTAATTATGTGGCGTACATATAGAAAACTTGCCTTGTAAGTTAAGATATGTGTCTTGAAAAGTCAACATATTTTGGAGGTCCTATAGGATATCTCCACATAGCTCTTAATTAAGAGTATATATGGAAGCAAGAATGAAGCCTTCTTCATTCTTGTCAATGCCTTTTTAGTCCTTAGTTTTATTTCAAGGCTTTTTAGTCTTCTTGTTTTTGGCAATAGCCATTCTAGTTTAATACTATATCATCTTTGCGTGACTTTCTAGTTTTATTAAAAGACACAAGAGTGTATTGAAGTTTTTTTTCTTCAAGATTTATTTCATTAATAATTTTCAATATCAATTATAAAAATAATATTTTTATGCCTAATAAAAAAGTCAATAATAAAGTCCAATACATATGGTAAGAAGTTGTGCAATTAAGAAAAGAAAATTGATCAACTTCATATTGAATTTAAAGATTCTTGCTACTACAAGTACATAAGAGGCAAGGATCAATATGTAACATGGATATATGAATTTATTCTAATAAATACCTATATAATTAGGTAGAAGTAGATAAAAGTAGATTAATTTCATAACATCTTCTTGAGAAGCATTTTAGAAGCATTATAAATACAGTTTTGACTTTACACATATTTCTAGTTGATTGATAGGTTAGAAATTTAGTCAAAAAATTAACCACATATCACATATATTAATAGCCCATGGAATAAGTTATTTATATGGTACATACATAGAAAACTTACCTTATAAGTTAAGATATATATCTTGTAAAGTGAATGTGTGTTGAAAATCCTATAGAATATTGTCATGTAGCTCTTAGTTAGATAGTATATATAGAGAGAAGAGTGAAGCCTTTTTCACTCTTGTCAATGCCTTTCTAATCTTTAGTCTTATTTTAAGACTTTCTAGTCTTCTTGTCTTCTTGTCTTTGACAATAGCCATTTTAATTCTATGTATTACCATCTTTGAGTGATTATTTAATCTTTTTAAGTGATAGAAAAATATCTTAATCTTTCAATTCTTCAAGATTCATGTCTTTGATAGTTTGATAAGAATACTAATTTTATTTTCCTTGTCTTATTTTAGAAATAAGTGGATTATCTCATTTCTATTATTTTATTTTCAAAGATGCAAATTTTCTATCTTTAAATAAATAATTTAATTTTCGAATATTATTTTTTTCTTAAAAAAGTAGATTATCTTTTATTATAAAAAATTTCATTTGATATAAAAAATTATAAATTATCCTTATATAATTTATTTTTTTGAATTTATAGAAGAAAAGATTATGGATACTTTTCTCAATAGAAATAAAAATAGATTTGTAACTATTATGGATCTTCACAAACTTGTTAATATTCTAAGAGT
This sequence comes from Physcomitrium patens, assembly GCF_059467195.1. NCBI lineage: Eukaryota > Viridiplantae > Streptophyta > Bryopsida > Funariales > Funariaceae > Physcomitrium > Physcomitrium patens. The sequence goes on along the minus strand of NC_143431.1, from coordinate 13,112,179 downwards.
AAAAATCTCATGTATTTTCAACATAAACTATAGAAATACTATTCCTATACCTATGAAAGAAGTCAACAATAAAGTTCAAAATCTATGCCATGAAGTTATACAATTAAGAAAAGTAAGTAAATCAAGTTTATAATTAAATTTGAGAAGTCTTGCTACAACAAATATAAGAGAAAAAGGATACATATGCTTGAGAAGTTTGATGGAATAAGATCATAGTTTTGAGAGTTTCTACAATAAATAAAATTCTATCTAAGGTTGCATGATTTTCAATACTTTATTGGATTTATTCAAGTTAGATTCATTGGAGCACTTTTCTTTGAAAGTATTTTTTTTTAGTTTTCACCTTTAATAGAAAAAAATTCAAAAATATTATATAATTTGAATTCATTCTTGAAAGTATTTATGGCTATATTTAGAAAAAATAATTAAAAAAAGATTATAAAAATCAAGCTTATATCTTTACAACAAGGATTATGTTCAATAATCTCATATATTGTTGAATTCCAAAATCTTGCTTGTCACAAGGATTGGAATGACAAAGCCCTTATCAATCAATTTTGATATGGATTGAAAGATAATTTCAAAGATTTATTATTGACAGTATCAAGAGTAAATTCATTGGAGTAATTTATTACTCAAGCCATTGCATGCGACAATCAACTCTTTGAAAGATGCCAAGAACAAAGATTTGGTTGGAGAGGTTCAAGTCAAGCTATAGCAATATCTTCTAAATTTTTGAAAGCTTTTTTGTCAATGCCAAAGCCAATACAAATTGGCATAGTATGTTTTAAATTTTTTATTAAATAAAATAAGTTTTATTTTCATCAAAAAGATTTGTATTTATATTGTAGAGAATCCAAATATACTAAATATTATCTAAAAAAATAACACGATCACAAAATGAAAAACATGGTTGCCGAAAAGAACAATGTATTGAAAAATAAGTTTGTTAAGTTACAATAGAGACTAAGCAGTTGAAATCTTACATAACACCTAATAAAGATCTTATTCTCTCTTCAAATCCCTCACCTAATTTTACAATAGAAGTTTATTTAGGACCAAAAAATTATAAAGTCTTAGCCTTATTATGTTCAAGAATCTCAACTTGTTTTCATAGATAAAGACTTTGTCAAAAAACAAGAAATATCTTTAATTAAAAGAACCAAATTTATAAATGTAGAAATATTAGATGGTCATTCATTATTTTTTAGAGATGTTATATATGAAAATTTTCTTTTAGATATAAAAATTAATAGTCATAATAATTTAATAATATTTAATATCATTAGAACTTATTTTAATTCACTTATTTTAAGATTATTATAATTAAAAAAATATAATCCTTGAATAGACTAGATTTCTTATAATCTTGATTTTTTATGTAGTTTAACTTAAGATTCTATTCGGCTAATAAAAATCTATAAGACCAATATATCCAAATTATTATTAATAGATACAAGAGCTTTTATACATGCTACAAAAGAAGTGTCAACTTTTGCTATATATGCCACACTTATTTTTGATAGAAAAAAGATTTTAAATGGAATTTCAAGAAAATATTAAGTTTATTAAGATATTTTTGAAAAAAAAATATAAATATTCTTCCAAAGCAATGTCTCTATAATTTTTTCATTATTCTTCTATCAAAAAATAATTCTCATGAAGTCAAAATATTTTCATCTTTGTATTCTCAAATTGATCGACAAAAAAAATAAGTGAATTAAGTTTTGGAATAATATTTGAGGTATACTATCAACTATCATCAAGATAATTGGATAGTTCTTTTGCCATTGGCAAATTTTGCATATAATAATTTAGTACATTTTTCTATACAATTAACAATTTTTTTACTAATTATGATTATCATCTATATTTTTTACTTTTTAAAAGTTGATTATCCTACAATAAAATATTTGATAAATCAATTTTTAGAACTACATGCAAAAATAAAGGTGCAAGTAAAATAAACTCAAGAATGATAAAAGATCAATGTGGATGCTTATGGCAAAGAATGACCATAATTAATCATAGCTGATAAGGTATGGTTATTTTATCACAATACTAATACTACTTGTTCTAGTAACAAGTTATACTATTGTAGGCTTGGATATTTTTCTACTTGTAAACAAGTAAATCATATTGCTTATCAATTACATCTATCAACATCTATAAAGATCCATCTCCTATTCTACATATCTCTTCTTGAGCCATATAAGATAATGAATAGTTTGGTATTGTATTGTAATTTGGCTATCATGTGAAAATAACACTTTTATATATTTAATATATAATTTACTATACAATGTGGTGAGAGCCATGTTATTAGATTTAAGTTTATTACAAAATGTGATTAGATTATTATTTTGAAGTAATTAGTCTAAAAAGGCTATTATTGAGGTTAATTTTTATATTAATAATAGTTTTTATATATTTAGATCCATCTTTATTAGACATTGGTGATTCTTCAAATCTTATTTTGTTTCTTTTATTTGGTGTTTAGAACACATACTATCTAAAATTTATTAGAAAAAAAATTAGACGAAGATTTTGGCATTGAAAAGAGTAGTTAGGACATCTATATGAAAGAATGGAGATGGATAATAAAAATCTCTATTCCTATTGGCTAAAATTCATATCCAATAGGCTCTAGGGAGGTTGTCTAAGGCCTTATTAAGAATTAGGGTTATTCTTTCAAAGACATTCAAATATTAGAGGCTAAAGTTAAGAAGTTTAAGATTTGAATATAGTTTTGGTGTATAATTTATGCAATTTGAAGCTTAGTTTTTATGAAGGGGATATAAGTACTTTAAATCAAGGTATTGATTTTGTACCTATCATCACTCAATGGGGCATAACACATGTATATGGAAAGCAATAAAAGATTGATAATTGAAATTAGAAAAAGTACTATTTTGGCTATATTTTAAATATATTTCTTGATGAATTTTAAATTAAAATAAAAAAAGACATTAGTTTCAACAATCTCTAATTTTCTTGTCTTTTTGCAATAGCAAATTTAGTTTCTTTTTAATATATATATTTTTTTATTTCTATTTTTTCATCTTTTTTTTAAAAAATCTTATTTTTTCACTTGCCTTCATTGAATTCTTATCTATAACATCCTTTCAAAAATTAATAATATTTCATAGCAGAGCAAAAAGACCATCATATTATTTGGATATTTTTAAAATATTTTTAATTTTTTAAAATAAAAAATAAAAAATACTATTAGAAGTGGTTGCTACTAACAATAATTTTATCAAACATTAAGATTTTCTTCCAAATTGAAAATATCAAATAAGTTATATTGTACTAAATATTAAAAAAAGAATATATCATTTTTAAAGGCCTTCATGTCTATTACATTGTTTTAAAGGCTATAACAATTTCAGTGACACATTTATTTTAATTTCAATGACACCTAGCTCTTAGTTACATAATATTTATGAAGGCAAGAGTAAGACCTTCTTCACTCTTATCTACTTCTTTCTAGCTTTGAGTCTAATTTCAAGAATTTCTTAGTTTTTAGTCTTTGGTAATAGTCATTATAGTTTTTTCTTGCATATATATATATATATATATATATATATATATATATTATTTTTTTTTTTGAAAAATATATCACTTGATTATTTACATTCTTTAAATTCTTGTCTATGGTGGATTGATAAAAGTACATTTGGAATATAAGAGCTATGTCTTTTCTTCATTAAAAGTATATTATGCCTTTTTCTTGATAAGATATAAGAATATCGGATGTTGTGGATTATCTACTTCTAAATTGATGTTTTTTTTAGTTTTTTCTTTATGCTTGAGTCTTTTATTCTACTTTTCTTAAATAATATTAGACATATTATTTTCTATTATATTTTATAACAAAGCTTATTGAAATAAAAAATATAATGATACAAATACAAGAGAAAATGAAGAAGTTAATACTTGCAATACATCAACTCAATTTAAGACCACAAGCAGAAATAAAATTAATATAAAATAAATATATAAAGAAGACTAGAGTTACTTCAATATCTATACCAAATTATATTATTTTTTCTATAATAGAACATTATTTAAGCATTAAAGAGCCAAAAATTGTCTTGTTTGAAAAGTTTAATGGCATAAGATCAAAGTTTTGAAGGATCATTCATGAAGTACAACTAATGATTGAATTTTAGCTTCAAAGCTATTTAACTCTCAAATTATAAGTAAATTTTTTTTAATCACTAATTTCATGTTTTTATTGTTATGATTTTTATCATTTTTAAATGTTATAATTTAATATTGGATAATATAAATATTTTTTAGAAAAGTTTTAACTTGTGTATATAGAATATGATGTAATTTATATTTCAACCAATAATATTTATATTTTAAAAAAAACAATCAATTGATAATATTATATGCTTTATAATTTTGATAACTTATGATTGATATCAAGTTGGATGATTTTGCACTCATCAACCAAATTTTCTACAAATTATAATATGAGCTAAAACAAATGAATGTTAAACTTATCTAATTTTTTAACATCAAGTCAAATAATTAACTTTGCTATTAAGTGTGACAAATGGCTTTTTGAATTTTAATTTGAAAGTCACTTATGTAGGCCTCAATATTTTTACAAACAATAAGAATTTCAACATGTTCTTAAAATATAAATTTAAAAGTAGAAGATATATAAATTATCACATTATATTTTAAATTTTTTAATAAGTAAGAAAAGGTTTATTGTCCTCAAGAAAGATTGTACTTATATTATAGAAAATCTAAGGATAAATTGCTCAATATTCTTCAAAGAAGCCAAATAACTATAAGGTAAAGATTATGGCTATCAAAAAGATAATAAGTTGAAAAATAAGTTTATCCAACTACAATAGGAACCATGCAATTAGAATCTTATATACCACCTAATAAAGGTTCCATTCTTTCTTAAGAATCTTCTCATTATTTTATAATAGATGTTTGTTTAGTACCTAAAAATTACAAAGCCTTTATCTTACTAGATTTATAAGTCTCATTTTATTTTTTAGATAAAGAATTTACTAAAAGGCATAAAATAATTTTAATTAAAAAAACTAACTAACTAACTAACTAACTAACTAACTAACTAACTAACTAACTAACTATATATATATATATATATATATATATATATGTCATAGATGGTCATTGATTATCTTTTTAAAATATTATTTATAATATTTTTATATAAATATAATAAAAAATAATTATAACAGCTTTGTAATATTTAATAAAATTAAATCTCTCTTAATCCAATAATTTTAGATTTATTATGACTAAAAAAATATAATCCTTAGATAGATTGAATTTCTTATAATTTTGATTTTTTTCAAAGTATAGTTAAGAGTTTTATTATCCAAATAGAAAGATATAAGTCTAATACAACCAAATCTTATTTTTTTAGATGCAAGAACTTTTATGCATGTTGTAAAAAAATATCACCTTCTATTATTTATGCAATATTTATTTTTAAAATTGAAAAAACTCCAAACAGAATTCTAAGCCAATATTAAGATTATTAATATATATTTTTTTGAAATACAAATATTCTTTTGAAGCATCATTTTTATGATTGTTTAATTTATCTTTAAGAAAAAATTCAACCCACATTTAAACCAATCTATAATTTATTATAAGTTTTTTTGATTGAATTTAATAAATACATTAATAAAAATTTGATAAAGAATTTTACATTCTATTTAAAATTTCTAGCATGAACTCTAATTTTTTTTATAAAAAAAGATGAAGAATCACTAAAAATGTGTAAGTACTATCAAGGATTCAACAAGATTATCATTAAGAATATATACCATTTATCTATGATATCCAAACTTCTTGTTCAATTGAATTAAGTCAAGATATTTATAAAAATAGATCTATAATGAATATATAATTTGATAATTATTAAAAAAAGAAATAAATAAAAAATTATATTTTGAACTAGGTATGAACATTTTAAATATAATGTCATATCTTTTGAACTTATAAATATACTAGCTACTTTTCAACATCTAATAAATGATTTGTTTTGAAATTTTTTAGATTATTTTATTATATTTTATATAGATAATATTTTAATCTAATCTAAGAATATGAAAGAGTATGAACTTTATATTTTTTGCGTATTACAAAAATTTAGAAATGCCAAGATAGAAAAGTGGATATTTCACTCTATTCAAGTTGATTTTTTAGAATAAATCATTTGAAATAATAGACTTATGATAAATCCGAAGAAAGTTCAAACTTTCATGGATTAAAATATTTTAATAATAATAAGAGACATACAATATTTTTTGAGATTTTTCAATTACTATTGGATTTTTATCAAGAATTTTTTTAGAGTTTTAATTCTACTTATACGTTTGATTTATAAAGACAAACTTAAATAAAATGAAGAAATTAAAAGAGCATTGAAAGTTTTGAAAAAGAAATATTTTTATACTAATTTCATCTTATATAAATTTTTTTAAAGTATTTTTTTATGGAAATAGACATAAAATAATTACTTTATATCAATAAAATTTTAAAAAACCAAAATCAACTATAAGATCTACAATAAAGAACTTCTTGTTATTATAGATTCATTTTAAGAATAAAATTATTATATAAAAGATGCTTCTAATTATCATAGATATACATATTTATTTAAATAAGAAATATTAGGTAGAAGATAAATACAAGTAAATTTGATATTATCTTATAATAAAGCTTCTTAGAAGCTTAATAGTTGTATACTTGACTTTAGATGTATTTGTAGTTGATTGATAGATTAAAAACTTAGCCAAAAAATTAGCCATGTGATGCACATGTTGATAGATTGTAGTACAAGATAATTTTGTGGTGCACATATAAGAAACTTATTTTGTAAGTTAAATACATATCTTGAAAATTGGACATGTATCAAAGATCTTATAGAACATCACCACATAGCTCCTAGTTAGATAATATATATAGAAGCAAGAATGAAGCCTTCTTCATTCTTGCCAACAACTTTCTAATCTTTTTATCTTTGGCAATAGCCATCTTAATTTAATATTATACTACCTTTGAGTAATTTCTTAGTCTTTTTCAGTGACACAAGAGTGCATTGATCTTTTAATTCTTTGAGATTCTTCTCTTTGAAGTTTTGATAAAAGAGCTAATTTATTATTCTTATTTTATTTTTAGAAATGAGTGGATTATTATATTTCTATTATTATATTTTAAAAGCTACAAATATTCTACCATTTAATTTTTTAACACTCATTTCTTTCTTAAAAAGAGTGAATTATTCCTCTTTGTGAAAATTTTTATTTGATATTAGAGGTTGCAAATTAGTTTCATTTAATTTGACTTGTGGATTTTTTTAAATTTTCTATAGGAATAAACATTATAAATGCTACTTTTGGAAGAAGTGAAAATAAATTTATAACTATTGCAAATCTTCATGAACTTTTTAATATTTTTAAGATAGAAATTTCATGTATTTCTAATATCAATCAAAGAGATAGTATTCCTGTATCCATGGAAGAAGTCAATAATGAAGTCAAAGGTCTATGCCAAGAAGTTGTGCAATTAAAAGAAGAAAATAGATCAAATTCATAATTGAATCCAAAGAATCTCATTACTATAAGTATGAGAGAAACAAGAATAAGTATGCTAGAAAAATTTGATAGAATAAGATCAAAGTTTGAAGGATTTTTATAATAAGTGAAGCTCTATATGAAGTTATATTCTCAATACTTTGATAGAATTTCTTAAGTTGGATTCATAAGTATATTACTATCTAGGATTACCTTTTTCTTCTATTTCTAACTTTGATAAAAAAATATTAACATTTGAATGATTTGAATTCATACTTTGAAGTCTTTATCGCTACATTTGAAAATAGTTATTAAAAAAAGATAGTAGAGACTAGACTCATATTTTTATGACAAGGATTATATTCAACTACCGCATATATTGTTGAATTCTAAAACCTTGCTTGTAACATAGATTAAAATAATAAAATCCTTATCAATCAATTTTAGTATGAATTAAAAGATAACGTCAAAGACTTACTATTGATAATGCCAAAAGTAGATTCATTGGATGAATTTATTGCTCAAGCTATTTCATGTAATAATTGATTCTTTGAAAGATGTGAAAAAAAAATATTTTGTTAGAAAAGTGTAAGTTAAGTCATGATAATAACTAAGTTTATAGAAGTTTATTCATCAAGACCAAAACCTATGCAAATTAATATAATACATTTAAAATTTATTACTAAATAAGAAAAGATTTGATGCCATTAAAAAGATTTATACTTATATTGTGAAGAACTTAAGTAAACTACTTAATATTATCCAAAAAAATAATACAACTACAAAATAAGGAGTATGGTTGCCAAAAAAAGATGATGTATTAAAAAACTAGTTTTTATAACTATAATATAGACCATATGACTAGAATTTCGTATAATATTTAATAAAAGTCTTATTTTCTCTTTAAATTCTTCACCTTGCTCTTTAAGGATCAAAAAATCACAAAATCTTTGTCTTATTAGATTAAGGAGCTTCAGCATGTTTTATAGATAAAGACTTTATTAAAATCCATATATGTAGAAGTAATAGATGATCATTTTTTATCTTCCAAAGATATTATCTATAAAATTTTTCCTTTAGATGTAACAATTAATAGTCATAATAGCTCAGTAATATTTAATGTGATTAAAACTTCTTCCAATCTAATTATTTAGGATTATTATGGCTAAAGAAGTATAATCCTCAAATAGATTGGATTTCTTATAACCTTGATTATTTCTATATTTTAATAAAAGATTTTTTAAATCAAATAGAAATCTATAAGTTTAATATAACCAAATCCTTATTGATAGATGCAAGAACTTTTATGCATGTTGTAAAACTAGAGCTATCTTTTGTTATATATGCCGTATCAAATTTTTATGGTAAAAATATTATAATTGATATTCTAAGTCAAGACTAAGATTATTAAGATATTTTTGAGAAAAAAATTACAAATATACTTCCAAAGCATCATTCATATGATTTTTTAATTGATCTTTTAGAAAAAGCTCAATTGCTATTTAGACCAATAGATAGCTTATAGTAAAACAAGTTAGTTGCACTCAAAGAATAAATTGACAAAAACTTGGCTAAAAACTTCATATGCCATTTAAAATCTCTACCAAGTACTCTCATCTTATTTAAGAAGAAGAAAGACAAATCATTATAGATGTATGTAGACTATCAAGGGCTCAAGAAGATCACCATTAAGAATAGATATTCTTTATTTTTGGTTTCAAGTCTACTTGAATAATTCAATCAAGCTAAGATCTATACAAAAATAATATAATATGTAATAAAATAGGAAATAAATGGAAGATTGTAATTCAAACTAGATATAGTATTTTGAATATAATATCATGATTTTTGGACTTATAAATACACTAGCTACTTTTCAACATCTAATAAACTATAATTTTAAAGAATTTTTTTCATGATTTTTTTTTTTTTATCTAAACAATATTTTTATCTATTTTAACAAGATTAGAAAGTATGAATTTCATATTTTTTTATATGTTATAAAAATTTAAAGATACAAGATTATAAGCTAAGATAGAAAAGTTTTTATTTTATATTACTTAAGTTGATTTTTTAAGACACATTATTTCAAATGATGGCCTTATAATGGATTCTAAAAAATTCCAAACTATCATCAATTAAAAGGCTCAAAAAATAATAAAGGATATTCAATGTTTTCTGAAATTTTCTTATTATTATTAAATCTTCATTAAGAACTTTTCTTAAATTGTGACTCTTCTTACACATCTGACATGTAAAAACAAACTTAAGTAGATCAAAGAAGTTGAAGGATCATTTGAAGTTTTAAAGACAACTTTCATTTTTGTACCAATTTTATATTGCATGTACTTTTTTAAGATATTTTTAATAGAAATAAATACTTTAGACTTTTTTTTAAGAGCAATATTATTGCAAATAGGAACAAATGAAAAAATTCATCTAATTGATTTTTATTCTAAAAAATATTTTATAGATGCAATCAATTGTAAGTTTTATTATCAAAAACTATTTTTAGATATTTTTATCAATTATAGTTATTTTCTATAATTTTATAATTTTGAATTTTTAAAATTGATAATTTTGTGGCAAATTATTTGTTAGAGCTACATACAATAATAAAGGTACAACTAAAAGATGCTTAAGAATGACAAAAGTTCAATGTGGATATTTATTGCAAGAAATAGCTTCAATTCCATGTCAGCAACAAGATATGATTGCTTCATCATAATATCAAGACTATTTGTCTTTGTAACAAGTTGGATTATCATAGATTTGGATTAATTTATATATGTCAAAAGATTTATCTAGTTGCTTATCAATTGAACGTACTTAAATCTATGAAGATCCATCACATGTTCTATGAGTCTCTTTTTGAGCTATACAAGATAATAGATATACTAAGAAGAAAATTTATGTAGTAATAAAGTTATTAAGAAAAGGCAAAATAAAATATTTTAACATAAATAAATTTAATTAAAAAGATATAATAAAAAAATATAAATAAAAAATAAAGAGGTAGTAAAATCTAATAATATTAAAAGTATTTTTTATAAAAATAGATTCTACTTATTTTGTATGGTTATAAATAAAAAAAAGATAGATTAAAAAAATAATGAATATAAGCATATGTAGGAAAAAATTAGAAATTGATTTGAGTAAAAATTATTTCAAGAAAATAAAAATTGATACTTTAAGAGAATTTACTGTCAATCAAGATTGAAATTAGATCCCAAACTACAAAATCAAGTACCTACATTGTTTTCAAGGTTCATAAGTAAATTAAAGAGTGGAATTTGAGAGAAAATTAGGTTAGGATTTTTTGAGCATTTATTTTATTGGATTTGGGTTTGTAATGATATTATAAGAGCTCCACAAGTTTAGGGTTGTTTTGGATGATTCTAGTTTTTATGAAAGATACTTATAGGAAGAATTTATATCTATTGTAGTTAAACTTCATCTATAATCATCTTTATTTATTTATTTATTTATTTTATCTAACTAAATCTTAGATTCTTCTTATTTTAGCCGCTACTTAAAACCATAGCTGCGACATTAATAATTTATCTTCATTCTTTTAATCTTTTTTGACCATTAATAATTTATCTAAGATAATTATATCTTAATCTTATTTTAATACTTCTAATTTGCTATTGTTTAAAAGCTTTTAAATCTAGTACCTTTGAAAATTTTACTAGTATTTTTTTTAACAAATTAGTAAGCACATCTTCCATTGCACAATACTTCATATCAATCACTTCTATTTCAATCATTTTCTTTTTAAGTGATTTTGAATGTCAATGTCTTTAATTCTTAAGTGATGCTTTAGATACTTTGCAAAAAAAAGATATTATTGATTATCAGACTTCATTGGAGTTGCTTCTAATTATATAATTTTAATATCTTAAGTTTATCTTAGGCAAATTGCTTCCAATGTAGACTTTATAATTATTGGCTATCTCTTGCAATTTCATGAAATTGCTTCTATTCTAAAAAAGAACACATATTCTATTGTTGACCTATTATCATTTGTATTTTTAGCTCAATCCGCATCACAATAACTATGCAATGTAATATTATTTACTTCTAGATACAATTCGAAGTTCAAAGTACTTTTCAAGTACCTCATAATCTTCTTGATGGTTATTCAATGGATTGATTTGGCTTTTGACATGTATCAATTTATAATATTCATTGCATATATAAGATCCATCCTTGTACCAACCATTGCATATATAAATGAGTCTATTATTACCTTATATAGAATATCTTTTATTTCATCTTCAACTTTAGTAAATTCCTCATCTGTGAGCTTCATCAACTCCAAATTGATCTTCAAAGGTATTCCAATGAGCTTGCATTCTTTTTTATTGAATTATTTCAATACCTCTTTAATGTGCTTACTTTGGCTCATTATAATAGTCTTATTACAATGATTTTTTACAAACTCCACTCTTAAATAATAATGGAGCTCTTTCAAATCACTCATTTCATACTCTTTTTTTAATTTTGCCTTCAATCAATTTATTTTTTTATAGTATTATTTAATATTATTAAATCATTAATATAAAAAATGATAATCAATATAAACTCATTTGATTGCATCACATACAAGGAATCATCAATCTTATTCCTTATAATTCCTTCATTCACAAAGAATATATTAATATCTTACTACTATATCTTTAATGATTGTTTTAGTCCATATAAGAATTTCTTCAACTTACAAACAAGGTTTTGTTTGTTTTTTTTAATAAATCCTTGAAGTTGATCTATATAGATGTCTTCTTTTAATTTTTTAATCAAAAAAGCCGTCTTCACATCCATTTGATGCATCTCAAAGTCTATTATTGCTTCAATTATCATAATAGTTTTAATGATAGTAAATTTTGCCACAAGAAAAAATATTTCATTAAATCAACACCAATAACTTATAAGTAGTCTTTGGCAACTAATCTTACCTAATATCTTATAATATTATCTATTGTATCTCTTTTGGTTCTAAATATCCACTTACAACCAATTGAAGATTAATTTGATAGAAGTTGAATTAATTTCCATGTTCTATTATTCATAAATGATTTATATTATTTTTTTCATAGTCTTCTTCTACTTCATAGCATCTATGGACTTCATTGCATCATAAAAATTGAATGGATCAACAAAAAGTACTACATTGGCATATGCTTCACTTACTTGAAAAAAGATGTGATTCTTCTACCATTCATCACATGGTCTTCTTTCTCTCAAAAAATATCTCATTTCATTTGAAGAAGATTCATCTTGTTTCATTCCATGCTCTCTTCTAAATTTCTTCTTTCTTAAAGCTTGTCTTTTCTTATTTAAAGATTGGTACTTTTTATCATCATCATCATCATCAGCATCATCATCATCATCATCAGCATCATCATCATCATAATCTTCAACATCTTCATTGCTAGTCCTAAGAATTGTAGAGGCCTTTTTAATTTTATTCATTGACTTTTCACCTTCATTCATATCTTTATCATCTTCATTTTCATTATTTTCTTCTTCTCTCTTTGTTGAATTTGAAGATATATCTACAAATACACCATTATTTTCACCTATATACATTTTTAAGTACTCACAAGCATTCTTATATTTCAAAAATTCTATATCACAACTTTTGATGATTTTCTTGGCATTCAAATACATTAGCCTATATACCTTAGTATCTTTACAATATCCAACAAATATATATTTTGTACCTTTTGTATCAAGTTTGGACTTCATACAATCTAATAGCTTTGCATAAGCAATGTATTCAAAAGTATTTATGTATGATATATAAAGTTTCTTCCTACTCCATATTTCTTTTGGAGTCATTGATAGAAGAACACTTAGAAGGTACCTATTCCTTATATATATCATATTCACAAGAGCTTCTGTTTAAAACTTATATTCAAGGTATTGAATGTGTAATATACTCCTTGCCATCTTTACAATGGTTTAATTTTCTCTTTGTGAGTGTAAAATTCACTCCTCAATCTCAATTAAAATATGGCATCAATTTAGAGTTATATGTAATTGGTGGTATGAATTGAAGTATACAATTGGCAAAAAATTAAAGAAGAAAAACCACAATACAAGTGAATAAAATGAAATCTAGTAATTACAACATCCAAAACTAAGTCACAATCTGTTCACTATATTTTCACCTAATAAAAAATAAAAGTGAAAAATAAAAATTATACTTTTAGATAGTTGATTTTATTATCTTTCTAATGACATAAGAAACATATAAATCCGAATTATTATAAGTAAGTTATGAAGTTTTAAAAATAAAAAGTAAATAATTAAAAATTAAAGTGAAAATGTTTTATCTTAAAGATAACTTACTTATAGATCAAGAGTTTGAGCGTCAACAAGGCTCACATGTAGTGTATAAGAGTGTCTAAGAGAGGCTACAAGCCCTTAATCTTATCTTTCTAACTACTTTCAAGGTGCTATAATCTATATGGAACTTGTGCACCCCCTTCTTACAAGGACTATACTAGCTGATAGTCCTCCTATTTTCTACTAGAAGGACCAATATTTTTGCATTTTTGACCTCGCCAAGATGTTCAAAAATATCCAATTAGTCTAAGAACCATGCATGACCTTTAAATCTTGCTTCATTTCTTCATAAAGGCTCCCAAAGTGATAAAACTCATTTTTACCAAGAACTTAAAAATTTCTCTAAAAAATCCTAAAAAATACTATATAAATTCTAAATAAATTCTGAAAAATCCTATAATATTTTTATAATGCTAATATCCATTTAAGACTATATTTTTCTAACTTTTATTTTTGATAATAATAAAAATAAATTTGAATCTACTATAAATCTTATTTTTTATATCAATAACTAAAATGACATGAGATTATTTTTCATGCTTCTTCTAACTACTAACATTTAAAGTTTTTATAAGTAATATTGTTGGAATAGAGAGAATTTTCCTCAAGAAAGCATTGAGCTCGTGGTAGTCACTAAATACTTAATTAAGTCTTGAGATAAGAAAGACCAAGTTTATATATAAAATTTTCCTTTTTGAGCAATCACACAAAATATATAAGCCTCAAGTAACCAACAATATCCAAAATATGATAAAATGCTCTAAAACCTTGTATATCCTCATGAAGAATTTTTTTTGAATTTCAACACCTCATATCTTCTAATTTATTTGTCCAAAAAAACTCAAATTTAATATAAGGTACTGATTTATTCTTATTAACTTCTACAATAAATTTCAACTACAAATTTGTTGCAGAACTTGAGATATCTTGAAAATCCTAACAACCACTTAAAACCCTTGACTTTATACACCTACATGCAATTTTCTTCATATCTCACAAAATATAATCTCAAATGCCACAAAATTTGTATGTATAGCTTTTTAATACAAAATGTTACATTTTTCAAAAATTTTAAACTAAAAATTTGTCTGAAAACTCAAGTTATGGCTCCAACCATTACTATAAATGAAACCGTTCTTTTATTGCCTTTGATTTGGAAACCCTACCTTCAATTCCATATAATTCCTTTACATGAACTCCAAAAATAACATTTCTTTCATAAAAATGTAGGCCTTGAAATCACCATTTCATCCACACCTTCCAATCTTCAAAAGCTACCATATAATTCTTCATATCCTCAAAAAAATAACAATATATCTTAAATTAACATCTTAACTTCAAACGGCTATATCTTCTTCACCTTAACTCCAAATCTTCTAATTTTTGTACAAAAATTGTAGTCCAAATCCTAAACTTTAAAATCCTTGCTTCTAATTCCCAAATCCTTTCTGTAAAGTTACCAAAATCCTTGTTAAGGTTGTAGGCAGCCTCGTCAAAGCCCATTGGGCATGGTATTCGACCAAGAGAGATGAAGTTCTCTATTTCTTATCTTCATCCGACCATGCCTTACTTTCATCCCTTCCAATTAGCCTTCTTCTAATTTAGATTTTCATCCTTAGGCTTCCACCTTCTCCCAAAGCCTCATACTAAACATTTAGGTCCTATAGTTTTTTTAATGCCAAAATCAAAATAAATAAAAATAAATAAATAAATGAAATAAAATTTCTTATACCAACTCCTTTTAATTTAATCTACTAACCATTTTAATACACATCTAGATTTATTAAAATATAATATATTTTAACTAATTTTTACATACTATAAGCATTTATATTATAGTAGTACATATAGATAAAAGACCAATATAAATATTGGTTTTAATAAATATTTCTTAATATTCAAAAATAAATAAAAATATTAAATCAACAAAGATAATTGCCTCCAAGACTTATTAAGACTCCAATTCCACCACTAACATTCTAATTTTTTATTATTCTAAGGATTTCTATACTATTCATTAAATATTGTGATTTAAAGTATTCTAAATACATATTTTTATCCTTAAACAGTAGGTGAGTCAATTTAATGATTCACACTCTTTCAGTAATTTTATTTTATTGTAGAATGTAAAGAGTAGAGGATTATCTTGCACTACCTTAAATCTTCAAGAAGTCATCAAAATGCTTTAATGAGTACTCACTTCCATTTTTTGTATGCAAGACCTTGATTTTATACTTACAATGTTTTTTCATAAGTGCCTTAAACTCTTTAAACTCCTTAAACTTTAAAAACATTCATTCTTAGATGTGAGGATGAAAATCTACATCTTCCTTAAAAAATCATTAATGAATGTGACAAAGTATCTTGCTCTTCCAATTGACGGTATCTTCATTGGTCTACAAATATTCAAATGCACAATCTTTAATAACTTACTTGTATGTATAGCAACTCCATTTGGAAATGAAGTCATTTTTTATTTATCTTGGATACAATCTTCACAAGTAAGTATCACGGCTTTATAACTAAATTGACTAAGATACAAGCTACTTACCATGGATTAGAGTTCATTCATGCTCTAAGCATTCAAATGACCAAGGTATCAATGTTAAATATAAAATTTTATTTGATCATGTGAAAACTCACCAAATGCGGCCACTTCAATTCCATTCACTTTTTTACACTTACTAAAGTAGAGTTTACTATGTCTGAAGTCCTTAGCAACATCATCTCCATCTAATTTTTTTACAAAACATCCAATCTTATCAAATTGTACCTTACAACCATGTAAAATTAGTTTACTCATCTAAAGGAGGTTTTTTTTAATTTTGAATACATATAAGATATCTTTTAATTTGATCTTCTTGGTTTGTCCTCTCACAACAATTTCTACTATAATAGAGCCTATTTTAATGCCTTATACAATGCCATTGTCTCCCATAAAAATATTTGTTGCTGAAATTTCTTCATAAATGTCAAATGAATACTTGTATAAAGTCATGTGCTTGGTGGCATCCAAATCAACAATCTACTTGGATATGGAAGCTATAGAAGTATCTTTACCTACTATGAATATAAAATCATGTCGTCTAAATTATTCATATATATTGTTGGCCTTTTTTCTTTTTTTTTTTTTCTTGTAGGAATTTCATACAAAGTAATATAATTTTCTACAAATGAAGTAAATTCTCATATTATCACATTGATTAGAGTAGCTTTCCTTGCCTTGTCAATAAAAGAGAGCCAAATCTTTACTTTGAAGCTTTTTCTCTTTTTTTTTGATTACTTCATAGGCAAGTCTTACCATCACAAAGTTGATTATAAGTTTGTTCAATTTAATGGACTCCAATACTATAATGAAGTAATTTTAGGACTCGAGAAGGCTCATAAGTTAGGTCATGACAATATCACTCTTTTCTAAAGGCTTCTCAAAAATTTCCAGTTGATTTGCAAGAGCCTTTATTTTATTAACATGAGCCATGATGTCTTCACTTTCTTCCATCTTACAAATAAAGAATTTATTTCTTCTGTAGATGATGTTGGAAAAGTTCTTACTTTTATATATATTTTAAAGAATCTTCTATGCTTTTGCTAGTCTTTTACAAGAGATAATGTAAAAAAAATTGGCTTCATCCAAATTGGTGGCAATTATGCCAAAAGTATTCTTTTTACATCTTTTGGATTCTTTTTTCTAAATAGCATGTGCATGTATACTTGGAGTGTCTTCACTTTCATCTACAATATTCTAAAGGTCCAAAGTTACCAACAAAAGTTCTATTTTAATCTTTCAATGGTAGAAATTGTTCTTTCTAAACTTCTCAATCACTTTCAAATCTTCACCCTTACTAAAATCCATGTTTAAAAAAAAATCTATTAAAAAAAATAAAAAAAGAATTTCTATGTGCTCAAAATTACAAAATCAATTTGATAGTAGCAAAATCTCAAAATGCCCTCTTATAAACAATAGAGTGCTTTCTCATTCAAATCACTCTCAAATCAAGTTTTTAAGCTTTTAATAAGTATATGCATTCTAAAGAACCTTATTATCAAGATCTCTCATTCATTGAAACTAATTATTTTATAATATATACAAGGTAAGTGAAATAACTTTAACAACCAAAAAAACCACTATTAAGATCTTTCTATAAGGTCTTAAACTCACAATCCTACAAGTTAAGAACTCACCAAACAATATTAGAAATCTATAAGGTCAAAATCAAAACTTTTTCATACTAAGATATAAGTTTAGATCTTATAAATCCTAACATTAGCAAATACCAAAAGATTTATTCTACACAAGTACAACCACTAGAGAATAATATCAACTTACTTGAATGGCACAACAAAGTATATGTAGGCCCATAACCTATTGAAAAAATATAATTAGTAAGACATAAGTAAGTAGAAATCAAAATGGTTGCATATAAGAAAAGTGTGAAATGAGATGCCTCTTTCTTCTAACATCTTTTACTTATAAGAAGAATTTACATCTATTATAGTTAAAATTTATCTATAATCATCTTCATCCATCCAAATTAATGCTAGATTCTTCTTAATTTAGTTACTACATCAAACCTTAGCTAAAATATTAGTAAGTTATTTTTATTTTTTTACTATCTTTTGACCATTAGCAACTTATCTAAAGTAATTGTATCTTATTGTTGTTTTAACAGACTTAAGGCAATACCAAAATATGTTACAATATCTTATTTATTAATATAGATATGATATTGATGCATGCATATGAGAGCCAATTAAAAATCTTACAAATGTAGCAAAAAAAATTTATTATTTTTTATTAATGACATTTATCCAAATCAAGATAAAGTATAAAAAATCTTTGTTATAAAAGAAATGTAGTTCATAAAAGATTGCATTCTATCTTCTATCTTCATTTATAATTTTTATTTATTTGTACTACTAAAGAGATCAAAAATCAACAATCAAAAAATTCAACTTAAGAGCTATCATTTCTTAAGTTATCAAACAAAATATTGCAACTATCACAATCTTTAATTCAATGCAGTAGAGAAGAAGATCCTCAAGAACAACATATTTTTTTTAAAATAAATGGTAAAGTATAACATATTTGGTATTATGATCTTGGAAGAGACTTTCAATACTTTGTGATATTATTAGAGATAGGAATCACTTATAAAGATATTTCAAATATTTTATTTAAAAAAAGTTACAAAGGCTTCAATAATGATTAATAATAGGATGGTATTTTCTTCTTTGATATAAGACATTATCAATGGATGAAAGGATCATTCAATCACCTTCAAAGGAAATAAAGATCAAAGTATGTAGTAAATACAATTTGTTACAATTTAAACTTCTTCAATATATGATTGCCGCTCCTTGTGGAATTCATCACTAAAAGAGAGATAATATCATAGACATACATATTTTTTTAAATAAGATGTATTAGGTAGAAGATAAATATAGATAAATTTGATATTATCTTGTAGAAAAGCTTTATAAAAGCTTTGTAGATGCATATTTGACTTTAAACATGTTTATAATTGATTGATAGATTAAAAACTTGGCCATTTTGTTAATTATATGTTGCATATATTAATAGCTTATAGAAAAAACCAATCATGTAGTGTACATATAGAAAACTTATCTTATAAATTAAATATGTGTCTTTCAAGTTTGACATATATCTGAAGTCTTATAAAACATTATTATATAGCTTCTAGTTAGATAGTATATATAGAAGAAAAAATAAAGCCTTTTTCACTCTTATTAATGAATTTCTAATCTTTAATCTTATTTTAAGACTTTTTAATCTTTTTGTCTTTAGCAATAGCCATTTTAGTTTAATATTATACCACCTTTGAATAATTTTTTAGTCTTTTTGAGTGATACAAAAGTATATCAATCTTTTAGTTCTCTGAGATTCATATCTTTAATACCAATCTAATAATTATTTATAAAAATCACAAGAATTTCAAATATATTATGCTAATACATATTTGAATTGTTGACAAGTTTGATAGAGCATGTCGTTGTTAAGATTTGTATTCAATATTAATAATTAGCTAATAAAAAATAAGATTTTTTAGATATATTTTTTAGATATTTTTATCTTATATCAAGAAAATATAATGTAATATTTAGCTAAACATAAATTATTATATTGAAGCTAGAGCAATTTCATCTTTAAATAGTAAAATCAACATTGATTATTGATTCAACCTTCTTTTATTAAATCCAATTAAGTATGTCTTTAAAATTTTTTGTACATAATATTATAAATTATTCTTTTAAATCTCATGATACTTCCAAATTTTAATTTTAAAATATTTTTTTATTTAGAAGAATACTAAAATATTTCAAAAAATAAAGAATAATTATAAGTTCTTAAAATTGGTCACAATTATGGATATAATAAGATTTTAAAATTATTCTTAAGAGATTTTTGATGGCCTTACATGTGGAAGGTAATTAAAAACCTTGTAAAATCATATTATATTTTTTGAGGATCAAAAACTCCTTGTCATCAATTTTGTAAACTTTTCCAACTACTACCTATACTAGAACAATCATAATCTTCTATTTTTATAGATTTTATTATAAAATTTTTAATCTTAAATTTTATTAATTCTATATTTATACTATTATATTTTTATTAAAATATAATTATTTTTACTAAATAAAAAATCTATTATTATTAAAGAAACTATTAAATTATTAATCTAAAATTAAATTATTAAAGATGGATATATAATTATCTTTGGCTTTTTATCCTCAGAATAATAAAAAAATAAAAGAGATAAATCAAATATTAAAGCAACATCTGAGAAATACCATCATCTACTATCAAGATGTTTGAATAACTCTTTTTTTGTTGGCATAATTTACATATAATAATATGATACATTCATCTATTCTATTATCACCCTTCAATGCAAACTATGGTAATTATCAAATTATAGATAATTTTTATGAAGTATAATTTGATACTTTTGACTTCATAAAAATTAATAATCTTATGATAGAAGATTTTGTAAAACATTCATCAAAGTTACATGTAACAATGAAAGCAAAATTATAAGAAGCTCAAGAACAATAAAAAATCAATATAAATTTTGATTGAAAATTAGCAATAAGATATAGTTGCTCCATCATAATTTAAAGGCTAATTGTCTTTGTGATAAGTTGGATTATTAAAGACTTAGATCATTTCTTATTTGTAAATAGCTTAATTAACTTGTATATCTATCACATTTATTAGATTCTATAAAGTTCCATCTTATGTTTTATATATTTCTTGTTGAATCATGGAAGATAATATATATTCCAAAAAGACAAAAAATGCTATCTTATTCTATAGAAGTAGATAATGATCAACAATTTGACATAGAAGAGGTCTAAGATTTAAGGTGGTGCCAAAATAGGATAGAATATCTTGTATATTGGTACAAATATGATACTAATAAATGAAAATATGAACTAATTAAGAATTATACAAATGCAACAAAGAAGGTTAATACTTTTTATAGATAACATCCATCAAAATTATAATAAAGAGTCAAAAAAATCTTTATTACAAACTAAATCAACTTCAAAAAAGATTATTTTTTATTTCTAATTCTTACATGTGGTCTCTTTATATTTATGGAGCTAAAAAGATAAAAAATCAATAACTAACACATTCAACTTAAGAGCTATTATTTGCAAAGTTATGAAATAAGATATTTCAATTATTACATCTTCAAAGATAACTTAATAAAAATGAAGGCTCTGAAGAACATATTTTTTTTTAAATAAATTACATGATATATTGTGTTTGATATTACAACATTAGAAGAGACTTTTAATATATAATAATATTATTAAAAGTAAAAACTACTTCTAATAATAAAAATAAAATTGAAATAAAAAATATATTGATAAAAATGAGGAAGATCTCACTCTTGCCTTCATATATATTACTTAAGTAAGAAGCAATATGACAAATTATTTTAGATTGTTAAACACATATCTAACTTGTCGAATATGTATTTAAATTTTAAGGCAAGTTTTTAATATGTATGCCATAAGACCAATTTATACTACAAGCAACCTATATATATATATATATATATATATATATATATGATGTGACTAAATTTTAAAACAAATAGTTAACATATGTAATATATGGCAAATTTTTCAACTTGATAATTACCTATAAATACTAATAAAGTCAAATTTTCATTTTTAAAGCTTTTAAGAAGTTTTTTACTAAGAAAATATCAAATTAATTTAATTCTATAGATCTTTTTAGTTGCTAATGTCAATATTGATGTCCATAATATAATTTTAGATTATAATTCTTTAATATAAGTCTTTTGCTACTTACAAATTTTATACCTTATTATAAATTTTTATAGCTATCAAAACTTAAAATTATAAATTTTTAATTCTAATCATTTTAAAAATCTAAATTTCAATATATTTTATAAATAAAGTCCTTACATGATAAGAAAAAAATTTGTACTTTCAAAACAGATCCAACGAATTCTACCAAAGGTTTTTAATAGATAATTATTAGTATCAATAGATATTATTAAAATAATCAAGTAATTTCAAGTATAGTTAAAAAACTGAGTATTTCAAATTACTTTCAATATCTTTTAATATCTTTCAAATCCAATCCTATTTAGTCATCTTGGTTTAAATTGCAAATTTTTAATTTTAATTTAAAAGTATGAAATTTCAAATTAAGCTTTAATCTAAATACTAAAAAATCATCTCTATATTTATTTATTTGAATTAAGGTATTTATACAAATTATATTAGAAAAAAATCTATTAATAATTTATGTGATATCAAGTCTTTAGCAAAATAAAAAATATAGTAGAATTTTAAACCAATATAAATGATGTTGAGATAAATTTAATAAATAAAATGCTAATATATTTCAAAAATAAAAACTTCAATAATATACAATTAATCTCTATGAAAGAATTTAACCATCATTTGAACTAATTCAAAAGTAGTTTCAAAATAAATTTAGTATTATAAAAGAATATGTTAATAAAAATCTTATAAATAAATTTATATAATATTTAAAATCTACTTCAAGTGTGCTAATTTTTTTTCTCAAGAAAAACAATGGATCCTTAAAAATACTTATAGATTAATTTAAATTTAACAAATTATAAATATATGTGTTTAAATGATGGTTTATAAATGGATTCTAAAAATATAAAGACTATTGTATATTGGAAGATATCAAGAATTATATGTAATGTCTAATAATTTTTAGAATTTTGATACTACTATTGGATGTTTATTAAAGATACTTTCAAGTTGTTATTAAACTTATATTATCAACTTTCAAAGACATATTAGAATAAATTAAAGATATAAAAGATATTTTTTATAATATATTATATATAATGCTATATATAATATGTTTCAAGGAACTTGATTATGATTTATAAGACATATTTATAGGAAATATTCATAGTTTTTATGATTTTTATAAATTATAATTGAATAAGAAGTGCCTTCTAGGTAATAATACATTCTTAGAATAAATCTATAATAATAAAAAGGACTTGGTTGTGAAACTTATAATTAATATTAATTTTTGAATTTTTTTAAAAATAAAATGAAATAGAATAAAGTCTATTTTTTGTATCCTTTTTTAATAAAATTATATATTTTTTTAGTATAACACATATTTACATATTTTAAAAGATTAAAAATAATTATGTATACTTCAAAAATAATATAATTTTCTAATAATATGATATTTTGGATATAATATAACTTTAGGATTGTTTTTAGAGATTATTGATGATCTCAAATACAAAAAGTTTTTAAAGATTAAATTTTTTTTTTGCATGATTTGAACTTGAATAAAGACTCTACATCATTGATTCTAAAGACTTTTTAGTCTCTATCTATTTCAAAGCAATTACTGTAATTTTTTTCAATAGATTTTATTACAAGTCTATCAATATTAAATTCTTATAATTCTATTTTGTAATGGTGAATTATTTTCAAAAAATAGCATATTTTGTACCTTATATACAATCTATTGGAAATAAATAAATAATATTTTTATATAATCTTTATTAATATCATGAATTTTCAAATAATATTATATTTGATTACAAATCCTAATTTATATCAAGGTTTTATAGATGCTCTAAAAAATATTAAAAGTAGATATAAAGTTCTTATATGTATTTGAATCTTAATTAATTTTAAAAAATAAAAAATAAAAATAAAAATAAAAATAAAAACACATAAATCAAGTATTAGAAAAATATTTTTAATTCAATTTTGACTATTATAAATTTAATAAAATACCTTTCTAGCCATTAGCAAAAAAAATTATATAATAATATGATTTATTATTTTACTCGAAAAATTCAATTTTTTGCCAAATTATGGATATCATTTATAATTTAGTCATTTTGATTATAAAAAAGTTAAAAATTTAATAATAGATAATGTAGCCTAAAAAATAATAAAAATTTATATTACAATAAAGATACAACTTAATAATATTTAAGACAAAAAAAATTAGTATACATTTTTTTAATTTTTTTAAATTCATTCCAAGTTGTTGATAATATATAATTACTTTTCTGTAATATTAAGACCAATTGACCTTATGAGAAGTAGGATTATTTGGAGACTTGGTCCAATTGTAATCTAAAGAAAAATTAATCGAATTGAATATTGATTACAATGAAAACAATTAACAAGGATTCATCTTGTATTCCATGTGTTTCTTATTAAGTCTTAAATTATAATTAATATATATAAAAGAAAGCAATATGTATCACTTTTGTTTGAAATAGATAACAAATAAGAATTTGAAGTACAAGAAATATTGGATTTTAGGCACCATTTGAATAAATTAAAATATTTTATATATTAGAATAGATATAATACTGATGAGCACAAATAAAAGTCATTTAAGATTCTTGTACGAGTTATCATCTATTTTATATGCTATTAAGTAAAATATCCATGAATATTAATATCACTAAATTATGATGACCTAAAAAATAATCAAGTAAAAAGATGTGACTCTTTAAAATAATAATATATGAAAAATTTAAGTATTTCATATAATATTATATTTATTTGAGAGTCCTAATTTATGTCAAATTTTTAGAGGATGTTCTTTAATTTATTAATATTTGATATTAAATTATGTTTTATTTTTACCCTCAAACTAATTGAAAAATATTAATTTTTAATCTAGTATTAGAAAAATAATTTTAATGCATGATTAACTATCATAAAGATATTTAAACAGCTAACTTGATATTAGAAAAAAGTTAAATAAAAATATAACATATTATTTTATTACAAGGATAAAGTTCATCTATGAATCCAAATTATAAAATGGCCTTGATTAATTATTTTTTATAAATAGTAATGAAGTAAAGAATAAAATCAATTAGAGACAAAAAAATAAGAACAAAAAAAATTAAAAAAATATATTAAATAATTATACACTTTAAAAAATAATCACAATTTTTCCATTAGATTTATATCTTATAAAAAGAAAAATTGAAAATTAGAATAAATATTTTAAATATAATTAATTTTTTATCTTTCAAATAAAATTTAAAAATATTAAAATTTAAATTATATTGAATAATTTATAATGAATTAATAATATAAGATCAAAATAAAAAGGTTTAATAAATAGTTTTTATTTCAAGGATAATTAATTAAGAAATCAAGGATTTGAACCTCACTAAGACTTATAAGAAGTATACATGAGTGTCTCAGAAAGGCCATGAAGTCTCAAGGTCATACTCCTACCTACATCCTAAGAGCTACAACTTATATAGGACATGTGTATCACCCTTGCCATAACTACTATATTAAATATTGGTCTCTTTATTTTTTACTAATAAAACCACTATTTTTATGTTTTTTATTTTATTGTGGTCTTTAAAAATATTCAATTAGAGTGTAGACATAGTTGGGGCTCTAAATCTTACTCAAAATATACATAATGGCTTCTTAAGATTGTAAATAAATGATTATTAAGAACTTATAAATATACTCTAAAAATTCTTAATAAATTCTAAATAAATCATAAAAATCTTTATAATTTTTTTAAAATTTTAATATAAATTTAAAGCTATTTTTCTTATCTTTATAATTTTAAGGTAATTAAATCAATTTAAATCGACTAAAAATTATACTTTTTTCTATAAATAAGTAAAAAGATATAAAATTCTTTTTATGCTTTTTTTTACCTATTAACTGGAATTTATACGTTTTTTATCAGTAATAAATGTAGATTTCAGACCAATGTATATCTCAATTCTAATAATTAAATACTAATATTTAAAATCAAAAAATTAAAAATCAACTAAGATAATTACTTCCAAGACTTACCAAGACTCTTCTTTTATGAATTTTTCTCCAATAAGACTCTTGTAATTCATAAATTATTCTAAATTCTAATAAGTATTCAAATAATCATATAGATTCTTTATTTTTTATATTTTTATATTTAAATAATTTAAAATCCTACTTTTAGCAATTCCACAAATTATAATAGATTAATAGAATTTACATCTATTTTAAAAACTTAATTTATTAAAAATTATGATTATAATCTAAATATTAGATTTCTTAATTATTTTAAAATTTAAAATTTTAGTAAAAAAAGATTTAGTAATTAGAATAATAAATCTTTATATAATAAAAAAGATACAATAAAAAAAGGCTTAAGAATTATAAAGATAAATATATATTATATACAAAACAACTCAAGATAGAATAAATACATGGGACAAATTGAAAAGACAAAAAAGCCTACTTATTGCCACATATCTTATTATTTTTATCAAAAAAATGAACCAAAACTAGAGTTCACATGGTATGTTAAATTGATTGTATCAAAAGACTATATTGAAATGCATGATAACAATCCTTACTTTGTAGTGGAATAGAGAGTTTTGCCTACAATTACTAGAATGTAGCATTTAAATTTTTGCATGCTATTGCTAATGATGTTCCTCTTACAATCATGTTTTTACATAATATGCAAGTAAGGTTATAATATGATTAATTTGATAATAATTGAAGCTAAATTATTATAGAAGTTGTGGCAATGTCATGGACATACATATTTACTCTAACATTTTTTTATATGATTAAGTAGAAGTAGGTATAAGTAGATTTATTTCATAATATTTTTTAGGCAAGCTTCTTAGAAGCTTCATAGATGTTGCATTGACTTTACATGTATTTGTAGTTGATTGATAGGTTAAAAACTTGGTCAACAAATTAATCACATGTTGGTAGCTTACGAAACAAGCTAACTATGTGGCATATATATAAAGAAACTTGCCTTGCAAGTTAAGTTATGTGTCTTACAAAGTCAACACGTTTTGAAGGTCTTATAGAACATTGCCACATAGCTCCTAGTTAAGAATATATATGGAGGCAAGAATCAAGCCTTCTTCATTCTTATCAATGCCTTTTTAGTCCTCAGTCTTATTTCAAGACTTTTTAGTCTTTTTTCTTTTGCAATAGCCATTTTAATTTAATACTATATCATCTTTGGATGATTTTTCTAGCATTTTTTAATAACATAAGAGTATATTGATATTATAATTCTTTGAGGTTTATGTCCTTGATAGTTTGATAAGAATGTTAATTCATTGTTCTTGTTCTTGTTTTAGAAGTCAATATATCATTCCACTTTTATTGTTGTATTTTGAAGGTTGCAAATTATTTATCTTTAAAAAAACTATTTACTTTTCTAACACTATTTTTTAAAAAAAGAAAGTAGATTATTTCTCTTTGTAGAAATTTTTATTTGACATTTGAGGTTGTAGATTACTTGTTAATTTGTCAAGTTATTTGAAATGGAAGGAATAATTATGAATATTATACTTAGTAAAAGTAAAAATAGATCTATAACTATTACAAATCTTCACAAACTTGTCAACACTCTTAAGATGGAAATTTCTTATACCACCAATTTCAACCAAAGAAATACTAACTCTATGCCTATGGAAGAAGTTCAAAATTTACATCAAAAAAAATTATAATTGAAGGAAGCTAGTAAATCAATTTCACAACCAAATCTAACAAGTTTTGATTCTATAAATATAATAGGGACAAGGATTATTATGATTGAAAAGTTTGATGGAACAAGATCAAAATTTTGAATAATTTTGTAACAAATTAAATTCTACTTAAAGTTGTATCTTTTCTAATATTCCAATGGATTTATTCAAGTTAGATTCATAAGCACACTTCTATTTGGAAGTATTTTTATTTGGCTTGTACCTTTGATGGAAAAAAATTCATAATTTTTTTATGATTTTTATTTATAATTTATTTTTAGAAGTATTTATAGCCACATTTAGAGAAAGTGATTGAAAAAAAATAGCAAAGACAAAGCTCTTATCTTTACAATAAAGATCACAGTTAGCCACTATATATATTATTGAATTCTAAAATCTCACTTGTGACATGGACTAGAATGACAAAGCCCTTATCAATCAATTTCAATATGGATTGAAAGACAACATCAAAAAAAAATTATTAACAATGCCAAAAATAAAATATTTAGAATAATTTATTGCTCAAGCTATTGCATGTAATAATTAATTATTTGAAAGACATTAAAAACAAAGTTTTGGCTAGATAGGAATAAGTCAAGTAATGACAGTGTCATATTGTAAATACTTATAGTATATAAAAATTAGTTAGAACATATAATATGTCTATAAGTCTTGCTGCATGTTAGAATGATTAATAGATTAATTTAAAGAAAGTGGATTTAAGAAAATTTATTTTAATTTTATCTTTTTAATTATAGTATTTTAAAAACAAATATAGAATCTAAATATTAGTATGAAGCCTTGAGAGGAGATTAGAGCCTAAAGAAGAAATTCTTAACTATTAGGAGGCTTATTGGGAGGAATGAAAGCAAGGCATGGTTGGATGAAGGCAAGGAATGGAAATCTTCATTCCTATTGGTCGAAGGCCATGCCCAATGGGCTTCAAGGAGGCTGTCCATGGCCTTATTAGGGATTAGGGTTTCACTTTCGAAGTCATTCGAGCTTTGGAGGCTAGGATCAGTAAGTTTAGGATTTTGGGTATAATTTGGGTGAAGAGTTTGTGTGATTTCAAGTTTTTTTAAAGGAGATATAGGTGTTCAAAGTTGAGGTGTCAAATTTGTACCTACTATCACTCTTTGAAGCATAACATATGCATACGGAGAGCAATGAAAGATCGATGACTAGAGTTGAAAAAAAAACTTTCTTAGCTACACTTCAGATATATTTTTTGACGAATTCTAAATCTGGATGAAGGAGTTAGAGGACATTGAAGATAGTACATATAATTCAAAGGCAGTAAGTGAGTCATTTTATTGATAGTAAAGGTTGGAACCATATCTTAAGTTTTTGGATGAATTTTTGGCTCAATTTTTTTGTAACTGTTAATTATTAGGTTAAAAAGCTATAGATCAAAGTTTCATGGTATTTTAGTACTTATTTTGTAAGATATGAAGAAGATAGCATGTAGGTGTTTATAAGCTAGGGTTTAAAGCTACTATTAGGATTTTGGTGATAGCTCAAGTTTCGTAATGAATTTACAGTTGAATTTTTTTTGGAAATAGTTTTTGAAAGTGTATCAATACTTCATGTAAAATTTTAGGTTGTTTGGATAGTCCAATCATGAGATATAAGGTGTTGAAGTTTAGAAAACATTTTTCATAAGGATATATAAGGTTTTAAGATACTTTATTATACATTTGGATATTTTTCTTGGCACTTGGGCTTGTGTATTGATGTAATTGCCCAAAAAGGAAAAATATTATATATATAAACTTGGTATTTTTATATCTTAGACTTGATTGAGTATTTAGTGGTAGTCAGAAGTTCAATGCTTTCTTGAGACAAACTCTCTCCATTCCAACAACAACAGCTCTTAAGTTTTTAAAAACTTACATATCAAAGCTAGAAAAAATACAAATTGACATGATATGTTTTAAAGCTTTGTGATTGTCATTTTACTTATTCTACAATTCTTTTCAGAATAAACCATTACATGAGAATTCAAACACAAGGAAAGATTAAGTACATGTGTTTTATTTATTAGGATCATACAATTAACTGTATTCTGAACCACTAAAACACTAAGAAACACTACAATACTTTCTCCCAGTAACAATATTCCTTCATCTACTGATAACAACAGTGTATAATCTTACACTCTCAAAATACCACTTTTAATAACTAAGTTAATCATCCGTCCTCTTGAACTGACTATTCTATGGACTATTAGTCTATTTTATCAATATCTTACAGAAACGAACTAATATCTATTCTACAAGCTCTTATTGAGTAAAAAAAGACTTATCATCGTCAAAAAGGTTTATGCCTATATTGTAGAGAATCTAAGTACATTATTCAATATTATCCAAAGAAGCAATGCAATTACAAAATGAGGAGCATGGTTGCCAAAGAAGACAATGTACCAAAAAATAAGTTTTTTCAATTACAATAGGAATAATGTAGTAGCAATATTATATAACTCCTAATAAAAGTCTTATTCTTTCTTCAAATCCTTCATCTTATTTTACAATAGAAATTTGTTTAAAATAAAAAAATCACAAAGTGATTGCTTATTGGATTTAAGAGCCTCAGCTTCTTTTATAAACATAGACTTTGCCAAAAAATAAGATATATCTTTACTTTAAAAAATCAAATTTGTATATGTAGAGGTAATAGATGATCATTCATTATCTTTTCGAGATGTTATATATGAAACTATTCCTATAGAAGTAGCAATTAGTGGTCATAATAGTTTAATAATATTTAATATAATTAAATCTTTTTTTAATCCAATTATTTTAGGATTATTGTGATTAAAAAGATATAATCCTCAAACAGATTATATTTCTTGTAATATTCATTTTTTCCATAATTTAACTTAAGATTTTGTTAAAAAAGTAAAAATTCATAAAATTAATACATCCAAATCATAATTAATAAGTGCAAGAACTTTCATGCATGTTGCAAAAGAAGGGTCAAGTTTTGTTATATATGACATACCTATTGTTAATAGAAAAAAATATTTTAAGTGGTATTTTAAGCCAATACCAAGATTATTAAGATGTCTTTGAAAAAAAATATAAATATTTTTTTATAGCATTGTCCTTATAATTATTCTATTGATCTTAAAAAGAAAGTTCAATGACTATTCGGACCAATCTATAGCCTATTATAAAATAAATTGGCTGCATTTAAGAAATACATTAATGAGAATTTGGCTAAAAAATTCATATATCATTTTAAATCTCCAATCAGAGCTCATATCTTATTTGTGAAGAAAAAAGACGGATCTTTGTAGATATATGTATACTATTAAGGACTCAATAACATCACCATTAAGAATAGGTACCCTCTATCTTTAATTTTAAGACTTTTTGATTAATTGAATCAAATAAAGATCTATAAAAAAATAGATTTATAAAAAAAATATAATTTGGTATCCATTTTTTAAAAAAATTATAAATAAAAAATTACATTTTAAATCAAGTATGGACGTTTTGCATATAATATCATATTTTTTGGAGTCACGAATGTGCCACTTCCTTTTCAAAAACTAATAAATGATGTTTTTTATAAATTTCATGATAATTTTGTTGTCTATTATTTACACAATATCTTGATCTACTCTAAAAATATAAAAGAGTATAAACTTCATATTCATCCAGTGTTATAAAAACTAAAAGATACAAGATTATATGCCAAGGTAAAAAAAAATGTACTTTATACTATTCAAGTTGACTTCTTAATATACACCATTTCAAACCATAGTCTTATGATGGATTATTAAGGACATGAAGGTCAAAGAAAGAAATTCTTAATAACATCTTAAGTCACTCAAAAGAATTAGAAAGTCACTCAAAGATAATATGGTATTAAACTAGAATGGCTATTATTAAAGACAAGAAGACTAGAGAGTCTTGAAACAAGATTAGGGACTAGAAAGACATTCATAAGAATAAAGAAGGCTTCACTCTTGGCTCCAGATATATATATATATATATATATATATATATATATTCTTAACTAAGAGCTATGTGGCAATATCCTATAGAACCTTCAGAACGTATTGACTTTGCAAGATATATATCTTAACTTGTAAGGTAAGTTTTCTATATGCCACATAATTAGCTTGTTTTGCAAGCTACCAATATGTGGTTAACTTATTGACAAAGTGTAGAATAGATATTACTTCATTTTTGTAAGATATTAGTAAAATAGATTAAGAATCCATAAAATAGTCAATTCAGGAAGACGGATGGTTGATTTAGTTATTAAAAGCGGTTTATTACAGGATTACGGTTAGGATCTGGAAATGAGTAGCAATTATATAAGAGTTGTAGAATTTTGTTGGGGTGCCAGACTGTGATAATCATGAGCCGGGGTTAAGTTTGGTGCTACCTCTTTATTTTTTTTGTTGTTTTTGTTGTTGAAGAGTAATGGATAGTTTCTGAATACTGAAAAGTGAGTCTATGGAATAAATCAGAGATTGATTTATGAGTTATTGATTATGTAATTGGAGTATTATGTGATTGAATTATATGAGAAGTTATTAGAAGATCGATTATGATTGGAAGATTATGATTGTTGTTTATCGAGAATTGTGTGTATTTTCGACAGAACAAGTCTGTGATTACAAAAATTCTATGAATCCAGATTGGTTGAAGTGAAGTCTATTATTCCTGGTATTGGATGGAATTTATGAGTTTTGAGTAGTCTTTTAAGAGTGTAGGGTTGCACACTATTGTTATCAGTTGATGAAGGAGTATTGTTACTAGAAGGAAGTATTGTAGTATTTATTAGTGTTTTAGTGGTCCGGATTATAGTTAATTGTATGACCCTAACAAGTAAAGCTCATGCATATAGTCTTTCCTTGTGTTCGAATTTCCCTATACAGGTTTATTCTGAAAGAAATTTGTAGAATAAGTAAAACGACAATTACATTTTGGCGCCGTTGTCGGGGAATGACAATAGCATTGAGTGTTAGGAATTAACTGCAAGATGAATAGTTGGGAAATATGAAGCAAATTCAGCAGTATATAATGAAAGATTATGGTTATTAAGAATGAGAACATTGCAGTAAAGAAAACACGCCAGTTAAAAGAAAGACAAGAGAGAGCATAAAGAAGAGAATCATTGCAAAACGAGCAAGAACACAACTTAAAAAGAAAGCATTGATAAAGTTGGATTAAGCCATGGTTGCATGCCTATTGGCATATCCAAGCATACCCAGAAGCTGATCAATCTCTAATATTTCAGACATATATACTATTAAGAAAATTATGAAGAGCATTCGTAGGAAATTTTATCAACAATCTAGCGTATCTCTTGAGCTCGTTAACTGCAAGTGGAGGAAACATAGAAGAATTGGATACTTCGTTGGATACCTTTTCAATAGCGGAAACTGTCGATTCTGTAAAAACTGGTTCTATAGAATGGCATAAATTGCTTGCCAATAAGGGCCAATTCAGTGTATTTCAAAATCCATCGTTTTTACCTCCAATTTAATCAATAAACTTATTTAGGAATAATAATAGTAAATTGAGGAGGTTGAAAAGTCTAAAAAAAATAATTGGGGAAGACAGTGGTAATTTTAATAAGAGATTAGCGACACATTGTCCTCTTCAATGGCAACGGGTGGTCTAGCAATTCCAATAGCAGTACAAATCGGTGACATGAGCGATCACACAATGAGCGTGGCTCCATTACCTATGTTTAGGAACTTTTTGGGTACGGATCTCGATCAACATTTATCTCAATTTTTGACAGCATGTATAGCCAATAATGGAAGAACTGAAGATATTTGGTTACGATGGTTGCCAGCAACCTTAAAGGACATAGCATTTGAATGGTACAACTGCCAACCACTAGGTCAATTTTTGAATTGGGAAGCATTGAAGAATATATTTTTAACCCATTTTCGGCCAATAGGTTTTGAAGATCGTCTTCGAGAGAAGTTAATGAATAGCAAAATATTTCTAGGTGAGGCGGTGGAATCGTATTATGGCTGGGTAGCTGATATACTCAGTAAGTGGCTGAATTACCAAATATCAGAGGCATTTATCATATCCATATTAATCAATGGTTTGCAACCACCAGAGTTAAAAATGTTTGCGAAGGAAGCTCAACCCGTTATGGTGTCTCCATCCTTTAATAGAGTCAAGGTTTGGGAGGAATGCCATTATGATTAGTTTTTAACTACGGGAGCTACGATGATTCCAGTTCAAGGCAGTTATCAAAATCCAACTTGGAACGGATCAGTGGGTGCTTATCTATGGATATTAGATACAAGGACCAATTCAAGTGCCAATATTTAGGGGCCAGTTAATGTCACCCCATTGCAAGCTATGCCACCAAATGTGACAACAGCATATGCTCCCTATTTTTTGTATCAACATCAAGCGTTAATTGTGACAGAGTTACCAATAATATTAGCCCCAAAAGATTCCAATGAAGCCATATTGTTGATCCTGACAAAGAAAATGGAGGAAATAGCCATCAATATGGCTAAGGATAAGAAGAAGAAGCAAAAGCCTACCAATACTAGGACCAATGTTTGGTGCAATAATTGTAAGGGCCACGATCATTTGGTAACAGAATGCCCTTCAGCCTCACAAATGATGGATCAATGTACATTTTGCGAAAGAAAGTACTTAACACCTAATTATTGGAATTTGCAAAGGCAACAATAATTCAGTAATCAGACCATGATCCCACCAATTCACTGGGATGTCAATCAAATTCAATGAGAAAATACATTTGGATGGAATAAAAATCGATCTAATCGACAAAATCAAGCATTCAATAACTTTCAAAGTTTCAATTTTAATCAGGGGTCTGTATCAAACCCCCAGCACTATAGAAAGGAGCAGCAGAGATATCAACAATATGCTTCTCCAGCGTCATCGAACCAAGTTCCCTCCATTCCAACGAGACAACCAGGATCATTTTCTAATCCTACATGGAACAAGCCTAGTATATATATACTGGTGGAGACACCCAATATGCTTGATGGGAGTGCAAGAAGACCACTTTATTATTTCCATTGCAGACAGATTGGTCATTATGCGAGTGAATGTCCCAATCTCAGAGCTAGTGATGATTATGTGCCAATGTGTGGGAATTGCAAGTAGTTAGGGCATACTTATCAGCAATGTAATACTCCATTCAATTTCAATAATCGAGATTAGCAAATCCAAAACCTAAGAAAAATAGAGGAGATAAATCAAGGTCCTTAAGTTTCTACGATAAATCGGGTGGAATGTGTCCAAGCCGTTCTTATTAGGAATCAACAAAAGGACAGAGGATCAATTCAACATTTGGATGAGCCTGATGCGAAGGACCAATTTGACCCAATTATGGGGACATCCAATCCAGGTCTTATTATGGACCTCTTATCCAGTATGAGACCTGACTCGATTGGGCTACCCAATGAGGTACAAATTATGGAGGCTTTGGTTCTATTTCAAGCTATTTCGTTCTCTATGATGTTCCAAGAAACGTCCTTTCCATTAAAAGATCCTCTCAGAGGCATAAATTCTAACGAAGCTTCATCTACTATTCCAATTCCGAGTCCAAGGCAGAAGAATATCCTACCTCAAGGAGTTAAACTCCAACCAATGAAAAGAAAGAGGGCATTGGGCATTAAATATGGAATCTTAAATATGGAACCCTATGACATATTGAAGGATTTGGATGCTAATCGGCCTTCTATTTCTATGAAGCAACTTCTAGTGGTCGCACCAAAGTATCGTTCTTTATTGAATTCATCGCTAACATGACATCGACAACGTAATAAGGAAGTTTGTGAAGTCAGTTTGAACCCTGATCCAAGTGCATCAACCATTGATGTTTCGATTGATGGTATCATGATTTTTGGTATTCAGGTGGATGGTGGTTCCAGTGTCAATTTAATGAACACTGATACAATGGACGCTTTAGATTTGGAATACTTAATACCTACGACATTGGTATTACAGATGGCAGATTATAGTCGAGTTAAACCAATGGGTATTTTACGGAGTGTTCAAACTATAATTTTTGGTATTGCATATGCAATTGACTATATCGTCTTTTGGCTATAATGTTTGACTTTATCGAATCCAATTTTATTGAGATGACCCTGGCTTTATCAGGTGAAGGCTAAGAATGATTCGCATCATGGTACTTTGACAATTGGCAAGGACAGTGATAAAATGGTATTACAAATGTACCCAGTACGCTATCACGGGGAGTCTCAATTGCCAGCATTTGAATTGACGTCAGACAATGAGCTTAGCTTTGATGATGATGCAGTCGCACCGATTACGGAGGCGTCCATGGAGGCAGCATAACACCCTGGAGTGGTGTATCAATGAGGAGGTCTAGGGGAGTACTTGATATACCCAACGGATTTGGAAAGCTCTAATTATGTTAGTATTGATTGAATGACTAAGTATGATGTGCACCATGTTAGTACCCTAGACACAGGATTGAGTACTTTACACATGTCGAACTTATCGACTGATTTTCAATCAATGCGGGGGTTGAAACAGAACATCGCTATTACACCTTTATGTCAAATTATTAACTTGGTGACCACAGCAGAGCCACGAACAATTAAGGTCTACGAAGATATTAAGGATCAGGATTTGACCTATTATAAAGAATTTTTCTTGTATCATAAGTCTACTTTTGCTTGGACTTATGTTGATTTAAAGGATATTCCTGTTGACGTCTGTGAGCATCGTATCATTTTAGAGGAGAACGCTAAACTAATACGGCAAAGGCAACATCGCCTTAATCCTAAATATTCCCTCATAGTGAAGGAGGAATTGGACAAGC
The DNA here is from genome assembly GCF_059467195.1 of Physcomitrium patens. NCBI lineage: Eukaryota > Viridiplantae > Streptophyta > Bryopsida > Funariales > Funariaceae > Physcomitrium > Physcomitrium patens. The sequence goes on along the minus strand of NC_143431.1, from coordinate 13,075,362 downwards.
TTCTTGCAGTTGGTTTTATTTATTTGGTACCTAATAGTGAGTGGGTTTCTCCAATCGTCATGGTACCAAAAAAGAATAGAAAAATCTGCATTTGTCAGGATTTTCGGAAATTTAATGCAGCTATCAAGAAAGATTACTTTCCATTACCTTTCACGGACGGCATGGGTATCATGTTGTCATTATCACTAGATAGTAAAAGAATAGGAGTGGGGCACCAATTAAAGTCATTTTGTGGTGTTATTTTGGGTTGGTTGGAGTGCTATTTCTTCTGTATCTTGTGTATTCGAGCGTAGCAGTTTTAGTTAAGAGTTTGATAAAGGAAGCGTCATGGTAATTGAAAGTGTAAAGAGAACTACAAATAAAGAGGGCATTAACAAACGAGTTTTAGAGGACAGTAAGAATGTGATATCAAAGCAAAACCGAAGAATTGAAGAGCAAGAATGGACGATGAAAGAAATTAGAGAATCCAAGTTGGTATTGGAGCGAAAATGGGTTCACTAATATGAATCTTAGACGAAAGAAAAAGAACACATCTTTTGGATTGTGGAAGGACAACGGGACGAATTGATCCAGAATTGTAAGACATGAGATTTGGAATGGGAAAAACTCAAATGCCAGTTGCAAGTAGAAGGAGACAAGGCAGAGTTATTGACGAAAGAGAAAGAGGCATTGAATGATCAATCCAGATGCGAAACGAAGAAGTTGAGGTCTAAAATCGAAATTTTACAAGCTAAAGTGGAAAAATAGATGGAAGAATTAACAGTGAGAAGCCAATCACAAGTGTCAATTGAAGATGTTCTAGAATGGATTAATCAGCAGCATCATCAATTGGAACTTTGACATACCAAGATCTTGAAAGTGGAGTCTCAAGTCCATGAATTTAGTGAATATAATGAAGATCTATCAAATCAGTTGAGGAAGGAGCCGATGGATGGATTGGCGGAGGAGGAGGAAGATTTGTAATTGGAACTAGAATCAATGGAACCTACATTCGATAATGTAACAAATGATTAATTGGGTGGGCCAGAGAAACTAATAACTTTGTAGAGTTTTGTTAAGTAGTTTTTAGATAGGAATCAATTGTGTGTTTGCAAGGACGCTACACAAATAGGAGTGGAGCTATGTAGAATGGATATTAGTTCATTTTTATAAGATATTGGTAAAATAGATTAATAGTCCATAGAATAGTCAATTCAGGAGGACAGATGGTTGATTTAGTTATTAAAAGCGGTTTATTGCAAGATTACGATTAGGATCTGGAAATCAGTAGCAATTATATAAGAGTTGTAGAAGTTTGTTGGAGTGCCAAACTGTAATAGTCATGAGCCGGGTTTAAGCTTGGTGCTACTTCTTTGTTTTCTTTGTTGTTTTTGTTGTTGAAGAATAATGGATAGTTTTTGAATACTAAGAAGTGAGTCTGTGGAATAAATGAGAGATTGATTTATGAATTATTGATTATATAATTGGAGTATTATGTGATTAAATTATATGAGAAGTTATTGGAAGATTGATTATGATTGGAAGATTGATTATGATTGGAAGATTATGATTGTTGTTTATCGAGAGTTGTGTGTATTTTAGACAGAAGAAGTCTGTGATTATAGAAATTCTATGAATCTAGATTGGTTGGAGTGAAGTCTATTATTCTTGGTGTTGGATGGAATTTATGAGTTTTGAATAGTCTTTTAAGAGTGTAGGGTTGCACACTCTTGTTATCAGTTGATGAAGGAGTATTGTTACTGGAAGGAAGCATTGTAGTGTTTCTTGATATTTTAGTGGTTCGGATTACAGTTAATTGTATGACCCTAACAAGTAAAGCTCATGTGCTTAGTCTTTCCCTATGTTTGATTTCTCCTATATAGGTTTATTCTGAAAGGAATTTATAGAATAAGTAAAATGACAATTACACCAAATTTTTATCCTATCAATCAACTACAAACACATGTAAAATCAAAGCAACATCTATGAAGCTTTTAGAAATCTTCTCTAAAAAATATAATGAAATAAATCTACTTATACCTACTTCTATTTAATCATATAGATAAATATTATAATAAATATAAATATATATATATATATATGTATCCATGACATAGATCCTAAGAAGGTCCAAACTATCATAGATTTGAAGATTCTAAAAACAATTAGTAATATACAATATTTTTTGAAATTGACCAATTATTATCAGATGTTCATCAAGAATTTTTTTCAAGTTGTAGTTCTTCTTACATGCATGAAATGTAAAGAAAAACTTGAGTAGAGTAAAGAACTTGAAGCATCTTTTGAAGCCTTGAAGATAACATTTATTTCTATACCAATATTGTATTGTTTTGACTTTTTGAAGGTATTATTTATAGAAAAAAATGTATTAAATTTTGCAATAGATGTCATCTTGTCACAAATAGAAGTAGATGACAAGCTCCACTTAGTAGCTTTTTATTCCAAGAAATTTTTAGTAATTGAGATTAACTATGAGATCTGTGACAAAGAGCTTATTATAATTATGGATTCATTTTAAGAATGGCATCATTATCTAAAAGATACTTTTATTCCAATTATCATAAATATACTAGTGTATTGTGGTTTGGCTATCATGTAAAAATAATATACATATATATTTAATATACAATTTATTTTACAATATAGTGAAAGTCATATTATTAAATTTTTATTGATTACAAAAGTGTGATTAGATTACTATTTTGAAGTATTTAGTTTAAAAGGACTAATATTGAAGTTGATTTTATATTGATAATAGTTTTATATATTTAGAACTACCTTTATTAGACATTAGTGATTCTTAAAATTTTATCATATTTTTTTATTTGATATTTAGGATATATATTATATAAATCTTATTAAAAAAAAAGATTAAAAATAGATTTTGGTAGCAAAAAGAGTAGGTAGGGCATCCATATAGATAAATGGAGATAGATGATAAAAATCTCCATTCATATTGGCCAAAAGGCATATCCAATGGACTTTAAGGAGGTAGCTGGAGGCTACTTAGAATGCCAAGGTAGATACTTCTACTAGAAGAATTTGACTACATAATAGAATATAAGCCAAAAATGATGTGCATGTAAACAAATCATTTATCTAAGTTATTATAACAAATTTGTGGAGCTCCAATTGATGATACTTTGATAGATGAAGGCTTATTTATTGTTTCAACTATCCCAACTTAGTATGAATTAATTACCAAGTTTTTAAGAATCCAAGTTTTATCTTTTCATCTTTCTAAAATAAAACGTAAGAAGGTGAGAATTAATAGTAAAAACTTTGCTATAATTGGTAGAAAATTTTATGGATAAAGAATCAATAAGATGTTAAGAAAGTATGTAATGGAAGAAAAACATTCCACTATTTTATTGGCATGTCATGATAATGCATGTAAAGACCATTTTTTGAAAAAATTAATTAGGAAAAAAATCCTTCAAATTAATGATAGAAAATCTACCCTTTCTCATCCTCAAATCAATGGACATATGAAAAGGATAAATCAAACCTTGGTCAATATCCTTAAAAAGATTGTAACAACATCTAAAAGGAATTGGAATACAAAGCTTCATACAACCATGTGGGCTTATAGAACCATATTTATGGTGACTACTCAAGTCACATATTTTTCCTTCATTTATGGCATAGAAACCATTTTATCAATTAAATTTGAAATTTCTTTTCTTTGAATTGTCTTCATAAGTATCTTTGAGGAAAGTAATCAAAGAGAGATGAAAAAATAAAAATAAGAGAGTAAATATATTCAAAAAGAAACTAAAATGGCTATTACCAACTACTAAAAATTTAGAGACTCTTGAAACTAGACTAAAAGTAAGAAAGAAATTGATAAGAGTAAAGAAGGTATCACTCTTGTTTCTAAATATACTATCTGATTAGAAATTACATGGTGACATTTTATAGGACCTTCAACACATGTATCTAACTTTAAAGACAAGTTTTTTATATGTATGCCACATATCCAACTTGTACCACAAGCCATTGACATATACAATATATAGTCAGCTTAATGGCCAAATTTTCAACCAATCAATTACTTATAGACATATATAAAAGTAAAGCCGCATCTATAAAGCTTCTAAGAAGCTTTTTTATAAGATATTATTAAATTTATTTACTTTAATCTATTTCTATCTACTCATATTATTTAAGTAATTATTGGAATAAATGCATATGTCTATGATATTATGTTGGCACAAATTTCTAAAAAAAGATCATATTTTTTAGAAGATATTTTATATTTTATTATACATATTAATCCATATAAAATTTTATTTATAAAAAAAATTAATATACTTTAAAATTAAACTCTAGATTAATCAATCAAAGATCAATATTTGGATCAAATATTCTTCAAAGATATGAGAATATATCTTGTTGATTTATACTCATCTTTATTTCTTTGCAAAGGATTCTATTCTTTTTAATTTTATATAGTTTGCATTATGACTATGGTTGACATCATGTGTAGTGAAGCAAAACATTATGGCTCCAGAATCTACTAAGGAGGATTTTTTTTAGTCTAATTTATACTAGGTGAGAACTATGTGGAATTTATGGGGTTGTTTTTATAGCAATAATTTGCCGTACCAATATCCTTGTACCTAATTTTGAGCTGGCTATTGATGGAGATAATAAAAACACTATGCTTGCATAATGGTGGTGTGTTGAATATTTTGAAACAAATGGCTCTTGCAGCAATTAAATTTCTTGTTTTGAGAATAATCAGCTTAATTTTTTTTTTCTTTTTTTCTTTTTTTCTTTTTATAGAGGCACAAATCTTCATGTTTTTAAGACTCAAATTTTAAACAAGAAAATCACAAGTTTTTAGTCACAATCTTTTGTGAGATTCTAAATAAGTCTAGTATATATATATATATATATATATATATATACATATATATTTTTAAAATTAATAAGATATAGTTATTTTTTGTAAAATAAAATTTAACTAATCTTGTATTTATTTAGATCATTGAAGGCTACATCTGTTTATTGTCTTAATAAAAATTATTCTAACTAAAAATTGATTGTAATTATCAAAGTCAATAAAGATATATCATCTATTCTATTTATTTCTTCTTAAGCCTTATATTACAACCAATATGCCAAAGAAAATCAATTGTTACCATTTCATATTGAAATAGATAAGAACAAAAAATTTGAAATAAAAAAAATCTTAGATTTAAGGTAGCACTCAAATAAATTAAAAAATGTTGTACAATGGTACAATCTTGTACTATTAGACGTAGATATTATACTTAGCAAGATACAAAGTGTATTATTTAAAGGTGGTTATGAAAGCCACAAAATAATCAAATAATTGAGTGATCTTCTTACTTTGGTATAAAATATTATTAATAGTTGAAAGAAGCTATTAAAAATCTTTGTAGAAAATAAATATTAGAACTTGTTGTTAATACTATTACATAAATCTTGGACTTCATTAACTTTTGAAACAAGTCAATTTTTCTTAACAAAACTTTAATCTAAAAAAGAGAGATACTAAAATAGATATTTATCATATTAAAATAAATAGAAGTAAATGAGAATAGATAGAATATGTTAGATAAATTAACTTTTGAAAAAAATTAATGAATTTTTTGTAAAAGCAGATTAGATCTTTAGATTCTTATAAGTATGCTACAAGACTATTGAAACTTGTACCACAATTATTTTACTTTTACAAAATTCCATTGGAAGAATCATGCAACTTAAGGCTTAGTCTAAAAGACTTGTGGTTCTTAGAAATCTTTTATAAGGTCATCTTAGTAGCTAATATATTTGAAGACAAGATTGAGGCCAGCTTTAATCTTATCAAATCCTTCTTATCCTTCTTAGCTTAGTAATTTTAATTAATTATATATATATATATATATATATATATAGATATTATTTTTTTCTCCTTCAATGATACATTAGTACATTATCTTTTAAACTTTGTCTAGATACAAACATATAAATAAACTTTTAATGATACATTAGTACATTATCTTTTAAACTTTGTCAAACATATAATCAAGGACTTGTATTTAGATCTTTGATCAATTTTAGATTTTTATTCTATAAAAAAATTAATATAAAGGATTGCATTTTCTCTAATTATGATCAAATGTACAAAATTTACTTTAGAATCATTTGAATCAAACACAACAATATAGTTTCTTTTTTCTTAAAACAATTGAGGATAAAAAAAAATTTAATTTAAAAAAAAAAAAAAAAAAAAAAAAATCACTGCTATGCAATAAGCAACTCTAGATTCTAAAACAAAATACACAATCTCACAATATAATCATATGCCAATCAAATTGGCCAAGTTTCTCAAACGTTTAATAGAACATGAATACAGAAGATACATTTTGCTAAGTCACATGAAAGACCTATTAATAAGGAAATGCAGTGATTTCTATTTTTTTGCTTTTCCCACAACATGAGGTCCCACATATTACAAACAAACAGAAAATGTAGACATACCCGATGATATAATTGAAAAGCGAAGCTGAAAAAAAAAAAAAAAAAAAAAAAAAATACAGACAAAACTCACCATCATGGTCGCAGAACTTCACATCTGGTATGAAGATCATTGTACACACATTCTGGCGTCGTCTTCTTCATCCCCTTCTTTGTTGTTGTTGTTGGGTTCTGATGTCGATGTTGCAGCTTTGCTCAAGAGAATGAGAGGAACTAAATGGGGTGCAAAAGGAGCAAAGCATACCTCGAATGTATCCATGGATTCATCCTGATCCACACACAAATCAAAAAGAAAATAAAATCGACTGGTACGATGTCGGAATCTCACAGGCAGCAGCGCCTTTGTCGCAAGGTTAGTGTAGCATTTGAATCATAGCTTTGAGTGCCGAATGCTTCCTCACTTTGGCTGTTACTGGGGCTGTTTCTCATCGCACACAATTGCGCCAGCAGATGCACTCCAACCCAGTTCCAAAACTGTGTGAGAACTTACGAAGACAAGACATGGATTCTTTTCGCCAAAAGCTCAACAAGAAGCTTTGAATCGGGTGGCACAAAGCCCAACTCCCTGCAGTTTGAGATCCAGATTTCATTAGCAAGTCGAAGCACGCCAGTACTCGACAAGCGGTTGCCTAAGCGTGCTTGTGGTGGCCATTTGAGGAAAAGCGAATAGGGTCGTGCGTTGTAGCGTCAGTTTCCAAAGCGCAGGTAGCATGCAAGAGCGATACTACGGTCTTGACTTCGGACAGCTTTCATCCTCACTTCCCTCAACTGCCTTTCAGTATGCGCTTGTGCGACTTGGTGGCTAAGTATGAGAGGAAGCCGACGAAGCTGCGTTATCGAAGTTTACGTTTTGGCTGCCATGGTGCATGACTTCGTGCCCTTCGACTGTCAGCGGGCCAGCTTGGCGAAGGTGACAATTCATTTTTGCGAACGATTGGAGAGAATTCGCTCTGACGCTAAACGAGTAAAGTGCGTTGGTAGTTTTATTTATTTATTTATTATTATTATTATTGTTATTTTCTTTCTCTCTCTCTCTCTCACTCAGTCGCTGTCAATTTAGGGATTTTCTTCTGCATAAACTCTTCAAAAATTCGCATCAGGCAACTAATATTCTGAAACTGGCTCCAATTTCCTCACCTGAAAGACGACCCAATCTCACTCTCCCAGAGGACGGAAACGGGAAGCAAGCGTCAGAGGGGTGGAGTTTTCCGAGCGCTTGAAAGACACACAAATCTCTGAAACCCCACGTGGGTACTGGCGCTGAATTTATTGTTGTGCACGTCGCAATTCCCATAATGGGTAAGTTTGTTATTTATAATTTGGTACCCTAGCCACTGAGATCGGGGCCTTAGAAGAGGTCATTGCAGGCCGGTACCATGGTCACATCTCGAATTCAGAGTGGGAGAAACCCACTGCGGTACGTACCAGTCTGCACGGACTGGAGGTGCCCTGACATCGTAAATAATTATTTTTTAAAAGAAAAGAAAAAGAAAAAGAAAAAGAAAAAAAAAAAAAAAAAACTCAGATAGTAATGGACGGGCATGTCGGTGGTAAAAATTTGACTGCTCGATTTTTGAATTATCCAAGCAGATGTATTTACTTTACTCACCGACATGCTTGCAGCTCTGCAAAAGCCTTCTGTAGTTACCTTGCAGGTATGTGAGAGTTGCAGAAATTTCATTGCTGAATTTACTTGGACGCGATAGGTTTTCGAAAAAATGCCTGGACATGGCTTCTGATTTTGTTACTATTATAGTGGTGAATCACCGCGAGTTTCTAACGCATGAATCAGGTTGTCTTCGTCTCTGAAGTGTCCACGTGATCTCCAATAGTAAACCGAAAGTAGACTGAAAGTATACCGAAAGTACCCGAATTGATTGAGAAACGCTAAAACATTCATGATTCTGCTTCATCAATGCAGAGACAAAACCCCAAACGTACAACTGTTGCTCACACAGCTACAGCAACGAAGGAAAATAGAAAATGAATAAATAAAGAAAGAAAGAAAGAAAGGAACTGCAGAGGCGCTGGCCGACTTTGCTGTATCCCGCAGAGGCTCTCGATTTCGTTGATGGGGGGTTTTGTACCGGATCAGCGAGTATAAACTTTTGCCTGCCCGCTTGGGAAAAAGTCATCTGGTGGCAGATCGGGGTGGTGCCGATCAACACGAGATGTACGCATCAAACCATCTCTGTACGTATGCACGTCTCATCATCTTTTCGAACGTCTGCTGGACTGATTCAACGCCACACGTACTCTTGATCCCTACAATCCGCTCCAGCAGGTGCGGGACATATTGGATGGTTTCTACTGATGTGTGAGGAAATCTGGTACGCAGTTCCGTGCCTGATCGGAAAGCGTTCCACCTGACACCCACACAAACAAATTTCGAAAGTCCGCAAGTTTGAATTTCGACGTGCATCTTCCTGAGCACATGCACTTGCCGACGAAGATTGCCATGCGCGAAACAACTTCACCCAGAATAGTATGAATCTCCAGTCCCCTCATCTTTCTGTTTTGGCCATGTCCGGCCCTTGCAAATCGCAGATTCTGGCTCAAATTAAGAATCCAGTCATTTCCGATTCGGAACAGGATGAATGCGTACATAGATCCCGCTGCCCCTGAGTGGTTGTGAAACAGCAGTGGATCCACTTTTCTGGTCTTTCTTGCCTGGGTCTTCAAACGGTCAGTTCAATGAGCTGGAAGAGCCCCCTCACCAAGATAATCTGCTCGCTGCGGTTGAGAATTCACTAAGCTTTTACTCTAATCATCGCCGGAAAGCCTCAAACGAATGGAAAGGGAAATATTTTTAAAAATAAAAACGGGAAAAAAAATACATTTAAGGTAGTTGCGAGTAATCGACTCCGCTGGGTAATGTAATGTTTGATAGACTCGGGGAAGAGGAACTTCGGATTCAACTTCAGAAAATTCTGCTACTTTACGACAGGCGGTAACCGAGACAGAATTGGTCGGACGGAGATTGGATTTCTACCTCGGAGGGGGTCATGCTCCGCAAGTTTCCGGCGTCCCGATTTAACCAGTGAGGTCGAAGTACATACAACTGGCACCGGTTCACATGACAACGCACACATCGTCAGATTGGAAAAGGATACCTCCGCCATGTCGTGCACGCGCAGCAGACCCACCAATAAGTTTATCAGATGCGATGCCGTCACCGACTTCAAGCCCAGCCCGGACGCGTGGATTGATTGATTCCCGAATGGTGTCAGAATTCATCGGACATGCCAAAGTAACCAACGGGGACACAGCAACGTCGGTAGGTACAGCGAATGATGGACCTTCTCATTTTTATTTGTAAAAACAAATCAATATTGGAATTTCTGCAAAGGGGTAGACACAGATCTCGAGAGACCACTCAGGCCTTGCAACACCTCCGGTACTCTTTCGTGAACAAGCTTTTTTCTACGGGGAATTACTGCGCGGATTTACCGAGGCTCGTTTCCCGTGGATCGTTTGTGCTCAGTCTGCCGCGAGCGTAATGCCGCCAGCTGAATCTCCGGGAGGAGGGGGCTGACACACACAGTCTGGAGGAAGAAGACCATCAACTGACTCCGCTCGGTACAATGCCTGCTACTTACGACGCAGAAATTTGCACGTCGGAGCCAGGGACAAGTGGCGCTGGATCGAAATATCTCACCCCTCGTTTGCTAATCAGTACTATCGGTTATATTTCATGCGCTAGTCAGGGTGTCAGTGGTACATCTCGCTATTTTTGTCCTAGTTTTTTTCACTGGACTGCTCTTTCTTTCTTGTTTTACCCCTCTTTCTCAGACGTTTTGGCTGCAATGTAAGTTTGGATCGTTGATGTTTCATATTTAGCCCGAGGATATTGTTTGTTCAAAGGAAGACTATTCATGATTCGCGGTTACAGTAACTAATTATATTAAAGGATGAGAACTCTCAGAAAATTCCATGTTGTCCTTCAAAGTCTTAGCTTAATGGTCACTGTTACTTTTGGATAGCTCCATCAACATGTACGGCAATAAACATCCATATCCGTTTTACGAAACTATGACCAATCATTGCTTTTTTGTGCCATTTTCTATTTATCTCTCTATCGAAATTAAAAGCATAAACACGCAAGCATACATAGCTACAAATTCACCAGATTCGGACAGTAAGCCAATTGTTGGTGCAACAACCTTTCCACCGACGTCAATTTTTCTTGGACTCGATTTCCTTGCATGTTACAATTGTGTGAACGAAGAAGTGTTGCTCTAGGCGGTGCGTAATTTCAACACTTACAGTTTCATTTCTAAAACATGCGAATTTCTTTTTTTAGAGGAGCATAGCCAGAGGCAAAGTCATTTGTATGTCGGTGGGGTATATACTATTTTTTGTCACCATGTATACATATGTATTAATAAAGAAGAATTCATTGAACATAAATGGAATGGTTTCTCATTTCTCCGAGAGTTGTTGACAAAAACCTAGACTCTAGCTGCCGATGCAAGATTTTTAAGACGCAACGGAAAAGCCCTTGATGAAGCTATGCAACCAGGTGCAAAGGACTTCGGTAGGATGAAACATTATCATAACTGCCAGTTTCTGTACTGGCGGGTAACCGAGATGGTTCATAAAATAAATCCATAACAAAATAAAAGGGAGACAGAAAGACCGGCTACAAGCGATTCATCCCACCTCATCATACCTACTATACACGTTCCTCAGTCGAGGACTTGGCGACAGGACATAGTTTAGTCCAAGTGACCGCTTTCGATCTGCTTGATTTCTCTCCCTCTCTCCTAACATAAAAATTGTGGCAACGAGGCTTTCGGCATAGTTCAGCATGAAGGAATATCGAGACACTTAGCACGACGTGGACAAGATCAAGAGCACGGAGTCCGATAATCACGAAACAGCAATTCTCTTCCTCTTTTCTTCTTTCCGTCGTATGCGCACCTTGCACACACGGCATCTCTCTCTCCATGGTGGCCATTGACGCCATGAGAGATGGCATTATTGTTCTGAACAAAACCACCTACGAGCTATCATGAACTCCATTTCACTGCCCCCATGTGGGCTTCGCTTCATGGTCAAGTGGTTGGAAACCGTATCTTCAAGCAACTCATTCGAACAACATGAACATCATGGCCCACATAGATTGGTGCCTCAGAATCCGATGACGATGACAGTGATGATTCTCAGCCGACCAGACTATTTGCTTTGCACTGGCCGATTCAACCTAAAACCGATGGCCGCTAAATGTATCAGTCTGCCTTCCTCTGCCTCTAGCTGGAAGACGGCACTCTCGCACGCTTGGCAGCAGAAGTGGCCCTCTGCTTCACAAGGGCGGCGAAGCTCTCCCATGGTAGCTCCGGGGGGATTGGGTGCAGCTGGAGCTGCTGCGGCGAGTCCTCAAAATTGTAAGGGATTTTTTTCTTCGTGTAGAAGATGCCCACGTCGTACGCACGCGCTGCCTCTTCCGGGGTTTCATACGTACCCAGCCAGATCTTGCGCTTCTGCGATGTGGGTCGAATTTCCGTCACCCACTTGTTCAATTCAGGCCGGTGACGAACTCCTCTGAAGGCAGTCGTATCGCCAGTGCCAACACTGGCGTCGTCTGTGTCCCATGCCGATGGCATCTTATTCAAATCAATGTTCCGAAATCTAGAAGCATTCCTACCGCTATTGTCCTTCGCAGCTAACCGCATTCCTTTCCTCTCCCCTTCCTGACTGGACTCAGACTTGCACTCTTCAATTTCCTTCTTGACTCTTGAAGAGTCTATTTTGCTCGGTAGAAGCAACCCCTGTTCTCTACCTTTGTTGCTGCCCCCGCAGGAATCCCACCAAGTCTTCGACTTTGGCTTCCCGTGCTCAAGGATGCTTGATATTGTCAAATTCATGAACTGTCCCCGCAGAAACCCTCCCGCTCGGAGCAAATACGTGCGAGCTGCAAAACAGAGAAAGGCCAAAACAAAAATAAAAAATAAAAACAATAAATCAAAACATACTTAGTCCCCACAAACATATATTCCTGAAAAGCAAAAGAATTCAGTTTGATAGCACTGTAATTAGGGCGACCGTAAAAGCTCAACAAAAAGCTTTGTGGAGTCGAGTCATATCCATTCTGACTTCTTGACCTACAAACAATCACAAAGAGTTTCTAATTCGTGCCGGGGGGGGGGAGGAACAAGGCAACCCACCTTTGATATGACCACAACCGCCCAGAAGTTCTCTCCAATCTAGAGATCAGTAAAGTTTTGAGTATATAGATGTGTCGTACGCCCCAACAGAGCTCAGCAGCTAACACGAGTATACAGAGTCATATGGGGCACCACGCACGGGCGATGTGAGGCACCCACGTCGAAATCTGCACGTCGGAAGAGGCAATTAGCAATCAGATAAGACGCGATAAGATATCCTCGACGTCTTCACAGCGCAAACCTAACTTTTGCTACCACCCTTCACGCACCGCATAAGATATCACTTGGCACCAGCCAACCTCTGATGAAATCGAAAGACTACATAAGCAGAGATCAGGAATGATCGATGCTTCACTGTTTATACACGTGTCGTCACCGACACGTAACAAACGCGCAAAGGCAGAGGTCCCCACTGAGCGAGCAAAGCGCGTTGCTAGTCAGATTGCGGGAGCATAAATGGAATGCGAAGACCAACCATTAACCCAAAAGGTACGATACATCCTATGTCACCGACATACTGCCCTATTCGAAATGCAATCGGGAGAAACATCAGCAGGTGCAGCGCGATAATCCAGCAGCAAATGCCACAAGTATCCCGCGCATTGAGTCTAAATGCAAACGCGGCGCCGGTGGAGGCAGGAGTATCGACACCCACACACAGAGCGAAAGAGGCTACCACACAAGACCTGAGAGCACGCATAGCCTGTAACGAAATCAGGCGCATCCAAACTCCCACAACCAACCCCCCAACAGCCAACCAAAGACACAAGCCACGATCGATGACGCAGGCAGTCCCTCCTTAAAAACGCTCAACGCTAACTCACAGTTGACAAACCAAACTCCAACAAATAACAAGCGCGACTGGGCCCTTTCTGCAGCACGGGCACCAACAAGGCGAGATCGTACAGCTCCTACCTCCAACAACCCTTGATCAGCCACTCAACCCGAAGCTCGTGCAACTGAGGTCACACACGGAGACATTCACATGGCGAAGGATGGGATAGGATAGGATGGGATGGGATTGAGCATATACTAAGCAGACTGCGAGTATGAAGGAGCGGAGAAGGAGGAGATGACCTGGGTCCGCACCCAACAGTTCCACACACCGGTTCGGACACCACCACCACCACCACCAGCAACCAAGATGCCTGCGTCGGCAGAGGAATCAAACCAGCGCACGGCGCTAGGGGAACCGATGGCCTCTGCGGTACGATGGTATTTGCTTTGCCTAGAGAGACGGTTGGATTGGAGAAAGAAATGAAGCACATGTGGTGTGGAGGTGGTTAAGATTGTAGAGAAGAAGGGGACTGAGTCAAGGGCGTCGACTTATGCTGCACAGAAATTGCAATGGAAGCATCTACAGAGATGATGGTCGCACCGCGCTGTGGTCATTGTGGTGTGGAGGTGGCAGAGCCTGCTGGGGACCCACCCATTGTTGCTAGTGTCGTAGAGTGGTTTTAGCCCGTTGGGTTCTTCTACCGCAGCACCGCTACCAGCCCAATGCTTCAATTCCGGTTCCCCTCTCCGATGTCACTCACGCTTCATCCCAACCACCGCCTCCTTCTTACGTCCCGGATCGGACCCGACACGCTTCATCCACTCCCTCCCTGTCCATCATCCGTCGCACCCTTTCCGCGTTGGAATTCACCGCCCGCTGCTTCCTCTTTCTTCACGGCGATGGCCGTGGAAGCCAAGCATTTCGTGGCGTTCTGAGACGCCAATTCAGTGTTGAGAATGAGGCGCTCATCGGCCGCGTCGCCCCGTTCGCGACGCTGTCTCCCACCCCACCCCATCCAGGTCACGAACGGGATCGATGCTTCGTCGATATGAACGCCACGTCAATTTGCTGATGTGGAAGTCTCGACCCTGAACCAACAACCGAAAAACTGGAGAGAGGTCCAGTTGGACGAAGAATCGGCACAGCTGGCACTCGCGTGATGGAGGTGTTATGATTGGCTGCACCCATCCTCCAGTTGGAATTTTCTGCCGACGAGGCAATTCGGTGTCGTGATTTTAGAGTGCAGATTGGTCGCAGATAAAGTGAAATACATATATATATATATATATATCTATAGATATTCTGGTTTTATGGCGATGGGGGTAGACATTCTAGAAGCTGCACATTCTATTTGGGTCAAAAAAGTGGGAAAATGAAAACCATAGAACTGACTGACTGACTGACTGACTGTTTGAAAAAATCTTTTTAAAATAGAAATTAAGTGAGTTTTTGTATGGCGTACATGCATCCAGCTGCAATTACTCTTGGAGGATTTCGACCAACCTCCTCCACCAAAACAAATTTAAAGAAGGAAGACGTGAAAATTAAATAAATAAAATAGACAAGGGAAGAATAAGAATAAGAAGAAGAAGAATTTTATACTTCAGAGATGATATTTGTACAATTTATTTATTTTTCTCTTTCTGTGTATTTTAATACAGTATTTGATACTGGAATCGAAATGTAAATAATGAGTTGTTGATTGAATATCATGTCTTTGGTAAAAAAAAAAAGATTCAAAACTCTCAAGTCAGCCAACAAAAACTAATTTATAGTCCTGTTCAATATTGAGTTCGACAATAGACAAGAAACCCATCTATATTTAACAAATATAAAATCACCACATAAAATCAATAGTGTCCATTTTAGAAAAAAGTGACTGTACAAAGAAAATAAAATAAGCGGAATAATAAAGTAGTTTCAAACTCTTACATATTTGAATTGTAGACTTTGCTTACGTACATTCATCATACGTACTTGTAAAGTGTAAAAGATGGACATATTGCACCAATATAAACAATACCCTCAAATAAAACCTTTTTAATAATTTTGATGAGTAACTTTTGATTATCAACTAAAATTTGATATACTTGTCTTTGTAATTGAAGTTAATTCACAACCTTCTTATTTAAAAGAGGTAATAATATCAGTAATAAATAATACCCAGTTATCAGTCGAGTGTTAAATTGTTTCATTAACTATCAACATTTCATATATTTAGCGTATTTAAGTATTTATTTACTTTAAAAATGAGAAGTAAATTTACAAGGTTATCTTTATTTGTTATAGTATTATAAAAAAACAAAAATATAATTTGTATTATGATTCCTCATAGTTTTATAAGAGAATGAAAACTGATTTTGTTCACAATAAAATAAGAAATAAGTTGCTGAATTCAAAAAACTGTTTTAAAAAGTAGCTATAACTCAAATCCACTATTATATATATATATATATATATATACATACACATATAGATTGACGTTCTAATTATTTTCCAAATAACAGTATATAAATTAAAAATTAACACTTTCATATTTGGTATTAATGAAACTTTCATAAGTGTTATTAACCAATGGATCCTTCTAATTTGGTATATAAGAAATCATATTATAAAAGCATTATTATAAAGCATTTAATGAAAAGCATATATATATATACACACATTTATTTGATATACTAAAACATTATGGCACCTTCTTTTTTCATCCATCACATAGATATTTTTTTATGTTTATTATTTCTACATGCAATGTAACTAATTTAGTAATTTCAAATCAAACTTATTTATTTACAAAATTATTTTTTAAATTATTTTTAATGTTATATTTGTGAAACTTCTTTAGAGTATTTTACAATGTCATTTGGATGTTATTAATTATATAATTTTATTCTGCATTCTTTTTTAATTTTAGAATTATTTATTCTTGTTTTTGAAACCTAAATAATTCATTTAGTTTTTTAAAAAATATCATTACAATCATCAATACAATATATAATAGTAACATTAAACCTAACAATCAGATTTATAAGCACATCAACAATTATTATGAGTATATTATTGATTATTATTAAAATGATGATAAGTCTTAAAATACTCCAGTTGAAAATTTTAAAATTCAAGAAATATTATAAATGAAGATTAAAACTTAAAATAAACCTAGATATGGGTGGAGTTTAAAAACCATTCACCAAATTAGATTTGATATTGTATAATATTATTTCTCTATACTAAGATAGTAAGCTTAGTGTGAATCAATTGGAACTCTTGTGGCCAAGTATGACAAATTTCTTATTCATGAAATCTTAAACATTTAAAGAAGCATTGATGGAATTAGTTGGATGTGTTGAAGTAGGAGAACGGGTCCAATTACATGGAAGAATGTGTTGGAATATATATGGTGTAATCTCTTTTCAGGCAATTGGACCTCTATTGATGTCTTGTTTGAAATTCTTATATTTATCTAAAATTGATAATTTAAAAAAAACAAAAAAAACGAAATGTGAATCACAAATTTTCCAGAATGTCTCATTTTTTATATTGAATTCAATTTTGCCAACATAAGAGATAGCAGACTTGGAAAAAAAAAATTGGCCTTTAAAAATTGGTTTCTAAAGATTTAATAAATGTATCTCAGTAAATAAATAAAATATACTTATACACAAACACTTTCATTAAAAGTGTATAAAAATTATTTGATTAATTTCCCAAAAAAAGAGTTTCCATATATATATATATATATATATATATGTGTGTGTGTGTGTGTGTGTGTGTATGTATTTATATATACAGTGTGATAATCACAAGAAAAGAATCAATCATAATATATTTTTTAATTGTATTAATTTCAAAATCTTTTAATGTCTATTTAATATTATAAAAACAAATTGTGCACAAATTATCACATCAATAACATATCTTATCATGTTACTGTGTTAATATATATTTGACTCACAAAAATATTGTGATAATTTAATTCATACATTTATGTTACATAATTAAATAGAGACAACAACATTAAGGATGCTTATTTTTTAAAATCACATATGGTTAGTGTCAAAATAATGAATATGTTATGTTTTAAAAATAAGTCAAAACATAGTTTTAGCCTAAAAATTCTATTTAGTACAGTTTGAAAATATTAAACAAATAATGAAGCAGAAAAAAAGCACCAAAAATGATAAATTTAAGTAATATAAACTCTCAAATGCTAAGACAAACTACAATAACTTATTTTGCTTGTAAATATGTATCTAATATGACATTCTTATTAAACAATAAAATTAGAGTGTTAAATGGGTATATTTACCATACTTCAAAATCTTTTGAAAACAATACTTTGGTCCATACTTTGCTTCTCTTTCTTTTTGTATTCTACTTTCTTTCAATCAACAAATCCAAATCTTAGCTCGACTATTGAAGAATGGTCAAGAAACTCCATTTGATTGATTGATTGATTGATTGAAGGACTTCATGTAATAGAGTGCAAGCAACACAAAAACCTTCCCATCTTTGCATCACTTATTATGTTTCACATGGCACACATGATTCTTCTTCTTCCTCATCTTCTTCATTGCCGTTGCCAACTTTTATTATTATCAAATTGAGTCGATATCTGTTGTTGATGATAAGGCCATATCCAATAACATTCTTAGAAAGAATGCATTATTTACTCCATGCATTGGAATCAGCTTTGCATGTGAGCAGGTGCCTTGACGACGACTACTCAACAATAGCGAAAACCAAGCTGTCTGTTGAACGACTTGACCTCTGCATTTGCCCATCCTCACAATGTGAGCGATTTGAATGTTTGCCTTAGTTACTTTAGTGTGATAAATGGTCAGCCACTCCTTATCATCACCACCCACTAGTATCGAAGCATCTATGGTCAACAAAAAAGGGTTAATAAAGGGGATTTCGGGGGCTCTAGCTTTTGGGGATTTGTTTGCAATGGGATGAGAGGATTTTGGGTGTGGTTTAAGCATTGGCCCTCTTGTGGATGGGGAGCTTTGGGCTTGCATGGAGCTTCTCACCCTCTTGTGTTTAAAGGTTGATGGATTTGGTGAATGAGTCCCTGTTTTTCGTCCACCAAATTTTGCACACAAGCCTTTCTTCTTTCTATTATGCTTGGCAAAGGTTGAAAGTGCAGTCAGTTTTGACCTGATCAAATCCATCCATCCATGTTCTAACTGGCTTTGTTTATTTCTGCTGCTGCTGCTCCATTGTTGTTGTTGTTGTTAAACAAAAAGTTTGTACAATGACATTTTAAACTGATGAAGTTGTTGCTAACAACAAGTATGCTAGTTTCCATGCAGCTTGTTAAATGCTGATCCTGAATGAGGGAATGCATGTGATTTGCTCCTAAGTTAAAACATCAATGCTATAATTGATTTTTTCTCTTTGTTCATTTCATACTTTTAGAGGTTTTTAGCACCATTTATTTATCTCTTCCTTTTGTTGTAAGAAAAATCATGAGAATTCTAATAAAATTGTTGAAATCATACAACCTTCAAGTAAAGAGTAGCCTTATTGTCATTACTGTTTTGACATGTTTTCAAAGAAATGACAGGGATGCATTTCTTGTATCTATATTTACTCTTATGACTTTAAATATATTTCAGGGACCCATTTTCAAAAATAAGTGTAGATTGTGCTTTTTTATTTTGTGTAGATAAAATCTAAATCCCAAAAAAAATAAAAGTAAAAATAATAATAAAAGAACTTCTGAAAAAACCATAACATATTGATTATTAAATAGTTTCAATAGTAGTAGTAGTAGTAGTAGTAGTAGTATTAGTATATATATATATATATATATATATACTTAAAAATTACAAAATAAAATTAAGATATTCCTACTTTTTAAGTATGTTTGGATGTATATATGATTGAAAAAATCTAAAAAAATAAATGAAAAGATTCAAGGTTCTTTTTTTGAGTTAGAAAATACAATATCCTAAAAAGTAAATTAAAATAAAATTAAAAATTAAAAATTAAAAAACCACCAGCTAGCCTTTCCTTTAATTTGTACAGTTTAATTAAAACATTATATGATGATATTGTTGTTAAAGTAACACAAAGCTGTTAAGAATCTAATTATTTTTAAATTGAAATTTAGATGAAAAAACATTCTTCTAGATTAAATTTGAAATTAAGCCTTCACTAAAATTTTAAATTATTCTGTAAAAATTCAAACTATTATAGTCTAATTTAATTTCAAAATAATATTGTTGATATATAATTTATTGATATGTAAAGTTACAAAATATCAAATAAATTTTTTTAATATTTTATTTGTTAATTTAATTGTGCACCAAGACTTGGTGAAGTTTAAAAATCTTAAAAATATATATTTTATCTTATCTTATCTGAAAAATTGATTTTTTTTCAATAATAATTAACTTTCTCATTTTGAAAAAAGTATATGATGTATTACAGCTCTTTATACATGCATTAATACAATAGGACTAATAGAACACATATTATATTTTTTAGATAAAAATAAATTATTTTTTATTATTAATATAAATAAATTCATTGCAATTAATAAAAAATTAATTGTTTTTACATTTCATGAATCATCTCAATTAAATATGATTTGTCAAAAAATTTGATTTTTGATTTAGATTTTTTTATAAGCAACCTTTACATCTAATGATCACATAAAATATTGTGTTCATGATATGTAGATGTATTTTCTTAATGTAGGTGCATATATATATATATATATATATAGATCTCCACACACATAAATACATATTTGTATATAAAAAATTAATTTTAAAGACTATTAAGTTTATCTAAAATAGAAAGAAGAGTTTGAAGTTTATTTGTAAGTAAATAAATAAAAAATTAAAATGATATGCCTTCCAATTTTAGATCCATTTAAGTCAATAATATGCTATTGCTTTATTGACATTAAGCAACCTTTTTGAAGTAGTTGTATCCTTTGAAATGTCTATACCAAAAATATTTCGTTTAAAGAATTAAATTAATAGAATAATTTGAAAAGAATTTGTGTAGAAAAGTAAATAGGTGTAATAAATTAAAAAATAAATCAAACAAAAAAATATTGGTCACTTAAAAAAAAATAGCAAAATAGTACAGCATTAACTAGTCTCAGTTATGGCTCAAGATTTAGTCAAAAAAATAAGTCATTGTATCAAGGTTTAGCAATAAATGCATAAGGGCCAAAATTCAATTGGTTGAATTTAATGAAAGCCGATTGTTTTTGTCATTTACACCTAAAACAACAATCTATAAGTAGTGCAGGAATAATAAAATGGAATTTGAACTATGCCGCTTTTGTATGAAATAACCTAAGCACAAATTTTAAAAGTTGGAGATCTAAGAAGCTTTTCAATAAACCCAATTTATCACAATGGAAAAACGATATTTTTAAAAGAATAGATTTGACCCACCAAGCTTATTCTTCAAAATATATATTTATTATTGCATATATACATTATTGCATAGACCCTATTTCCTTCATGAGATTGTCAAACCTATTTTATGTCCAATAATATTATAGAACTGTTAGATGGACACCCCCTTTTAATTGTTTAGACACACCTCCATGCCATGCGCCCTTGCATATATGCAATTAAATTCTCATTTGTACTAAAATATTTCATAATAAATTTACAAAAAAATTCTACAAAATAAAACTGATAAAATAAATAGAAGAATGATACAAAATATATCATGAAATTTGATTAAATTTAATCAAATAAAATTAAATAAAAAAATCCATAATCTATTGTGCAAAAGTATTTAATTATTAATTAGTCCTAATTATTTTTATTACATATAATAATTTTACTATGTATATGCAGAGATATGTGGCATGAAGGAAATAGGGTCTATGCAATAAAGAAAGGAGGGTGTCTAATTAGAAGTACCCTAAGACTATTGGTTATCTTTATCATGTCTTGTTTATTGATGAAATTTGCATTGAGGTTGAATTGTCATATGACATTTATTTTAACATTTTCTCATATTTTTATTTAATATTTTAAAAAGCTATATGCATAATTTACATCTTTTTTTTCTAACTCTATATTTTATTTTCCAATTTTTTTACATTACATTAAATTCAACAGTTCTATAATATTATTGGACATAAAATAGGTTTGACAATCTCATAGAATGCTATAATTTCTTTTAGTGGTGGAATTAATTAAACATCTATATAAATATGTATATATATATATATATATATATTATAATTTTAATTTCAAGTTTTTTCTATTTCGTAACTAAATAATATTAAGATTCTACAAAATGTATGTTTTATTTCTCATTAGTGCAATTATTATTAATTATTTGTGCTAAATAAAAGAATTAATATATATATATATATATATATATATAAGAATAAATAAAATATTATTGTAATTTTATCATCCTAAAGAATATTGTTGTATTTTGACAAAGAGAAGATCATTACAACATCATCATCACTGCACATATCATCTTGCAATTTCATAAGATATTTAATTATGTCTTATTTATTTATTTATTAAATAGTTTATACATATTTTTATTGGACATGAGATTTTGGTGCAAATAGAAAGTATTTTATATGGACCAAAGCTGTTTTGTTTTAGTAGTAGCAAACTTGCTAGGATTGAATTATAAGCCACTAGGATTTAAGCAAAGAATCAACAAGCTACCAAATTCACTTCTAATATTACAAATTTGTTAGATTTTTTATTTTATTTATAACTAATATTTTTATAATTATGTTATTAATATTGCCATACAATGATTCTAGCTACAACTATTTTTTTATAAATTTAAAATTTTCAAGTTAATACAACTAATTTATAGTGAATCTCTATTTTATTAAAAAAAAAATTACATATGTATAATTTTAAGACATTTAATTTAAAACTAAATAAATATTATTTTATTATTTTATTTTTAATTAATAAGAAAATTTGACTTCTAATTATTTACCAATAGCATCTTTCTTATTATTTTATTATAAAAAAATGTAAGTCTAGGAATAAATCTAATAAATAAATTTAAATTAAAAAAAACACTAGATCTCATTTTCTTTTAAATCAAACTAGAGATATTATGCACCTCAAAATGCATATTCTTTTACAAATAGAGACATATTAGATAAATTTTAATAATATTAAATATTAGCAAATAAATTACTAATTTTATCTCAATAATAGAAATTTGATGCAGATAATAAATAAATAAATAAATATTTTTTAAAAAAATTATTATCAAAATTAATCAAAAAAATTAGAATTATTAATGATCATGTTAATTAATCAAATTGGCTATGCTAGAAGCATTAATTAGATTCATATACAAACAAAAGTTGCATTGCTTGATTGTTGCAAAATCAAGTTTCTAGATACTTCTCCAAAATATCAATTTAAGAAATAATGTAAATAAATACAAGAATAATGATGTATTTTCTATACTGATGTCAATTGGAAAAAATGCAAGAAAAACCAGAAAAAAGACCAGGACTAAATAGATATTCAAATTTACTTATGTTCATTTCTTGGATTTGTAAGCAATAAAATGTTGCAACAATTTCTTTAACAAAAGCTAAGGCAATAATATCACAGCAAGAAATCCTTGAACCAATATAGACATATAACAATCTTGAAGAGTATATCTTATATATTATGACAGCCTCAGTATATAAAAATTAACAAAAATAGACCTTATACAATAGAAGAAAACTTGTCAAAGTTGGATAATCTCTCATGTGTAAAAAATATAGATGTAGTAATCGTAATTCTCAATTTCGTTTTTTTATTTGCAAATTACTGAAAGATCAGAAGAAACTCGCCATTTTCTCTGACTATCATTAAAATCTTGGAAAAGGGAGGTATTAACCAGGACACATTCCTAAATCTCCATACAAAACCTGGATCGTAATGCCTCAAGTCCTAAGCCAAGGTATCAAAAATTTGGAGTAAATTTATTCAAGTTTCACAATAGTAAGACACACATGAGAATGAAACATGCATGTGCTAAAAAACAGATACAGTCTCGCCCTCGTTTAGTGTAGGGTTTTTTTTTTTTTTTTTTTTTTTTTTTTGCTCTGTCTACTTCTGACTCAAATTATTGAATATTGTTTTGTTTAATTGTGAAAGGTGCACCACTTCCCACGGCTTTAGCTTGTATGATTCTTTCCGTATCGATTTAGTTGAACAAAAACAGGATTGAGAAAGTTGATCACAAAGTGGTTGTGAACTGGTGATTTTGTGGTAACCTTTCGGTGGTCAGAGATGAATTCGTGGATTAAAAGGTGATTTAGGAATGAACACAGGTGATTAGCATTTCCTCATGGTGGTCATTCAAACGCAACAACGCATCGTATTCTGTGCCGTTGCAGGGAATGATGAGCACTGGCGATGATTATGCTTGAGTTACAGGGATAACCACGTATTTCAAGTGAATATGTCGTGTGATTTATGCTTGAAAACGTTTTAGACGTGAAGGAGAAGCCGCAGCAATTACCATACTAGCCAAACTTGCCGCAGGGCATGTTGTTGCCAAGTTGTGAATCTTCAATCCCCGTGAACAAAACGAAAAGATAGTCTTTGGCACGCTTGATTACTGGATTCGGGCAAAAGAAGGAGCAGAGGTTTGCTTCACTTGGACCTGATCAGATCCAACTCTACCACAATCATTGTTGCACTTCCCGATCTGGGTCCTTCTCGCCGAAGCACCACCGACATGACACATTCGTAGGTTGCAGTCGGAGCCCAGTTCGCAGTAGTTGCATGTTGCTGGAAATTCTGGTGCAGCCTGGAGTTTATAATCAGTTGTAAGATTACCAGCTCGCAAGAGTTGCCTAACTAGTTGCACAACTAAGATTTTAAGCTAGTCGAGGCAGACATGACGATCGACGGCGTTTTGGAAGACTGGTTGGTTGTAGATCTACGATCGTGGAAATTTTCCGACTTGGCCTTGAATTGCTATGCCTGGACAAGATTTTGCATGGACCTGAATTGTGGTAGTCACATCCCGCAGTTTGCGAGAGACTAGCAATGTTGATTCCCCTGTCGTAGCTTCCAACGCTGACCTCAATCGACTTGCATTGTTCTCGTGGGGTGTCGCTACTGTCGAAGCCTAGCAACGGCTACCAACAGGACCATCAGGAAACGGAACAAATTTGTTCTTTTCCAATTTGTTCAAACGCAGGGATTACCATCACAGTGCAAGTTACTGCGAAACTGGAATCACGAAAGACATGCCACATAGCTTTTTTTTGAAAACTAACAATAAATCACGTGATAGACCAAAAAATGTGGTCGTATGAGTGTACGAAGCAGAGTCCAGGCTGTGGAATAGAGTCCCATCGTTGAGAACATTGCAAATTTAAACATTTACAGGTCTATTGCGTGTTCATTTAAGCTTTTTCCCAATGGAGTGTCAAGGAATTGTTTTACTTGAGAAAATTCATGGAACTGGGCAAGTCTCTATGTTGCATATACCAGATCTTATTGAAGCTCCAAATTTAAGAGCCATTATATTGATGGTATACTAATGAGGCACTGCAATTTAAGATGCATTCCTTCCGGAGAAGACACATGGCATGCAAATCAGCTAATTTGGAGCATTCTAATCGTTCCATCTCCTTTTATAACTAATTTACGTGTAAGATGTGCTCCACAGAAAGCGCACTCTATCTCTCCGACCCATCAGAGTTTATAAATATAAATACCACTAACTGAGGTGACTACTCAAATGCGCGTCAGGAAGCACGATTGTTACGGAGACTCAGGGTGTATTATGGTAATAGAAGCTCATACGATATGATTGATGAACCGAATTAAAATCTGTTGCGATTCACTCCAGCTATTAAAGCCCCCGGATTCATGAAAGCAGCTCAGAGAGCCAGAGAGTTAGTGCTAGCAGCCGACGTTTTACTTTCGCTGAAATATTGGGTCAATAAGGTAATCGACAGATGGCTCGGTAGCATAGATTCTATCATCAATCTTTCACTGTGATAGTATGAGGTTCCCGGGATCGAAATTGTCTACTATCGACATACGCTTTACAACCTGCAAGAGAGTTCGAAAGAAACCTTTAGGTTGAAACTTGTTTCCCTTCTGGCACCCAAGTCCACAAATTTGTTCAATAAAATATGCGAACACAGATTTCAAATTCACAACATGCGAACACAGATTTCAAATATTAAAGATTTGAATATAACCTCGACCAGTTCGAGGTACAAGTCAAAGATCCATGATAGGCGGTATCTCTATCTCCCACACTCTTACTAGCTTCTGATGAGGACATGTACTAATTACTGACACAATGTCACATACTGAACACAGCTCGGCGCTGAAACAGCGCGGATTAGATTTGGATTGATAGGTTGTTAAGGTGGTTCGGAGTGTTGGATGAACTATTTGCAGCCTCAGTAAAGAGCTAAACCTAATCAACAAATTAGGTTTACTTAAATACACGGTTGCAAAACGGTATAAATAGTACTGAGTAATTCTTCTATATGTATTGTGTCACTTCTTCACCCTATCACTTCTTCATGATATTAGAGTAGGTTTTGTATTAAGTTGATTCAACACATCTTTCTTCACTCATTATCTTCCCTTTCATTTTCATGTTACTTCTACAATTTTAAACTCTTTAAACTTCTTATTCTTGCAACATCCATTCTATTGTGACCTTTCAAAATATCTGCAAACATCATTCATAAGAATTAGTCAAATAGCACTAGCTCAAAATGACAAGTACACTTGACTACATATAAGATTAAAAAAAAAAAAACCTTTTAAACAACCACAACTATAAGAAATGACAGTCTTTAATATAATGTGTACTCCAAAGAGATGACCTATGGAATGTAGCATACACACCATCTGCACACAAGGCAACCTTATTACTTAAGGAGCTGCAAAACAAAGAAGCAATTGACCCAACTGATTCAATTTTCTCAGCAATTGAATAAGACATGTAATGTGAAAGAAGCATCAAAACAATTACCTATTTCCATCTTTTTGTCACTTCCAAGATATTGCCACATATTGAAGATATAGAGGATCTCAAACTTACAAGGACATATCTATGAAGATTATTTCAACCAAGCACTATCTTAGACACAATAATAGTGCTAAACAAATGAGAAGCCATTAGAATACAAGAAAATTAAGATATTTCATTCTTTATTTGTTAATTTATAAAATTTCTAAAGAACTAAAGGATATAAGATAACCATAGAGTGACATTTTTATAATAAACAAGATATTAAATTGTGTGCCATATCAATTTGCTAACATATTTTAGATGTTGCAAAATAAAAAGACAGTCCCTACTTTGAATGAACTAGTAAGTATACTACAAATGGAAGAAACAAATGCAAAGTTGTGTACTTTGTCAAGAAATGACAAAGCCTTAGTAATGTATATTTGATCTACCATCAATCAAAATTGATTTTAAAAAAGTAATTTTGGTAGATTAAGAACACACACTTTTCTACACCCAATAGTCCAAACATACTCAACAGGAAGTTACATCAATCAACATGTTAGAACATCCTTATAATCAAATTAGCATTAAGATTAAATTTTTTACTACCTTTCCATCATTTAATATTATTTTTTTATTACATTTTTCTTCTAAGTTCTTCTATAATAACATCCATATTTCTATTTTTTATTATATAGTTATGTTACTATATTATACTATCATTTCTACAAGAGATTAGTCTCATGTCATTGCAAGCTATAGAACTCTTGATGTTTACACATCCTTGGATGAAATTCAATATATATTTGATGTCAAATATGTATTTAGTCTCCATAAAAATCTTATGTCTATTTGCTAGCTTAAAGACTCCTATCACATGGTCATATTTACAAAACCAAAAAGTGTGATTCTATCTTAATAAAATACCATATCAAATAATAGCAATTAAGACTAAAAGCAATTCAAATAGATTATACAAATTATACACTTTCAAATTATTTTTTTAATTGCTCTTTAATGTTTAAAAAAAATTACAAAATTAAGTCTAAATAATTCTAAAGATAAATTTTAAAAATTATAATAAGAAGCCAATTAAGTACAAAAAAATAAAATATCAAATCTCTAATATTTTAGAATGAGATATATTTGTTAATTAAGATTACTTTGTTTTAGAAACAAAGCTATAGCTATATAATTACTTAGGTTGAAATTAAAAAAAAAAAAAATCATTTATCTTCTTTACAAATAAGTAAAATAATCCAGGAAAAATGCACTAAAACATACAATTCGTTGGGCCACAAAACTTCTTTAGCTACTCTATATCAACTTCTGTGAACTACTTCCAATCACTTCTTTAGGAGGCTCAAATTACTTCAAGATGTTGATAGATGACTACTTCCAAAAAATATGGATCTTTTTTTTGCATATCAAAGTTTAAATATTTAGTAGATTCCTCTACCTTAAGACTATAACCAAAAAATACAAATCTTATAAAATCTAGACTCTATCCTCAAATTTTAGAAGAAAATTTTTATCAAAATAATTTAGCAATTATATAAATAAACAAAGCATCACCAGACAACTAATCAATATTTATATACCACATTAAAATGGTATAGCCAATATATATATATATATATATATATATATTAAACAAAACCATGAGTATGCTTATAATATAAGAAGTACCAAAATACCTTTAGTATAAAGTGGCACAAATAGCCGTTTGTCTTATGAATTATTTTTCTAAAAAAAAAAAAACTTGTATAGACACTAAAAAAAAGGTTTTTTCTTCTATTTTTTTTTTTTTTTTTTCAATTTTTCATCTTTAATTTTTACTTGTACATATTCATGAGAAAAAATCAATGAAAAAAACTAGAGATTATATTAAAATTAAAATTTTATTTATACTTTGATGAAAGAATAAAAGATTTTAGAATTTATAAATCCATAGATTTTAAAATATCAATAATCAAAGATGTTATATATGATGAATCAAAATTCTAAAATTTTAACTTTGATGAAACCACTATTAATATAATAATTTTGTTTCCACTCTTTGAGTATGTATTTACAAAAAATAAAAATAATAAAGACAAAGAACCAACCATCTTAGAATTGACTACAAAACAACATCAATGCTCAAAAATATTGATTGATACATCAATACTTAGCACAATTTCATGTTCTTCAAGCTTGTTATGACTTTCTAGCAATTGGATATTTTGGATACAATGAAAATTTGGAGTTAATATCTAGAGATTTTTGGTAGCATCAAATGTGAAGGACAATTAAAAATATTGTATAATCATATGAAATTTGTTTAAGATAAAAAATTCCTTGTTATTAAGCTTATGGACTTCT
Source organism: Physcomitrium patens (assembly GCF_059467195.1). Taxonomy (NCBI): domain Eukaryota; kingdom Viridiplantae; phylum Streptophyta; class Bryopsida; order Funariales; family Funariaceae; genus Physcomitrium; species Physcomitrium patens. The sequence continues at coordinate 13,046,592 of NC_143431.1, read as the reverse complement.
TCAACCATTAACTATTTTAGAATAACTATGGTATTTTATTTTTATGGATTTTATCATAGATCTTTCAATTTCAAGTTCTTATGATTCTACATTCATGATAATAGACTATTTTATGAAAATAGCACATTTTTTACTATACAAAAATCTATCATAGGTGAAGAAACAATTAAGTTTTTCTTTAACAACCTCTATTACTATCACGGATTATCTAAGGATATTATATTGGATTGGAGAATTCAATTTATATTAAGATTTTAGAAAATTCTATTTAATATTTTAAAGGTAGACATAAAGCTATCTTCGGCTTTGCATTCTCAAATTAATGAACAAATGGAGCATGTAAATTAAATTTTAAAGTAGTATTTGAAGTATACTATCAATTATCAATAAGATAATTGGACAATTCTTTTACCATTGGCAAAGTTTTTTATAATACTATGATATATTTTTCTACGTAATATTTTTTTATTATTAATTATGATTATCATCCATGATTTAATACTTTTGACTTTTCAAAAGTTGATAATCTTGCAGCAAAAGATTTGGCAAATCATTTATTTGAGCTACACACAAAAATAAAGGTGCAATTAAAAGAATCTTAAGAACAACAAAAGATTAATTAAGATGCCTATAGCAAAGAGAAATTTTAATTCTATCTTGGCAATAAGGTATGATTATTTTGTAGTAATATTAAAATAGGCCACTCTTATGACAAGATGGATTATCATAGATTTTGGCCATTTTTTATATTTCAACAAGTCATTTGAATTGCTTATCAATTATGTCTATTGGAGTCTATGAAGAACCATCTTATATTCCATGTATCTCTTGTTAAACCATATAAAAGAATGGATATCTCAAGAAGAAGACAAATACCACTTTTTCATATAAAAGTAGATAATAATCAAGATTTCAAGGTAGAAGAAAGTCTTAGATTCAAGGTAGTGCCAAAATAGATTGAAATATCTTATAAATTGGTACAAATATAATATTAGTCAATGCTTATAGAAGTCAACAAAGAATCTTACAAATGCAAAAGAAAAGGTCAAAGATTTTTTTATTAACAATATTTATCAAAATTAAGATGAAGAATCAAGCAAATCTTTGCAATAAAATAAATAAATTAATAAATAAAAATAAAAGATTACATTCTACCTTCTATCTTTGTTTATAATTTTTGTATATTTATGGTACTAAAAATATGATAAATTAACAATCAGCAAATTTAACTCAAGAGGTATTACTTGCTGATCTATTAAACAAGATATTGTAATTTTTACAACCTTCAAGATGACATAATAGAGATAAAGATCCTCAAGAATGACATATCCTTTCTTAAATAGTTAGCAAGATACAATGCATTTGGTATCACAACCTGTCACGGACACAGAATACAGACTTGATATCTACCAAGAAGTTCAAGAAGAACTGGCAAGAACTAGATTAATCAGATGAATACAAGAACAACACCAGAGAGGTGAGCTAGAGCTCCAAGAGATGTGTTGTCGAGACTGAATAACTCTTCAGCCTCGATCCCAATATATACTCCTATTTAGGAAGCTTCTCAAGCAACTTCTACCAACTAGGAAGCTTCTCAAGCAACTTCTACCAACTACGAAGCTTCTAGAAGGTTTCAGAGACTTGCTTCTAGAAGGTTCTAGAAACTTATCTCTAGAAGGTTCTAAGGACTATGTCCCTAACATCTTCTACCAACTAAGAAGCTTCTAGAAGGTTCCAGAGACTTGCTTCTAGAAGGTTCTAGAAGCTTGTCTCTAGAAGGTTCTAGAAACTTGTCTCTAGAAGGTTCTAAGGACTATGTCCCTAACATCACCCCCTCTTTTAGCTTCGAGGTCTCTGAAAAGCAATGTTGTTGTCAATCAGTACTAACACAAGAAAATGAAGATCTGTCGCAAAACGTCTGCTATGAACTCCAACTGTTGTTCACGAGGTAAGTGGTTCATCGGCCCTTGAAGCCAACGGTAGTGGCCCACTCCTTCAACTTCTGACCAAGCATGAACTTTCGTGTCTTCATTGTGAAATTGTCCTGCAAATATGCCTTCTGGTTGACCATTGTAAGCAGGCTCGGACTCAAATACAATCACCAGTGATCGATTACTTGATATCCTCCGTCGTTGTCGTGGTGCAGGTGGTTCTTTATCTCGGGGTCGCATTCGTAAACTAGTTGGTTGAGATAATCTGACTGGCATAGTATCTATCTCTTGGCTATCCATATCAGAAGACCAAACTATGGCTACTGAAAAAATTCTATTTTATCTTGGAGAAAATAACTACATCAACTACGAATTTTGGTGGTGCTCTCTCCCTTTCTTATATTCTTAGGTGAGCAAGCTTCAGAAAGAAGCTATTGTTGAACCAGCTTAGGTTTATGAGGATGTTGTTGATGAAACTCTTGTACCTTTTGCGGCGCATTGGTGAGATTTTTAGCTGGCTCCCACGTTCGCTCATTAATGTCGTAGCCGCACCAATGAACAAGATACTCCAACTTGCCCCACCTTCGCCGAGAATCTAGCACCTTTTCAACCTTGTATTCCTCGTGGTTCTCGATCTCAATACTAGGTGGTGGACATTGCACTCTTCCAGGAAAAGATGTCTCTCGATAAGGCTCCAACAAAGAAACATGAAAGACTGGATGTACCTTCATAGAAGCCGGTAATTCCAGATGGTACGCCACTGGATTGATTTGCTTTTGGATGATAAATGGTCCCAATCTTCGATAGTCCAACTTATCACATGGTTGCTTGGTCTTGATATTCCGTCGAAGAAGCCATGCTTTATCTCCAATTTTGAAAGTAGGTGCTTGATTCCGAAATCTATCTGCAAACGCCTTGTAGGATTCTTGAGTGGATTGTAATTGAAGCTTCAACGTATTTTGAAGCTTCAACGTATTTTGAAGCTCTGATAGTTGTTTCGCAAATCCTTCAGCTGCTGGATTGTTATTTGTTGATGGACTCAATAAATCAAGCTTTGGATGATACCCATAGTTGGAAAAGAATGGTGTATATTGAGTCGATGCATGGAGGGTGTTATTATATGCAAACTCGGCTAGCGGTAGATATGTGGTCCAATCGTCTTGCTGATAGTTGATGCTGCATCGTAAGTATTGTTCAAAGACTTGATTCACCCATTTCGTTTGACCGTCAGTTTGAGGATGAAAAGCCGAAGAAAGCTTGATATCCACCTTCAGTATCTCAAAGAGAGATCTCCAAAACTTTGATACGAACTAGGTTCCTCAATCTGATACGATATCATCTAATAGTCCATGATATCGATACACATTATTGAGAAAGAGCCTTGCTGTGACTTCACTGGACGATGTCTTCTTGCAAGGGACAAAGTGTGCCATTTTTGTAAGCCGATCTACCACGACAAAGATGCTGTCAAATGAGTTCGATGATGGCAGGTCCATGATGAAGTCCATGGAAATTGAAGACCATGGTCGACGTGGAATCGGCAATGGCTGTAGGAGTCCATAAGGGCGATGCCGAGGATTCTTGGATCTTGAACAGATGTTGCAAGAGAGGACAAAATCTTTTACATCCTTCCACATTTGAGGCCACCAAAAATCTTGAGAAATAAGCTCCAAGGTCTTGTTGAATCCAAAATGTCTCGCAGCTGGAAAATCGTGGCGAGATTGAAGAACTCGGAGTCGTGCTGGTCCTTTTGGGATATATAACCGCTCTTCAAAGTATAAAAGATCTCCCTCCACTTTGAACTTATCGTCATTGGCATGCTGCTTAATATCAATGGCTACTGAATCTTCAATGGTTACGGCACGTACCTGATTCAGGAAGTCAGCATCAATTGGCATAATAGTAGCGCAAAGTTGAAATTACTCTGGCTTCAACAATGTCGTACATTGTTGATCAAACGCTGCTTTTCCAGCCTTTGGTACAAGATACGATCTCCTCGATAAGGCATCAGATAGTCCTTGCTGCTTTCCAGGTCGATAAGTGATAATAAAATCGAACCTAGATAGCAACATACTCCATCGAGCTTGACGTCAATTTAGAACTCGAGCCGACATGAAATACTCCAAATTCTTGTGATCTGTGTATACGGTCACTGGATGTGCAGCTCCTTCAAGAAAATGACGCCATTCTTGGAAAAAATCCACTATAGCAAGAAGTTCCTTATTGTGGATCTCATAATTGATTTCAGCAGCAGAGAACTTTCGAGAATAGAATGCAACCGGATGGAGCTTCTTATCTTCTCCCATTTGTGAAAGTACAGCTTCCAAAGCAAAATCCGAAGCATCAGTTTCTAAATAGAAGGCCTTTGTAAAATCTGGATGTATCAAGATTGGAGCCGTAGTAAATGCGGTCTTCAGGTTTTGAAACGCCTTCTCCACTAGAGGTCCCCATTCCAGCTTATCCTTGCATGTCAACTGAGTGAGAGGAGTAGCAACTTGAAAGTAATTCTTGATAAAGATCCGATAGAAGTTGGCAAAACCAAGAAAGCATTATACATCTCTAACCGTCTTCGGAACCTCCCAGGACACGATTGCTTCTACCTTCTTGGGGTCCATCTTCAAGCCTTCCGTAGTCGCAACGAACTCCAGAAACTCCATCTCTATTTGGTGAAATAAACACTTCTCCAACTTGGCATATAGTCCTCGCTTGCGTAGTTTCTCCAATACCAAACGAACGTGTTTTTCATGCACTTCCTCATTTTTGGAGAATATCAAAATATCATCCAAATAGATGACAACAAAATCGTCAAGGTACTCTCGGAAAATGTCATTCATCATATGTTGAAAGACCGCTGGAGCATTGGTAAGACCAAAGGGCATGACATTATATTCAAAATGGCCATACCTTGTACGGAACGCTGTCTTCCACTTATCTCCTTCCTTGATTCGTACGAGATTATAAGCTCCCTTTAGATCAATTTTTGTAAAGATCCTTGCACGTCCAAGTTGTTCTAAGAGACCAGAAATCAAGGGTAACGGGTAACGATTCTTTTTTGTTACCATGTTGAGGCCTCGATAGTCCACGCACATCCGCAACGAGCCATCTTTCTTCTTCACAAATAAGATGGGTGCTCCAGCTGACGATTTTGAATGACGGATGGAGTTCTTGGCTAGATTCTCGTCGATGTACTTCCGCAACTCCGCCAACTCTATTTGCGATAGATTGTAGATTGGGCCAAAAGGTGGTTGTGCTCCTTCTTGTAAGTCTATGGCGCAATCATATGGTCTGTGTTCCGGTAGCATGTCGGCATTTTTCTTTTGAAACACGTCTTTAAAATCCTTATATTGCTCCGGTATACTTGCTGTCGAGATCTTCTCCCCGGTAGTTGGAGCCGCATAAATGACAAACGATGTGCCTCCCTAGGACAATCTTATAAATGCTCTTGCTCCAATAAATAAGGATTTCTCTATTCGGGATTTTCTACTAGGCTTGCTCTTGGGTGGTTTTGTGGAAAAGGTCATCTTCCGCAACTTCCAATCTATGGATGGATTATGCTTTTCCAACCAGGAAAGACCAAGAATAACAGGATTTGATGGGGTTCTAATAATATTGAAAATAATATGACTACTATGGTCCTTAAACGTCACTTCTATAAGTTCTGATTCATGGGTGATACTACCAGACAATAAAGGTCGTCCATCTATGACCTCAACGTGAACAAGTTTGGATTTTTGTACTAAAGGGATCTTATGACGCTTTACAAATTCTTCGTCTAAAAAACAAGCAGATGCTCCTGAATCTAATAATGCTAAGGTTCTCAGTTTCTGAGGGCCAATAAGCAAAGGGATTGTAAAACAAAGGGCAGGTTGAGCGGAAAGAAAGGAACCTAGTTGTTGTTGCGATATTTCACTGTCCAGCCGCACGGTTCTTATTGTGGTTGAGCATCCTCGTTTTCCTGAATAAATGCACCCCTAGTCTTGATAATACGTCGATTATGCTTCTTGGGGCAGTTTCCAACTTTGTGGCCTTCTTCACCGTAATACAAGCATAGACCTTCCACCATACGCCGCTTTTTTTCTTCTAGAGTAAGAGATTTGACACGTACCGCATCAATTTACATGTCTTCTACCTCTGAATGTGAATTCATGTTGCTTGCCGACATAGTTGGGGTGTGGCGACCCGTATGTTGTCTTGAACGTTGGTCTTGGCGACATTGGAATAGGCGGTTATCGCACTTCACAGCTTGGCTAATAGCTTCGTTGAGCGTTTGCGGATCAGGAAGAGTTAACAGCAAATCCTTCACATCGTCCCTTAAACCCCAATAGAATTGACTCATCAACGCTTCTTTGTCCCAATTGATGTCGCATGCTAATTGCCTGAAGTCCGATGCATAGACTGATGTAGAACGCATCCCTTGTCGTAGTGACTGGATCTTTGTTGTAGCCCATCGAACCTTGTCGTATTCACCAAATGCTTCCGCAAATGCCTCCAAAAGGTTTCAAAGTTATTTAGTATGGACGATCGTTTCTCAAACAAAGGAGCAAACCATGATAGAGCTTGTCTTATAAGTAAGGTTCCAATAAGCCCAACACGTGACTCCTCCGTTGGATAGCATTCGGGCTGTAAAACTGTTATCAACCTGATTTGGTTGACGAATCCTCGAAACTTGGAACGTGTACCATCGAACTTGTCCGGAAGGCTAACTTGGGGTTCCTTATGTTGTAGAACCAGCGGTGCTTGTCGAACCTGAGGCAAAGTTGCTTCTTCAAGTGTAGAAGTTTGAGGCTGGTGCAACCTAGATTGTGCCATCTCAGATGCTCCATCATTATGAATCCTTGCCATGACTCCTTCAATCTCTGCAGTTCTTTGCGATAACGTAGCGAGGGCATTCATGATAGCATCTAACTTGGACTCTGAACTTTCCGTCATACTAATGTCTTGGCCCCCGACCATTCTAAGAGAAGGACAGAAATGACTCTACAAGAAGACAATATTGGTTTAGAGGAGGGTACTCCGCAACCTCTAAAATGCCTTAAGAGCTGAAGAAAAGGGGTAATCTACTCTCTCCAAGAAGAATAAGACTCCAATATTGTAACAAAAGAAGTATCAGTTTAGAGGAGGGTAATCCGCAACCTCTAAAGTGCTAGTACACTTCCAAGCAGAGGGGTAATCCACACTCTAACAAAGAAGAAACTAGCTCTGATATCTGAGGTGAGTGAAGTCTCGACAAACTGTCACGGACACAGAATACAGACTTGATATCTACCAAGAAGTTCAAGAAGAACTGGCAAGAACTAGATTAATCAGATGAATACAAGAACAACACCAGAGAAGTGAGCTAGAGCTCCAAGAGATGTGTTGTCGAGACTGAAGAACTCTTCAACCTCGATCCCAATATATACTCCTATTTAGGAAGCTTCTCAAGCAACTTCTACCAACTAGGAAGCTTCTAGAAGGTTCCAAAGACTTACTTCTAGAAGGTTCTAGAAACTTATCTCTAGAAGGTTCTAAAGACTATGTCCCTAACATCTTCTACCAACTAAGAAGCTTCTAGAAGTTTCCAGAGACTTGCTTCTAGAAGGTTTTAGAAGCTTGTCTCTAGAAGGTTCTAAGGACTATGTCCCTAACATAACTTTAGAAAGGACTCCTAATATTTGATGATTTTATTAGAGATATAAATGACTTTTGATAGGATTACAAATGTTATATTTGAAGGTTGTTATAAAGGCCTTAACAACAATCAAATAAAATAGAGGTCTTTCCACCTTAGAATGGAACATTATTAATGGCTAAGAGGACCTATCAACTATCTTCAAAGTAAATAAAGATTAGAGTATGTAGCAAATATAATTTGTCTCATTTTTGACTTCATCAACATATGATTACCGCTCCTCATGGAACTTGTCTCTAGAAAGAGGATGTAATGTCATGTAGATATATATATATATATATATATATATATATATATATATACTCTAATATTTATTCAAATAATATAAATAGATAGAAATAAATTAAAATAAATAAATTTGATAATATCTTTAAGAAAAGCTTTTTAGAAGCTTCATGAACAAAACTATAATTTTGCACATGTTTATTATTAATTATTAGTTTAGAAACTTAGTCAAGAAGTTAGCCATATATTGTACATGTTGATAGCTTGTGGTACAAGCTAATTATGCAGTGCACATATAGAAAACTTGCCTTGTAAGTTAAGATACATGTCTTACAAATTGAACATATATTGGAAGTATTATAGAATGTCTCCATATAGCTCTTAATTAGATATTATATATAGAAGCAAGAGTAAAGCCTTATTTATTCTTATAAATGTATTTCTAATCATTAGCCTTGTTTCAAGATTTTTTAATCTTCTCTATTTTGGCAATAGCCATTCTAGTTTAATATTATATCATTATTAGGTGATTTTTTAATCTTTTTCAATGGTACAAGAGTGTATTGATCTTTTAGTTCTTTAAGATTCATGTCCTTAATATAAAATTAAGTAAAAATTTAAAACTAATGACTAGATTAGATTTATATAACTATAGTTGTAAAATAATATAAATAATATTATATTAATTAATTAATTGAGTAATGTAATTACATTGGTATTAAGAGTAATTCTTCTATATATATTGCATTACTTCTTTATTATGTCACTTTTTTATCTTATCACTTCTTTACAAAGTTCTATAGGGTGGTATACTTAATGTGGATTTAATATTTTAATATCTCTCTTCTAGAAGGAAAAATATTATTTTTGAAATAAGCCCTAACATATTCCTATAAGTAACAAATTTTACTCTAGTAAGTGACTTGGTGAATATATCTACTACTAAATTCTCATTGGAAAAATATTGCAATAAAAAATGAAAACCAACAATATAAAAAATGATAGCCAAGACCAAGTTGTTGATGTATATGATGTACAGATAAGGATCAAAATAAAAACGTTTGCATCCAAGATCCGTGAAAGAAGTATTCAAATTTTTATTCCACCCTCTTTCGGCTTCTTTCAAATAATATATTAAATGAGAAATAATAATATATTATTTAAAGCTTTTTTTAATTTAAGTCTTTGATTTTGAAATTACAATTTTAATTTATATTCTTTTTTATTTTTTTTTCTTTCTTGAATACATTATCTTATTTAATAGTTTCAAGTTTTAAAATATCATGCCTTTAAAAGTGATTTTCTTGATTTAGGATAAAAAATCTCATATCTTTTTGATACATTCAAGTATTCTATAATAATGCTCTTTTGTTATCATATAGTAATATAGCCATTAGGTAAAAGAAGAGAAAAAAAAATTATTATAGAAGAGCTTAAATAAAAATATTTTAGTAAATTATCTTAAAAATATAGATAATAGATAAAGAAGTAGTAAAAATTAAAAGTGCTAATATTATCTTCTTATAGAAGAGAGTTATATTCACTTTATAGTAGCATAAATGAACCAAATCAAAATAAATAAGATACATAATTAATATAGGCATCTTTAAGAAGGAGTTAAAAATAGGTTTTAAAAAAAAATCACTTCAAAATACTAAGAATTCATATTTGGAGAGGATTGGTTGTGAACCAAGGTCGAAATCAGATCTTGAGGTACAAAACTAGGAACCTATAATAACTCCAAGGTTTTATGGTTGATCAAAGAACAGGATTTGATAGTAGACTTATGAGAGGATTATTAAAAATTAATTTCATATACTTTGACTATATATTGAGGATTTGAAAGCTTTTCAAAGAAAAAAGTATATTGAATGGATTTGGATTTTGAGAAATAAAAAGAAGTTTATAAATTTGATGATTTTGTGAGTGTTGTAGCATATTTATATGTGAAAATTTTTCAATTTATTACTATGCTTGTTATAAATGAGTATAAAAAAATTAATGTCAATTGAATTATTAGATTGAAGGTTATAAGAGTTTTTGTGGATTATGGTCTTGGATAATTGAAATTTAGGATCAATTAGGGTTTTTAAGATCTTACAATATATGCTAATTTGATTGAATCAAAATTTGGTGAAGAAAATTAAAACTTAGATAGATACATATTAACAACATTTTGGAGCATTTGAATGGTTCAACAAAGAAAAATTGTTGATGGAAGATCAACATTCAAGTTGAGAAAAGATAGTAGCTAATATCTGTAAGGTTTGAGAGTTTTTCTTTCAATTGGTAAATTTGATTTTCTTCAAATTTTTTGTGCATATTAATTACTTGTAGATCTAAACATGAATAAAATTTTAGTTAAAATTTATGGTTTAATTAATATTTTTGAGATTTTAAAACAACTAAAATAATTAATTATGCTTTATTTAGGATTTTTTTGAATTTATTTAAGATTTGATTAAATTTTGATTAGGATTTTATTAAGATTTGATTAGAATTTAGTTAAGATTTGATTAGAATTTAATTAATTTTTTTTAGAATTTGATTAGAATTTGATTAGGATTTAGTTAGGATTTAATTAAGATTTATTTTTAAAATTTGGTTAGAATTTGATTAGGATTTGATAGAATTGTTCAAATTTTGTTGAAGCTATATTAAAATTTGATTAGGATTCAATTAGATTTCCTATTTTTTTTTATATTTTTTAAGATTTCTTTCTCTCATATATGTATATATATATATATATATATATATATTAAAATTAATTTATAATTTCTTTATATTTTTTTATAAATTCTATGAGATTTTTTTTGAGATTTAATCAAAGATTGATTAGTATTGTTATAATTTAATTAGAATTCGTCTAAGATTCTATTTAGAATTGTAACAATCTTCTTGTTGTAAGTTCCATTTTACCTTCCACAACTAGGTGCTTGGTACATTCTCAAGCAAAATACAACACTATGTCATAGCATTTACCATCTTTTTTTTCAACAAATGGTAACATATCACTTAAAATGCTAAGCAAGTGGTGTGTATAGGAGAGGATTACCTACTCATGGAAGAAAGCCTCATGAGATGTCATGCCATTAAGTGTTACAAGACGTAACTGATTTTGGGTCCAAGTCACCAAACTTGCAACAAATGCTTAGTACCACCAGGGGTCTAGCTTTGCATCATCAAGAAGCGTCCGCACCCCCTCAAAAACCGTGCGCATCATGCCTTCGGCCATCTCTACTATCTAGCTTGTGTAGTCCGGACTCACCATGTGTCGTATACCTTCTGCTCTGAAGTGTGAAATGAGTTACTTGTTTAAGAATTTTGTCTACTGATCCGTGCTGAAAGTTTTCATCTTTCTCCTGATTCTTCTTTGCACTTCTGCCTCTCAAGCTATGTGAACTTCCCGGAATGTGTCTTTCGTTTGTAGGAAGGCCAAACTCGTGTGGCCGAAATCCTCATCGATTCACACTGCCAACCATCTAGCCCTGCCGAAGCTTGCAGTGTCGGAGTATCCCAGATCCAACACGATGACGTTTGGAGTGTTCTTTGCGTACTTGTGATTGTTTGAAAAGGCTGTTGATGCGCATTTCCAATGATACATGACTCGCATGCAGGCATATTAAGCTTGTCTCCTTTTAAGTTAAGCCCAATCCCGGCACTAGTACACTCTGCTTTCCAGATCGTTTTTGCCGAGGCATGTGCCAATGCTCGGTGCCACTCTATGAGTGTTTGGCTAGTGGTGCTTGTGCTTGCCACAGTGGCAACTTCTTCGACTTTGCATGGCATAAGGTATGCCTTTCCGCCTAGATTTCTCCAGGATAGCGTGTCTCCGAGTGGGAGTATCCATTCCACCCCAATCTTGTCTAGGTTGAATCGGCACCCTTTCTTGCATGGGCTTGCTGCGGACAGGAGAATATTTTTTGCTCCCTGTACCCAGTGCACATCCTTGATGATTACCAAAATCCACTCTCCATGTGAATTTTGGACCCTCAAATGCATATCGCCAGGCCCTTGAGTTCAGTTGACAATGCTATCGTAGCCCTGCAATGGTATGGAGACGGATTCATTGAAGTTGATGATCTTGTTTCTATCTCCATGGATGTGCACCTCGGCGGCATAGTCAATTCAAAAATATTCCAGCTTTTGAGTAAGAGCTGAAATCTTGCTTGATTTGTGGGTAGTTGACGAGGTCGACGTTCGGGTCGCATGATGTGCATCTCGAACGGACGATACTACGGCGAAGCCAGCGATTGCAGCATTGCTCTTTGGCAAAGGGCATTCCGGATCGCCGCTTAGTGCCCCCTTTGCTCACATGCCCGGCAAGTGGACTTAGTTTTGTCAATCCTTGGCCTTTGATTTGCTGGCTTGGGGTACTGTTTCTTTGCAGGATGTCCCCCGAGTTTCTGCACAGACAAGGCGAAGATGGAGGAGTTGCTTCTCTCTCGCCTCCTGGTTTCTTCTTCAAGCTGTATGGTTCAAACTGTATGTTCCCTGATTTCTTCACATTTTTTGGATCCCAACGACTGCACCAATGGATCCCAGCTTTTTAGCAATGCTATTAGGACTAGGAATGCCATGCTCTTCTTGCTCATTTCTATTCATGCTTCAATGTGCTGGTCCTTGTAATCAAACAATTGCCGGACGAAGATTTCTATCAATTCCCCCTCTGTGTACCGGCAGTTGTAGAGTTTCTTCTGCAAGAATAGCTCCGTCGTAACTCTCGAGGGCTTGCGTACCTCGGCAAGTTTCTGCCACATCTCCCGCGTGGTGATGCATTTTTTACTGTGGTTGTGTTGCGAGGGCCGCACATTTAGTACAATCTGAATGGCTTTGAGCTGTTCCGTGTTCCACCTCAATTATTCTTCGATCTTGGTGCTGTCGAGACGCGGGCTAGATCCGTCCACATATTGGTACAAATTTCTCGAACTTAGAAAGTATTGCATTACGAAGCTCCACGTAATGTAGTTCTTCTCGTCCAGTCGGTGGATCTGCTGAATTCTTGGAGTCAAGGTGGTCACCATGATGGATGAGCTAGAGATAGAGATCTAGCGCTATTCTATGTATCGCTCTAATACCATGATGAGAACAGGTACTATCTGCTGACATAATGCCACACATTGAACACAACTTGGTGCTGAGTACCGCGCGAGTTAGTTGTGGATCGATAGGTTGTAAAGCTGGCTCGGAGTTCCACTCGGTGATACACTCGGTATGGGTTTAATAATTTAACAGCTTCATTGAAGTGAAGGTGGATAAGACAAGTGAATATGGGCATCATGCGTCTGAACGCATCCCATCCCCGAGTATGGACCCGGAATCAAGAGCCTCTCTCAAGCTTCGCAACCTGCAACACTTGCGTGCCGAATGAAAAAGACGACATTTCCTCATGACACGAGTTAAAACATCAACGATCCAGTACTTTGCACTAAAACCCACCTGATTGTCAGAGTCTGAGCAATATATATTGCACACCAGTACTCTTCGATGCAAAGAGCGACTCATGGTTATGATGAGACAGCCTGTTGCACAACTGAGATGTCAAGCCATAGTTCCCAACAATGAATGTCGTCTTTGGAACTGATCGGCCACAGCTGGCACTACACCGACTCAATTATCAGTTCCGTGCACCAGTCGGGAAATCCAATGTGAGTTGACGAATTTGGAAGCCGATGATGGTTACAAGCACGTAGATTGTACCGTTATCGGCATTCACAGCCACGAAAACTGAAGTGACATCTTGAACAGTCGGAACTTCACACTGATGAAATCTCATGATCTCTGATAAGTATGTGTACAATACATCGAAGTTAAACAGTCTTCTCCATTGGTCTTTCAGCTCGAGAGTCTTCCGAGGCATGATTTGCCATGAAGATGCACGTCACGCATCTCCACATATTACGAGGCCAGTTCATTCTTGGGTAATCCTAAGCTGGGTTTCATTACCTCGAACTTACATCGCAAATCGAGTATCTGCAGAGTGCCTTTCAAGTGTGCACGTTATGTCCGATACAAGATGTTCGGCTGGGGGTTGCACTGAAGACCTCGGGGACTTTCACGAGAAGAAATTTGATAGAGAGAGATGCCTCCACTTCACCAAGTCCCTACAGAAATGGTCATTGCATCACTCTCCACAATCTGCCGTAGTAAGCAGCTCTAAACTCCAGGCTCGTTTCATGCGCTTCGTGGCGTCTAGTCCATGTCATAGTGAAGCATTTGCTGATTCTGTGTTCTGTTAGCCAGTGCATCCCCACGAAGTTCGTCGAGGAGCATCCTGACATGTTACGGAAAGGCAACTTCATAATCCTGGAAGGACCGAGCAAAAATCAATGGAATGCAAGAGCATCGAACAGACCGATACTCTACGCCGGCTGGCTGGCATTCGCACACGATCATTGCCTTCGAGAAAAGGACCAGCTCTGCTTCTACCTCATAAAACCTTTATACTTCGTTGTGGAGGTCTTGAACAGCTATGGCAACGTGAGAGAGAGTGCTCTGATGGCAACAATCACAGGGAAGTACGCGCTTGCCCCTGTTCTCATAACTCCTCGCACGCCTAGACAGGAATGCAGAAAGCGGAAGAATTTAGAAATATGTGGACCTCCCACGCAAATCTCGCAAGATGTTCCCGGCCATCGTATGACCTTTGAAACTATTGCGGAGCGTTGTAAAGTAACTGCAAGAAGAGGATGCTACAACGGGTACGCACCGGGAGCAATAAAGAGATTCTCTAACAACACGAAGCAATGGGAGTGTCACGAAGAGAAAGATGGAAGACAAGTGGTTACTATTCTTGATAGTAGTGACGAGGAAAAAGATGAGAGGTATCGTCAATTCTCCTTTGGGAGCGCACAAATGCAAAGGTACAAACCGAGCAAAATTCAGAGATTGATCAAATACCCGAAGGACAAGGGTGCATCCGTACTTCACAAGTCGAAGCCACCGACGCAGCACGTTGACGAGGTGAATGGAGGAAAATTTGTCAGAAATGCGATGCCAGTTGAGGAAATTGTTGCTGGGAAGCGCCAAACACCAAAGTCGATTATGATCGACAAACCAGGGCACGAAAGCGAAAGGAAGAATTTGAACTTTTCAGGTGATTCACTGACATGCCAGGCTCCAGGTTCTAGAGTGCAGGACGTAATGATGAGAAAGTTGGAAGAGAAAATATACATTGGCGCCCTCGGACACTCAAACGACGCTGAACATAAAAACACTTTAAAAACCACTTGGGTCGCATGTGAACGTGAATTAGTGAAGATCGATGATGGGATGTCGAAGTATCATTCGATAGCACCCATGCTCTAATCAGCACAGCTAAGAATGTCACGATGGCTGCCGTCAACGATACAGTCGCTCAAGATAACGCTAAAGAAGTAAAAAAAAACTTCTTGCGAAGAACTGCTTAGCATTGCCATCATGCCTGTAATCAACACTATTAAAGGTAGTCAGAAAGACAACGTGCATTCATTCGAGCAAGATTGGATCAGCCGTGAACATGCAGAAAAGCATGACATTTGTGTGGGAGCCGATGGGCTACGTCTCAGCACATGGAAAGAATCGGAACACGAAGGGCGCTGCATTTTACGGCATCCGTCGGCTTCCGACGCATACAAGAAATTTTGACTCTGATATCAAGATGGACCCTGGCTTTAGCCATGGTGCTACTGAAAACACACGAGGGGACAAAAGGGAGCTGCAAAAAGAAATGCAAATAACCAATCGTCTGGCTCCAAGGCTACAAAGTGAAGACATGCCCACAGAAATGGACTCAGAGACCGTAACGCACGTCACCGAATCGCCGTCTCAATTGCAACTCGAAAGTCGGGACAAAACAGATTCCATCAAGATGCTGAGTTCGCAGGAATTCAAGCAATTCACCAACATTGTCAATGCAGTTAGCTGTCGCATGATTTTTTCTACTTTTCGTGAGAAAGACAGCACCAATCTCAACCAAGCTAGTCTTCCAAGATTCTGCGCCACTGGTCTCCCCACTCTAAAAACTACATCAGTTATCGAGACCAACTCTACCACCTTGTGCGCGTTGAAGTCCAGGCGTGGCCTAGTTGCCAAAATCGACCGAGAGAGAACCCTCCGGGCAGCTGAAGCCTGGACCATGAAGCTCCGCATCCCTCACTTCGTAGTTGTCATGAAGGGCTACCACAGCTGTACAGACTTCAACATGGTAAAAGCATCTGAATTAGAAGGAATGTTACTATGACAGTAAAAATCGTGAGCACAGATCGAATCACCCTTGTGCTCATGGTATGCGTTGATTGGCACTGGTGTTGCAGGACATTCCTGCCGAATTTGCAAAGTCGAAGTTACCTGCAACGGAGGCTAAAATGACGTTGATGTGCGACGAGGTGCCGACAACTTGCAAGACTATCTGGGAGGGAACCAAACCCATGAACCCTAAGATTAGCGCAACAGGGTGGATGGATTTCTCCCGCAGCCATTTCCTGGAGGAAGGAGATGTGTGTATGTTTGAGCTTTTCAACAATATCACCGTTCGCATCGGCGTGCATATCTTCCGCGTCGTGGAGTTGAGGAGGTCGCAGCGGGGCGTTGACTGGACTCAGCATTACAAAGTTGTGGAGGCCAATCTCCCTCATCATCCGTCGAATTGAATCCACAAAACTCTCCAAATTGATCATCCATCATTCTCAACTCGCCATCTGACGAACGAACGCAATGAGACACCCGAAATGCGCAATACTTTATTTGAATTCGACAAACAAGCTTCAGAATGCAGACATTGACATCTTCTTGTGGTCTCAATACATTCCACTCCAATGGTCAAAATCCCTGCTTAGCACTCTCACACTTTCTCGTAAAACCTCCTCACACCTCCTTAACCTCGATCTCTTCTTATTCGCATCGTTCCTGATGCACCTTCTATTGTCAAAACTCAAAAAACCTCCGAGTATCGAAAATGCAAACCTCTGCATTCCACTGAAACACCAACTCATAGCCTCTTTACACTTCACAAACGACGTAAAAAATGGCCATAAACTCTGCGAAACTCGCAAATCAACGTCTTAAAACAAGTCGTTCTTCATCAGCGGGTTTTAGAATTCACTCGAGATGCTCCGATGGGCAAATGTCAGAGTTGGCTTGCGACAAATTCCAGGGCCCCACATCGCACACGGAAAGGAACAAGTCAGCGAGGAATTAGGGTATCGAAAAACAAACCCTAGTTCTTGGGCAATGGGGTTATGCCAGTGACAAATGGAGGGCCAATCTTATTCAGAGGGAATAATAGACAATAATGTCAAGATGCTTTTTTAAGATGATATGATATGAAATCTTATCATAGCTTTTATTGATTTTATCAATTGGACATTAAAGGTGTGGTTTGGAAAAGTATGGCAATGAGTGATACTTGAGGGATAAGAAATGAACTCTCAATTGAAGTGGGGTACTATTTCTAATTCTACATATTCTATGTAGAAATATTCTCGTTATTTAATGTTATATTATTTTAATTTTATATCATCTATAAAATAATTCTACATATTATTCTCGTTATTTAATGTTATATCATCTATAAAATAATATAACATTAAATAACGAGAATATTTCTAATTCTATATATTCGAAATTAGTAACAAGAACTTCAAGTACAATTATTGTTTGCAACGTGTATGGTATGTACATTATTATCTATAGAATTTATATTATAATTTTCTTTTGAATATGTAACTTTGTTAAAGGCACACAGGTTTACCATTGGATCAATTTGACATCATACAATTATAAAGAAACAATTGTTTTAAATGTTAATCTACAGAAAATTAAAATAAAATCATTAAATTCAATAAAAAAAAAAATGTTGAGATTGTGTAATGTAATATATTCTAATATTTCATTGAAAATACAAATAGTGAATTTTATATTGAGATTGTAACATATATGTGACATATCTAAAAATGGAAATGATATGACGATGATAATAATAAAAAAGTAAAGATCTCAGTTAATGTTGCAATAGATTTATTTATTTTTCTATTTATTATTTTCAATATACCAAATTAAAAGGTTCAACAGCATTACTTTTAAAAATTGTTGGTTCTTTACTATCTACAATAATTGAAGTAATATTACTATTTATATCAAGAGCATATAAGCTTTACAAATTAAAACACTCAAAACATCTTCATTCCAATTCATAAGTGAATTTAGAGTGACTTCTTGAAGAGTGTATATATGTTTTGTTCCAAAATCCATTTTGACAAGTTTTCTTGGAAATTACTATTTTACTTTCAAAAAAGTTTACAATTCATTTAAAAAATATGTGACCTCTATGTCAATCAAACACAACACCAAATCTAAATCGATGGAAGTTTATAAATATTGAGGTTAAAAACTTGGTTTAAGGTCACTTTTTGTAGTAAAAAATCTACCTTTTCCCATTTGACTTACACTCAAAGCTTTTACAATTGATCGCTTTATTGAATTTAGGTTTACAATGAAGTGCTTAGAACTTTTTATCTCCTTAAAACTATTTACTTCTGAGAATATTCCTTAAATACTTTTAAAAAGAAAGATGGATTTGAATTCTGTAGGACTTCATAACTTTTTTTACTCTTAAGTTAATTTTTTTGGAACATGCTTTCATGTTTAAACAATATTTTTATTGCATATATCATTATTTAATGTTATATTATTTTATAGATGATATGTAAAAATGAGGATAGTATTTTTTATTTTATTTTATTTTTTTGCTTGTAAGGTACTACATACATCAAATAAAACTTCTTACAAATTTATTAAATTAAAAACTCATAAATAAGACTTTTATAATCTATTTCAGAAATTTTATTAAGAAAATACACATATATATAGTAACTTATTTATTTTGAAGCCATGTTTATTTGTAACTAAATATTTATAAATTTATTAAAAATCCAGTTTTTTATTTGTTTGAATACATGTGTATTTTAAATACTCTATTTATTTGTAGTACAAAAATGAATGGGACATCTTTGATTATATCTTACAATATTATTTGCAAGAGTTTTAAAATTCTAAGTGTACTCTCAAGTTGATTCTACAACACTATAGGATGTTAAAGCTTACATCCAAATGATAAATTTTTTTTATTGATAAAATACTACAATATTAACTATTTTTATTTTTATGAGTCATTTTAGAATAAAAATAAAAAGAAAAAGAAAAACTGTAAATGTATAAAAATTTCTCGCTCTCTCTCTCTCTCTACATATATATATATATATATATATATATATAACAAAAGAAAAATAGATCTACTTTCAGGCTCTCAATTTTTTTTCTCAATAATTTTTTTTTAGCAACAAACTTTCCATGACATAACTAAACAACAATTACATTTTCGAAATGCAAAAACGAAATCCCCACTAACGTAAATCAATACGTCCGTTCGTCCGTCGGTCCGTCCGCCACCCCATCAGTCAGTGAGGCCACCGTGCGGGCTCGTAAAGCAGCATTTACAGTGTCAGTGGAATATCGCAGACTTCGAGAAAGCTTCGCAAGGTTGGTGATGGATCCCATGGAGTGCAAGGAGAGTGAGATTGGTAGTGGGCATTACTGCTGATGCTGCTGGTACTGGTGCTGCACTATCTGCTGCAAACTCTGAGCTCCCTCGTGCAACGCGAGTCCATTTCAGCACGGCCTGCAGTCTCTTCCGCATCGACTTTGGGGCTGAAAAATTGACTTGACTGGGACGAGAAGATTCAATGTGCCTGGAATCATATCATATAGCCTGCTCGTGTGATAGTCACTGCCATGACTAGTCTCGCCACGGTCGGAAATCTCATGTGCTCATCCAATCCCCCACCAAGCTTTTGCAGCTTTCCGTTCTTCCGTGCTTCCTCTTCATTCCCTTCTTGCGGCGTAGCTGTAAATCATGGTGGCATACTGGTAGTCGGCGCTGCAGCGGTGACACGCCAAAGCAAGAGAATCACTGAATATGGAATGTGTTACTGTCCATCTTCACTACAAGAAAACCAACTTTTCCCTACTTCTTGTTCAAAGCTTTGACCTAATGCAATGCCGCTGATGTTGTTGAATATCGAAGCGGGTAGAAACGAAGGGTAACTTTTCCAGATTTCAAGGATGGAAACCTTACCTTGAGTAATTGTAATGACTAGCTTCTCAGAAAAGAAGAGCTACAATGTCACAGACATAGTTACTCATGGAGCTTCTAAAAAACTCATCTTAGAGGTGCGAATACCAAGTTCTGATGACTGAGTTTGTCTGTTTGTATTTATTATTTTTGGAGTTAGCGAAAGAAATACACTGGTTTCGAGGTTTTGTGTTTGAGATGCCGGTTTTGAGTGGGTTCGGATGACCCTCGAGTCCCTCATGAAAGGGTAACACCACATTCTGCAAGTGAAAAAGCTCCCCCCAATAATGAGCAAACAGACCGCCGTTTAAGGACCTCACAGAGCTCCGATTTCCAACACAATGACTTTCCATGCTCGGGCAGCGCAAATGGCTGAGAAAATCCTTGGAATTGGAGCAGGGGCAGAGGGAAAATTTGACCTGCCCACCTACCCACCCACCCACCCTCCCAACGCCCGCCAACCCAGGCTGCCCGGGTTGACTTGGGGAAACTGTAGCCCAGTCTATGCCGAATCGATCTGAGAAACTGGAGTACTGTACCGTCACCGTCTCCGTTTCCAGGACTTGTGTACAGTAGTTCACACATGGAGCAGACGATCTGCGAGTCAAACCCGACCCGCTTTCAACTCGCGGATGTCAAAGTCTCCACCCTGTCAAGTTACGTTGCGTTGGTTTATTTACACGCGGACGGCGTGGCTCAGTTCGGCTGCAGTTCGACTGTGTGGCTTCGTCGTCCAAGCTTTCGGCGGGTCGACTCTACTGGTCCGTTAAAGCTCAGCTCATCTGTCGAGCGCAAGCGCTAGAAATTCGGCGCTCTGTGGGAAGATGCTCCCCGCCAGAACCTTGCTGAGTGCAATGGTTTGTAGCGAAGCCGAGTCACTGGTATGATTGGGGTTGAGCCAGGGTCATCATACACTGCAACCTGAACAGCCAGGGTCCATGTTGAGGTAGGATTTTGTTGATCGTTGACTGAGGCTGTGGGATGGTAGTGTGCTCGGTTCATTCGTTGTGTTGAGAGAGTGGACCATTGAGTGGGGCGCAAGGTTGGTGGAAGGGGGATTGGCGGTGTCAACTTCTTGCCCTGGAAACTTCCCGCTGGAGTTTTTGCTTTTATTTTGGGTCTGGATGCAGCGTAGCTCTGGGTTCAAACCTTGCAGTGTTCCACTGCGGTTCTTAGAGGTTGAGCCGGAAGAATTGAGACCAGCTGGTGGTGATTGCGAAGAAGTCGTTCCGATGGAGGCAACGTGTGCGTCTACTTTGTGGTTTGTTCGGCGAGACCACTAAAGCAATGTGCTAGGGGTTGGTTTTTGCTGTTCTCGCATTGCTACGTGCCTTTGGAATCCCGAATGTCGCCGTTTTCCGTCTCAGTTCTTGGTCCTTTCAAGTCTTTTCCGAATTGGTGGTCCTGAGGAGGAGAATCGAGTTTCTGGTTCACTACTTAGGAAAGGTCTGCGGATCTCTGACGAGTTGATGTGCGCTGGTGACAATCCTCCCTTCGACACTGTAGAATTTCCTCATCATGATGGGTTGTTTTTCAACCTCGAAGTCTGAAAAACGCTCGTCCAGTTTACCAGAGTCCTCACAGCCGAGGACGAGCGTTCCGTCGAAAAGTACTCGCTACGGCCTGCTTTCGAATAAACCCGTGGAGCTTCCTGACCCTAGAAGCCTTAACCTCCAACCTATTCCCTCTGAGAGTGCCAAGAATGCCAAACCTGTGGCGGCCGCAACCTGCCTGGATGACGATGAGGTCGCAGCCCTGGCCGATCACTCCATGACCAGAGGAATGAACCGCACAGGGAGAAGGGCGGCATTTTCAGGTCCACTCGTGGGGGCTTCGGTGTACTACGCGTCGGACGTCGAGTCGCGTGCAATGGCAGGGAAGTCGTCTCGTGTTCTAGTCAATTACATGTCCAGCGACGAAACAAATAAACCTTCTGGTCGAAGGACGCTCAGGAGAGCAACAAGCTTCGGTGGTCGGCCGCAGCCTCTGCCCCTTCCGGCAATGGATGAGGACATGCCTGAGGATCCCAAGCAGATAAAGTATTCACCGTTGCCAACCCCCGAAGACGCAACCCCTCGTGTGTCCTCCCGCTCCATGTCGAGCGTGGGCTTGTTTGCCCCTTCAAGCCGAACCAGATCGTTCAAGCTGGAAGATGGGCCTGGCTCCCGGAGCACGCGGAAAGGAAGAGTGGCACCCATGGGCGGATTACCTCTTCCACCTCCTTCTGTTGCTAGCAAGTTGTTGCCAGGTTTGCCTACATTTGAGTTCAGCGACCTGATGATCGCCACAGATAACTTCTCGACCAGCCATTGTCTTCAGAAAGGTGCATTTGGTGCTGTGTACAGCGTTAGACTCAACGATTCCACTACCGGGAACAATGAGGAAGTCGGAATGGCAGTACTTCGACTACCTGAAAGTTTCGTGCAGGTATGTAATGTCATTTCTCACTTCGTGATTTTACGTCTCATTTCTATTTTTAATCGAACGTGTGATCTCCGTAGCCACGTTCTGTGACGTTTATGTGGCAGGAATTGAGACATGTCTGCTGGCTGTCAATGCACCTCTAAGGATTCCTTTGTGTACGATTTATTTCAGGGCCCCGTGGAATGGAAGGCTCAGATTCAGCTGCTCTTGCAGCTATCAAACCCCAATGTATGTGCCCTCAAGGGATACTGCAAACACGATGAAGAGTCCAGCGTGAGCATTCGCGAAAGACTGCAAGAACGACTTCTGGTATTCGAGCAACCCCCCAATGGCAGCTTGTACGACCACTTGTTCGGAAGTCGATGCACGACTTACTTGGACTGGGACGCGAGGATCAACATCGCACTTGGTGCAGCTCTTGGGCTGTTGTACATACATGATCGTGCTCCTCTGCAGATTTTGTACAAAGAATTCAAAGCATCTAATGTTTTGCTGGATCAGAATTACACGCCGAAGTTGGCTGGGTATGGCCTGTCTGTCGCTGCTGCACCTATCAGCAAAAATTATTCTTTCACCATGGTAAGAAGCTTAGGGTTCGGCTCTTTCCTAGCTTGATTCCCTTCGTGCCAACTGAAATATCCGTGTGACAGATTTTATCCATGTGTCAATCCAACTCGCTATTTACTCCGTCTTTCTCCATGTCTGGTTTATTCAGAGCATGATGCTAAGCCAAACGCACGCAAGGAACAACGTATGGAGCTTTGGGATACTCCTCCTTGAGCTTCTCACCGGCAAGAATAGCCAAGATGCTGTGTACTTCGGCGATGACAAAAACTTTTTGCAGTGGGGAAGGAAGTTCATCAAGGAAGAATCTAAACTGTCTCACATCATTGACCCGCGCATGAAAGGAGTGTACCCCATTAAGGGTGTTGTGGAGGTGGTTAATTTGCTGCTTCAATGTGCAAATAAGAAGGATGTGCTGCGGCCAAGTATGTCAGAGGTCTCTGGAACACTGAAGGTTATCAAAGCAAAGTACCGCAGCAACTCAAAGGTTCCTTCCAGTGGGATTCTCTCGCCACAGATGCCCGAAAGGCGATCTCGAGACTCTCCCATTTTCACAGACATGCAAACCTCGTCGGACGCTTCCTCCTCTGAAAACGAGGATACGTCAGTATCCAAAATCTCCCCTCATGCCTTCCGCGGTGCGCGCAGCAACCTTTTCTAGGGCTTAACTCTCAAAATTCTTGTGAAGATGTGATGCGGCCGAAGTGTCCAGTTGGTCGTCTCTGTGTAACAATTCATGTACAATTTAAGTAGGTTTTACCCAATTTAAGAGCCTGATTGAAACTACGATGGTGAGTCTCTAAATCTGATAATTCTTTTGTAGTAGATTACGGGTAGTTAACATTCGGGCTGCGACTTGCAACTGTTATGCATGCTCCCTGGCAGCAGCCAAATCTCTCATCCTTCGATATTGCAAATGCACGAATAGATGTTCATATTTGACAGTTTTTTAAGCATCCAGAATCTGTATAAACGTAGGTTGGAAGGGAATTGATACACAACTGTATATTGCCAATCGCGAAAATGACACAGTTGTCAAGAACTTATTATAACGGTGGCAACCCGTAATAGCAGCTGTACGCACATTCCCCAAGCATGTGTAGAAATCTTGCCTCATTTTCTCTCAATCTTGCCATCAATCTTTCCAAATCTAACTACTACCAACCTGTCGGTGAGAAACATTCATGAATCCTCCAAGGAAGGGAATGCTAGCTGTGCAGACATTCATAACGTATACGGCAACTGAATGTCCATCACTTGTAGCACACTCGTCGCAACATGGGAGTGGTTTCCAACACGACATCTACGACTTCTAAAAACATGTTACATTAAAACAAATCCCAGTGCATCTGCAAAGTTATCACAAATTGATGTCACTCTAGAAGCTACTTTATTAGAACCGAACTCCAGCAGTGGGATGCACTCCGATTACATTACTACAGATTCACACAAGATCTCCTCACTTCTGGTCAAGGGCCCGCCTCCATCAAGGGTGAGAGGCAATGGCAGTCAACCAGGTAACCTACAGAAAAGTTAAGTTTACATGCGAAATGCTCATCTCAAATTATATTCTTTCTCTTACTACTACGTAACCACAATTCAAGCAGCTGACTCGAGCTCAACATTATTATTGGGGACGCCGACATCTTCAGTTCTCAGTTGTGCAGAGACATCGTCAATAGCAGCGTTTAACTGCGCTATCTTCTCGTTCAGGTTCTGCCGCGTTTTCTGGAGATAACAAATTTAAGTATGAATTATCAAACAAGAATTTCAGAGTTGAGGACACAAGGCAGTAAGAAGTTAATAAAAACTTTTTTTTTTTGGCGTTTCTCGACGCGAGCACTTCGTCATCTTCAAAACAAAAACCCAACCATGTCGAAAATGCCGCACCCTCTTACATCAGGATTACAAAGACTCATACTACTTATTCATTGTTACCCAAACAATTCAGACTCCGTCACTAGAAAAAAACGAAAAGAAAAGAAGAAAAGAAAAAGCAGTCAACGGGAGGCAATTCTGTATGGTATACAATAAGCTCATGCTAAAAATACGAGACCAATACGACCAGGCGATAGAGACTGAATCTCGGGATGCCTTGATGGATCACTAAAACTAAATCACCAATCACGTTTAGAAATTTTAGTCGGGTCTATCAGAAAACTGACATAACACGTCACCAAGGTTTTATTGAGGGGGGAAGAAGGTAAATCTAAACCCACCTCAAGGCTTTCATCATCTTCCAAATAACGTGCGGGCCTCTTGGTAGCTGCTCCATCTTCTTTTACGCTGGTCCCCTCTTCCAGGGTCTTGGAGATCTGGCGTTCAGGCATGACGTTTATGTAGTGCCAGGCTGGCCTCTAACTCTGACGAAAGAGTTAACCTACCGATCTTGCTAAGCAAACCACCTCTTGACAGAATTATCGCTAAAGATTGTTCCAGATTGAGTAAACAAATAAAAAGCTACTGCCTGTGTGCCATTGATGAGCCAAATTCACAATCTAAGAAGTATAATTGCTGTTTACTCAGTCTCAACAAGACAAATTGTAGCACCTACCTGAGGTGCAAAAATGTAACCCAAAGCACCAAAGACAGCTCCGCCAATAAGAAATCCGGCCAGAAAGTCACCTGCACCGCCTCCTCGCCTGTCACTATATCATCGTCAAGAATATTCAGTTGACAACTACGCCTTGCTTGCACGAAAATATCCACACTTGCTTATATTTGAAGTATCCAAAATTGTGCGCAAGGACCAATCTCTAAGTCTTATGAATTCATGAATTACAAATACCTGTACTCAGCAGTCACCAAAGGTCGGCGACTGCATACATATGATGGCCATGTCTGTGCCTGTGATATCTTTAACGTCCTTTGAAGAGACTTTGAGGCAGCAACACCTGCAAACCACCCAAAAGCTCGTCAGCGTTCAGATAGATTTCAGTGATAGCAACTGGTCGTAATCAGTTCTCTGCCGAATAGAAATTTAGGGTTCTAAACTTGAGGTCCCAGGAGCACAAACTTACACCACATTTTTCAAAAAATCCGTATCACTTACAGCAGATTGAAGAGTATCCAAGAACGCTCTCAAAAATCTAGTGAAGACTTTGAATCTTCACATGAAACATAATCTCTTGACAGCTATTATGGAAGGCGTAAATAGAACTTCTGAATGCAAAGCACAGAACCAAAGGCCACCCCAGTTCGACCGCACAACCAATCAAAGTAAACACTCTAGACCCGGGAATCGGAAGTCGTTCATCGGAATCAGGTGCTTCACAGATTGCAGTGCGAGCTTGTCAATGAGTAACCAAAACAACACTTTCAAATAAGTCTTCAAATCTAAACCCCGAATTTCGATATCTGAGACAAGGTGTGGGATTGAAAAGCAACGCTCACTGTCAACATTCGCCGTTAAGGTTTGGCCTAAAATCTCGAAATTACCATTCAAGTCGGGGACACCCACTCCACAAGGGCGATCCGCTCTCACGCGGAGGCTTCAGAGGGTGCAAAAACCAAATCTCCAGGAAAGGAATCTTAAAAGAAAAGAAAAAAACAGAAAAGAAGAAACGATTCACACAATGAGCCCAACTTCAATGTGACCACGCACTACGAGTTCCTGACAGAGTGCAATTCTTCAAAAACCATCACCACGATTCGCCACCCACACAAAACACCTCACGGTTCATATCGACGCTCAGGCACACATATCGGCCATCGAAATGCGAACGTTTGTCACATTCCGACGAAGCCCAGCGCATAAGATTTGCAAAACGCAATGTATGTAAGCCCTAAACCCAAGAACGAGAAAAATCCAGTTGGAAGAAGGAGACGAAACGTACCCGAAGCAAGAGCAGGCGCTCTCGGAACACCGGAGCAGCACAGCGCTGGAGCTGTAGCGATTGCCATCAGGCTAGAATCCAAACCACTGCGAGCCCTCCGCAATCGAAGAGAGGATGAGCGAGGCAGACAAAACAAGAGGGGAACTCCACAGTGAAACAAAAATCCTATGCGCGGCGAGAGTCGTCGTGGTCGTGGTTTCCGAGGTGGGCTTCGTCGAGAGATACAATCCTTCCTTTCACCCCAATTCCTACGGATTCACTCCACAAAGCATGCGAATATTCCGTTCCCCGAAAGCCCCACTAAATTCCTCCGATGCTCGTCTGTTCATTTCCACAGATTGCACACAATGGCGCACTCCATGAGCTCCACAACCGATTTCGTCGTCGACGCATCCATATTCCGGTGCTGCCTCTCGCCACGGATGACTCACGCCGCGCCGCGCCGTACCGCGAACAGTCGTGACGTGACGTGACGCGACGCGACGACCGCTTTGCATTATTGTTGCCGAAATGCAATTTCTAGGTCCAAATTGAAGAAGAATACCTTTAGTCTTTGGTGTTTCTTGCTTACAGCTAAAATTAATATCTTTCTTCTTATATCTTTTTTTTATATTTATGTATATATTTAAATCTATTGTGAGTGTTTGACTTTTAACATTTACAAGCTTGCAAGAAAATGGTAATAACAATCATTAAATACATATGGATTGGTGTTTGCATTATTTTTTTATAGAATTCAAGTAAAGTCTTTTACCTAATATTCTATAGAGCATCTTAACTATTGTAGGACATTTGATGCAAGAACAAGATTAATCAATAAGAATTGTAATCTTACTTTACTTAAGATTGTGGAGTATTTTGAAAGAGTTTCTAATGTAAGATATTTTTGTGATTGATATACATCCTCATAAATGGTAAGCAGATTATATAATAGAATATAGCTAGTTTAAGATCGTTGATTAAAATTTTCAACATCAAGCTTCAAACTTTCAAACACCATAGAGCAGATGTCTCACTGTAAAATGAACGTTTGTTTTGATGGAACTGTTTGTTAAAAGAACAATTTTTTGTACAGAATTTCAAACATCTAAATTAGAAGCATAAACAGTTAGTAATAAACAAGGTTTAATTTTTTATATATTGCAGTAAAAAAGAATGTATGTGTGTGCATATATATACATAGTATGAATTTGTATTGTTAAAACAAATTGATAAACATTGATTAATTTTTATACAATTTTGAGTACAATGACCAAAATGTTAAATTATTACAGAAATGATTCTAAAACTACTGTTGAATCTTGATGCCAAAAAACTATTCTTTTAAATGAATTGCCATTATTATCTAAGAAAAAAAAATTGGTTTCAACAAACTTAGTAGAAGTGCTATTTGGTGGTAGAAAATAATCTTACTTTATTTTAAACCAAAACATCAATATCAAAATGTAGACATGCTAGGATTTAAAACACATACATACATATATATATATATATATATATTACTTCCACTAACAAAGTTTATATTAGTAGAAAAACTATATAAAGGTGTTAGCTAAAAATATATTTACTAATCATAGTCATATGCTTCCAACTACAACTTAATATTTTTTTTATCTATTAATAAAAAATTACTATATTTTATTTACAGAATATATTTTTAATATTTAACCAAAGATTTATAATAACTAATAAAATATTTAATATGTGAAAAAAATATATTTTAAAAATTTTGTGTTACTCTTCTTTCACTTACATCTCTTAGAATGGAAGTGAAAGAAGAGTAAGTGAAAGTTTATTTATTTATTTATTTATTTATTTATTTTATATTTATCTTAGTATCAAATACTGTTTTAGGATTTATTTAATAATTTAATAAAGGATATTAATTATTAAAAATATATTTAAGAATAAAATTATAAATAAAATTCTAAAAACCTAAATTCTTAGATAAATTATCTAATTATTATTTTTATTTTATTATAAAACATGTAAACAATACTTCAAAATTTATTCTATATCATACATTAATAAAATTTTATGTAATAGAAAATAGAATAAGAATATTTAGAAAAAAATCACTTAGAAATCTGAAATAAATTATTTATTTTAATTATCATGATAACTATAGACATAAAAAAATGAAATAAAAAAAATTAATAAAAGGAAATTTTTATCTATTAAACTTATTGATCATGTTAATTATTAAACTATAAACAATATTCTTTGATATTGTATAAGAACTTCGATAATGATTCAAATGCTATTAAATTTAATATCTAATTGAAGAAATGTTTTTCTTCAATTGGACTATTTAAAAATTTATAAAATAATAATATGTATTTATTTTTGTATAAAGAGAAAAAAATAACAATTAAAGCATTTTCGAAAAAAAAATCAAAAAATCAAAATATGCTAAAAAATATATACTAAATAATCCATTTAGTATACAATAATAATAATAATAATAATAATAATAATAATTAAAATAAGCTTGTGGAGATATTTGATAATCTAAAAATTTAAATAGAACTAAAAAAAAGACTTTAATTCTTCAAAATAGTAAAATATACCAAATAATAAATTACATTTAATTATATTTAAATTTTATAAACATTAGTTGGTATCTATTATAAATAACTATAACTATTAAAAATAATATCTAAATATAAAAATAAATATAAAAGATGTAAAATATAAGGCCAATTTTTAATTTTATTCTACCAAGATATAAAAAATATAAATTTTTTATATGTATTCATTTTATTACTCCATAAAATTATATAAACTTATTAATCAAATATTATATTGACCATAAAAATGTTCTATTAACAAAATCATCCTAGTTAGAAATACTCAAAATTGAGAGAGGATAGGCACAAGAAATATTCATTTTTCTTAACTAAAAATTTAGAACTCTTATTATAGAGCCTTTAATTTAAACTTTAATATTATGAATATAAATTTATTTGTGGTTTGAAAAGTCAAAGTTTATCCAAACTCTACTTTGACTAGGATCCAAATTCATTAATTAATTCCAAAATCCTTTAGATAGTGTTACTTTTTTTCAAAGCTAATCTACAATTTCATATAATGTTGTTGGCTTTTGTCCAAATAAATAAGTTGAGGATAGAACTTATATTATACAAAATTATGCACCAACCATAATTACAAGTAAGAGAATATAAACTAGTATAAATCCATGTTGTTGGGCATAAAGAATACTTTAATACAAAATAAGACAACATATGTAAAATGACAACATACATTTTAGGCCAATAAAAAGACATATTATTTTTTATTTATTTTGACTTGGCCAATAAAAAGACTTATTTGTCTTAGTTAATAAAAAGTTTTTTTTTTTTTTTTTTTTTTTTTTTTTAATCTCTTTGTCTTTTAACTAAGATATTTTAGAGTATTATATTATAAAAAAATAATTTTGTTATATATATATATATATATATATATATATATTAAAAATAATTGATCCAATTCAATATCAGATATTGGAATCATAATAAAAATTTCTAATTCAAAAGCACATTATAATGAAAAAAGAATATATGTAAAATTTTAGAAAAATAAAATACCTTATTGGATAGAAAAAAATAAGCTAATTTAAGAAAAATAATATTATACTTGGAAATCATATTAATATTAATATTATTATTATATATGCTAGTAAAAAAATTGACATTTATTTGTATAATATATATATTTTTTAAATTCAAAAACTCTCTGTTATTCATAAGAAATTAAAAATTCAAGGGATTCAAAGAACTCATTAAATTATATAATGCATATTATGTATTTATATATTTTTTAATCAATGGTACCATTAACATTTAAATTTTATAGTTCTTATGTATTTGAATTAATCTATAATTATTTTTTATAAAAGAATTGTAAATTTTAACTTAAAGTTAAAAACAAAATTATGTAATTATTTTGATTATGAATAAGTTTACAACAACTGTTTTTAAAAAAATTGAAAAATTATATTATCTTTATGTAAGAATATTGATTGAATTTATTATTAATTATTTATATATTTTATTATATAATTTCTTATTTTTGGAATAAAATTTAAGATTTATATATTTATTTATTTCAATCAAAATATTAATTTAAAAAAAAAAATTCACCAAATTTTTGCATTAAAAAATTTGCATCTTAATTTTTTAAATTTTAATGCTTAATAGCACAAATTTTATTATATTTTGATAAAATATGTAGATATTTGTATGTATATTTATACTAGTAGAACCCCATATCATTGGCTATAAAAAAGGTATAAAAGTTTAATATGTGGTTGCTAAATCAAAAATTGACTATTCCAAAAAAAATATTGATTAAAATATATATATATATATATAAAGAATTATTTATGTTTTTTTATTCTAATTGAGAAATATGATTTTAAAATATTATTAAAATTAAATAGCTAAATTTAAAACTTTTAAATAAATTACATTCACAATAGTATTTTTGTCTTTATTATTTTCAAGATATAATATCTCAATCATATTTGGAGAAGTGTATTGTAAAAAGATAACATATTAATGTCCATGAGCAAATATTGAGATTCTAAGATCTATTCCTAAATTCTTTAATAATTATCTTAAGTATCTATTTTTGTACCTTGGAATTGGATTTTGATCTTGATTTATAGTTTATTTTTTTTGGATATGAAAACTTGATTTATTAAGGTAATGTTTGCTAAAAACTACTCTAAATTCTTTCATAAAGATGACCATATTAATAATTTTTCTTATCTACTTTAAATGTCTTATTTATGGCCCTATAAAATAAATAGAAGTCATTTTTACAAGAAGGAAAAATTAGTACTTATTAATTTTTATTACCTCTCCATATGTTTTTTTATATTTTTAAGATAATTTTCTATAATATTTTTATTTAATCTCCTCTATAATATAATATTTTTTCTTTCACCTAATGGCAATGTTACAATACAAAAATAACATTAATAGAAAATTTATAAGTAATTTATTTGATTCTTGAAGAATTTTATTAAGAAAAAATAGTCCATAATCTAATATCTTTTTTTTTCTTAGCATCTCATTTTTATAATTTTAAATCAATTAGTAATCCACATCATCACAAAAATATTTTTTAAACTTTTTTCCTACAAGTATTAATTCCACTCTTTATTATTTTATAAAAATTCTATTTTTAAGCATATATTCTTAAAATTTGGTTGTATTTTTCTATTTATAGTATATAAATCTTCATATGAACATGGTCTTTATACCATTGTTAGAAAAAATCAAATATAAAATCTTTCTTGCATAATAAGATTAGCAAAATATAACTTTTTAATTACAAATTCATATTGACTTATTGTCTACTTATTTGAGATCTTCTTCTTTGCAAAATGCTATAAAAACTCTCAATACTTATATTGCTAAGAAATCTCTATAAATTTGCACATTTCAAAAAATATTTTCAAAGTTTTTATTTTACTTTTTTTTATAGAATAAGACTTCTACTACTTCATTATTTAGATAAAAAATTATTTGAAGCATTTCATAAAGATGCAATGCCAATCAAATCACATTTGGAACTTCTTCATGCATTTTCATTCTAAACAAATGCCATGTTGCATCTATAGATCTAATATATTATTTAACTTTATTTTTTTATTTTTAATTTTTATTATTGTATGATTATGTACTTTATAGATATTATTGTGAATATATTTTATAACACAAATTAAAGCATAAACCTCAATGTTAATATAATA
This sequence comes from Physcomitrium patens, assembly GCF_059467195.1. NCBI lineage: Eukaryota > Viridiplantae > Streptophyta > Bryopsida > Funariales > Funariaceae > Physcomitrium > Physcomitrium patens. The sequence goes on along the minus strand of NC_143431.1, from coordinate 13,014,071 downwards.
ATTATATATATATTTTTTGTTAAAGTAGAATTGTATGGAACAATATTTCAATTGTCTATAATATGAATGCCAATGTTGAAAGTTCTTCTATCATTTTTTCTATGATATTGGAGATAGCCATCACCATCTATTGATGTTACTTCTTGATATTCTTTTGGATATTTCTTTTAGCATATTCCATCCTTCACAAATAATCCTATCAATGTTGGCTATTCTTTTTACTTTATTATATTGTTCAAAAATATTTTAGAAGTATATGCACAAAAGATCTTGCTTTTAAAATTCAATAGTATGCACTCTTAAAAGTTCGTATCTTAAATAGTAAGGTTTATAAATATTTTTAATTAATACCTAATGTTTGAATTCAAATATTCTTCCTACTAAGTTGAAATAATTTTAAAGTTTTTTTTCTTAGAAGAAGTATATTTGAGATCAATGACGACCTCAAATTTGCAATCATTATACCAAATATATCTAGATATTGAAAGTATTCAATAATGGCCATAAAATCCTGTAAAATCTCAAATAAGTTTTTATACTTTCAATATGAGACGATGAAAGAATTATCTTCATCTCTAGATTTTGCATATCAATTTTTTGATTTTGCACATCTTCAAAAATATCTGCCAGCCTTTGATATACATCTACACACAAAGAAGTTAAAAGAAAAATGAACACTATCTCTATTTGACAAAAAAAAGAAAAAAAGATTTTTTTTTTTTTTTCAATATTTTACTTTCTATTACATTGCACAAATAGGCACAAGTGAAACCTCATAGAAGTTGCTGCTTTGTAGAAAGCTTATCAAACATATTCACTTGTACATAATCTATTTTATTTATACTAAAGTATCTCAATAGATTTTATTTTGTTGCTGCACAAGTATCAATAATAAATTCTTGAAGCAAATTTTTATCTCATATGATAGTCAATGACTTATTATATCAAAGAAATAATTGATGAAAATAAAAAATAAAAATATTATATATATATATATATATATATATATATCTATATATAATTGAAATAAAATAAAGATGTACATATATAATATCACTGCTTTCTTTTCTTTCTCTTACTTTGGATAATATTTCACAAGCTTATTGACATAGTAGAAAAAATCAAGATATTCTTTTAAATATGCTTAAAGCTTCCACATTGCCTAAATTAACAAATTGTCATTATATTCCGTCTTTTTTTCATATACAATATTGAGATCATAAATGTAAAGTTACATATTACTTGTTTCTATACTTTGTTTTAATAAAAAAAATACCCATTTGATGCCAAAGCTCTCAAAAAATACAAAAGCTATATAAACCATATCCTTGCAAGATAATATTATTGACTTTTGCACCAAAAGATGTAAATACTTGTGCAACATTAATTATCAAATAATCTTTTGAAACTCCTTGTTTTGTTCATATTGTCCATTAAGTAGTTGTCTAATTAATATTGAAGGATCTTCAAGTATCAAAATTTCAATCTTTCTATAACGACTACATATAACAAGTTGTGGATTTAATTTTGTTAATAGCATAGTTTATCCATCCATCTAATAGAGTGCCTTGAATAATGTTGGCATTGAACATCAATATTTCCAACATTATGACAAAATTTCAATTTTATATTTTTATTTTTTTATGATCATGAAAAAATTGCTTCACTTGTTTATTAATTTTTCTCATTCTATGATATTTTCTTGTTTTTTTTTTCTTCTTCTACAAACAAGATTCCTTCTTCATGTGCCGTTTGCCTTTATTGTGCACTTTCTCAAAGATTCATAGATTGAATAAACTCTCTACCACTGCCATTATTCACATTAATCATAGTAGCATGTACTTCTACTTCTTGACACGAAACATTTATTCTACTTAGATTATATACACCTTCACTCTCAGTCTATCTGAGTTTCTCACAATTTCTTTATTGTTGCAGCTGCACCCTTCTACAGTTTTGATGATTAATATCATCTTTCTCTTTCTTATCTCTTTTACAATCTCTCTTACATTGTTGACCAATACCTCTCCAACCAAGATTAGCATTCTCATCTACAATGGTTATATCCTCTATTTGAGTTCTCTCATAATTTCTTCAATGTTGTTAAATAAGTATTATGCAATAAACTATTTTTTTTTTTTTTTTTTACTCTCACATTTCTTATGTTGTTGTTAAATAATTTCTTTTAGATTAATTTTGATCATTGTTAAAGCTAGACTGTTAACAATGATATGGATTCAACTAAAAAAATGGATTAAGCTTATTACAAAAAATAAAAAATAAACTTGGAAGCATCAAAACTGCATCCTTATAAAATTCCAATAAAATCACATTGCTCAATTATTTGAGGAAGATTACATAGTACATATAAAATAAAAATAAATACATACATCTTAATTAATTAAATCATAATGCCACAATGATTTGATAATATGTTATTACAATATAATAATAAAGATCTTACATCTATGTATTCTTAATGATCATGTTTAAACATCTTTTTATAATAGCTTGCAACAACAAAAAGTTCAATTTTTTCAAAACGTCATATTTTGTAAACCAAAATGAATAAATATACTAACAATCATTTATTACATTACTTATTAAAAATGATTTATCAAAAATGATTTATTGATTTACACACACAAACAAATATATGTATATATGTACACATATAAAATTGAACATAGAAATTTCACATGAAAGTTAGAAATGAAATTCTTAAAATTAGGTTTTTTTACATCAATAGTTACTGTGCTTAACAATACTTTTAAAACTCCAACAAAACCATGTTACTCAAGAATATTTGTAAAAATCTTGTTTATAATTATTTCACGAATTTTCATAATAAAGACATAATGAGTTTTTATAACTGAAATTTACATTCATCAAGTTCTGTATTGTTTTGTTTTTCAAATTGTGTTTTGTTTTGTATTTTGATAAAATAGCACACCATCAATGCAAAATAAAATATACAAAAATAAATTTAAAAATCTAGTTCTTATAATTGCAATGGTGCTTTTTGATTACTAAAGCTTCATGTTGAAGTAGCAAAATCAAAGCGGCAATGTGCTTGAAGAGCAATTAAGGAGCTCAAATACACTATAAATGTTTTTCTTGGATTGCATGCATTCCACATCACACTGGACTTCATAAGCTCAACATGGATTTGTTGTGTACAATACCAGCTCAATGATTTTTTTTGTTTTATTGTCATATGTGTTAGGGCCATGTTAACATCAAAATAGGAAAAGAATGGCTGTTTGTAGTAAAATGACTCTGCATTAGAGATCGTGAGTCCATTAGACATTGAGATAATCCATGCTTATCCAGATCAAGCCTATTTTTGGAAGTATGACACACAGTTATTTAGAGAGAATGAAGAAATGACCCCTTGCTGACATATAATACAATTTTATTCCAGTCGTCAGGTAAGACAATGCTAAAGAATCATTTTGATTAGTGCATTGACTTCTAACTATGCACGGAGAATTCTTACAATCTCAAATTAACGTTTTTCTACAGAATACACTTGATGCCATAATACTTTAAAAAATGATCTGCTATTATTTTCATGTAGAATTTGTAGAGCCAAGATTCAAATGTACATTGGCATTCTTACAATCTTGGAGTACAAAACCAAAAAATCAATAAACATAGAAATTAAAACTCTTGGCTCTCTGGAAATACATCAACTTTCTCTTCTACCAGGAGTTGAATATAAATAGAAGGTGTTATGAAAGCATATCAACTTCTTCTTATATTTTATATTTGGTACTTTGAGAAAAAAATGGCTTAAAGAGCAACAAAAGAAATGTCAAATTTTACATGATACAATCTCTCTCAAATTTTATGTGCCATATGTTTGTTAAAGAATTCCTATCTCATTTTTCAATTGATGTTTGATGCATTTAGGAAAGCATATAAAATGATGTACAAAATCCTTCATCTAAGTAATATGTGTGGATCTTTGAACTCAACGGCTTTTTATCTTAGAAAGTTCCCTTCCAAAATTTGTGCTAGAAATTCAAAAATTTCTAAACAAGCGTCTTGTAAAGTATTTTGAATTTTTTCACTTAAAACATGACAACTTGTGATTAAAAAGAGGTGATGCAGTCTGCCAAATTTAAGCTCTTACTAAAATTGTTTTTTGACAAACTCTAGTCTCGTACAATCCTTGGCTACCAGTCATAAAAATAATCATGACAAAATCTCATTCAAGGTTCAATTTCATTACAACCTTGAGATATAAAATATGATATAATATGAAATATTAATATATAATAGAATATGTATTATATTGTGCCACATAATACAAATACAGTTGCAATTTTTAAAATATAAAGCTTTGATTTCTTGTTATGTAGACTTGAATCTAGAATTTAAAGACCTCAAAATATATTCAAGAACTATAGGGCAAGAGTATTCTTTATTAGTGGATGCCCTTGAGCAATCTTTAAAAAGTAAAAGAAGAGGTTGAATACAATACAAAATGAATGAGTAAGATAAATAAAATTACAGTTTTGAACAATATTCGCACATCATAGGCATCCAATCCATAATAAATCTACAATTGAAATTTTTTTAGTCCTTGCAAACATGATTTAGTGAGTACAAAAACCATAGCAATAAATTATAAGCCAACAAAGCTTGATAACTTAGAATGATACTAATTCCAAAAATCTCATTTCATAAAGTGTATCAATTTTGATCATAAAATTTCTATATTTTGAATCATAGCTGAGCCATAGAGTCGATTAGAAAGAATCATGATTGAGAATGCCTTGCTGCATCACTCAATTGTATTTTTTATAAAACATTTTCTATCAAAATTTAATACAAAGGCTTTTATTCCTTTGTTTTTTGAACATTCAACTTTTTTAGTTTTGGAAGTAGGCACAAATGCGCACTATGTATGTACCTTATATAATTATAAAAATACTTTAACAATTAGTATTATATGAATAGCTAATATTAAATAATTGCTATATGTATCATGTCTTTTCTAGGAACTTTGAAATAGTAAGTTTTTAAGATTATATATGACAATGAAAAATAAAATTTTTGGACCTTTGTACATATCAATATAAATGTGCCTAGTGCCAAATAATCAAACACGTCTGTAACAATAATTGCTTTAAGAAAGGATTTGTCTTCTAGTAGCTTTGCCAAACCAAATTCAAATATATAGGATTCTAACTTCTTAACTAACAAAATATTTTTAGACTTAATGTTCTAGTAAATAATTTGAAGAATACAAAAAATGATTTTTCACAACATCAATTGAGAGCTTCCAAGCTCTACTTCTTGGATTTCTAAGCTCTTTTTATCATTGCTTCATTTATTATTTGACCAATTACAACATATAATAATTAATATAAATGCTTCTAAGATTATATTTAGATATTGATTACAAATATAATACCACCATATATATAAATTTTATTTGAAAGTTTTTATTTTGTAAATACTTATAAAAAATCAATTGAAAGAAGAATACAAAATTTAAAAATTAAACTCATATAAACATAAAATTTCTATATTTTTATTAATAGAGTCATTTTTATCTTAAGTATAAATTAGTAAAAATTGAAGAATATTGTGATATGAAGCTATTTAGAGGATCTGTTAAATAAAGATCTATATATAATTATTGTACTTATTATCACAAATATACATATATATTCTAATGAATATTTATATAATTAAGTAGAAGTAGATAAAAGTAAATAAAAATAGATTAATTTCATAATATCTTTTAGAAAAGATTCATTGATGCTACTTTAATTTTATATATGTTTGTAATTGATTAGTAGGTTAGAAACTTGGTCAACAAGTTAACCATGTATCAATAGCTTGCGGAATAAGTGAATTATATGGTGCACATATAGAAAACTTACTTTACAAGTTAAGATACGTGTCTTGTAAAGTCAACACATTTTGGAGGTCCTATAGGACATCACCATATAGCTCCTAATTAAGCATATGTATGGAGGCAAGAGAGAAGCTTTTTTCACTCTTATCAATGTTTTTATAGTCCTTAGTCTCATTTCAAGACTTTCTAGTCTTCTTTTTTTTGGCAATAGCTATTTTAGTTTAATACTATATCATCTTTGAGTGACTTTCTAGTTCTTGTCAATGACACAAGAATATATTATAGATTTCTTTTTTTAAGATTAATATCCTTGATAATTTGACAAGAGTACTAAATTATTATTTCTATCTTTTTTTAGAAATAAGTGAATTACCTCACTTCTATTATTGTGTTTTAAAGATTTTTGATTATCCACCTTTAAATAAATAATTTTATTTTTTAATACTAATTTTTTTCTTAAAAAAATTGGGTTATCTCTCTTTATAGAAATTTTTATTTGATATAAGAAGTTATGGATTATTCTCCTCTAATTTAATTTTTTGAATTTTTTTGAGTTATTTGTAGAAGAAAAAATTATGGATGCTACTCTTAATAGAAGTGAAAATAGATTTGCAATTATTATAGATCTTTATGAGCTTATCTACACTCTAAGAGTAGAAATCTCATGTATTTCTAACGTGAATCATGGAAGCACTATTCTTACTCCTATGGAAGAAGTTCAAAGTGTGCATTGTCATAATAGAAAGAATTTGCTTTAAGAAAGCGTTGGACTTTTGACTATTATTAATTGCTTAACCAAGCCACTAGATAAAAAAAATATCAAGTCTATATATAAAATTGTCCTTATAGGGGTAATTACATCAATACATAAGTTCTAAGTACCAAAGATCACCAAAAATATGATAAATATATTATAATATCTTATATATCTTAAAAGTGATTTTTTTTCAAAATTCAATAACTCATATCTCACGATTGGATAATTCAAATAAAGAAATATTTTATATGAAGTATTAATATACTTTTAAAAACTACCACAACAAATTTCAACTAAAAATTTGTTACGGATCTTGAGATATGACCAAAATTCTAACAATAACTTCAAATCCTTACTTACATACACCCATGTGAAAATTTCTTCATATCTCTCAAATTAAATACTCAAATACCATAAAAATTTGATATAAAGCTTTTTAACCTAATAATACATACTTTTAAAAATTTTGAACTAAAAATTTATCTAAAAATTCAAATATGGCTCCAACCATTACTATCAACAAAATGATTTACTTATTGCCTTTGAATTACATGTATGATCATCAATACTCTATAATTTCTTCATAAAAACTCCAAATATAAAATTTCTTTTACAAAAAATATAGATCTTAAAATCTCCCTTGCGGTTGCACTTTTTAATCTCCAAAATCTAGCATAAAATTCCTTGTATCTTCAAAAGACCAACAATATGTCGTAAAAAGATACCTTAATTTTAAATAGCTATAACTTCATCATCCTAACTCCAAATCCTCTGAAATTTGTACAAAAATTGTAGTCCAAATCTTAAATCTTACAACCCTTTCTTTTTATTTTCAAATGCCCATTTTGAAGTTGCCAAAACCCTTGTTATGGTCGCGGATAGCCTACTGAATGCATATTAGGTATAGCCTTCGACCAATAAGGATGAAGATCTTTACCTTTAGCCTTCTTCCATCCATACGTTGCTTACATCCTTCTAAATAAGTTTCTTAAAGGTTTGAATCTTTATCTTTGAGTCCTAATCTTCTCTTTAAATTTTACACTATATATCTAAATCTTATAAAATTTAAATACTATAATCAATATAAGTAAACTTCAAAATAAATTTTCTTACATCAACTCTCTTTTAATTAACCTACTAACCATTCTAAATTATATCAAAATTTATAAATATATTATCTATTTTATTTAAATTTTACATATTATAAATAATTACAATATGACAACATGAAAAAATTGTGCAATTGAAGGAACCAAGTAGATTGACCTCACAACCAAATCTAAGGAGTTTTGCTTCTATAAGTATGACAAGAATAAGTATTAGTATGCTTGAGAAGTTTGATGGAACAAGATTAAAATTTCAAGGATTTCTGCTACAAGTATTAGGGACATAATCCTTAGAACCTTCTAGAGACAAGTTTCTAGAATCTTCTAGAAGCAAGTCTCTGGAACCTTCTAGAAGTAAGTCTCTGGAACCTTCTAGAAGCTTCTTAGTTGGTAGAAGATATTAGAGACATAGTCCTTAGAACCTTCTAGAGATAAGTTTCTAGAACCTTATAGAAGCAAGTCTCTGGAACCTTCTAGAAGCTTCCTAGTTAGTAGAATTTGCTTGAGAAGCTTCCTAAATAGAAGTATATATTGGAATCGAGGCTGAAGAGTTCTTCAATCTCGACAACACATTTCTTGGAGCTCTAGTTCACCTCTCTGGTGTTGTTCTCATCTGATTAATCTAGTTCATGCCAGTTCTTCCTGAACTTCTTGTTAGATCTCGAGTCTGTATTTCTATGTCCGTGACAGTTTGTCGAGATCGCACTCACCTCAGATATTAGAGCTACTTTCTTCTTTGTTAGAGTGTGGATTATCCCTCTGCTTGGAAGTGTACTAGCATTTTAGAGGTTGCGGATTACCCTCCTCTAAACTGATACTTCTTTTGTTACAATATTGGAGACTTATTCTTCTTGGAGAGAGTGGATTATTCCTTTTCTTGAAGCTCTTAAGGCATTTTAGAGGTTGCGGAGTACCCTCCTCTAAACCAATATTGTCTTCTTGTAGAGTCATTTCTGTCCTTCTCTTAGAATGGCCAGGGGCCAAGACATTAGTATGACGGAAAGTTCAAAGTCCAAGTTGGATGCTATCATGAATGCCCTCGCTACATTATTGCAAAGAACTACAGAGATTAAAGGAGTCGTGGCAAGGCTTCATAATGATGGAGCATCTAGGATGGGACAATCTAGGTTGCACCAGCCTCAAACTTCTGCACTTGGAGAAACAACTTTGCCTCAGGTTCGACAAGCACCGCTGGTTCTACAACATAAGGAGCTCCGAGTTAGTCTTCCGGACAAGTTTGATGGTACACGTTCCAAGGATTCGTCAACCAAATCAGGTTGATAACAGTTTTACAGCCTGAAAGCTATCCAACAGAGGAGTCACATGTTGGCCTTGTTGGAAACTTACTTACAGGACAAGCTCTATCATGGTTTGTTCTTTTGTTTGAAAAACGATCATCCATACTAAACAACTTTGAAACCTTTTTGGAGGCGTTTGCGAAAGCATTTGGTGAACACGACAAGGTTCAATGGACTACAAGAAAGATCCGGTCACTACGACAAGGGATGCGCTCTACATCAATCTATACATCGGACTTCAGGCAATTAGCATGCGACATCAATTGGGATGAAGAAGAGTTGATGAGTCAATTCTGTTGGGATTTAAGAGATGATGTGAAGGATTTGCTGTTAATTCTTCCTGATCCACAAATGCTCAACGAAGCTATTAGCCAAGCTGTGAAGTGCGATAACTGCCTATTCCAATGCCGACAAGACCAACATTCAAGACAACATACGATTCGCCACACCCCAACTATATCGGTAAGCAGTGTGAATTCACATTCAGAGGTAGAAGACATGTAAATTGATGCGGTACGTGTCAAATCTCTTACTCTAGAAGAAAAAAAGCGGCGTATGGAGGAAGGTCTATGCTTGTATTACGGTGAAGAAGGCCACAAAGATGGAAACTGCCCCAAGAAGCAAAATCGACGTATTGTCAAGACTAAGGGTATGTTTATTCAGGAAAACGAAGATGCCCTACCACAATAAGAACCGTGCGACTGGACAGTGAAATATCGCAACAACAACCAGGTTCCTTTCCTTCCGCTCAACCTGCCCTTTGTTTTACAATCCCTTTGCTTATTGGCCTTCAGAAAGTGAGAATCTTAGCATTATTAGATTCAGGAGCATCTGCTTATTTCTTAGACGAAGAATTTGTGAAGCATCATAAGATCCCTTTAGTACAAAAATCCAAACTTGTTCACGTTGAGGTCATAGATGGACGACCTTTATTATCTGGTAGTGTCACCCATGAATCAGAACCTATAGAAGTGACGTTTAAGGGCCATAGTAGTCATATTATTTTCAATATTATTAGAATCCCATCAAATCCTGTTATTCTTGGTCTTTCATGGTTGGAAAAGCATAACCCATCCATAGATTGGAAGTTGCGGAAGATGACCTTTCCCACAAAACCACCCAAGAGCAAGCCTAGTAGAAAATCCCGAATAGAGAAATCCTTATTTATTGAAGCAAGAGCGTTTATAAGATTGTCTAAGAAAGGCACACCATTTGTCATTTATACGGTTCCAACTACCGGGGAGAAGATCTTGACAACAAGTATACCGGAGGAGTACAAGGATTTTAAAGACGTGTTTCAAAAGAAAAATGCCGACATGCTACCGGAACACAGACCATATGATTGCGCCATAGACTTACAGAAAGGAGTACAACCGCCTTTTGGCCCAATCTACAATCTATCGCAGATGGAGTTAGCGGAGTTGTGGAAGTACATCGACGAGAATCTAGCTAAGAACTTCATCCGTCATTCAAAATCATCAGGTGGAGCACCTATCTTATTTGTGAAGAAGAAAGATGGCTCATTGCGGATGTGCGTGGACTATCGAGGCCTCAACAAGATAACAAAGAAGAATCGTTATCCGTTACCCTTGATTTCTCATTTCTTAGAATAACTTGGACGTGCAAGGATTTTTACAAAAATTGATCTAAGGGGAGCTTACAACCTCGTACGAATCAAGGAAGGAGATGAGTGGAAGACAACGTTCCGTACAAGGTATGGCCATTTTGAGTATAATGTCATGCCCTTTGGTCTTACCAATGCTCCAACGGTCATTCAACATATGATGAATGACATTTTTTGAGAGTACCTTGATGATTTTGTTGTCATCTATTTGGATGATATTCTCATATTCTCCAAAAATGAGAAAGAGCATGAAAAGCACGTTCGTTTGGTCTTGGAGAAACTACACAAGTGAGGACTATATGCCAAATTGGAGAAGTATTTATTTCACTAAATCGAGATGGAGTTTTTGGGATTCATTGCGACTATGGAAGGCTTGAAGATGGACCCCAAGAAGGTGGAAGCAATCGTGTCCTGGGAGGTTTCGAAGACGGTGAGAGACATACAATGCTTTCTTGACTTTGCCAACTTCTATCGGATCTTCATCAAGAATTACTCTCAAGTTGCTGCTCCTCTCACTTGGTTGACATGTAAGGATAAGCTGGAATGGGGACCTCTAGCGGAGAAGGCGTTTCAAGTTCTAAAAATTGCATTTACTACGGCTCCAATCTTAGTACATCCAGACTTTACAAAGGCCTTTTATTTAGAAACTGATGCTTCGGATTTTGCTTTGGAAGCTGTACTTTCACAAATGGAAGAAGATAAGAAGCTCCATCTAGTTGCATTCTATTCTCGAAAGTTCTCTGTTGCTGAAATCAATTATGAGATCCACAATAAGGAACTTCTTGCTATAGTGGATTCTTTCCAAGAATGACATCATTTTCTTGAAAGAGCTGCACACCCAATGACCGTATACACAGATCACAAGAATTTGGAGTATTTCATGTCGGCTCGAGTTCTAAATCGACTTCAAGCTTGGTGGAGTATGTTGCTATCTAGGTTCGATTTTGTTATCACTTATCGACCTGGAAAGCAACAAGGATTATCTGATGCCTTATTGAGGAGATCATATCTTGTACCAAAGGGTAGAGAAGCAACGTTTGATCAACAATGTACGACGTCGTTGAAGCCAGAGCAATTTCAGCTTTGTGCTACTATTGTGCCAATTGATGCTGACTTCTTAAATCAAGTACGTGCCGCGACCAGTAAAGATTTGGTAGCCATTGATATCAAGTAGCGTTGTCATATTACGTGCTTTCTTGCTCAAGAACGCGTCGGGTGTCTAGTTGTAGAAGGTAGTATAGAGATTCGCTAATATTCATGCAGTTTATCAGTTATTGACTGTTGGAATATAAACAATTGTAAGAATATATCGTAAATCTATACGGATGTCCTTCGACTGCTCGTCGAAATCCTTTTTACCCCAGCCGGTAGGTCTCTAGACGTTACAGAGAACCCCGAACAACCCAAACTGCTAATCTTCGATACCGCTTTATACTCACGATCTTGTATCCATTGACGGTCTCGTTAGATTAACCCAATAAATTTCATTCACTCCGCATACTCAATCCTATAGACACCCTTTTAATTCTTCAATCACAGACTTAACTTTGATTTCACAAAACAGTCAAGAGTAATCACACTCACTTCATTAAAATCCCGATTCACCAGTACAGCACTGATTTCAGCAATGATTGCCTCAGTCTTCCCAAAACCCTATGAAGAAAAAAAAAAAATCCAATTCTCTGTCTTTTTTCTCCTTTTGAAGCATGAAGCTCGCTCTCTGATCCTTCTATCAAAGCTTCATGTTGGCTCTTAGCAATATATGCATGAACTGAAAGAGACTCAACAGGATCCTCCCAACCTGTTGCACCTCGTATTGTAGTTGCAGTCCTCAATAACGCTTCTCGAGAAAAATTCCCTTCTTGCATTGTAAAAATAGCAGAAGCCCAAAACTCACTAGTTTTCGTACTTCTACCAAGGTCATCATCTACTATAGCAGCATAACTTGCACTTTCTCGCGCTGCTGTTTCATGCTCTTTTAAGTAATCTTGAACCAATGCTCTCATTCCTTCCTTGCCAAAATTGGTTTGAAGAAGATCCTCCCTATCTTTTAATGCTATCTTCCCATCTTTCCAGCAAATAATTCCTTCCCGTATCATATTATTAAATTCATTGCAATCTTTTCTAGTGTGTGAAGCATCATCACACCAAATGCATCTTTGTACATATCCTTGTTTTGAAACATTCTTCAAATTATTTGTAGAAGTATTCTCTTCAAGTCTTGCCAATTTGATTTGAAGATCTCGCATTTCTTGTATAATTTCTTCCATCTCCATATCTGCTTTCTTTGATAAGGATGTTGAAGGTTGAATTGTAGGCATTGTTGGTGGTATTGTATGTACAGGAGCTTTGGATGCTTGTACTGTTTTCGAAATATTATTCCTATCCTTCCTCTTTTCTCTTTTTGTAAGCAACCCCACCGCATCTTCAACGTTCTTCTACTTCGTTGTCAATCCTTCATCTTCTTCTTTGTCTTCAAGAAGGAGTTCTAATTTCCCTTGCAATTCTCCATCAGCAGCTTGAAGAAATAGATCAACTTTGTTTGGCTCCAATGTCAATTTTTCTACCTTCGATAATTGAGAGTACTGCCTCTCAAATTCTCTTAGTAGCTCTGTTGCTTGTAAATTCTTATTAGGCCATTCAATCCATTTCAGAAATAGCTTCTTAGTAACACGATCAGCATCTTCCAAGAAATATTCGTCTTTCAATGCATGTGAAAAAACCTCCCATGAATTTCTATAACGATCCGTAATTGATGTAATATGGTCTCTTATCTCCGGTATCATAGCAAGTCCAAATAATTCAACCATTTTCTTCTTAGAAACCCGATTTAATTCCATTTCATGAATATAACATCTTAAATACCTTGAAATATTCCTTCCATCAAATTGATCAATTTTATTGACCACTGCTTGCAATGCTTTGGTTACCAAAGCTTCCTTTCGATCATTGCTTTGCTATTGCTGCATTGATAATGAGAAGGCTTGAAACATACTAGCAATAGACGGATCCATGTGCATACCTTGTCCTTTAGAAGAACCCCCACCAAAAACTCCTCCCAAAGATCCTTCAAAAATTTTATTTTCGTTTTCCATAAAAATAAAAATAAAATCAAACAAAATCCAATACCTTCCACCTCAAGCTTTCACGTTGGATTCACCAATTTAGGTCGTATTATGTACTTTCCTGCTCGAGAATGCGTCGGATGTCTGGCTGTAGAAGGTAGTATAGAGATTCGCTAATATTCAAGCAGTTTATTAGTTTTTGACTGTTAGAATATAATCAATTGCAAGAATATACCGTAAATCTATACGGATGTCCTTCGATTGCTCACCAAAATCCTTTTTACCCCAGCTGGTAGGTCTCTAGACGTTACAGAGAACCCCGAACAATCCAAACTACTAATCTTCGATACCGCTTTATACTCACGATCTTGTATCCACTGACTGTCTCGTTAGATTAATCCAATAAATTTCATTCACTCCGCATATTCAATCCTATAGACACCTTTTTAATTCTTCATCACAGGCGTAACTTGATTTCACAAAACAGTCAAGAGTAATTACACCCACTTCATTAAAATCCTGATTCACTAGTACAACACTGACTTCAGCAATGATTGCCTCAGTCTTCTCAAAACCCTATGAAGAAAAAAACCCCAATTCTCTGTTTTTTTTCCCATTCCAAAGCATGAAGCTCACTCTCTGATCCTTCTAAAAACTTATTCTCTCCCCATTATTTCTTAACCTATCCTCCCCTTTAATCCTAATTCTCCCCTCTTTCAAACCCTAGCCTTTGAATTTCTTCAATCTTCCATCTTGGATCCAAAATTGGCTCCGCCGTTAGAGCTTTCTCCTCTGTTTTTACCTTTAAGACATCCTTTTACCGAAAGGACGTTCCCGGAATGGCACAAAGGACGAAACAGCCTGAAACGGAATCGGAGCCCCTTAATCGGGACCACATTGAGTCGCCCGACCAATTCAGGTCTCATATTGGCTAAGAGACCTATAGTAAGACCTAGATGTCTCCGTAATTGGACCGCATTGGATTGCTCGACCAAGTCAAGTCTCATATTGGGTAAGAAGATCCAGATTGGATGTCTTGAAATTGGATCCAATTGGCTCTTCGAACCAGGCTCACCCGTCGTTGAATCGGTCCTTTCCCTTTCTGCTGACTTCTGTTATTGGAATCGAACGGAGCATTTCAGTATGCCCCGGCTGATTGTAACGGGGTGACTGACCCTGGCCTCCCAATATTTGCACTGGAATTGGTCATTGCTCTTAATATTCGAGGTAACTAAATCATTAATAAAAGTCCCCTTTTTTTATATTTTCACGATATACTCGTATTACAACACGACAGCATGCCAATGATGAAAAATTCAAAGTGGAGGGAGATCTTTTATACTTTGAGGAGTGGTTGTATATCCCAAAAAGACCAGCACGACTCCGAGTTCTTCAATCTCGCCACGATTTTCCAGCTGGGGGACATTTTGGATTCAACAAGACCTTAGAGCTTATTTCTCGAGATTTTTGGTGGCCTCAAATGTAGAAGGATGTGAAAGATTTTGTTCTCTTCTACGACATCTGTTCAAGATCCAAGAATCCTCGACATCGCCCTTATGGACTCTTACAGCCATTACTGATTCCACGTCGACCATGGTCTTCAATTTCCATGGACTTCATCACGGACCTTCCATCATCGAACTCATTTGACAACAACTTTGTCATGGTAGATCGACTTACAAAGATGGCGCATTTTGTACCTTGCAAGAAGACATCATCCAATGAAGTCACAGCAAGGCTCTTTCTCGATAATGTGTATCGATATCATGGACTACCAGATGATATCGTATCAGATTGAAGAACCGAGTTCGTATCAAAGTTTTGGAGATCTCTCTTTGAGATACTGAAGGTGGATATCAAGCTTTCTTCGGCTTTTCATCCTCAAACTGACGGCCAAATGGAATAGGTGAATCAAATCTTGGAACAATACTTACGATACAGCATCAACTATCAGCAAGATGATTGGACCACATATCTGTCGCTAGCCGAGTTTGCATATAACAACACTCTCCATGCGTCGACTCAATACACACCATTCTTTTCTAACTATGGATATCATCCGAAGCTTGATTTATTGAGTCCATCAACAAGTAACAATCCAGCAGCTGAAGGATTTGCGAAACAACTATCAGAGCTTCAAAATACATTGAAGCTTGAATTACAATCCGCTCAAGAATCCTACAAGGTGTTTGCAGATAGATTTCGGAATTAAGTACCTACTTTCAAAATTGGAGATAAAGCATGGCTTCTTCGACGGAATATCAAGACCAAGCGACCATGTGATAAGTTGGACTATCGAAGATTGGGACCATTTATCATCCAAAAGCAAATCAATCCAGTGGCATACCGTCTGGAATTACCGGCTTCTATGAAGGTACATCTAGTCTTTCATGTTTCTCTGTTAGAGCCTTATCGAGAGTCGTCTTTTCTTAGAAGAATACAATGTCCACCACCTAGTATTGAGATTGAGAACCACGAGGAATACGAGGTTGAAAAGGTACTGGATTCACGGCGAAGGTGGGACAAGTTGGAGTATCTTGTTCATTGGTGCGGCTACGACATTAATGAGTGAACATGGGAGCCAACTGAAAATCTCGCCAATGCACCACAAAAGATACAGGAGTTTCATCAACAACATCCTCATAAACCTAAGCCGGTTCGATGATAGCTTCCTTTTGAAGCTTGCTCACCCAAGAATATAAGAAAGGGGGAGAGCACCACCAAAATTCGTAGTTGATGTAGTTATTTTCTCCAAGATAAAATAGAATTTTTTCAGTAGCTATAGTTTGGTCTTCTGATATGGATAGCTAAGAGATAGATACTATACCAGTCAGATTATCTCAACCGACTAGCTCACGAAGGTGACGCCAAGATGAAGAACCACCTACACCACGACGACGACGGAGGATACCGAGTAACCGATCACTGGTGATTGTATTAGAGTTCGAGCCTGCTTACGATGGTCAGCCAGAAGACGTATTTGCGGGACAATTTCACAATGAGGACATGGAAGTTCATGCTTGGTCAGAAGTTGAAGGAGTGGGCCACTACCATTGGCTTCAAGGGCCGATGAACCACTTGCCTCGTGAACAACAGTTGGAGTTCATAGCAGACATTATGCGACAGATCTTCATTTTCTTGCGTTGATACTGATCAACAATATTTCTTCTCAGAAACCTCGAAGCTAAAGGAGGGGGTGATGTTAGGAACATAATCCTTAGAACCTTCTAGAGACAAGTTTCTAGAATCTTCTAGAAGCAAGTCTCTGAAACCTTCTAGAAGCTTCTTAGTTGATAGAAGATATTACAGATATAGTCCTTAAAACCTTCTAGAGATAAGTTTCTAGAACCTTCTAGAAGCAAGTCTGGAGAACCTTCTAGAAGCTTTTTAGTTGGTAGAAGTTGCTTGAGAAGCTTCCTAAATAGAAGTATATATTAGAATCGAGGCTGAAGATTTCTTCAGTCTCGACAACACATCTCTTGGAGCTCTAGCTCACCTCTTTGGTGTTGTTCTCATCTGATTAATCTAGTTCTTGCCAGTTCTTCTTGAACTTCTTGTTAGATCTTGAGTTTGTATTTCTGTATCCGTGACAACAAGTCAAGCTCTATCTAAGGTTGCATCTTTTTCAATACCTTGATAGATTTACTCAAGTTAAATTCATAAGTGGATTTCTATCAAGAAGAGTTTTTTTTTAGTTTGCACCTTTAATAGAAAAATATTTTTGACTCTTTTATGATTTGAATTCATTCTTAGAAGTATTTATGGTTACATTCAAAGAAAGTGATTATAAAAGAATAGCAAAGACCAAGCTCATATTTTTATGACAAAGATCTTGATCAACTACTATATATGCTACTGAATTCCAAAACCTTGCTTATAACAAAGTCCTTATCAATAAATTTTGATATGGATTGAAGGATGACATTAAAGATTTTTTTATTGATAATGCCAAAAGTAAAATCTTTTAAATAATTTATTGCTCAATCCATTGCATGTGAAAATTGATTATTTGAAAGACATCAAGAATAAAAACTTGATTAGAGAGAAACAAGTCAAATAATGATGACAACTTCCAAATTTTCAAAAATTTATTCATCAATGTCAAAATCAATGTAAATTGATGAGCTATATTTTAAATTTTTCATGGAGGAAGAAAAAACTTGATGATGTCAAGGAAGCTTATGCTTATATTATGGAAAAGCTAAATTCAATGTTCAACATTGTTCAAAGAAACAATGCAACCACAAAATAAAAAGTATGGTTGCTAAAGAAGATGATGTATCAAAAAATGAATTTTTCTAGCTACAATAGAGACCATGTGATTGGAATCTTATATAACTCCTAATAAAGGTCCTATTCTTTCTTTAGATCCTTTATCTTATTTTACAATAGAGGTTTATTTAAGATAAAAAAATCACAAAGTCTTAGCTTTGTTAGATTCAAGAGTTTCAGCCTATTTTATAGACAAAGATTTTGCCAAAAAATAAGAAATATTATTAGTCAAGAAAAATAAATTTGTACATGTAGAAGTTATAGATGGTTATTTGCTATCTTTTAGAAATTTTATATACAAAATTATTCTTTTAGATGTAACAATTAAAAATTATAATAATATAATAATATTTAATATAATAAGATCTCTGTCTAATCTAATTATTTTAAGATTAAATTGATTAGAAAGATATAATCTTTTATTAGATTAGATTTCTTATAATCTTATTTTTTTTAGTAGTTTAATCCAAAATCCAGTTAGTTAAGTAGAAATACATAAGTTTAGTACATCCAAATCTTTACTGATAAATATAAGAGCTTTCATGCATGCCACAAAAGAAGGGTCATCTTATACTATATATATTTTTAATGGTGAGAAGACATTAAGTAATATTTGTAGCTAGTATCAAGATTTTCAAGACATTTTTGAAAACAAGATATAGATATTCTTTTAGAGTATCATCCTCATGATTGTTCCATTGATCTTCACGAAAGAGCTCAATTACCATTTAGATCAATCTATAGCCTATCACAAAATGAATTGGTTGCACTCAAAAAATACATTGATGACAACTAGCTAAGAATTTCATACACCATTCTAAATCTCCAATGGATGCTTTTATCTTATTTGTAGAGAAAAAAAAATAGATTTCTATGAATGTGTATGGACTATCAAGGATTCAACAAGATTATTATTAAGAATAGGTATCCTCTATTTTTGATTTTAGGACTTCTTGATCAACTCAATCAAATAAAGATCCATATAAAAATAGATCTACGAAGAGCATATAATCTAGTACTCATTAAAAAAAGAAATAAATAAAAAATTGTATTTTGAACCAAGTATGGATATTTTGAATATAATGTCATGACTTATGAACTCATGAATACACTAGCAAATTTTCAACACTTAATGAATGATATCTTTTGTGAATTTCTTGATAATTTTGTTGTTTTTTTTATTTATTTATACAACATCTTAATCTATTCTAAGAAGAGAGAAGAACATAAAGTTTATGTTCCTCATGTGTTACAAAAACTTAGAGATGCAAGATTATATGCCAAGTTAAAAAAGTGTGTATTCCACACTATTGAAGTTGACTTCTTAGGATACATCATTTCCAATCAAGGGTTAATGATGGATCCGAAGTAGGTCCAAACTATCATGGATTGAAAGATTCCAAAAACAATGAGATATGTGCAATGCTTTTTGAGCTTTGTCAATTACTATCAAATTTTCATCAAGAATTTTTTTCAAGTTCCAACTCTACTTATACATTTGACTTGTAAAGACAAATTTGAGTGGAGTAAAAAAGTCAAAGTATTTTTTGATATTTTAAAAAAGGAGTTTATTTTTTTATCAATCTTATATCATATTGATTTTTTTAAGGTATTTTTCATGAAAATAGATGCAATAGACTTTGTCTTAGATGCAATATTGTCACTAATGGAAATAAATAACAAACTCCATCTGATAACTTACAATTCCAAAAAACTTTTAGCAGTCAAGATTAATTATGAAATCCATGATAAAGAGCTCTTGTCAAAGACACGAACATGATAAAGACAAATAAACAAGTGAAACTTCTCTCAAAGAAAGATGACAAAATAGAAATAACTTGATATATATATTAAGAAAGAAACTAGAATAGCTATTGCCAAAAGTAATAATACTTTCAAGTTCAAGTTTAAGAACAATCCACTGTATTTTGAGAACCAATTATATATTCTAAAAATTAAGGTACAATTACGTGTTCTCTAAACTTGTCATAAATTTTCAATAGCTGGACATTTTGGATATAATAAGAATTTGGAGCTAATATTGAGAGATTTTTAGTAGCTTCAAATGTATAAGGCAGTTAAAGACTTTGTACAATCATGTAATATTTATTGAAGATCCAAAACTCCTTACCATTGATCTTATGGACTTCTTCAGCCATTACTTATTCTAGAACAACTATGGTTTTTTAATTCTATAGATTTTATCACAAATCTTCTAATCTTAGATTTGTATGATTCTATATTTATGGTAGTAGATTGTTTTATCAAGATGGCATATTTTATACTATATACAAAATCTATCATAAGTAAAAAAATGGCTATGCTTTTTCTTAAAAATATCTATTACTATCACAATTTACTTAAAGATATTGTATTAAATAAAGATATTCAATTTATATCAAGATTTTAAAGAATCATTTTTCAGATTTTAAAGGTAGATATAAAGCTCCCTTTGGCTTCTCATCCTCAAATTGATGGATAAACGGAATAAATGAATTAAATTTTAGAATAGTACTTAAAGTATACTATCAATTATCATCAAGATGATTAGACAATTCTTTTATCATTGGCAGATTTTGCGTACAATAACTTCGTACATTCTTCCATTCAATAAACATCTTTATTTGCTAATTACAATTATCATCTATGACTTAATAATTTTGATTTTTCAAAAGTTTATAATCTTGTAATAAAAGATTTGGAAATTTTTTTGTCAAAGCTACATGCAACAATGAAGGCATAGTTAAAGAGAGCTCAAGAACAATAAGAGATTAATACAAATGCCTATCATTAGAAACAACTAGAATTCAATGTGAGTCACAATGTATGGTTACTTTGTTGTAACATCAAGACTACTTATCTTGTGCCAAGTTGGACTATCGTAGGTTTGGATATTTTTCTATTTAAGAAGAAGTCAATCTTATTGCTTATCAATTTCATCTACTAGAGTCTATAAAGATTGATCTTCTTTTTTACGTTGTCTTGATATAACATGGCTAATAGATAAAAGAATGTAGAAATTATTATATTATATAAGATCTTAATTCAAAATATTATAACAAATTATCTTAGAAATATAGATAATAGTCAAAAATATAATAAAACTAAAATTACTAATATTATCTTTTACTTTGTAGGATCATAAATAAAATAAAATTAAGTAAATTAAAAAATTAAATAATATATATATGTATAGGAAGGAATTAAGAGAAGTTTTTAGCAAAATTTATTTCAAGAAGCCAAGAGTTGATATCCAGAGAGGACCGATTGTCAACCTAAGTCAAAATCAAACCTAGATGAACAAAATCACATACTTATAGTGACTCTAGGATTCTTTTGAAGATCAAAGTATGGAATTTGAGAGAAAAATTGATAAGATTTCTATAAGCATTTTTTTTGTATAATTTAGATTTGTAACAACTTTGTAAGAGCTTTATAAAGTCAAGATTATTTTAGATGATTCAAGATTTTGTGAAATAAAATAGGATTGACATTTTGGATAATTTTAGGAGTTTTGAAGTAGATCTATAAGTCAAATTCTAAGGATTAATAGTTATAATTTTTTTTAATATGTATTATGAATTTTAGCTTGATCTAATAGTTTAATTGAGGATTATTGAAGTTTAAGTAGGTCGGGGTCTTAGAAAGTAGAATTTTAGATCTAGTAAGAGTTTTAAGATTTCTTACAATTTATTAGTTGGATTGAAGTGAAAGTTATGTATGTAGGTAGTAGTCTTATTTTTTTAAGTATATGAAAATTTTGAAATCAATTAAATGATGCAAAAAGGAGATGTTAGCTTTAAAAGCTCAATATCAAGGTTAGGAAAGGAGGTCAACCAACATTTGAGAAAATTTTAGGATTTTTCTTTCATTAGATAAGTATGATTTTTTTTCAAATTTGTTGTACTTATTTGTAATTAAGAGATTTAGAGGTATGTAAATTTATAAATAAAATCAATGGTTTAATTAAAAGATATTGAGATTCTAAACTACCTTAAGATTTGATTAGGATTTGATTTAGAATTTAGGATTTGGTTAGGGTTTGATTTAGGATTTAGGATTTGACTTAGAATTAGGATTTGGTTAGGATTTGGTTAAGATTTGGTTTAGGATTTAAGATTTGGTTAAGATTTTATTAGAATTTGATTTAAAGATTAAGATTTATCTAGGATTTGTTTTAGAATTTGAGATTTGATTTTGAATTTAAGATTTAGGATTTGTCTAGGATTTGATTGAAGTCTATTAGGATTTCAATTAGGATTAAATTAAAACTTCATTGAGATTTATTTAAGATATATTTTAATGATTTTAATATTTTTAAAGAATTCTTAAGGATTCTTTTAAGGTTTATTGCGGATTATCTTTCAACTCCTTTAAGATTTCTTATTATTTCTTTTATAATTTCTTTAAAGTTTCTTTTGAATTTGATTAAAGATTGTTTAACATTTTTAAAATTTAATTAGAATTTATTTAGTATTCTATTAGAATTAAGATTTTTTTATTGCAATTTTTATTCTACCTTCTACAATCAAGTGCCCGATGTACTTTCAAGAAATACTTCACGTAATACGACAATGTATCTCTTCTTGAATCATATAAAATAAAGAATATCTTAAGAAGAAGAAAAATACCACCTCCTCTTATAGAAGTGGATAATAATCAAGAGTTTGAGGTAGAAGAAGTCTTAGATTTAAGGTAGCATTGAAATAGGTTGAAATATCTTGTTCATTGGTGTAGAAATGATATTAGTGAATGCACATTGGAGCTAGTAGAAAATCTTGCAAATGCAACAAAGAGAGTTGAGGCTTTTCATCGATGACATTTATCAAAATTAAGATGAAGAATAGCAAATTTTTGTTATAAGAGTAACAAGATGTGAAGAAGTTACGAAGGTCTTAACAACAATGAAATAATAGGATAGTCTTTCTACCTTGGTATCAAATACTATCAATGGATGAGAGGACCTATCAACCATCTTCAAAGAGAACAAAGCTCAAAGTATGTGGCAAATACAATTTGCCACATCTTGAATTTCATCAACATATGATGATTGCTCCTCATGGAACTCATCCCTAAAAGGAGGAATAATGTCATGGATATACATACATACTCTAATATATATTTACATGATTAAATAGAAGTAGGTAAAAATAAATAAAAATAGATTAATTTTATAATATCTTCTAGAAAAGCTTCCTAAAAGCTTCATAAATGTTACTTTGACTTTATATGTATTTGTAGTTGATTGATAGGTTAAAAAATTGATCAACAAGTTAACCACATGTTAATAGCTTGCAAAACAAGTTAATTATGTGGCAAAGATATAAAAAACTTATATTATAAGTTAAAATACATATCTTACAAAATCATCACGTTTTGGAAGTCCTATAGGATATCATCATGTAGCTCTTAGTTAAGAATATATATGGAAGTAAGAGTAAAGAAAGCCATTCTAGTTCAATATCATATCATCTTTGAGTGACTTTTTAGTCCTATTCAATGACTCAAGAGTATATTGAGGATTTCTTTCTTTGAAATTTATGTCCTTGTTACTTATGGAAAGAAAGATTATTTAATGTATTGTCATTCATTTAATTAAATTCAAGTATTATAACTAACTTTGTTTTATAAGTTATGTAAGAATTGTAATTATAATTATTACTAGCATTAGTATAATAATCATTATATTATGAATACTCACTATACAAAATTATAGTTTGATCTTGTATTATTTTTAATATCATGTATTTGTGCATAATCTTTTATTACAATCAACATTAATATGGTTTTATTAAAGTATTGTGAATTCAACTTTTACTTCATTTTTGATGAATTTTTTTTACAAAAATAATGAGACATACATCTAATTAAAGATGATTTTGGTTACCTCTTGTTTATCCTATTGGTTTAATTTCATGAATTATTTTATATAAGATATATAACATCTTTCCAAAGTTTTATATTAATTTTTTTTTTATATATATTTGAATATATATATGTATGATTTTTTAATTTATAATTTAAGATTAAAAAATTATTATGATTTTATATATTTTATAAAATAAATTTAAAAATATAATATAATAGTTTTTTCTTCTATCATAAGAAAATAAAGAATTATCTACTTAAAACTTAAAGCTAATTTAAGTATATAAAACAAATAAACTTATTCCTCCAAAATATAAATAAATCATTGCCATTGTTAAAAGTTTTTTTTTTTATAATCCAAATCCAAAACCTTTACTAAATTGGATGTTAAAACGCATCAATTACATGAATATTCAACAGTTCCAACCTCAAAAGCCAACATTTTGAGAAGCTGATTAAGCTCACTATCCATATGTTTCATAAAGAATAAAATCTTCAATTTTGAGGTCAACTCTTATTCTTCTTTTCTTTCCTTTAAGTCCTTAATTTTTTTAGTACTTGGCTTTCAAAGGCAATACAATCTCATTCATTTATATATCTATATATTAAGATTGCTCAAAAAAAAAAGTAAAGATTCTTGATGGTTGCATGGATGGATCTTTATTTTCATGAAAAAAATTCACCTTCTTTAGAATTCACAAGTTGTTTTATAAAGTTCACATGCCATTTTATAGAACTTTGTATTTATATATTAAGAATCTATATATTATATTAAATGAGATAAGTAGTGGCTTTCATTTGCTATATGCATTCTTCTTGATTTTCATCAAAAAACTTACCAATGTTTGGAGTTTACAGGCCCTTAATAAAACCATGGTTTTTGATCAATAATATGTTGTAAGTAGAAATTTATTTGCTGCTACATGTGATGGAAGCTATATAGTGTAAGTTATTTGATAAAATTATAGTGGAAACAATTTGATAAGAAATCTTCTCTTTGTACCTTTCTTATAATTGGCACTAGATTCTTAATTCAACAATTAATGGTAGTGTAACATTGTTGTTGTGTATGGATTTGCAAAGAATCTTAAAAATTATTAAAAAGAAGCAAAAGCTTAATAAAAAAGAAGCAAAATTAAATATTAAAATAATTCTTAACTTTTTCCATCATTTATAAGTTTGAAAACTAGAAGCAATGAAGGAGATGAGTCCTTCTAACTTCTTTGCTTCTTTTGGATTATTTGTCAACCATTTCAATTTTGTAATTTTTTTTGATTTCATGGTTATATAAAAAAATTCTTATAATATAATTTTTGATGGTTTTTATATGCTTCGATACTTTAAGTATAGCAAAAAAAATAGAGCAAGCAACTTAATTAATTATTCCAGGACATGGTGATTCATTCAACAGCATCATAGCAATATCATAAAGCTTATAATGATATCATAAAGTACGGATTGCATATTCATGATGGTTGATGATAAGAATGGCATAGAAAAAAAGCTTTTTATTATTATTCTTATATTTAAATATACAATTTTTACCCAATATGTGTTCTTTATTAATGAATCAATTGGTGTATTTGACTGAATGTATGAACTATTTATTAGAACTTTATAAACAATCAAGTCTTAAAGTTCCAAGTAGAAGATGAGGTTTCAAGTGTTTAGATTCAGGTAGAATCATTTTATGGAATCAAATTGATAAATTTTGGTATTTTACATTGTACCAAAACAATGTTTGTGTTTTGGCCTTCTTTTATCTTTTTCCTATTGTACTTTAGAACTCTTTTTATCCTCTAATTACTTCGACTTTTTGCAAATTGTAAGTAGTTGCTGCTTAAATGGTCAGAATTGCAAGTGAAATGATGGTTGATCCTTGCCTCAATGCACTTTGATATTGATTTTTGGGCGTCTATGAAAGAAAAATAATTCTATGATTCTATTTCAGCACTTAAACATTGCAAGTATTGAGGCACATGTACGATGGTTGTCTTTGTCTATTTTTTAAAACAAGTTCAAAACTTATTCAAGAGTGCTCTAAAATAGATACTATTCAGAACTCATGTCTGCAAGCTATAATAGTAAAATCTAGTTGCATTTGGAGAAGCATGGCTGTATCTAGCAAATTTTTTAAGTTTCTTATTAGTAGATAATATAGAGGAGAAGTTAATTGGATAGTAGTTGCAATACTTACTTTGACAAAAGCATAATCAAAAACAAAAGTATTGCCCACAAAAGCATTATCTTCCATAGGATCTGAAAATGTTATTTCTAAAAAAGAATCTTTTGAATGATCTCTTCAATGGTGATTCCTTACTTACGAGCTTATCTAAATTGATGCATCTCTTACATTTGTAGCATTGAGCTTGAAAAAGAGATATGAAACATTAATATTTATTCTGATTTTAATTCTAATTGAACCTAAATCCACTCAATGTATCTTTTATATATACTTCTTAATTTAAATTAAGCAAAAAGCTATAGCTAAGAAAAATCTTTCAAATTTTGAATTACTTTTTAAATTTTTTTTATAAATTAAGTATGTGATGTATAAATTATATATTGAATTTGAAAAGATGTATGAAATTGATTTGATAATGACCATGGAGGATTGATCTCAAGCTTTGGTTGATTGTAATGTTTATTTTTACAAACCATAGAGTGATCAAGTCTAATAGCATTGAATTGTAGCTTTGGTTCTTAAGAACTATGAGCTTAAGGATTTTTCAAAAAGAAAACATCAAACTATGAGTATTCTATTACTTAAATTAGATGATATCATTTTTTTTTTATATCTATTCTAGGCTTAGCACTTAATAAGAGATGACTGTTTTTTTTTTTTTTTTTTTTTTTTTTTGAAATTATTATTATTATTATTATTATTATTATTACATGAATTTTGATAACAAAAATGGTGACTTACAACAATTTGTCCAATATTCATCTAATTGAGAATTTTTTGTTGGTCATTTGTATAAAGTTGTGTGATTGTTGAGCAAAATAAATTATAGAAATTCATCAAAGAGAATGGTTCTAATTTCATCAAGCACAATAATTCTAAAAAAAGTTAAAAAATTACAAAGAAAATTCTACACTCTATAAGCAATCACATTGAATTTTGTAGCAATGGCTTAGATTCAGCTAATCTATTATATAAGGTAATTTAGGAGAAACAAAAACCTCTTATGATTGGTAACATGCACTTATTATTTTTATCAAAAGTTTCCATCAAAATCTTTCATTAACTCTTAACTTTCTTTAAGTTACTCAATAATAAGGGGCAACTCTCTTACTTAATTCTTGAGTCTAATTAAGTTAGAGTCCATGTATCAACTTTTTTTAACTTAGCTTTGATGAAGGAGAAAATTTCTTTGTTAAATCTTGACTCCAATTGAGTTAGAATCTATGTATTAACTTTGTTCAATTTAACTTCAATGTATTAATTTTTTGAATGAATTAACATTGATACATCCAATAAATCAATATAATGGTAAATTTCCTTGCCTATGATTTATTGTCATGCATGCAATAGACTAAACTTAATTAGATTTCATAAGAGGACTAACATCAATTCATATAATTGTGTGCTACAAGCAAGTATTCACTTGCATTCAATCCCAAGCTAAAGTGACATCTCTATTGATAGAATTATATCCAATGATGCATTGATAGGTCTATTTATATATTTATATATATATATATATATATATATATATTTGTGTGTATGTATCTAGTGCTGTTCATTTGTTTCTTTGTAAGATAATCATGTAAATAAGAAAGATATGGATAAGAGTATATTATACACATTGTATGTGTTGTTTCAATTCTTATCATTGGAATTATTGTAAGTGCATCAGATTAATAAAGATGAAATAAATCCAAATATTATGATACAAGAGCTTTCTTTTCATGTTCTAATGCCTAAACAGTGAGAAGATGATATTTCTATGTTGAAAGTAAGTTTTTTACATATCAAAATGATCTCAAAAGCATTCCTAATTGTAGAGCTTCTTGTGTCTTTTTGAAATCTTAAGAATATAATATTTTATAAATATTAAAAAATGTGCATTTAATAATCAAGTATTTTTTTTGTCTTCATTTTAAGAATTAAATTAATTTTTTCAATAAATATATTGTACATATTTTTTTAGTATACTTAAGCAAATTTTTCAAGTTTTGCTTTACTAGAACATAGTTCAAAGGACTATTTCAACCTATCAATTTCAATCTCCTAGCTCAAATAAGGTCCACGGAGATGTGAACAAAGCTTTAAATGGAAAGGTTTAAGATGAACATTAAAGAACCATTAGTCTCTTTAGCAACTTGATTGTTTATAAAATAATTGCAAGGGATACAAATTTTTAGTTTTTTATTCCATAAAGATCCAATCTAAATTGATTTCAAGTCAAAAAGAGAGAAAGAATCTATTTTTTCTAAAATACTCTTGAAATTGATAAAGTATCAATAGAACATGCAACCTTCAAAATATTTTTGGAATTCAATTATATGAATATTTTAGAGGTAATGGACATCAAAATACTTTTTTCTATAAGAAGTTATTTCGGAGTGCTTGTAGGTGTTTTAAGCAAAAGATTTAATGCTCGATCTTTGAAGATGCTCGGCAGTATTGATGGTTGTGCCATTTTTATTTATATAGAGAGGATTTTCATTCAAAGACATCAAATTATGATGTGGGTATTTTTTGTTTTTTATTTTTTTTTATTTTTTATTTTGAAAGAATTTAAGGCGATGAAATAAGCCATGATTGGAATTTTGGCTATAGGTGTAGTACTTTATTTGTTGAATTGACAATTCTATCAACAAATAAGAATTTATTTTGCACTTTTTGTTTTGTCATTTCTTTTTTGGATAATGCTTTTGAAAGGATCCACGCTTTTGCTCATTGCAAGCACCAATATGAATATGTGGTAGGATATTAGTTTCTTTACATTGTTTAGTGTTGAGTATTTTTATAAGTTGATTGCAAACATAACTACATTGCATTGTTGTGATGTAATATGACTAATAGGTGAAGAGCAAAAAAATATTAAATTATAGAAGATCTTATTTTAAAATATTATAGAAAATTATCTTAATAATATAGAAAATAGTCAAAGGATATTAAACTAAAGTATTAATATTTCTTTTTTACAAAGTAGGCTTCTACTTACTTTGTAGATTCATAAATAATGTAGAACAAACAAAGTAGATTAGAAAAATAAAGGATATAAGCATATGTAAAAAAAAATTAAGAGTTGATTTTAATAAAAGTTACCTCAAAAATCCAAAAATTGATATCCAAAGAGAACTAGTTGTCAACCTTGGTTGAAATCAGACCTTAAAGGACAAAACTACATACTTATGGCAATTCCAAAGTTCTTTTGCAAATCAAGGGGGAGGAATTTAGAAGAAAACTTTATAGGATTTTTTAGAGCATTAATTTCAAGTAATTTGAATTTGTAATGACTTTATAAAAGCTTTACAAAGTCAAGGTTATTTTGGATGACTCAAGATTTTGTGAAATAAAATAGAGTATACACTTTGGAAAATTTTATAAGTTTTATAGCAGATTTATGGATAAACTTTTGTAAAGTTATAAGTATAATTATTTTAAATGTATGTTGTAAATTTGAGCATAATTAAATGATTGTATTAGAGGTTATTGAAGTTCAAGTTGATTAAGATCTTAGAAATTGGATTTTTAGGTCTATTAAAGTTATTTAAACTTTGCAACAATTTATTAATTGGATTGAATTAATTTTTATTAAAGCTAATAGTTGACTTGACTTCTAATACTTGTAATTTTTTTTAGAGTAAGTTAATAGTTCAATTAGGAGTTATTACTATTAAAAGATCAATATTAAGGTAAAAATTGGAGGCTAGCTGATACTTGAGTAGATTATGATGTTTTATTTCCATTTTGTATATTTGATTCTCTTCAAATTTATTGTATGTATTTCTAATTAAGAGATCAAGAGGCATGTAAAATTTTAAGTAAGATCAATAATTTAGTCAATAGATATTGAGGTTCTAAAATTATCCTAGGGTTGATTTGAATTGATTATATTTTAATTAGGATTTGATTAGGAATTGATTAGGATTTGGTTTAGGATTTAGAATTTAATTAGAATTTGATATAGGATTTAGAATCTAATTAGGATTGATTTAGGATTAAGGATCTAATTAAGATTGATTTAAGATTTAAGATTTTTTTGAAATTCTTTAGGATTATTTTAGGATTTTTTAAAGATTTCTTTGAGGATTCTTTTGGATTTTATAAGGATTTTTTAAAGGTTTTTTAAATATATTTTTATTATTTATTTATGATTTCTTTAGAAGTTATTTAGAATTTTTTTATATTTCTTTTATAATTTCTATGAAAATTTCATTGCATTTGACTAATATTTGATTATATTTGTTAATATTTAATTAAATTCTATATATAATTATATTAGAGTTTTTAGGACTTATTATTACAATTTTTATTTACCTTCTATAGTCAAGTGACTAGTACATTCTCAATCAAAATTTCATATAATATAACAGTGTAGGCCACAATAAACAATTCATGATTTGATCCTAAGTTCCACATATAACAACTTCTATTCTAGCTTAAATAACTAGCATTTAACTTTATAAATAGTTAGTCTAGATAAAATCCTTTTCAAAATGATGACGTAGTTTAGCTCTAGAATTCAATTGTTACAATACTGCACATCTTTATGAGATGTATTGATAGAAATTTTAGAAATTGAATAGAATTTTTATAACTACAATGTTTATTGACATAAGATGAATGAAAAGTGATAGAATGGAATATTATATATGATTTGACAATTTGATTTTCTAAAGATGATCCCTAAGTTGATATTATATGGCAAGAAATTGACACTAATGAAAAACACTAATCTAAGTAAGAAATTAGTATGTAATATTGAAATTCTTAGAAGATTTTTCTTTTTTAAAATATAAATTTTAATTTTGAATATTCATCACAAGTTTTTAATTTTTTTTGTTTTGTTTTTTTTAAATTCTAACTTTCAAGAATTACAAGCTAAAATTATCAATTAATAAAAATCAAACAATACATTATATCATAAGTATTATGTCATTATATTAAAATATATTTTTTCATATTTATTTCATTACAACATCAAAAATTAATTAAATGAATAATATTCATATTTCAATTATTCATATAAAATATCAAAATTTATTCAATAATATTACATACATTAGCCAAAGTTTTAATATATGTATATATACACTATTAAAGATATTTGGTGCTTAACTATTATTTAACTTGAAAAAAGAAACTTTGGTCAATGGTGCAAATGGTTGGAAGCAAGATCTAATGTGATGAATTAATAGATTTTGAGATTGGCAACTACAACACAACATGTACAAAAGATCCATGGATTTTTTTATTTTTTATTTTGTTTTATTTTTTTTGTATACAAAGGCTTAAAAAAACAAAAGTAAGTCAAAGATAAGTAAAAGAAGAATCTTTAAATACTATTGCAACAATAGTCACTTTAAGTTAAAGAACTACTGACATGAACTTCTTCTTTGAAACCTTTGAACTCACACTTTTAGATTTAATTATTAATAAATCTTATGAATACAAAAAATAACATATGTGATAGATTGTTGAGTGTATTTGAGAATATGTAATTCAATATTAAAGAGTAATCAATTTAAAATATAGATAGAATAAAAGAATCTTCAAAATATAATCCTATTTAAAAAATGATTTACTCAGAATATGTGCAAGATGGATATTGCAGGCTACTCTTATATAGCAGCTTCTCAACATCCTACCAAATTTATAACCAAGATAAGGTTTTATGTTGCTATGGATTAGAAGGGTCTTGGATATTTGAGATAGATCTATCTTATTTTATTGATATCAGAGTGAGTATTAGACTATTCTTTGGTAGTATGTTGATAGTCATCATACATTCAAAGGTTAGTTATTGTGATTACATTGGATATTGTGTTGAGGCTACAATAGGCTATTCTTAAAAAATCAACTAGGAGGTCAAAAGGTATTACAATAGTAGAGACCAAGAATAAAATTATAGCATAAAAGATATGGCAGAGCAATTCTAGATGGAAGCTCAAATACAACACTTCTAAGGCTAGATAGCTACTTTATAAGGGCAAATTGAAGCCTTGAAGACAAGAGAGTCAAATTCTGTTAGGTTGAAATTGAGTAAACCTAATACATACTCAAGGACTTTAAGACAAGAAGATGTATGTCAATGGCTCTTCAATATGTGACAATACTCTCAATTACCTTGAGCAAATATCACAAAAAAAATTATATTTTCAACCAACTATTTGAAAGATGCCACAATCATTTGGTGGGGACATTGAGTTCAAAATTATGGAGCTCAAGGTAGATTTTGTGATTAAGAAGAATTTGACATTAAGATTAGGAATCAATTTTGGTCCATCAATGCAAAGAAGATAGCACTTAATCAATTGGCAAGCCTTATACAATTTAGATTGGCTTAAGATTATGTCTCCCGATTGAAGTTTCTATGTCTCCAAATTAACAATATTTTAGAGGGAGAGATGATGGATCGATTCTTATGAGGTTTAGAACTTGAGATCTAACAAGAAGTAGAACCAAAAGATCTACAAACATTTGAAGAGGCAATTCGGATTGCAGAGAGAGTCGATACTATAGAATTCAAAAATTATAGAGTGCGATGTTATGATAGAGAGAGTTTGCCTCAAGAAAGCGCTGGGCTTGTGGCTATTTCTAATTATTCAATCAAGCTTCAAAATAAAAGAAGCCTTAAGTTTATATATAAAATTTCTCTTTTTAAAGTAATTATACTATATACATAAGCCTCAAGTAACCACCAACATCTAAAATATGATAAAATCCTATAAATCCTTGTATATCCTTATGTAGAAATTTTTTTAAACTTCAATACCTCATATCTCCTGATTTGGACGTCCAAACTTACTCAAATTTTACATGAAGTACTCATGTATTCTTATCAACTCTTACAACAAATTTTAACTACAAATTCATTGCAAAACTTAAGATATCACCAAAATCCTAACAATAGCTTCAAATCCTAGTTTTTATATACCTGTATGAAATTTTCTTCATATCTCACAAATTAAACATTCAAATGCCACAAAGTTTATATATATAGTTTTTTAACACAATTATCTACCTTTTTCAAAAGGTTTGAGCTAAAAATTCTTTCAAAAATTCAAGATATGGCTCCAACCATTACTATGAATAAAATCATTTACTTACTCCCTTTGATTTGGATGTACTAATTTCAACCCTCTATAACTTCTTCATCCAAACTTTAAATTCATCAAACAGTCATAGAAAGTGTAGTTAAAAAAGTGCTCTCTTCAACCTAGTCGATAATCCTTTGTTGGTCTCTGTAAACGTATGTTATGCCCCAAAGAGTAACAGTAGGTACAAAATTGACACCTTAATCTCTAATCCCTAATAAGACCTCAAGCAGCCTCCTTGAAGCCCATTGGATATTGCCTTTGACAAATAGGAATGAAGATCTCCATTCCTTACCTTCATCTAATCATGCCTTGTTTTCATCCCTCCTAATAAGCCTCTTATTAGTTAAGATTTTCTTCTTTAGGCTCTAATCTCTTCTCAAGGCTTCATACTAAATATTTAGGTCGTATATTTTTTTTAAATATTATAATTAAACTAGATAAAATTTAAAATAAAGTTTTTTATATCTATTTTATTTAAATTAATATATTAACCATTCTAACATACACCAAGATTTATAAACATATTATATGTTCTAACTAATTTTTACATACTATAAGTAATTATAGTACGATAATGACCTATAGCACAAAGTTCTATACCGCTATCCAATACTATGGCACAACAACCATCACCAATAGAAATTGATGCCATACAAGAATCATTAATACCACAAAGATGACAAATATTGGTGCAAAAGGGATTATGTTTCTATTGCCTAAAGCAAAACAAGCAAGTTGATCAATTTACTACCTAATACCAAAAGAATTTAAAGAGCTGCGAGAAAAATTGGACAAACTCTTAGAGAAAAGCCTCATTTAAAAAAGCACATCACAATGAAGAGCACCTTTATTCTTTGCATTTAAGAAAGATGGTAGACTTTGCCTTTGCATTGATCATTGAGGCCTCAATAAATAGATTATTAAAAATACATATCCACTAACACATATAGATGATCTTCTTAAGTAATTTCAAGGTGTGACCATCTTTAGTAAATTGGATCTTTGAAGCGACTATTGGTAGACACCTATTGTAAGAGGAGATCTAGAAAAGAGGACATTTTGTATGCGCTATGGATATTTTGAATGGCTGATTTTACCTTTTAGCTTCATCAATGCTCCAATCTCTTTTATAAGTTATATGAACAGATTATTTTGGAACCTTTCGGACAAGTATATAGTCATCTTCATTGATGAAATTCTTGTATATAATAAAATCTCTAAAGACCATAAGCAACACCTACAAGAAGTGTTGCGTCAGCTACAAGATAGTTAATTTATTACAAGCAATCAAAATATAAACTTAGGAAGTTGGAAGTCACTTTTTTGGGGCATGTAGTGTCCTCTAAAGGCATGCATATGGGATAAGATAAGATAAAAGCAATAGAGTATTGGCCAACCTCCAAGAATGCTTCTGAAGTCCATTCATTTTTAGGCCTTGTTGGATATTATTACCATTTTTTTTGATGATTTGCACACATTGCTATCTCATTGACAAACATATTCAAAAAAAGTGCTCAATTTGAATAGAAACTAGAGCAACAAAGCACCTTTATAAATCATGCAATCTTAGAAGGATAGAACGTAATTACTCAATACCAGATTAAGAGTAATTAGCAATTGAACATGCCACAAAAGTATGGTGGCACTATTTATTAAAGAAACCAATGGTTGTTTGAACTGACATTTGATTGTTGCTATGTAATTTACATTTAGAAAATATGAAATCATGACATCATTATTATAAAGAACAGTTGCAGCTTTTTGATATTTAACTTGAGTACAAGCAAAGGCAAGAATATATTATACTAGATAGCTTATTGTAAAGACTTGATTTAAAAGTCAAACCAAAATAGAAAGTAGAGGTTATTACTATTAGTAGTGTCATTTTAAATCTAACTAAAGAGGGACAATGGAAAGAAGCTACGCATTGAGATGCTTATTTTAAGATGGTTAGTGATTGGTTGAAGGTGGACAATATACAATATTAAGATTATAGTTTTAATAATCACTTATTCTATTTTAAAAAGTAGATTTATGTATCTAACAATGCTACACTCTAGATGTGCATACTTCAAGAGGGACATGACATCCTAATATTTGGACATTTGGACTAGAGAAGATTCTAGAATAAATCTCAAGGACATAGTTTTGGACAAATTTGAAAAGCTTTTGAATGTTCATACGAGTGATGTTAATATAATAAAGAATGTAACGTAGCACCTTTTGGATTTTTGCAATTAATTTCACTGTTGTATTATGTATTGTTTTGCTCAAGAATGCATCAGGCACTTAACTGTGGAAGATGAGATTATGTTTCACAAGTAGCCAAGAAATCCTAATAAGTTTCATCCATGCGAGAAGAATATAATCTGAATTTCAATTCAAAAGTGCTTAAAACACTCTTCTCAATAGTCTTAACCATACATAAATCCCAATTACCTTATTACTTTCATATTTAAGCAATTTAGATTTTTTCTTATAGACCCCAATCATAATCACTGAGCTTTAACAAGTTGTAACATCCAATCCGACTGTCCAATTGATGTGGAATTTTGCATAAAATTGTCAATACAAGTCTTCTAAATGCTCAAGAATTTTTAGGCCAATAAAAATTACAAATTGTAAAAAGCCTCCAAAAATTGCACCAATGTCACTTGGCCGCCAACTTGAAAAGTGAATCAAAAATCCTAGCAATTATTTCTCCTTCTTCAACTATTAACTTTGTCTCAAAATTGGTGTGTAGCTTGATCTTTAAGTCCTTCAAGACCATGTCAATTTTCATCTTAATCCGATTGATAGATCTTTAGATATCATAGAAACTCTACCCAACTTCAAACTGCCACCTTCTAAAACCCTCTTGTGCTAAAAACTAGATATCTCTAAACCACGCCGTTAGATTATCACAAAATTTTTTCCACACTTAGCACATCCAATAATCCAAAAAATATTAAATTTTCAACCATAGATGTCATGTCAATTGCACGAACTAGCCAAAATTGCTAGCCCTAATTATATTATATAAAACCCAAATCACTGATATAAACCCTAATTTTGAATAAAAATTTCTAATCCCTCCAATACCCTCCTAAAACAATTCTTATGTCCTTGGAATGAACTTTAAGCTAGCTCTCAAATCCTAACCTTCGATTTTCGAATGAAATCCTATTTTGCCTTAGGCTATTGTTTTAGTCGCCAGAGGTCTGATTTCGACCTTGTCTCACAAACGGTCGACCCCCGGGTATCAATCTATCCTATCCTAAGGATTTTTTAGCCCAAACCTAGTCTCAAGTTAACCCTAGTACCAAATATACTAATTATTTATCTCTTCTAACCTGATTTCATCAATTTATGTTCTTTCTAAGGTAGTAGAAGAGTCTCTACAACCTAGAAGGTAAAATTACTAACTAACCTTCAACCTACTAATTATTAAGATAAGAAAATAACTTAAGAGGCTTTTATAAAAGCCATGTTTAGATACCTCAAATTATAATTAAACTAAGATAATTAGATATTAATTAGAAATTCAATTTTGATTATAATTTCACTATATAGTCGTATTACATCACGACACCGCTACCTACGGCATGTTGGGAGTAAGTATCTATGGATCTCAATATGTATTTGCTGAAAATGCCTCATAATCATATTATAATTTTTGTCTTTGTGGATCGATTCTCAAAGCAGCTTCACTTCACTATGGTACACTCGGATATGGATGCCTCAAAACTTGCACAGAACTTTTTTGATATTGTCTTTCATCACCATGGATTACCTCATGTCATTATTTCAGATCGGGATCCATGCTTTTTATGGAGTTTTGGCAAGCCTTATTCAAGCTATTAGGCATACAACTTGCCATGTCTTCAACCTTCTATCTCCAAATAGATAGATAAACAAAGCATGCAAATCAAACCTTGGAAGATATGTTGTGAGCATTTGTGGTGGTTCATCATAATAATTAGGATGAATACTTGACTCCTTTGGAATTTCCTTACTATGATAGTATTCAAGCAAGTACTGATCATTCACCATTTTTTTAAAATAGAAATAAACATCCAAATATGCTTGCAACTCTCCATTGTCCTATCAACACTAACAACTTGAAAATAGAAGAATTTACACAATGGCTTATAACAGCTTACAAAAGGCATGGCACTATCTTTTTATCACACAGAAATAACAAAAATAGTATGCGGATAACCACCAATAATATAAGACCTTCTAGGAAGGTGATCAAGTATTACTTTCTAATACCAATTTGCCACTTGCTACATCAACCTAAATTTGCAAACTAGCATTTTAGTGGCTTGGATCTTTTTGCATTTTTACATTAATTTTTGATGTCGCATATCGCCTCAAGCTCTTGCCACATATTTGAGTCCATCCATGTTGTTACCATTGCTTATACTCAAATTAAATATCAAAAAGCTGCAACTATTTTTTATAATGATGATGTTATGATTTCTTATTTTTCAAATGCAAATTATATAGCAACAATCAATGGTCAGTTCAAACAACCACTAGCTTTCTTAACAAATAGTGCCACCACACCTTTGTGATATGTATAATTGCTAATTGCTCTCAATCATATGTGAAATAATTACGCTTTATCCTTTTGAACTTGCGTGATTCATACGCCAAAGGTTGAAGGCTCCTACCAAAGTCTTGATGAAAGATCGCTTCAATAGATAAGTCAAAAGCCTCAATGTTAAGCGTATAAGGAAGGTTGAGATCATACAATTACAATATTAGAGGATTAATGAGTGGCTCCTTCAACCTATGAAAGGAGCTTTGGTGTTCCAATTTCTATTCAAATGGAACATCCTTCTCTAATAGGTTTATCAATGAGGCAAAAATGTGGTAAATTATTAAACAAAATATCAATAATATCTAGTATGGTCTAAAAATAAGCAAACTTCAAAAGCATTCTTAGAGATTGGCCAATATTCCATTGCTTTCATCTTATCTTGTTCCATATGCATGCCTTTGAAGAACACTACATACACCAAAAAGGTGACTTCCTACTTTTAAAGTTTATAATTTAAATTCTTGCAATAGAAGCAATTGTCTTATAGTCGACACAATACTTATTATAGGTATTGTTCATGCTTTTTAGGGATTTTATTATATATGAAGATTTCATTAATAAAGACAACTACATACTTGTTTAAAAGGTTCTGAAACAATTTCTTCATGTGACTTATGAAAGAAGCTAGAGTATTGGTGAGGCCAAAAGGTAAAATCAGCCATTCAAAATTTCCATAGCGTATATAAAATATCGTCTCTTTTACATCTTTTCTTGCAATAGGTATCTTCCAATAATTACTCTAAAGATCTAATTTACTAAAGATAATTGCACCTTGATGTTGGTCTAGAAGATCATCCATGCATGGAAGTGGATATGTGTGATTGCTCATTTTACTTATTCCAAATTAATCTAATGGAAATAAACCCTTATAGGAGGATTCGAATACGAGGAATGACTAGTTGCTTAAGCGTTCATGTTAGGGTCACACAATCAATTACCTCCTGAATGTATCGTCTCTATTTCCAATATCTGAATACATAAGGAAACCATAATCTCCTCCTTCACCTTATCGATCTCTTCCTTAGAATAATTTAGTCATACCAATAACTGCTATTTCTACCAATATATTCACCTTCATAATCTCCAACTGTAATATTGCTCCCTCACAACTTTCAACACACAATTACCCTCATTCCAATCACTGGAATTTTTCACATAGAACTGCCATTCACATTACGATGTTTCACACAAACACAGACTCATTCTCTCTGCTGAACTACAATTAGATTTCAGCATTCAATCTTTCTTCTTCTCAAATAATACCAATCACATTTCTATTCCATAATTCACTTCACAATATTTAGAAACTCTCAATCCTCTTATTCAAAAAAAATATCAAACAAAAGAAAAGAGGTAGCACCAAGCTTATTCCGGCTCACAACTATCACAGCAATGGCACCTTATTTAACTTCTACAACTCCTATATACTTTCTCCTAATTCTCTAGATTCTAATCATAATTATGTAATTAATCACTTTTAAGAACTAAATCACTCATCCATCCTCCTGAATTTCCTATTATATAGACTATTAATATATTTTACCAATATCTTTCAAAAATGAATTAATATCTATTCTATATAGCCCTACTCCTATCTGTGCAGTGTCTTTGCAAACACTCAATTGATTCCTATCTAAAAACTACTTAACAAATCTCTACAAAATTACTAGTTCCTCTGGCCTACCTAATTAATCATTTGCTGCATTATTGAATGTAGGTTCAACCAAATCTAGTTCCAATTGCACATCTTCTTCTTCTTCCTCCAATCCATTGACTCCTTCCTCAATTGGTTTGATAGATCTTCATTATACTCACCCAATACACGAACTTGAGCATCCAGTTTCAAGATGTGGACATCCCAAAGTTCCAATTGTTGTTGCTACTGACTCATTCATTCTAGAATATCTTCAATCGACACTTGTGACCGGCTCCTCACTGTTAACTCTTAACTGGAACTACTACTTTTGAAAATATAAGAAATACAAGAAAATGGCATTCCAGCCAATTCAAAACAATACCACACAATGACTTTAACTAGTGCCCCACTCCTATTCTTTTACTACTTAGTGATAATGACAACATGTTATCCATACTGTTCGTAAAAGGTAATGGAAAGTAATCTTTCTTGGTGGCCGCATTAAGTTTCCAGAAACCCTGACAAATTCTGATTTTTCCATTCTTCTTCGGTACCATCACGATTGGTGACACCCATGCACTATGCGGAACAAGATAAATAAAACCCACGTCGAGAAGTTTATCCAATTCTTCTTTCACTAAAAGGTAATATTTTGGGTTAAGCCGGTGTTGTCTTTGATGAACTAGCGTAACACCCTCCTCCAAAATAATTTGGTGCTCACACACGTCAACTAGAATCCCTTTCAAATCTGCATACGACCACGCTAAGGCAGATTTTTGATGGGCAAAAAATTGTTTCCAAGCATCCAATTCTGTACCAATAATATCGACATATATTTTAATTAGCTGTGGCGTTTCGTTGGTGCCCAAGTTAATGGATTGACACATAGGGTCTTCAACAACCTCTGATTTAATTCTCTTCTCTTAATCTGAATAGCTTATATTATTCGACATATGGGAACCATCCAAATCTGGATCTAATGTGCTAACTGTGGAATTGTTCATCTATTCAAGAATAGCATGATCCGAGTTAGTCGCATCCTCCTGATGTAGTAAATATTCACAGAGACCTCCACATTGGTAGACTCCTACCTTTGCTGTTGAAGTATTTTGTCCTACTCCAAATTATGGTGAACCTATAACATCAGCATCTTCCTCAATCGATTGACTCTTGTTGTCCAATGTAAATTTTGATTTTGGCAATTGAGATTCTCCATGATATTATACTGGATACATCTGTAGAATAATCTGATCATGGCTTTTTTCAATTGTCAATGTGCCTCGGCCCCAATCATTCTTAGCTTTGGCTTGATAAAGCCAAGGTCTGCCCAATAAAATGGGATATGATAATGTAAAACTCTGTAATTGGAATATAATATAATCGATTTTGTATGTCAATCCTACGATTATAGTGGCAATATTGCATAAGATTCCCATTGGCTTTACTTGACTATGATCTCCCATTCGCAAGACCAATGTCGTAGGTAGCAATTGCTTTAGATCCAAGTACTCCATTGTATCTGCATTCATTAAATTCACACTGGAGCCACCATCGACTTGTATCCCTGGAATTAAAATTCCATCGATTGATACATCAATTGTTGGTGCTCTTGGATCTGGATTTAAGCTAACTTCATGAATTTCTTAAGTGCGAGATCTTCGTCGTATTAACGTTGAATTCAATATAGATCGACATTCTAGTGCTACAACTAAAAGTTGCTTCATTGTAATTGAAGGCTGAATAACATCCAAATCCTTGAGAATGTCGTAGGATTCCATATTGAGAGTAATTCTCAATGCCATCTTTCTTTTCATTGGTTTGAGTTTAACTCCGTGAGGTAAGATATTCTTCCGCCCTAGACTCGAAATTAGAACAGTAGCTGGGACTTCTTTAGAATTCCTGCCCTCAAGAGGATCTTTCAATAGATAGGACGTTTCTCGGAACTGCGTAGAGATCAGAACTGCTTAAAACAAAACCGAAGCCTCCGTAATTGGAACCTCATAGGGTTGTGCCACCGAGTCAAGTCTCATACTGGGTACGAAGCCCGTAATAGGACCTGG
The DNA here is from genome assembly GCF_059467195.1 of Physcomitrium patens. Lineage (NCBI taxonomy): Eukaryota > Viridiplantae > Streptophyta > Bryopsida > Funariales > Funariaceae > Physcomitrium > Physcomitrium patens. Next base: position 12,972,646 of record NC_143431.1, on the reverse strand, counting down.
ATTGGATGGTCCCCTAATTGGGTCAAATTGATCTTTCACATCAGGATTACCTAAATGTTGAATTGGTCCTTTTTCCTTTTGTTGACTTCGGGTAAGAATAGCTTGGACACATTCCACCCGATTTACCAGAGAATCTTGAAGACCGTTCATTTATCTCCTCAAATTTTCCTTGGCTTTGGATCTACTGATCCCGATTATTGACTTTGAACAGAGCATTACATTGCTGATACGTATGCCCAGACTACTTACAATTCCCACAAACTACTGCATAATCATCATTGACTCTGGGATTGAGATATTCATTGGCATAATGGCCAATCTGTCTACAACGGAAACAACAAAGTGGTCTTCTTGCACCTCCATCACGCATATTGGGTGCTTCCATCGGTATATACCTACTAGGCTTGTTCTATATAGGGTTAAAAAATGATTCTAGTTGTCCCGTTGGTACTGAGGGAACTTGATTTGATGACGTCGGTGGAGCATATTGCTGATACCTCTGCTGCTTCTTACCGTAGTTTTGGGGGTTTGTCAAGGACAAGAACTCGATGAAAGCTAAAGAGTAAGTGAGACTTTTTTCAAAAAGAAATAGGACAAAATAGAAATATGTATATTAAGAAAGAAACTGGAATGGCTATTGCCAAAATACAAGAAAACTAGAGACCCTTGAAACTAGACTAGAAGCAAGAAAGGAGTTGACAAGAGTGAAGAGGGCTTCACTCTTGCCTCTATATATACTATCTAACTAGAAGCCACGTGGCGATGTTCTATAAGACCTCCAATATATGTTGACTTTCTAGGCCACATGCCTTTGCTTGCAAGGCAAGTTTTCTATGGATAGACCACGTAGTTAGCTTGTTCTTTAAGCTTCCAACATGCGTGGCACATGGCTAACTTGTTGACCAAGTTTCTAACCTAAAAGTCAACTATAGACTCCTATAAAGTCAAAGCAGCGTCTATGAAGCTTCTAAAAAGCTTCTCTAGAAGATATTACACAATTAACCTACTTTTACATACTTTTATCTATTCATATAGGTAATTATATGTATGTCCGTGATATTACCCCCCCTTCTAGGGACGAGTTCCACGAGGAGCGGTGATTATATATTAAGAAAATCTAATATGCGGCGAATTGTATTTGCTACATACTCTGATCTTTGTTCTCTTCGAAGATAGTTGATGGGTCCTCTTAGCCATCGATTGTGTCCCATTCCAGGGCGAGAAGACCACCCTGTTATTTGATCACTGTTGAGGCCTTCATAACTTCTTCAATCTTGTCTCTTTTATAAGAGAGGTTTTCATCTTGGTTTTGATGGATGTCGTTGATGAAAAACTTTGACTTTAGCTGATGCATTTGCTAGATTCTTGGATGGCTCCCATGTACGCTCACTAATATCATATCCGCACCAATGAACAAGATATTCCAGCTTATTTCGGCGCCGCCTTGAGTCTAATATCTCTTCCACCTCAAATTCTTCATTATTATCTACTTCTATAGGAGGCGGTGGCATTTGTCTTCTTCCTTGTATATCCACTGTCTTATATGGTTCAAGAAGAGACACGTGGAATACAGGATGGATCTTCATTGACTCCGGTAGATGTAACCGATATGCAACTGGGTTGATCTGTTCAGAAACAGAAAAGGGGCCAAGCCTACGATAGTCCAATTTGTCACAAGGTCGAGTGGTCTTGATATTGCGACGAAGTAGCCATACCTTATCACCCACGTTGAGTTGTGGTTGCTCTTTACGATATACATCTGCATTTATCTTTTGTCGTTCTTGAGCTTTCTTCAACTGCGCCTTCATTATTGCATGTAACTCTGACAACCGATTTGCCATATCTTCTGCTGCAGGATTATCAACTTTTGAAAAATCAAAAGTATCAAGTCGTGGATGATAGCCATAATTGGCAAAGAAAGGTGTTTGTTGCGTGGAGGAATGTACCGTATTATTATAAGCAAACTCTGCCAATGGCAGAAGGTTTGTCCAATCATCTTGTTGGTAGTTGATGGTACACCTTAAATACTGTTCCAAGACTTGGTTTACGCGCTCTGTTTGTCCATCAGTTTGAGGATGGAAAGCTGAAGATAGCTTTATGTCCACTTTTAAAATCTTGAAAAGAGTCCTCCAGAATCTCGACACAAATTGAGTTCCCCTATCCGATATGATATCTTTAGGTAATCCATGATAGCGATAGATATTATCAATGAAAAGCTTAGCTGTTTCTTCACCTGTGATAGATTTTGTACATGGCATAAAATGTGCCATCTTGGTGAAACGATCTACTATCACAAATATAGAATCATAAGATCTTGAGTTTGGAAGATCTGTGATGAAATCCATAGAAACAGAAGACCATGGTTGTTCTGGTATAGGTAATGGCTGAAGAAGTCCGTAAGGTCGATGTCGAGGAGTTTTTGATCTTGAACAAATATCACATGATTGTACAAAGTCTTTGACTGACTTCCACATTTGTGGCCACCAAAAATCTCTTGATATGAGTTCCAAAGTCTTATTATATCCAAAGTGTCCTGCTGCTGGAAAGTCATGACGTGCTTGAAGAACACGCAAACGTGCTTTTCCTTCTGGAACATATAGGCGTCCTTCAAAATATAATAGATTATTCTTGAACTCGAACTTAGAAGAATCATGAGACTTGGAAGAATTATTCTCGATATCATGAACAAGAGGGTCTGAGGACATACTGGACTGGATTTGCTTGAGAAAAGTTGAATCAACAGTCAATGTTGATTTCACTGCTCGGAGATGAAATTGCTCCGGTTTCAAGAGGACCGTTCTTTGTTGCTCAAAAGCTGCATCTCCTTCTTTTGGTGCAAAATAAGAACGTCTAGACAGGGCATCGGACAAACCTTGTTGTTTTCCTGGCCGATAAGTGATAATGAAGTCGAATCTTGACAAAGACATACTCCAACGAGCTTGACGACGATTCAACACGCGTGCTGACATGAAATACTCGAGGTTCTTGTGATCTGTATACACAATGACTGGACTAGAAGCACCTTCTAGATAATGACGCCATTCTTGAAAAGAATCCACAATTGCAAGAAGTTCTTTATCGTGGATCTCATAATTGATCTCGGCTGCTGAGAATTTTCTTGAATGAAAAGCTATCGGATGAAGTTTGTCATCTGTTCCCATTTGTGATAAAACTGCACCCAAGGCAAAATCCGATGCGTCTGTTTCCATAAAAAATGCCTTGGAAAAGTCAACACGATATAAGACTGGTGCAGAGACAAACGATGTCTTCAAGGCTTCAAATGCTGCTTCCGCTTCTTGATTCCATTGGAATTTATCTTTACTAGTCAAGCGTGTAAGTGGAGCTGCAACTCGTGAGAAGTCTTTGATGAAGATCCGATAGTAATTGGTAAATCCCAAGAAACATTGGACATCTCTTACAGTCTTTGGAATCTTCCAATCCATGATTGTTTGGACTTTCTTAGAATCCATCATAAGACCATCATTTGAAATGATGTATCCTAAAAAGTCAACTTGAGTAGTGTGAAATACACACTTTTCCATCTTGGCGTACAATCCTGCATCTCTGAGTTTTTGTAATACTTGACGAACATGTATTTCATGTTCTTCAACATTCTTAGAATAAATCAGGATATCGTCTAGGTAGCAGACGACAAAATTGTCTAAGAATTCACGAAATACATCATTCATGAGATGTTGAAAAGCAGCTGGTGCATTCGTGAGTCCAAAAGGCATGACATTATATTCAAAATGCCCGTACCTGGTTCGAAACGCAGTCTTCCATTCATCTCCTTCTTTGATCCGTACTAGATTATATGCTCCTCTTAGATCTATTTTTGTATAGATCTTAGCTTGATTTAACTAGTCAAGGAGTCCTGATATCAAAGGTAATGGATACCTGTTCTTGATTGTGATCTTGTTGAGTCCTCGATAGTCAACACACATTCGTAAAGATCCATCTTTTTTCTTTACGAATAGAATTGGAGCTCCTGCTGGAGATTTTGAATGGCGTATGAAATTCTTCGCTAAATTTTCGTCAATATATGTCTTGAGTTCAGCCAACTCATCTTGCGATAAACTGTAAATTGGTCCAAATGGTGGCTGAGTTCCTTCCTTGAGATCGATTGAACAATCGTATGGGCGATGCTCAGGAAGAATATCTGCATTCTTTTTCTCAAAAACGTCTTGATAATCCTGATATTGACTTGGAATGCCACTTGAAGTCTTTACGCTTTCAGAAATAGGTGCAGCATAAATAGCAAAAGTTGATCCTTCTTTTGCTGCGTGTATAAATGCTTTTGCACCTATAGGTGCGAGTTTTACTATACTAGACTCATGGTTTTTTACTTGGTTAATAGAACTGTTACTAATGCTCTGAGGAAAATCAAGTTTACGAGAAATCCAATCTATTCGAGGATTATACTTTTCTAACCATGATAAGCCTAAAATTACTGGATTAGAGGGAGATCTAATTATATTAAAAATTACGCAACTACTATGACCATTTATTACTACATCTACAAGAAGTGTTTCGTGAGTTACATCTCCAGAAGATAACAGACGACCATCTATGACTTCTACGTGTACAGGTTTAGTTTTTTGTATTAATGATATTCTATGACATCTAGCAAATTCTTCATCTAAAAAACAAGATGAGGCTCCTGAATCTACCAAGGCAGAGGCTTTGTAATTATTAGGTCCTAAACGCACATCTATTATAAAACAAGGAGATGGTTCTGAGGAGAAGATAGGACCTTTATTAGAAGTTGTACAAGATTCCAGTCGCACGGTCCCTATTGTAGCTGGACGTACTCGTTTTCCGACATACTGTCTTCTTTGACAGCCGTACTCCTCATTTTGTAGTTACGTCGCTTCTTTGGACAATGTTGAGCAGTGTGCTTAGGTTCTCCACAATATAAGCACAATCCTTCTTGTCGACGACGAGACTTTTCTTGCTCAGTAAGAGGTTTGAAACGTACCGCATCAATTTGCATATCCTCTACTTCCGAAGGTATGTGTTGAGGAGACGTCGGTGTTGCCATTGAATTGTAGTAACGTTGAGGCCCACTTGTGCGACTCTCGGATCGAAATTCAAAAAGTCGATTGTCGCACTTCACAGCAAAGTCAATTGCTTGACTCAATGTTTGAGGATCAGGTAAATTAAGCATCAATTTCTTTACCTCATATTGTAATCCGTAGAGAAATTGACTCACAAGTGCGGCATCATCCCACTTGATATCAGTTGCAAGTTGTCGAAATTGCGAAGCATATAATATTACTGATCGATTGCCTTGTCGCAAAATACGGATCTTGTTGGTTGCAACACGAATTGCATCATGTTCTCCAAACATGGATCGAAACTCCGCCAAAAAAGCCTCCAAATTATCCAATATTGGATCTCGTCGTTCAAGAAAAGATGAAAACCATGACAATACTGAACCTGAAAGAAGTGTACCAATGAATCTTACTTGTGACCCTGGAGTTGGATAGCTCTAGGGTTGAAGTTCAATCACTAGTTGGACCTGATTGATGAATCCTCGAAACTTGGATCTGGTACCATCAAACTTCTCGGGCAAGGCAACTCTCGGTTCTCTAACACTCGAAGGGTGTTCCATTCTGGGAGAAGGGACATGGTTTGGTGCAGATGTTGAAGCAGCCCCAATCATCTCTATATCTTCACTTCCTACCATTCTTGTTGCTCCTTGTGGTGGTAAATTGAGTTGATGCATCGCAAGCATTAACTCCCTCAATTGTTCTTGCATCTGTGCCATTGCACTCTTCATTTCAACAAGCTCTGCCATAGTAGCACTTAGAAAAGAGAAGATGTCTAATAACGCTCAAAACAAATAGAAGAGAGGAATTGATAACAAAGAAAATACTAAGAACAATATCAGTTTAAAAGAGGGTAATCCGCAACTTCTAATGCGCTTATGTCTTATCAAGAAAAAGGGGTAATCCACTCTTAATCAAGAAAAGACAAAGCTCTGATATTGTAAGTGCACTCTTGTCAATCTGTCAAGGACAAGAACTCGATAAAAGCTAAAGAGTAAGTGAGACTTTTCTCAAAAAGAAATAGGACAAAATAGAAATATGTATATTAAGAAAGAAACTGGAATGGCTATTGCCAAAATACAAGAAAACTAGAGACCCTTGAAACTAGACTAGAAGCAAGAAAGGAGTTGACAAGAGTGAAGAGGGCTTCACTCTTGCCTCTATATATACTATCTAACTAGAAGCCACGTGGCGATGTTCTATAAGACCTCCAATATATGTTGACTTTCTAGGCCACATGCCTTTGCTTGCAAGGCAAGTTTTCTATGGATAGACCACGTAGTTAGCTTGTTCTTTAAGCTTCCAACATGCGTGGCACATGGCTAACTTGTTGACCAAGTTTCTAACCTAAAAGTCAACTATAGACTCCTATAAAGTCAAAGCAGCGTCTATGAAGCTTCTAAAAAGCTTCTCTAGAAGATATTACACAATTAACCTACTTTTACATACTTTTATCTATTCATATAGGTAATTATATGTATGTTCGTGACAGGGTTTGATGCAGACCTTTGATTAAAATTGGAACTTTGAAAGTTATTGAATGCTCAATTTACTCAATTAAATCAATTTCCATTCCATCCAAATGTATTTCCCATTTGTACTTGATTGACATTCTACCGAGTTGGTGGAATCATGGTCTGATTACTAAATTGTTGTTATTGTCTTTATCAATTCCAATAATTTGCTATTAGGTGCTTTCCTCCACAAAATGTATATTGACCTATTATATGTGAGGGTGAGGAGCATTCTATTACAGAATGACCGTGGCCCTTTCAATTACTGCACCATACATTGGTCCTAGTATTAGTAGGCTTTTGCCTCTTCTCCTTATCTTTGGCCATATTGATGGCCATTTTTTCTATTTTCTTTGTCAAATTCAATAACAAGGTTTCATTGGAATCTTTTAGGGCTGGCATTATTGATATCTCTGCTGTAATTAACACTTGTTGTTGATACTAAAAATATGGAGTATACACTGTTGTCACGTTTGGTGGTATAGCTTGCAATGAGGTGACATTAACTAGCCCCTGAATATTGATATTGGAATTGTCTCCTGTTTCTAACATCCGTAGATAACTATCCACTGATTCGTTCCAAGTCGGATTTTGATATCTACCTTGAACTGGAATCATCGTGGCTCCCGTAGTTAAAAACTGATCATAATGGTATTCCTCCCAAATCTTGGCTCTATTAAGGGACACAGCCATTGTAATGGTTTGAGGTTCCTTTACGATCACCTACTATATCTATTTTTAGCTCTGGTGGGTGCAAACCATTGATTAATATGGATAAGATAAATACCTCTGGCATTTGGTGATTTGGCCACTTACTGAGTATATCAGCCACTCGGATATAGTATGATTCTACCGCCTCCTCTAAGATCATTTTGCTGTTCATTAACCTCTCTCGAAGGCGGTTCTCAAAACCAATTGGCCAAAAATGAGATAAAAATACATTCTTCAATGCTTCCCAGTTCAAAAATTGACCCACTGGTTGGCGGTTGTACCATTCAAATGCCGTGTCTTTTAAGGTCGCTGGCAGCCATCGTAATCAAATATCTTCAGTTCTGCCATTATTAGCTATATATGCTATAAAAAACTGAGACAAATATTGATCTGATCTGCATCCAAAAATCCCCAAAAAGTAGGTAGTGGCACGACACTAGTCGTACGATCTCCTACTGCATCCATTTGTACTGCAATCAGAACGCCTGGTCCTCCTGACGCCATTGAATTTCTTGTTCCGCTAAACTCCATTTTAAAATAATCTCTACTTTTTCTTATTCTAATTTTCGAGCTCTCAATGTTCTTCAATTTATTGTTATTTTTCACAAATAGTTTTATTGATTGAATTGCAGGTGAATACATTGGATTTTGAAATACAATATAGTTATCTTTATTGGCGACCAATTTGTGCCAATCTGAAGAGCCCCTATTGCTCATTTCAGCAGTACCTCCTATTGAAAAAATACCCAATGGAGTACCAAATTCTTCTATGCCTCTTTCTCTTTTAGTTAACGGCCTCAAGATTTCCTTTGGAATGTTAATAAAATTTCTTGCAAGTGTTCTTGGCAGTTTTTCTAATGATACAATTGACTGCAAAATTAATTGTATGTCAAATTCTTGATATGTTCGGATGCACCAACAAGCTTGTAACCATAGTTTAATCCAATTCTATCGATGCTTCCTTTTAAGATTACATTCTTGATCCTCTCTAAGCAAGTTTCTTCCTTGCGTTCTTTCTTGTCTTTCTCTCAACTGATTTATTTTCCTCGATGCAATGCTCTCGTTCTTATTAATCATAATCTTGCTTCAAAAACTACTGAAATCATCTTCCATTGCCAATTTTTTCACACGTTTGGTAATTAATTCCTAACACTCAAAGCTATTATCACTCTATGAGAGCAGCGCCAAAATGTGATTACTCGTTTTACTTATTCCAAATTAATCTAATGGAAATAAACCCGTATAGGGAAATTTGAACACAACGAATGACTAGTTGCTTAAGCGTTCATGTTAGGGTCACACAATCAATTACCTCCTGAATGTATCGTCTCTATTTCCAATATCTGAACACATAAGGAAACTATAATCTCTTCCTTCACCTTATTGGTCTCTTCCTTACAACAATTTAGTCATACCAATAACTGCTATTTCCACCAATATATTCATCCTCATAATCTCCAATTGTAATACTATGCCTTCACAGCTTTCAACACATAATTACCATGATTCCAATCACTGGAATTCTTCACATAGAACTGCCATTCACATTACGATGTTTCACACAAACACAGACTCATTCTTTCTGCTGAACTACAATCAGATTTCTGCATTCAATCTTTCTTCTTCTCAAACAATACCAATCACATTTCTATTCCATAATTCACTTCACAATATTCAGAAACTCTCAATCCTCTTATTCAAAGAAAATAACAAACAAAAAAAAAGAGGTAGCACCAAGCTTACCCCGACTCATAACTATCATAACAATGGCACCTTAATTAACTTCTACAACTCCTATATACTTTCCCCTGATTCTCTAGATTTTAATCGTAATTCTATAATTAACCACTTTTAAAAACTAAATCACTTATCTGTCCTCCTGAATTTCTTATTATATGGACTATTAATATATTTTATTAATATCTTTCAAAAACGAATTAATATCTATTCTACAATATGTATTTTTAATAATCTGCTTATTGAGGCTTTGATAGTCAATACAAAGACGAAGTCCACCATTTTTTTTAGGTGTAAAGAGTACAAGTGCTTTCTATGGTAATGTGCTTTCTCAATTGAGGCCTTTCTCCAAGAGTTTGTCCAATGTCTTTCATAGCTCTTTAAGTTCTTTTAGTGCTAGGTAATAAATAAGTCAATTTGTTGATTTGGCTTTAGGAAATAGTTTTATTTGAATGGAGGCACCTCAATTAGGAGGCATACTACTAGGTAGATTGGTTCATAAGACGTTCTAATATTCTCGTATAATTTGATTTACCCATTCTACTCCTTTGGCTGTCTTTTCTACCACTGATGCAAGATTTGGAACCACCATGTATATCAATTGCTTATGTTGTATTTGCTACTTTATAAAGATTGTTCCTACAAGTAAGTCTTTGATTGCAAATTGTCTTTCATCTTCACTTGATGCAAAAGTGCAAAGAGTCTCCTTATATTATTATATTACGTATTGTCTTGCTTGGAAATGCATTAGGTACCAAGGTATAGAAGGTGATGTTGTATTTCACAAACATATAAGAAAACCTAATAGGTTTTATCTTTTTGAAAAGAATATAATCCAAATATTAATTCAAAAGTAATAAAAAATACTCTTCTTAGTAGCTTTATTCATACATAAACTTCAATTACCTTGTTACTTTCATATTTAAGCATTTTAGATTTTTTTTATAAGCTCCACTCTAATTAGTGAGTTTGATAAGCTATAACTTCTAATCTGACCATCCACTTGATGTGGAATTTTGTATGCAATTGTCAATATAAGTCTTCCATAAGTTGAATAATTTTCAGCCCAATCCAACTTAAAGATTGTGAGAAAACCTCTAAAAACTACACTAATGTCACTTAGCTGCCAACTTGAAAGGTGAAGCAAAAATTCTAGCAGTGATTTCTCCTTCTCCAACCATTAATTTTAACTCAAAATATATATGCAGCTTGATCTTTAAGTCTTTCAATACTATGCCAAATTTTATCTTGATCCAATTAGTAGATCTCTAGATATCATAGAAATCCTACCTAACCCCAAACTGCCAACTTTTAATATGTACTTGTATTAAAACCCAAATATCTCTCAATTGCACTGTTGAATTACTACAAAATTTCATATACACTTAAAATACCTAATTATCTAAATATTAACAAATTTTGAACTATAGATGTGATATTAATTTTATAAACTAGCCAAGAATGCTAGCCTTAATTTTATTGCATAAATCCCAAGTTGCCAACATAAACCTTGAATTCCAATAACAATTGCTAACTCTTTCTAAATCCTACCAAAATCAATCTTATGTCTTTGGAATAAGTTCTAAACTAGTTTTCAACTCTAATCTTGGATCTTCAAATAAAACCTTATTTTATCCTAGGTAGTCATTTTAGTCGCTAGAGGTTTGATTTCAATCCTATCTCACAAACGGTCGACCTCTGGATATCAATCTAACCTATCCTAAGGATTTTTTAGTCCAACCTTATCCTGAACTTAATCCTAGTATCAACTATACTAATTATTTATCTCTTTTAATCTGATTTTATTAATTTATAGCCTTTCTAAGGTAGTAAAAAATTTCTATATCCTAGAAGGTAAAAATACAAATTAACTTTTACCTACTTGCTATTTAGACAAAAAAATAGGCTAAAAGGCTTTTATAAAAGTCTTATTAAAATATGTTGAATTCTTGTTGAACTAATATAATAGAGTATTAATTAAAAAATCATTTTTAATCATATTTTTACCATATTATCGTTCCACAATACAACAACGTCTACCATTTTTAAAAGAGATTGTCCTTGCTATCTAATCAACTTGCTAATTTTTTAGGTCTAGCCATGGCATACCAAGGATAATATCATATCTTAACTTTGTCACCTTATACTTCTTTCTTAAGATGTAGGTGTTAGTCAACCTCAAGGTTTCTTCTTCACATGTCTCACTCAATACATTTTCTTGATTACCTATAAGGTATATACTTTGTCCTTTGATTGATTTAGTTTTAATTCCAAGTCGGTTGATAATTTTAGTTGATTTGTAGTTTTTTGTACAGCCACAATTTATAAGCACTTGATATGGTTATCTTCTTAGTAGTCTTGTTAGATGTATCAATCAATTCTTTTTATAATTATTTGAGGCCATGTTGCTTGTGTCTACTAATAATTATTGAAGAAAAGAAGTTTAAAAGCTATAAATACTTAGCATCAGCAGGGTTTGTACACAAAGAGAAATGTAGAGTAAGATATCTCTTACTTCTAGCATCTTTTACTTATAGGTAGAATTTACATCCAAAATACATGGACTTCATCCAAAGACATTTTAATCCTTCCAACTAAAGCTAGTAAATCAATCAAAGGAAGAAGAATATATCTTTTGTCATAGTAATTTCTTTTAATCTTTTGGTGTATTTTGACTATTAGCAACTTACTATGATTAATCTTCATGAGGTGGTAACTTAGTAAGAACTTGCTGATCTTCAACACTCCTACTTTGCTAATTTTTAAAATACTTTCAATCTTAATCTCTGTATCAATTCGTGATGTCTATTTTTCACTAATGCCTTTATAAGCACATCAACAAGCATGTCATTTGTAGCATAATATTTAATATCTATTATTTCATCTTCAATCTTCTCTAGTATGAAATGATGTTGAACATCAATGTGCTTGGACTTTGAATGGTGTTTTGGATTCTTGGCAAATGCAAGATATTTTTGATTGTCATACATAATTGGAATTGCTTCTAATTGCATAAGTTTAATGTCTTCTAAGAGTTGTTTTATCCAACATGCCTCCATTGTACAATAACTTGCTGCTATATACTCTACTTCTATTGTTGATCTTGCAATGGTAGGTTGTTTCTTATAATTCCATGAAGTGACTTCCACTCCAATGAAGAATACATATTCTATTGTAGATCTTCTATCATTTGTATGTCCAGCCCAATGTGCATCACAATGACCTTGTAAATCAATGTTCTTACCACTAAGACATAATTTGAAGTCTTTTGTACCTTTTAAGTACTTTAATATCCTCTTTACTATTTTCTAATGCAATGGTCTAGTCTTAGACATGTGTTGGCTTATAACACTCACCGCATACATAAGATCCATTCTTGTGGCCACCATTGCATATATAAGTGAGCATATTGTTGCCTTGTATGGAATACTTTATATTTCACCTTCAATTTGTACAAATTCTTCATCCGTGAGTTTCATCAACTTCAAATTTGCCTCTAAGGGTATTTCAATGGACTTACATTCTTCTATGTTGAATCGTTTCAATACTTCTTTAATATACTAGGTTTGGCTCATTATAATGGTCTTGTTATCAAAATTTTTTACAAATTCTACTTTCAAGCAATAGTATAATTCTCCAAAGGTATTCATCTCATATTTTTTCTCTAATTTGGCTTTTATTTAATTTATCTTTTTGATATTATTAGCCAAGATGATCAAATCATCAACATAAAAGATTACAATCATCAAAAACTTTTTAAATTACGTTACATATATTGAATGATTAACCTCACTCTTCACAAATCCTTCATTGATAAAGAATGTATCAATCTGTTTGTACTATGCTCTTGATGATTGTTTCAATCCATATAAGGATTTCTTCAATTTGCACATAAGATGTTCTTTGTCTTCTTGTGCAAATCCTTGACGTAGATCCATGTAGATGTCTTCTTACAATTTTTCATTCAAAAAGGTTATCTCTACATCTATTTGGTATATTTCTAAGTCCATTGCTCTCTCAATCACAACAATGGTCCTAATGGTGGTGAATTTGGTAACAGGTGCATAAATCTCATTGAAATCAATACCAACAACTTTTGAGTATCTTTTGGCAATTAATCTTATCTTATGCCTTACTACCACACCTATTGTATCTCTTTTAGTCCTAAACTTCTACTTATAACCAATACTAGATTAATTTACTAGAAGAGATGTCAATTCCTATGTACCATTGTCCGTAAGAGTTTGACACTCTTCTTCCATGGCCTTTTTCCACTTGATTGTATCTTGAGACTTCATTGTATGACACCAAGACAATAGATGAGTAAAAAGAGCAAAATTTGTATGTTCTTCAGTTACTTGAAGGAAATTGTGGTTCTTCTACCATTCACCACGTTGCCTTTTTTTTTTCAAAAGATATCTCCTTTCACTTGTAGAAGAACATTCACCTTCTTGCACTCCATGTTCTTTTCTAACCTTCTTCTCTCTTAAACCTTGTCATTTCTCATTCAATGGTTGATACTCATCATCATCATCATCATCATCATCATTCTAATCTTTAATATCTTTATTTCTTTTATTGCTAGATTTAGCGATTGTAGGAACCTTCATCTTTTCAACCTTCTTTGGCTTTTTAACTTCATTATCTTCATTGTCTTTATCTTCTTGTTTCTTTGTTGAATTCAAAGATGTGTCCACAAATATACCATTACTCCCACTTGGATACATCTCCAAGTACTTACAAGCATTCTTCTGCTCAAAAAAACTCAACATCATAACTTTGGATGATTTTCATGGTTTTCAAGTACATTAGCCTATATGCCTTAGTATCTTTACAATAACCAAGAAACATACACTTTTTATTTTTTGTATCAAGTTTGAACCTCATACAATCTGGTATTTTTGCATATGCAATGCAACCAAAGGTCTTCATATAGAAAATGCAAGGTTGTCTCCTACTCCAAGCTTCTTGTGATGTCATTGATGCAAGAAAACTTGTTGGAAACTTATTTCTTACATACATTGCATTCACTATAGCTTCCATCTAAAATTCATAACTAAAATTTTAAGTATGAAGTATACTCCTTACCATCTCTACAATGATTTAATTTACTCTTTCAACAATACCATTTTATTATAGAATGTATGGAGTTGTGGTTTGTCTAGCAATTCCTTCACTCTTCAAATAAATATCAAATTGCTTAGACATGTACTCACTTCCATTGTCTATATGTAGCACTTTGATCTTACATTCACTATGTTTCTCAATAAGTGGTTTAAACTCCTTAAACCTCCAAAAGCATTCATTCTTAGCTTTAAGAATGTAGATCCAAATCTTTCTTAAATAATCATCAATGAAAGTGAGAAAATACCTTGATCTTCTAATACTTATGTTTTTTATATGTCTACATACATCCAACTCAACAATCTCTAGCAACTTGGTAGCATATATTGCTACACTACTTCGAAATGAAGCCCTTTGTTGTTTACCTTGTATGAATCCTTCATATGGAAGTTATTTTGCATTTTGACTTATATTGCTAAGATCTAAGCAACTTACCATATACTTGAACTCTTACATGCTCTTATTATTCAAATGGCCAAAGCAATGATGCTATATATTCAACTTGTCTTGGTTTGATGTAATCTCAAGAAATATGGCTACATCCCCTCCATTCACCTTCTTACAAATGAGGTAGTACAAATTTTCCTCTTTAAAACCTTTGAAGACCTAGTCTCCACTTAATGTTCTTACAAAATATCTATTCATGTCAAATTAAACTTTAAAACCTTTGAAGACCTAATCTCCACTTAATGTTCTTACGAAATATCTATTCATGTCAAATTAAACTTTAAAACCTTCCATTACAAGTTTATTCACAGAAAGTAGGTTTTACTTCATTTTAGATATATGATGGACGTTTTTGAATTTGATCCTATTGATTTGTCTATTCAAAACCACCTCCACCATAATAGAGCCAATTCCAATCGCTTCACATGTACCACTATGTGCCAATACTACATTTGATGCTGAAATAGCCTCATAAGTGACAAATAAATACTTATAAGCTGTTATTTGTTTGGAACAACTTGAATCCACAATCCATCTTAACATAGCAACCATAGAGGTCCCATTTATTGCCATGAATGCATAATCTTGTCCTCCAAACTCATCTTGCAGACTATTTGTATTTTCTTTCTCTATCTTTTAGCCTTTGTAATAATTTCAAAAAAAATGGCATACTTTGCTACAAATGAAGTAAGATTTGACATTACCTTATTGATTTGAATATTTTTCCTTACCTTGATGTGAGTAGAGTGCTAATTCTTCAGTTTGGAACTCCTTTTTTTTCTTCTTGGTTACTTCATGGACAAGTTTTATCCTTACATAGTCCATTATAAGCTCTATTAGTTTAATGAACTCCAATGCCATAAAAAGGTAGTTGTAATATTTAGGAAGGCTCATCAGCAAGGTCATGACAATATCACTTTCTTCTAAAGGCTTATCAACAATTGTTAATTGGTTTGTAAGAGCCTTTACCTTATTGACATGAGCCATGAAGTCTTCACCTTCTTCCATCTTGTAAATGAAGAACTTCCTCCTTATATAGATGATGTTGGATAAGTTCTTGCTCTCATAGATGTTGTAAAGATTTTTCCATGCTTCCACTCATTCTTTGTAAGAGATAATGTGGGAGAAGTTGGCTTCATCCACATTGATTGCAATCAATCCAAAAGCCTTCTTTTTACATTGTTTGAACTCTTTCTCCTTCATATCAGCATCTATGCTTGGAGCCTCTTCACTTTCATCTACAATATCCCAAAGATCCAAAGATACCAATAAAAGCTCTATTTTTATCTTCTAATAGTAGAAATTTTCACCTTTGAACTTTTCAATTACTCTCAATCCTTCACCGTCACTTAAAGCCATGTCTAAAGGAGAAACATATCAAAAAGATTGAAAGAAGAAGTCTTAATGCTCTCAAAATCAACAAGAAAGTATTGCTGCTTTAGAATCACAAAATCCTTCTTTATAAACAAACTAGTATTCTTAATCTCAAAAATACTCTCAACTTCACTTCTAAGACTTTTCATAAGTCTAATGACCTATCAAAACGTCTCAAACCTGATTTTCTACTCAAATATTACTCTTATGCTCATAAATCACCTCTATATACCATAAAAGGTCTTTTAAGCACAATCAACATCTTTAGGATATGAAACTACAAAGTTAAACCACTAAGGATCTATCTCAGCAAAAATACAATGCAAGTGTTCTATAGTTTTGCTTTAAGGTAAAAAACCAAATACTAACACCAAAATGCTCTTGACCACAAATAAGAGCAAATTAAGATCTAGATCTAAATTTAAATCTAAATGTTAGATAATTCTAAATCCTAACATCAGCAACAATAACTTGATCTATTCCACACATCAACAACCACTTCAAAGAACTTCAAAACTTTCAAGCTAACATGTGTGGGTCCATTACTTATTAAAGAAAAAAAATCTAAAAGCTACAAGCACTTAGCATTAATAAGGTTTACACACAAAGAAAAATATGGAGTAAGATATCTCTTACTTCCAACATTCTTTACTTATAAGTGGAGTTTACATCCAAAGTACATGGACTTCATCTAAAGACATCTTCATCCTTCCAATTAAACCTAAATTCATGTAAACTTAGCCACCACCTTAAAATCTCAATTGCTACTATAGTAACTTTTTTTAATCTTTTGTTTCTTTTTGACTATTATCAATTTATTATTATTAATCTTCATGTGATGATAACTAAATAAGAGCTTACTAATCTTCAATAATAATAATTATTTTTAGTATTGATCCTTGATGCCTTTATTGGAGAGTCTCGTTTTCTTGCTCTATGTCATTATCAACTTAGTGAATTTCAAGACTGTGAACCCGCCTTGTTTTGTTGGTGCTTGAATTTTGATATTTTGGAAAACCTCCAATCTAATGGTCTAGCTTCTAACAATAAAAATATAATCCCTTTTATACCAATATTTGTCATCTTTGTGGTATCAATAATTCTTGTAGGACATCAATCTCCATAAACGTTCATTGTTGTGCCATAGTATTAGATAGCAGCATAAGACTTCATACTATAGGTTGTAGTCCTTGATTTCTAAAATCTATAGCATTGACCCTCTCTGCAATCCAAATTCCCTCTTCAAATTTTTGTGGATTCTTTAATTCCACCACTTACTAGACCACATGTTTCAAATCTTATAAGAATCGATCTATCATCTTTGCTTCTAAAACATTGTCAATTTAGAGACATAGAAACATGAATCAAGAGACATAATCTTGCAGTGATCTAAATTGTGTAAGATTTATCAACTGATCATATACTATCTTCTATCCATTGATGGATCAAAATTAATTCTTAAACTTGGTCTCAAAGTCCTCTCAATCACAAAATCCATCTTTAGCTCTATAACTTTGAATTTGATGTTGCCACCAAATGACTATTACATCTCTCAAATAATTGGCTACATATATAATTTCTTTAATAATATTTGCTCTAGAAAATTAGAGATATTATTGCATATTGAAGAGCCATTGACATACATCTTCTTATCTTGAAGTCCTGGAATATATATTAGGCTTACTCAATTTTAGACTAGTAGATGTCAACTTCCTGGTCCTTAAGCTTTCAATTTGTCCTTGCAAAGTAACTATCTAGCCTAAGAGGTGTTGTACTTCAGCCTCTATTATGGATTGCTCTGCCATATCTTTCATGTTGTAATTTTTTTACTAGAGTGTACTATGAAAATACCTTATCATGTCATAATTGATTTTTTAAGAGTAGCTCATGGTAGTGTGAATATAGTATATAATATAACTATAATAATTGATCTTGTACTAGATGATGATTATCGACACATTATCAAAAAAATAGTCTAACTATCAAGGACAAGAACTTAATAAAGACAAATAAACAAGTAAAAAATTTCTCAAAGAAAGATGAAAAAATAGAAATAACTCAATATGTTTATTAAGAAAGAAACTGGAATGGCTATTGCCAAAAGATAAGAAAACTAGAGACCCTTGAAACTAGACTGGAAGCAAAAAAAGAGTTGACAAGAGTAAAGAGGGCTTCACTCTTGTCTCTATATATACTATCTAACTAGGGGCTATGTGGCGATGTTCTATTGGACCTCTAATATGTGTTGATTTTGTAGGACACATTCTTTGACTTATAAGGTAAGTTTTTCTATATATAGGTGACAAAGTTAGTTTGGTCTTGAAGCTAACAACATGTGTGGTACATGGCAAATTTATTGACCACATTTCTAATCCAAAAAGTCAATTAAAGACATTTATAAAGTCAAAGTAGCATCTATAAAGCTTTTAGGAAGCTTTAATAGTAAATATTATAGAATTAACTTACTTTTACCTAATTTTACTTACTTCTACCTATTTATACATGTAATTATTGGCTTACATGCATATGTCCATGATATTATCCCCCTTTCTATAGACGAGTTATACGAGGAGTGGTCATCATATGTTGAAGAAATCTATGATGCGACGAATTGTATTTGTCACATACTTTGATCTTTGTTCTCTTCGAAGATAATTGATAGGACCTCTCAACCGTCGATAGTATTTCATATTAGGGCGGGAAGACCACCTAATTATTTGATTGTTATTGAGGCCTTCATAACTTCCTTCGAATAAAACATTTGGAACACTGTCATGAGTTGTTCTTACTTCTAGTAAAATTACCAAACATCAAAAATCCCTTTCTAGGTTGTGATATCAAATGCATTGTATCTTGCCATCTATTCGAGGAAGAATATGTCATTCTTGAAGATCTTCATCTTGATTGTGACAATCGTAATGTCTTATCTGGCAAGTCAACAAACAAAGGCTCTCGAGTCGAATCCATTGGTTGTTGGTTCTCCATCTCTTTAGCATCACAACTATAAAGAAGCTACAAACAAGGATTGAAAATAGAATGTTATCTTGCCTAGCTTATTTTTTTTATAAGGAAGTTTTTTATCTTGATTTTGATAGATGTCGTCGATGAAAACCCTCTACCGCCATTGCTGCATTTGCAAGATTTTTTACTGGCTCTCATATGCATTCATTAATATCATATCGATTATTGTATTGTGGTTTGGCTACTATATGAAAATAATATAATTATGTACTTAATATATAATTTACTAAGTAACATGGTGAGAGCCATATTAATAGATTTTAGTTGGTTGTAGAATATAATTTCATTATTACCTCAAAAAGGGGTTGTTTAAAAAGATTACTATAGAATTTATATAACTTTAATTTCTTTTGATAGTAGTTTTTAAGATCGGTTTTGATTGATAGTAACTTCTAAATATTTAGAGTCACCTTTATTAGACATTGGTGACCTTTAAAAACTTATTTTGATTCTCTTGTTTGGTATTTAGAAGATAAATTATATAAATCCTATAAAAAAAGGGTTGAAGAAGGGTTTTAATAGCAGAGAGAATTTAGGGCATCTATATGATGAATGGAGATGGATGATAAAAATATCCATTCCTATTGATCAAAATCATGACCAATAGGCTTTGAAGAGGCTGTCCGAGGCCATATTAGAGATTAGGATTGGTTTTTTGGATACATTTGAGTTTTGAAGACTAGGATCAGCAAGTTTAGATTTTTGGCTTTGGTTTTAGTACAAATTTTGTATGATTTGGAGTCTATATGAAGGAGATATAGGCGCTCAAAGTTAAAGTATTGATTTAGAAGCTACTATCACTATTTTTGATATAATGCACACGTACCAAGAGAAATTGAAAATTGATGATTGCGACTAGAGAGAGCACTTTTGCAGCTATACTTTTTGTATACTGCTTGTTGAATTTCAAGTAAAAATGAAGGAGTTATTGGATATTGAAGTTAGCACATGCAATCTAAGGGTCATAAGTGACCCGATTTACTAGCGGTTGTGTCTTGAGCTATATCTTGAGCAATTTGACAACGATTTGGCTCAAAATTTCAAAGAATGTGTAACTTCATGTTAATAAACTTTGTACATAAGTTTGATGACATTTGAATATTGTGTTCTTGAGATATTAAGAAAATAGTGTTTGTAAATTAGGGTTTAGAGAGACTGCTAGGATTTCTTAGATGCCAAAAGATCGGGAGTGAATTTGTATTTGGTTTTTTTTTGTGATAAAATTAGGGTGAATTCTACCTATCCTATAAATTTGAGATAAATTAAATAGTTAGATCAAGAGATTTGAATTTCTAAAGTTCAAGACAAGAAAACCTTTCCCGGGAAAAACATGTTTTGAAGGAATTTTGTTATATTTTGAATTTTATGCAAATTAAAGGAGTTTTGGAAGTTAAGATAAGATTCATATAAAGGTTTAAACTAAACTCTCTACAACTAGATATCCAATATATTCCCAAATAGCAAATTATGTGATACGACACTGTGCCATTGGACAAGATATTTCAATTTATTTTGACGCCACCTTGAATCTCAGACTACTTTTATTTCGAACTCTTCATTATTGTCTATTTTTATAGGAGGAGGTGGAGTTTGTCTTCTTCTTGGTATGTCTATTGTCTTGAATGGTTCAAGAAGAGACACATCGAATACTGGATGGATTTTCATTGACTTCAGTAGATGTAAACGATATGCAACTGGATTGATTTGTATAAAAATAGAAAATGGTCTAAGTTTGATAGTCCAACTTGTCACAAAGATGAGTGGTCTTGATATTGTGACAAAATAACCATAGCTTGTCATCCATGTGGAATGATGGTTGTTCCTTTGAATAGACATCCGCATTGAATTTTTGTTGTTCTTGAGCTTCTTTTAACTCTGCCTTCATCGTTGCATGTAGCTATTACAAATGAATTGTCAAATCTTTTGCAGCAGGATTATCAACTTTTAAAAAATCAAAAGTATCAAGTTATGGATGATAACCATAATTGGCAAAGAAAGATGTTTGTTTTGTAGAAGAATGTACTGTGTTATTCTAAGCAAACTCTGCCAATGGCAAAAGAGTTGTCCAATCATCTTGTTGGTAGTTAATGATACATCTTAAATAGTGCTCCAAAACTTAATTAACACGCTCCGTTTATCCACCAGTTTGAGGATAGAATGCCGAAGATAGTTTTATATCCACTTTTAGAATTTTGAAAAGAATCTGCCAAAATCTTGATACAAATTGAGTTTCTTTATCTGATATAATATCCTTGGATAATCCATGATAGCGATAGATATTGTCAAGAAAGAGCTTAGCTGTTTCTTCACTCGTGATGGATTTTGTACATAGTACAAAATATGCCATTTTGGTAAAATGATCTATTATCACGAATATAGAGTCATAAGAACCTCAAATTGAAAGATCGATGATGAAATCCATAGAAACAAAAGACCATGGTTGTTCTGGAATGGGTAACGACTAAAAAAATCCATAAGGTCAATGACGAGGAGTTTTTTATTTTGAACAAACATCACAAGATTGTATAAAATCTTTAATTGCTTTCTACATTTGTAGCCACCAAAAGTACTTGGATATTAGTTCCAAAGTTTTATTGTATCTAAAATGTCCTGCTACTGAAAAGTCATGACAAGCTTGAAGAACATATAATCAAGCTTCACCTTCTGGAACATATAGGCGTCCTTCAAAATATAGTAGATTCTTTATGAATTCAAACTTGGAAGTATCATGATATTTTGAAGGATTTCCCTTAATATCACAAATAAAAGGATCAGAAGACTTACTTGACTAAACTTGTTTAATGAAAGTTGAATCAATAATTAGTTTTGATTTCATTGCTCGAAGATGAAGATGCTTTAGCTTCAAGAGAATTATCTGTTGTTGATCGAAAGCATCATCTCCTTCCTTAGGTGCAAGGTAAGATTATCTAGAGAGTGCAAATGATAAACCTTGTTATTTTTTTGGTTGATAAGTGATCTTGAATTTGAATCTTGACAAAGACATACTCTAACGGGCTTGGCAATAATTCAAAATACGTGCTAACATAAAATATTCAAGTTTCTTGTGATCTGTATATATGGTGTCGTGTTGTAACACGACTATATGGTAAAAATATAAATAAAAAAGATTTTATTAATATTTAGTCATCTTGGTTGATAAGAACTTAAGATAATTTAAGAAGGCTTTATAAAAGCTTTTAGAGTATTTTCTTGTCTTGATAACTAGTAGATAAAAGCTTGTCATTAAATTTTCTTTCTAGATTGTACAAACTATTTTATCACTTTAGAAAGGCCATAAATTAGTAAAAAAAAGGTAGATGAAATAAAAAAAAATGATATGGTAGATAATAAGGTGAAGTTGAGGATAGAGAAGTACTGAAAAACCTCCAGGATAAGTAGGATTGATATCCGAGAGACAACCGTTTGTGGATCGGGGTCGAAACCAGACCTCTAGCCACTAATACGGCTGCTTAGGGCAAAATAGGGGGACATTTGGAGATCAAGATTTGGGATCGGAGAGCTAGCTTCAAGCTCCTTTCAAATGTATAGGACTAAGTTTGATAAGGTTTGGGAGGACTTTGCAATCATTGTTCAAAGTTAGTATTTTTATTGGTGATTTGGATTTTTTGCAATAAAGTTAGGGTTAGTATTCTTGACTGTTTTATAAAATTGAAGAAACATCTGCAATTGAAAATTTAGAAGTCTCTAGATAGTTGAGTATGCCAAGTGAATACAAAATTTTGTATTAATCTAATGATACAGATAGAGGATATTTGATCATTAGTATAAAGAGGTATCAGAAGTTGGTAGATTGAGGTTGTTTAGGATTTTTGCAATATCTAGAGATCTACTAGCTGAAATAAGGTGAATTTTAGTATGGTAAGTTGAGGACTTAAAGGCAAAGTTGCACACAAAGTTTGAATGAGAATTAATAGTTGGAAAAGAAGAAATTGCAATTCAAAGCTTGTCATCACCTTTCTAGGCTGTTGTCAAGGGACATTAGTGTGGATTTATGACGTTTTCTTGCAATTTGTAAGTTTAATTGGATTGAAACTTCTTAAGAATTTAGAAGACTTGTAAAGACACTAGCAGTAGAAGTTTTACAACAATCGGACAATCAGATTGAGAATTACAACTTGTCGAAGTTCGTTGTCTAAGATTAGGGTTTAAAAATTAAAAAATGAAAAATAAAAAATTAAAAATAAAAAATTAAAAAAATAATAATAATACTAATAAAAAATAAAATAAAAGTAACAAAGTAAGAAAAGAACTTATACTTATAATAGCTTAAAGTTATTAAAATTAGTGTTTCTAAGCACTTTGTATTGGAATTAAGCTTTTACATTGAAATCCAAAATAGCTTGTATTTAGATGGTTGAAACTACTAGACTACTTGGATACTTGCAAAACATTGTTTTATCTTCCACAGCCAGATGCTCGGTGCATTTTCAAGTAAGATAGCACGTAAGATGATAATGATGATTGGGCTAGAAGCACCTTCTAATTAATGGTACCATTCTTAAAATGATTCCACGATTGCAAGTAGTTCTTTGTCATGGATCTCGTAGTTGATCTTTTCACTGAAAATTTTCTAGAATGAAAAGCTATTAGGTGAATTTTATCATCTGTTTCCATTTGTGACAATACGACACCCAAAGCAAAGTCTGATGTGTCTGTTTCTATAAAAAATGGCTTAGAAAAATCAATACAATACAAGATTGGTGGAGAAACAAAGGCTGTCTTTAAAGCTTCAAATGCTACTTCCGCTTCTTAATTCCATTGAAGTTTGTCTTTACAAGTCAAACGTGTAAGTGGAGCTGTAATTTGAAAGAAGTCTTTGATGAAGATCAGATAGTAGTTGGCAAATCCCAAAAAGCATTAGACATCTCGTACCATTTTTGGGATCTTCCAATCCATAATAATTTGAACTTTCTTAGGATCCATCATAAATCCATTATTTGAAATGATATATCCTAAGAAGTCGACTTGAGTAGTGTGAAATATATACTTTTCTATCTTAGCATAGAGTCCCGCATCTCTTAGTTTTTTTAACACACGAGGAACATGAAGTTCATGTTCTTCTGAGTTCTTAAAATAGATTAAAATATTATTTAGGTAATAGACAACAAAATCATCTAAAAATTCCCGAAAGACATTATTCATTAGTTGTTGAAATGCTACTGGAGCATTTGTAAGTCCAAAAGGCATGACATTATATTTGAAATGCCCATACATTATTTGAAATGCAGTCTTCCATTCATCTCATTTTTTGATGCAAACCAAATTGTATGTTCTCCATAGATCTATTTTTGTATAGATCTTAGCTTGATTCAACTGATCAAGAAGTCTAAATATCAAAGATAGTGAATATCTGTTTTTGATAGTGATTTTTTTGAGTTCTCAATAATCAATACACATCCTCAATGATCCATCTTTTTTCTTCACAAATAAAATTGGAGCTCCTACTAGAGATTTAGAATGGCATATGAAGTTCTTGGCGAGATTTTCTTTAATATATTCCTTGAATTTAGCTAACTCATTTTGTCATAAATTGTAGATTGGTCCAAATCATAGTTGTGCTCATTCTTGGAAGTTAATTCAGTAGCCATAGGAACAATGTTCCAAAAAAGTATCCATATTTTTCTTCTCAAATATATCTTGAAAATCTTGATATTGGCTTTGAATGCCACTTGAAGTCTTTCCACTAGTAGAAACAAGTGTGGCATAAATGACACAAGGTGATCCTTCTTTTACAATATGCAAAAAAGCTCTTATACCTACAAATACAGGTTTAAATGTACTAGACTTATGACTTTCTACTTGATTAACTAAGTTCTTAGTTATACTTTCAAAAAAGTCAAGACTACGAGAAGTCCAATCTATTTTAGGCTTATATTTTTCTAACCATGATAAACTTAAAATGATTGAATTAGAGGGAGATCTAATGATATTAAATATTACAAAGCTACTATGATCATTAGTTGCTATTTTTATAGGAAGGATTTCATGAATAACATCTTTTGAAAACAACAGACAACCATCTATGACTTTTACATGAACAGGTTTAGTTTTCTTCACTAATAGTATGTTATGTCTTTTAGCAAATTCTTCATCTAAGAAACATGCTGAGGCTCCTCAATCTAACAAAGCAGAGGTTTTGTGATATTTAGGTCCTAGAATAACATTTAATGTAAAACATGGAGAAGGTTTTGACGAGAATACGACCTTCATTAGGCGTTGTACAAGGTTCCAGCAGCACGGTCCTTATTGTAGTTGGACAAATTCGTTTTCTGACATATTATCTCCTTTGATCGCCGTACTCCTCATTTTATAGTTGCATCGCTTCTTTGGACAATGTTGAACAATGTGCTTAGATTCTACACAATATAAGTACAATCCTTCTTGACAACAACGAATCTTTTCTTGCTCAGTAAGAAGTTTGAAACGTATGGCATCAATTTGCATATCCTCTACTTCCGAATGTATGTGTTGAAGAGGTGTTGGTGTTGCCATTGAATTATAGTAACGTTGAAGTCTACTTGTATGGTTCTCAAATCAAAATTCAAAAAGATGTTTATCGCATTTTACAACAAAGTCAATTGCTTGACTCAATGTTTGAGGATCAAGTAAGTTGATCATTAATTTTTTTACCTCATATTGTAATCCATAGAAAAATTAGCTAATAAGTACAGAATCATTCCACTTAATATTAGTTACAAGTTGTCAAAACTATGAAGCATACAACATTACTAATCGATTGCCTCATTACAAAATACGGATCTTATTGGTTGCAACACAAATTGCATCATGTTTTCCATACAAGGATTGAAACTCCACCAAAAAAGCCTTTAGATTATTTAATATTGAATCTCGTCATTCAAGAAAAGATGAAAATTATGATAATGCTAAACTTGAAAGAAGCATACCAATGAATATAACTTGCGATCCTGTACTTGGATAGCTTTGGAGTTGAAATTCAATCACAAGTTGTACTTGATTGATAAATCCTCTAAACTTTGATTTGATATCATCAAACTTCTCAAGTAGGACAATTCTAGGTTCTCTAATATTAGAAGGACATTCCATCATAGGAAAAAGAATATGATTTAGTGCAGATGTTGAAGTAGCTCCAATCATTTCTATATCTTTACTTTCTACTAATCATATTGCTCCTTGTCATGATAAATTGAGTTGATGCATCACAAGCATTAACTCCCTCAATTGCTCTTACATTTGTGCCATTGTACTCTTCATTTCAGCAAGTTCTGCCATGATAACACTTAGAAAAAAAAGATCTCTAATATTGCTTAAGACAAATAGAAGAGAAAACTTGAGAACAAAGAAAATACTAAGAACAATATTAGTTTAGAAGAGGGTAATCCACAACTTCTAATATACTTATGTCTTATCAAAAGAAAGGGGTAATCTATTCTTAATCAAGATTAGATAAAGCTCTGATATTGTAAGTGTACTCTTATCAATCTATCAAGGACAAGAACTTGATAAAGACAAATAAACAAGTGAGACTTCTCTCAAAGAAAGATGAAAAAATAGAAATAACTCAATATGTATATTAAGAAAGAAATTGAAATGGCTATTGCCAAAAGACAAGAAAAGTAGAGACCCTTGAAACTAG
This sequence comes from Physcomitrium patens, assembly GCF_059467195.1. Taxonomy (NCBI): domain Eukaryota; kingdom Viridiplantae; phylum Streptophyta; class Bryopsida; order Funariales; family Funariaceae; genus Physcomitrium; species Physcomitrium patens. The sequence continues at coordinate 12,946,031 of NC_143431.1, read as the reverse complement.
ACTAGAAGCAAGAAAAGAGTTGAGAAGAGTGAAGAAGGCTTCACTCTTGTCTCTATATATATTATCTAACTAGGGGCTATGTGGCGATGTTCTATACGACCTCTAATATGTGTTGACTTTGTAAGTCACATGCCTTGACTTACAAGGCAAGTTTTTCTATGTATGGACCACATAGTTAACTTGGTCTTCAAGCTAACAACATGTGTGGCACATGGCCAACTTGTTGACCACGTTTCTAATCCAAAAAATCAATTAAAGACACCTATAAAGTCAAAGCTATGTCTATGAAGCTTCTAAGAAGCTATTATAACAAATATTATAGAATTAACTTACTTTTACTTACTTTTATTTATTTCTACCTATTTATACATATAAATACTGGCTTACATGTATATATCCGTGATACTAATATTTACTCTGATATCAATGAAATAAGACTAGTTTATCTCAAAAACTCAATATCCTTCAAATTTATAGCAATATAAAACCTCATCACAAAGTTGGACAAAACAGATTAGAACAAAATTGAACAGAATTAAACAGAACTAATCAAAATAGGATACAAAAGACAAAACTAACTAAAAAAAAATAAAACAAGAAAAAATTAAATAAAAGGATGCAAAACAAAATTTTACTAAGAAAAAGGGTCCAAAACCATACCTGACAAGATGAAATGGACATACATAAGTATTTTAATAAATATCTTTATGATTAGATAGATAAAAGAAGATAAAAATTGATTGATTTCATAAGACCTTTTAGAGAAGCTTTCTAGAAGCTTTGTAGATACTACTTGACTTCACTTGTATTTGAAGTTGATTGGTAGGTTAGAAACTTGGTTAACAAGTTAATCACTTGATTGTACTTTATAAAACAAGCTAATTATGTGGCATACATATAGTAAACTTACCTTACAAGTTAAGATATGTGTCTTATAAAGTCAACATGCTTTTTAGGTCCTATAGGACATTGCCACATAACTCCTAGTTAAGAATATATATGGAAGCAAGAATGAATCCTTCTTCATTTTTGTCAACACCTTTTTAATTCTTAGTCTTGTTTCAAGACTTTCTAGTATTTTTTTTTTTTTTTTGCAATATCCATTCTAGTTCGATATTATATCATCTTTGAATTACTTTTTAGTTTTTTTCAATGATACAAGGATGTATTGAAGATTTTTTTTCTTTGAGATTCATATCCTTGACAATTTGAAAAAAAAACTAAGATATTGTTTTTATCTTGTTTTAGAAGTGAGTGGATTACTCTACTCTTATTGTTATGTTTTGAAGGTTGCAGACTACTCACCTTTAAACTAAAAATCTTATATCTTAACTATGATCTTTTCCTTAAAGAAAGTAGATTATCTCTCTTTATAAAAAATTTTTATTAGAAGTTGTCAATTATTCTGCTCTAATTTTATTTTTTAAATTTGTTTGAATTATCTATGGAAGGAAAAATTAGTGATACTATTCTCAATAGAAGTTAGAATAGATTTGGAACTATTGAAGATCTCCATGAGTTTGTCAACATCCTAAGAGTAGAAATCTCACGTATTTTTAATGTGAATCATGGAAGTACTATGCCTTTGCTTATGGAAGAAGTTCAGAATCTGCAATATGAAGTTTTGCAATTGAAAGAAGCAAGTAAATCAACCTCACAACCAAATCCAAGGAGTTTTGCTTCTGTAAGTATGATAAGGACAAGGATTAGTATGCCTCAAAAGTTTAATGGAATAAGATCAAAATTTTAAAGATTTTTGCAATAAATCAAGCTCTATTTAAAATTGTATCTTTTCCAATATTCCAATAGATTAACTCAAGTGAGATTCATAGGTGCATTTCTATCAACAAGTACTCTTTCTTAGTTTGCATCTTTAATGGAAAAAGATTTATAATTCTTTTATGATTTGAATTCATTCATAAAAGTATTTATGACCGTATTTGGAAAAAGTGATCTAAAAAGAGTAGTAAAGATCAAACTCTTATTTTTACAATAAAGATCATGTTCAGCTACCATATATACTACAGAATTCCAAAACCTCAGTTGCGACGTGGACTAAAATGACAAAGCTCTTATCAATCAATTTTGATATGGATTGAAGAATAATTTCAAAGACTTGTAACTAACAATATCAAAGATAGAATTTTTGGAACAATTTATTACTAAAGTCATTGGATATGACAATCAATTATTTGAAAGACCTCAAGAACAAAGATATGGTTGGAGAGGAACAAATCAAATAATGATGGTAGCTCCTAAGCTTTCAAAAATTTATTTATCAAGGCTAGAACCAATGCAAATTGATATAATATGTTTTAAATCGTTCACAGAGTAGGAAAAGAGTCAACAACATCAAAATGGCTTATATTGTGGAGAAGCTAAATAAATTACTCAATATTATCTAAAAAAATAATAGAATTAAAAAATAAAAAAGCACGATTGCCAAAAAAGATAATGTTTTGGAAAATAAGTTGCTCCGGCTATAATAAAGACTGTGTAGCTAGAATCATGTACAATATCTAATAAAGGTCCTATTCATTTCTTTGATCTTTTATCTTATTTTATAATAGAAGTCTATTTAAGACCAAAAAATCACAAAATCTTAGCTTTATTGGATTCAAGAGCCTCAGCCTATTTTATAGATGAATATTTTATTAAAAAAATAAGATATATCATACTTAAGAAAATCAAACCTATGCATGTAGAAGTAATAGATGGACGTTTATTATCTTTTGAGGATATTACAAATAAAACTATTACTGTAGAAGTAGTAACTAGTGGTCACAATAGTTTAATAATATTTAATGTGATAAAATCTCCTTCTAATCAAATCATTTTAAGATCATTGTAATTATAAAGATATAATCCTCTGATAGAGTGGATTTCTTTCAATCTTGATTTTTTCCATAGTTTAGCCTAAGGTCTTGTTAGGCAAGTAGAAACCCATAAGTCTAGTACATCCAAACCCTTATTTGTAGGTGCAAGAATTTTTATGCATGCCGCAAATGAAGGGCCATCTTTCATTATATATGCCATGTCCATTGCTGGTAGTGAGAAGATATCAAGTGGTATTCCTAGCCAATAATAAGATTTATAGGACGTCTTTTAAAAAATATAGATATTCTTTTGGATCATCGTCCTTGTGATTCTTCCATTGATCTTCAAGAAGAAACTCAACTACCATTTGGACCAATCTATAATCTATTATAAAATAAATTGGTTGCATTCAAAGAATACATAGATGAAAACTTAGCTAAGAACTTTATATGCCATTTTAAATCTCTACTCAGTGCTCCTATCTTATTTGTCAAGAAAAAAAACAAATCTCTATAGATGTATGTGGATTATCAAAGACTTAATAAGATCACCATTAAGAATAGGTATCCTCTAACTTTGATTTTAGGACTTCTTGATCAATAAAATCAAGCAAAGATCTATACAAAAATAGATCTACAAAGACCATATAACCTAGTCCACAGCAAAGAAGGAGATGAATAGAAGACATTTTGAAGTACATTATTTCCAATGAAGGCCTTATGATAGATCCAAAGAAGATTCAAACTATCATAAATGGAAAGTTCTCAAGAACAATAAGAGATATGCAATGCTTTTTTGGCTTTTTCAATTATTATCAAATCTTTATAAAGAAATTTTCTCAAGTAATACCTCTACTTACACATTTGACTTGTAAAGTCAAACTTTTGTAGAAAAAAAAAAAGATGACGCATCATTTGTTGCTTTGAAGAAAGAATTTATTTTTGCACCAACTTTATATCATGTCGACTTTTCTAAGGCGTTCTTTCTGGAAATATATGCATCAAACTTTGTCTTAAGTATAATATTGTCATAAATGGGAACAAATGATAAATTTCATCTAGTAGCTTTTTATTCCAAGAAATTTTCAGTAATTGAAATTAACTATAATATCCACAACAAAGAACTTCTTGCAATTGTGGATTCATTTCAAGAATGGCAATATTATCTAAAAGGCGCTTCAAGTCGAGTCACAATATATAAAAATCACAAGAACCTTGAATATTTCATATTGACATATATTTTGAATCATTGCCAAATTGTCACGGACATACATATAATTACCTATATGAATAGATAAAAGTATATAAAAGTAGGTTAATTGTGTAATATCTTCTAGAGAAGCTTCTTAAAAGCTTCATAGATGCTGCTTTGACTTTATAGGAGTCTATAGTTGACTTTTAGGTTAGAAACTTGGTCAACAAGTTAGCCATGTGCCACGCATGTTGGAAGCTTAAAGAACAAGCTAACTACATGGTCCATCCATAGAAAACTTGCCTTGCAAGCAAAGGCATGTGGCCTAGAAAGTCAACATATATTGGAGGTCTTATAGAACATCGCCACGTGGCTTCTAGTTAGATAGTATATATAGAGGCAAGAGTGAAGCCCTCTTCACTCTTGTCAACTCCTTTCTTGCTTCTAGTCTAGTTTCAAGGGTCTCTAGTTTTCTTGTATTTTGGCAATAGCCATTCCAGTTTCTTTCTTAATATACATATTTCTATTTTGTCCTATTTCTTTTTGAGAAAAGTCTCACTTACTCTTTAGCTTTCATCGAGTTCTTGTCCCTGACAGATTGACAAGAGTACACTTACAATATCAGAGCTTTGTCTTTTCTTGATTAAGAGTGGATTACCCCTTTTTCTTGATAAGACATAAGCGCATTAGAAGTTGCGGATTACCCTCTTTTAAACTGATATTGTTCTTAGTATTTTCTTTGTTATCAATTCCTCTCTTCTATTTGTTTTGAGCGTTGTTAGACATCTTCTCTTTTCTAAGTGCTACTATGGCAGAGCTTGTTGAAATGAAGAGTGCAATGGCACAGATGCAAGAACAATTGAGGGAGTTAATGCTTGCGATGCATCAACTCAATTTACCACCACAAGGAGCAACAAGAATGGTAGGAAGTGAAGATATAGAGATGATTGGGGCTGCTTCAACATCTGCACCAAACCATGTCCCTTCTCCCAGAATGGAACACCCTTCGAGTGTTAGAGAACCGAGAGTTGCCTTGCCCGAGAAGTTTGATGGTACCAGATCCAAGTTTCGAGGATTCATCAATCAGGTCCAACTAGTGATTGAACTTCAACCCTAGAGCTATCCAACTCCAGGGTCACAAGTAAGATTCATTGGTACACTTCTTTCAGGTTCAGCATTGTCATGGTTTTCATCTTTTCTTGAACGACGAGATCCAATATTGGATAATTTGGAGGCTTTTTTGGCGGAGTTTCGATCCATGTTTGGAGAACATGATGCAATTCGTGTTGCAACCAACAAGATCCGTATTTTGCGACAAGGCAATCGATCAGTAATATTATATGCTTCGCAATTTCGACAACTTGCAACTGATATCAAGTGGGATGATGCCGCACTTGTGAGTCAATTTCTCTACGGATTACAATATGAGGTAAAGAAATTGATGCTTAATTTACCTGATCCTCAAACATTGAGTCAAGCAATTGACTTTGCTGTGAAGTGCGACAATCGACTTTTTGAATTTCGATCCGAGAGTCGCACAAGTGGGCCTCAACGTTACTACAATTCAATGGCAACACCGACGTCTCCTCAACACATACCTTCGGAAGTAGAGGATATGCAAATTGATGCTGTACGTTTCAAACCTCTTACTGAGCAAGAAAAGTCTCGTCGTCGACAAGAAGGATTGTGCTTATATTGTGGAGAACCTAAGCACACTGCTCAACATTATCCAAAGAAGCGACGTAACTACAAAATGAGGAGTACGACTGTCAAAGAAGACAGTATGTCGGAAAACGAGTACGTCCAGCTACAATAGGGACCGTGCGACTGGAATCTTGTACAACTTCTAATAAAGGTCCTATCTTCTCCTCAGAACCATCTCCTTGTTTTATAATAGATGTGCGTTTAGGACCTAATAATTACAAAGCCTCTGCCTTGGTAGATTCAGGAGCCTCATCTTGTTTTTTAGATGAAGAATTTGCTAGATGTCATAGAATATCATTAATACAAAAAACTAAACCTGTACACGTAGAAGTCATAGATGGTCGTCTGTTGTCTTCTGGAGATGTAACTCACGAAACACTTCTTGTAGATGTAGTAATAAATGGTCATAGTAGTTGCGTAATTTTTAATATAATTAGATCTCCCTCTAATCCAGTAATTTTAGGCTTATCATGGTTAGAAAAGTATAATCCTCGAATAGATTGGATTTCTCGTAAACTTGATTTTCCTCAGAGCATTAGTAACAGTTCTATTAACCAAGTAAAAAACCATGAGTCTAGTATAGTAAAACTCGCACCTATAGGTGCAAAAGCATTTATACACGCAGCAAAAGAAGGATCAACTTTTGCTATTTATGCTGCACCTATTTCTGAAAGCGTAAAGACTTCAAGTGGCATTCCAAGTCAATATCAGGATTATCAAGACGTTTTTGAGAAAAAGAATGCAGATATTCTTCCTGAGCATCGCCCATACGATTGTTCAATCGATCTCAAGGAAGGAACTCAGCCACCATTTGGACCAATTTACAGTTTATCGCAAGATGAGTTGGCTGAACTCAAGACATATATTGACGAGAATTTAGCGAAGAATTTCATACGCCATTCAAAATCTCCAGCAGGAGCTCCAATTTTATTCGTAAAGAAAAAAGATGGATCTTTACGAATGTGTGTTGACTATCGAGGACTCAACAAGATCACAATCAAGAACAGGTATCCATTACCTTTGATATCAGGACTCCTTGACCAGTTAAATCAAGCTAAGATCTATACAAAAATAGATCTAAGAGGAGCATATAATCTAGTACGGATCAAAGAAGGAGATGAATGGAAGACTGCGTTTCGAACCAGGTACGGGCATTTTGAATATAATGTCATGCCTTTTGGACTCACGAATGCACCAGCTGCTTTTCAACATCTCATGAATGATGTATTTCGTGAATTCTTAGACAATTTTGTCGTCTGCTACCTAGACGATATCCTGATTTATTCTAAGAATGTTGAAGAACATGAAATACATGTTCGTCAAGTATTACAAAAACTCAGAGATGCAGGATTGTATGCCAAGATGGAAAAGTGTGTATTTCACACTACTCAAGTTGACTTTTTAGGATACATCATTTCAAATGATGGTCTTATGATGGATTCTAAGAAAGTCCAAACAATCATGGATTGGAAGATTCCAAAGACTGTGAGAGATGTCCAATGTTTCTTGGGATTTGCCAATTACTATCGGATCTTCATCAAAGACTTCTCACGAGTTGCAGCTCCACTTACACGCTTGACTAGTAAAGATAAATTCCAATGGAATCAAGAAGCGGAAGCAGCATTTGAAGCCTTGAAGACATCGTTTGTCTCTGCACCAGTCTTATATCGTGTTGATTTTTCCAAGGCATTTTTTATGGAAACAGACGCATCGGATTTTGCCTTGGGTGCAGTTTTATCACAAATGGGAACAGATGATAAACTTCATCCGATAGCTTTTCATTCAAGAAAATTCTCAACAGCCGAGATCAATTATGAGATCCACGATAAAGAACTTCTTGCAATCGTGGATTCCTTTCAAGAATGGCGTCATTATCTAGAAGGTGCTTCTAGTCCAGTCACTGTGTATACACATCACAAGAACCTCGAGTATTTCATGTCAACACGCGTGTTGAATCGTCGTCAAGCTCGTTGGAGTATGTCTTTGTCAAGATTCGACTTCATTATCACTTATCGGCCAGGAAAACAACAAGGTTTGTCCGATGCCCTGTCTAGACGTTCTTATTTTGCACCAAAAGAAGGAGATGCAGCTTTTGAGCAACAAAGAACGGTCCTCTTGAAACCGGAGCAATTTCATCTCCGAGCAGTGAAATCAACATTGACTATTGATTCAACTTTTCTCAAGCAAATCCAGTCCAGTATGTCCTCAGACCCTCTTGTTCATGATATCGAGAATAATTCTTCCAAGTCTCATGATTCTTCTAAGTTCGAGTTCAAGAATAATCTATTACATTTTGAAGGACGCCTATATGTTCCAGAAGGAAAAGCACGTTTGCGTGTTCTTCAAGCACGTCATGACTTTCCAGCAGCAGGGCACTTTGGATATAATAAGACTCTGGAACTCATATCAAGAGATTTTTGGTGGCCACAAATGTGGAAGTCAGTCAAAGACTTTGTACAATCATGTGATATTTGTTCAAGATCAAAAACTCCTCGACATCGACCTTACGGACTTCTTCAGCCATTACCTATACCAGAACAACCATGGTCTTCTGTTTCTATGGATTTCATCACAGATCTTCCAAACTCAAGATCTTATGATTCTATATTTGTGATAGTAGATCGTTTCACCAAGATGGCACATTTTATGCCATGTACAAAATCTATCACAGGTGAAGAAACAGCTAAGCTTTTCATTGATAATATCTATCGCTATCATGGATTACCTAAAGATATCATATCGGATAGGGGAACTCAATTTGTGTCGAGATTCTGGAGGACTCTTTTCAAGATTTTAAAAGTGGACATAAAGCTATCTTCAGCTTTCCATCCTCAAACTGATGGACAAACAGAGCGCGTAAACCAAGTCTTGGAACAGTATTTAAGGTGTACCATCAACTACCAACAAGATGATTGGACAAACCTTCTGCCATTGGCAGAGTTTGCTTATAATAATATGGTACATTCCTCCACGCAACAAACACCTTTCTTTGCCAATTATGGCTATCATCCACGACTTGATACTTTTGATTTTTCAAAAGTTGATAATCCTGCAGCAGAAGATATGGCAAATCGGTTGTCAGAGTTACATGCAATAATGAAGGCGCAGTTGAAGAAAGCTCAAGAACGACAAAAGATAAATGCAGATGTATATCGTAAAGAGCAACCACAAATCAACGTGGGTGATAAGGTATGGCTACTTCGTCGCAATATCAAGACCACTCGACCTTGTGACAAATTGGACTATCGTAGGCTTGGCCCCTTTTCTGTTTCTGAACAGATCAACCTAGTTGCATATCGGTTACAGCTACCGGAGTCAATGAAGATCCATCCTGTATTCCACGTGTCTCTTCTTGAACCATATAAGACAGTGGATATACAAGGAAGAAGACAAATGCCACCGCCTCCTATAGAAATAGATAATAATGAAGAATTTGAGGTGGAAGAGATATTAGACTCAAGGCGGCGCCGAAATAAGCTGGAATATCTTGTTCATTGGTGCGGATATGATATTAGTGAGCGCACATGGGAGCCATCCAGGAATCTAGCAAATGCATCAGCTAAAGTCAAAGTTTTTCATCAACGACATCCATCAAAACCAAGATGAAAACCTCTCTTATAAAAGAGACAAGATTGAGGCAAGATAACATTCAATTTCCTATCCTTGTTTGTAACTTCTTTGCATTTTGTGACGCTAATTAGATGGAGAGCCAACAACCAGCGGATTCAACTCAAGAACCTTCGTTTGCTGACTTACCGGATGAGACATTGCGATTGTCACAACCTTCAAGACGACGCAACCGAAATGAAGACCCTCAAGAACGACATGTTCTTCCTCGAATAGATGGTGAGATACAACGCGTTTGATATCACGACCTTGGAAGAGATTCTCGATGTTTGGTGATATTATTGGAGATAGGAACGACTCCTGATGGTGTTTCAAATGTATTATTTGAAGGAAGTTATGAAGGCCTCAACAGTGATCAAATAACAGGGTGGTCTTCTCGCCCTGGAATGGGACACAATCGATGGCTAAGAGGACCCATCAACTATCTTCGAAGAGAACAAAGATCAGAGTATGTAGCAAATACAATTCGCCGCATATTAGATTTTCTCAATATATAATCACCGCTCCTCGTGGAACTCGTCCCTAGAAGGGGGGGTAATATCACAGACATACATATAATTACCTATATGAATAGATAAAAGTATGTAAAAGTAGGTTAATTGTGTAATATCTTCTAGAGAAGCTTCTTAAAAGCTTCATAGATGCTGCTTTGACTTTATAGGAGTCTATAGTTGACTTTTAGGTTAGAAACTTGGTCAACAAGTTAGCCATGTGCCACGCATGTTGGAAGCTTAAAGAACAAGCTAACTACGTGGTCCATCCATAGAAAACTTGCCTTGCAAGCAAAGGCATGTGGCCTAGAAAGTCAACATATATTGGAGGTCTTATAGAACATCGCCACGTGGCTTCTAGTTAGATAGTATATATAGAGGCAAGAGTGAAGCCCTCTTCACTCTTGTCAACTCCTTTCTTGCTTCTAGTCTAGTTTCAAGGGTCTCTAGTTTTCTTGTATTTTGGCAATAGCCATTCCAGTTTCTTTTTTAATATACATATTTCTATTTTGTCCTATTTCTTTTTGAGAAAAGTCTCACTTACTCTTTAGCTTTCATCGAGTTCTTGTCCCTGACACAAATCCATTAGAGCATGTCATTATTAAGATTTGATTTCAATATTATACATCAACCTAAAAAATAACAAAGTTTATCAAATATTCTTTCTAGATGCTTTTATCTTACATTAAAAGAAGAAGACAAATATTTTGAATAAGAAAGAACAAACATCTTGAAGTGAAAGCATTTTAATTTTTAAGCAATAAAATCAACATTGATTGTTGATTCAATCTTTTTCAAAAAAATTCAATCAAGTATATCTTTTGATCTTCTTATTTATGAAATTAAGAATCTTTCTTCTAAGTCTCATGATATTTGAAAGTTCAAATTCAAGAACAATCTATTTTACTTTGAAGGACACTTATATGTTCTAGAAGGAGAAGAACATTTACATGTTCTTCAAGCACATCACGACTTTTCAGCAGCACGACATTTTAAATACAACAAAACTTTAGAGCTTATATCCAAAAAAAATTAGTAGTCACAAATGTAGAAAGAAATAAAAGACTTTGTCCAGTTATATGATGTTTATTCAAAATCAAAAACTCTCTGTTATCGACCATATGGACTTTGCCAACTATTGCCTATACCTGAATAACCATCATCTTCTATTTCTATGGATTTTATTATAGATCTTCCAAATTCAAATTTATATGATTTTATATTTATAATTTTAGATTGCTTCACCAATATGCATATTTTGTACTATGTAAAAAATCCATTTTAGGTAAAGAAATAGCTAAGCTTTTTATTAATAATATCTATTGCTATCATAGATTGTCAAAGGATATTATATCACATAGGGGAACTCAATTCATATCAAGATTTTGGAAAATCCTATTCAAGATTCTAAAGATAGATATAAAGCTTTTTTTGGCTTTTTATCCTCAAATTGATGAACAAATAGAATAGGTGAATCAAGTTTTAGAATACTATTTGAGGTATACTATCAATTATTATCAAGATGATTAGACAACTCTTTTGCTACTAGTAGGATTTTCATATAATAATTTGATACATTCTTATACTCAAAAAATATCTTTCTTTGCCAATTATGATTATCATCCATGACTTGATACTTTTGACTTTTCAAAAGTTGTTAATCCTATAGCAAAAGATTTAGCAAATCATTTGTCAAAGCCACATGTAAGAATAAAGATACAATTAAAGGAAGCTTAAGAACCACAAAAAACCAATGCAAATGTCTATTACGAGGAACAAATACAATTCAATATAGGTGACAAGAAATAATTACTTTGTCACAATATCAAGACTACTTGTCCTTCTAATAAGTTGGACTATCGTAGGTTGGGACTTTTTCCTATTTGTGAATAAATCAATCTTGTTGCTTATTGATTAAATCTATTGGAGTCTATGAAGATCCATTGTATATTTTACGTGTCTCTTCTTGAGTTGTATAAGACAATGAATATTTCAAGAAGAAGACAAATACCACTTCCTCCTATAGAAGTAGATATTAATCAAGAGTTTGATGTGGAAGAAGTCTTAGATTGAAGATAGTACCGAAATAGGTTGAAATATCTTGTTCATTGATGTAGATATGATATTAGTAAATGTACATGGGAGTTAGCAAAGAATCTTGTAAATGCAATAAAGGGAATTAAAGCCTTTTGTCAATGACATCCATCAAAATTAAGATAAAGAATAGTAAATCTTTGATATAAAAGAAACAAGATCAAAAGAAGATAACATTCTACCTTCTATCTTTCTTAGTAGCTTCTGTATAATTAAGAAGATGGAAAATCAACAATCAGCAAATTCAACTCAAGAGCTTTCATTTACAGGTTTATCAAATGAGACATTGTAATTGTCACAATCTTCAAGGCAATAAAATCGAGATGAAGATCTTCAAGAACAACATGTCCTTCCTCAAATAGATGATGAGATACAACATTGTTATATAGCGTGATTTGTAATCTAATAATAAATTAGATATTTAGCTCTAGAGAATTTAGTTTTGGCTAATATATGATGTCTTATCTCCCAAAATCTCTTTATTTTGAACAAAAGCTCAAATTATAACAAAATCGTTCAAAACATTTTCTTCCCACAAAAGATATTTTTACTTTGAACTTTGGAAGTTTGTAATTTTTGATCCAACTGTTCAGTTTTTTTCAAATTTTTATATAACATAGATTCTATCTTTAAGTTTTATCACAAAAAAATAAACCATAAATCTATTACTAATCTTCTGGCATCTTAGAAATCCTAATAGGTGCTTCAAACCCTAATCTATAAGCATCCAAAAATTATTTTTCTTATATCTAAAAAATCCAAAATTTAAATGCTACAAAATTTGTGCATAAAGTTTAATAATATGATTACACACAATCTAGAAAATTTTAAGCCAAAATCCTGTCAAATTGCTCAAGATATAGCTCAAAACACAACCACTAGTAAATTGGATTACTTACTATTATTAGATTTAAAGTACTAACTTCAACTTCTAATATCTCCTTCATTTCAACTTAGAATCTATCAAATAATATGCTAAAAATGTAGTTGATAAAGTGGTCTCTCAAAATCTAGTCGTTGATTCTTTATTACTTTATGTATGCATGCGTTATGTCCAAAAGAGTGACAATAGGTAAAAAATCAACACCTTAACTTTAAGAGTTCATATCTCTTTTATATAAACTCCAAATCATACAAAATTTGCACCAAAATCATAGCCAAAAACTTAAACTTGTTGATCCTAATCTTCAAAGCTTGAATAGCTTTGAAAGAGTAACCCTAATTCCTAGTAAGGCCTCAAATAGCTTCCTTGAAGCCCATTGGGCATGATTTTTGGCTAATAGGAATTGAGATTTTTATCATCTATCTCTATTCATCCATATAGATGCATTATTTTATTTTTATTTATTTTTGCTACCAAGATCCTTCTCCAATCTTTTTTTTTTATAAGATTTACATAATATATGCTGTAAACATCAAATAATAGAACCAAAATAAAACTTCAAGGACCACCAATGTCTAAGAAGGGTGACTCTAAATGTTTAAAAGTTACTACTTATAAGATCAACTTCAAAAGTGATTATCAAAAGAAAATAAAGTTATATAAATTCTAATAGAAGCCTTTTTAAACAACCTCTTTTTGGAGTAGTAATCTATCCACATCCTATAACCAATAAAAATCTACTAACATGGCTTTCACCATGTTGCCTAGTATATTGCATATTAAATGTATAAACACATTATTTTCACATGGTGGCTAAACCACAATATGACAACATATTTAATATCATGACCTTGGAAGAGACTCTAAATGATTGGTGATTTTATTAAAGGTAGGAACAATTTTTGACAATATTCTAAATGTTTTATTTGAAGGAAGTTATGAAGGCTTCAAGCACAATTAAATAAAAAAGTGGTCTAATTGCCTTGGTATGAGATACTATCAATAGTTGAGAGGGCCTATCAACCATCTTCAAAAAGAATAAAGATTGGAGTATGTGGCAAACACAATTTGCCGCATCTTGGATTTCTTCAACATATGAAGATTGGTCTTTGTGGAACTTGTTCCTAAAAAGATGGAATAATGATACCGACATTCATAGATATTTTAGTAAATACCTATATGATTAGGTAGGAATAGGCAAAAGTAGATAAAAGTAGGTTAATTTCATAAGACCTTTTAGAAAAGCTTTCTAGAAGCTCTATAGATGTTGATTGACTTTACATGTATTTGAAATTGATTAGTAGGTTAGAAACTTGGTCAACAAATTAACCACGTGTTGGTAGCTTGCAAAACAAGCTAATTTTGTGGCATACATATAGAAAACTTGTCTTGCAAGTTAAGATATGTGTCTTGCAAAGTCAACATGCTTTATAGGTCCTATAGGACATTGCGATATAACTCTTAGTTAAGAGTATATAAGGAGGCAAGAATGAAGCCTTCTTCACTCTTCTAAACACCTTTTTAGTCCTTAGACTTGTTTTAAGACTTTTTAGTCTTCTCATTTTTGGCAATAGCCATTCTAATTCAATATTATCTCATCTTTGACTGACTTTCTAGTTCTTTTCAATGATACAAGAGTGTACTGAGGATTTTCTTTCTTTGAGATTCATGTCTTTAATACAAGATGCTCCAAAAGGCCCTAGCTAGTTGTAATTATGCTTTGTTCTACTACTATGGATTTTCTAGAATATTCCTAGATGGTGGATTCCACTTAGATAACTGCCTTAAATTCCTTTTAGAAGGTTTTATGGTAGGTCCTACCTACATAACCACTCTAAGTCTTTTTTAGAATATTCTTTGGTGGATCTTATCTAGTTCACTAACCTAACTTTAATCCTAAAAACTTCAATGGTTTTAACAATCTATCCCTATGTATCAATAATACAAATATCTTATTTATATCCTATTACAATACCAAGCAAAAGCACTTTCTGGATTGACATCAACCACCACCACCACCAGTTGTATTTGATGATCAACAAGAGTATGAAGTGGATAGCATTTTCGAGCATCGCTATTTTTGCCGTGACAATAGACGTCCATAACTTTACTACAAAGTTCTTTAGAAAAGTTATCCCATCCACGATGCAACGTGGGACCTTGTACAAAACCTCACCCATTGCCAAAAGACAATTTTGAGATACCATTGAAAACAAAACAATGACAGTCTGCATTAATGGATGGGAATTAACTGTAATATGATATAAATAAGATATTTGTATTATTGACACATAAGAATAGATAGTTAGAACCATGTTTAAGAAGTTATGGAAGTTTTTAGAATTGAGGTTAGGTTTGTAGATTAGGTAGGATCTATTGTGAAAAA
The DNA here is from genome assembly GCF_059467195.1 of Physcomitrium patens. Classification (NCBI taxonomy): domain Eukaryota; kingdom Viridiplantae; phylum Streptophyta; class Bryopsida; order Funariales; family Funariaceae; genus Physcomitrium; species Physcomitrium patens. Next base: position 12,930,838 of record NC_143431.1, on the reverse strand, counting down.
ATTTAGAAAGAATTAGATAATTGTCTTAGATGGACATTGAGAATTAAAATTGGATTTGAAAACAGGGAGGTACAATGATGGTGGGTTGATTTAGTAAAAATATAGGTTGATTTAACAGTCTCCTATATATATATATATATATACATATACACAAGTATATTAAAAATAAAATAAAAATAAATAAATAAACAACCAGTATTGTGTGTGTGTATATATATATATATATATATATATTTATAAATAAATAAAGATCTGTGTGTGAATATATATTTACACATATACACAAAGGAATAGAATACTGTGTTTTAGTGTGTGTTGCACACAGATCCCCAGTTTGCTAAGGTGTTGTCGTAGCAGTCACTAGGCCATACTGCCAAATCCATGACTGACGTTAACAGATTTCTGAATCTGAACAGGAACATGGCTCATGTTCATGAAAGGAAAGCTGGAATTGGAAACTGGCTTCACTAAAGGGGGGGGGGGGGGGGGGATGAGGAAGGACGCCGAAGTGGGTGTTCCGGGACATGATTGCATGGAGTCCGAGGGGAGCTTGGCGGAAAGAATAATGTGGGCAGTCGGGGACCACACTGCTGCTCCCGCTTTGTTGGCGCCTCCCTGAATGGAGCTGCTTCTCATGAGCAACGAGGGATCACCAAGTGGACGGCGGTTTTTTGTTCAGTGTGCATGGAAGCGAAGAAGATGGTCGGGATGGACCTCCAGCAGCCGTAAAGCTGCTTCAGATACGTCATGTGCATTATGACGTGGAGGAAAACAGTGGTTCGATTGTTGAGGGAGTGGTCCCAAAATTCAGACCTAATTTATATGTTGAGTTGAGGCATGTGTGTGAGTTCTGTAATTTCTGTATATTGTATGATCCAGCGTTCATAACGATGTGTATCGTCTTCATGACGGGGATGGTCTCTTCTGCTGCACAGTGTCCTCAGGTTTGGCAGAAAAGGAATAAATAATAAGAAAATAATACCTTGTCGCTGTTCTCACAGTTATAGTGAGAATCCTGCAGTTGTGTGTATTGAGTGTCAACTGCGAGAAGGGTTGCGAGGGGTTTGAAACCATGGCAGAAGTTGGTGGAAACGTGAAACTATGGAGCATCATAGCTATGGTGATGTGGTTGGGAGGATTCCACATCAATTTCATTGTGGGCATACTCTGCCTTGTTCATTTGCCTAGCCCTTGGGCGATCACGTAAGTCTAGAGCACGGCATCCCATATCTTGCCTGTACGAACCCTGTTCGTAAATAGAGATTCTATAAGAGTGATTGAATGTTCAGACGCTACGAACAAGAAGCCATGTTTGTGAGTTTTCTTTTTGTGTAATACGTGTTCGCAGAATACTGGCGATCTGGGTCACGCTCATGTTCCTTCCCGCTGAGTATGATACACCCATGGGATCCAAAGTGGCCAGGTACATACAAACAAACTCTGGTCGATTCTTAATTGGCCTTGTGGGATACCACTCTCACCACCGACGTAATATTATTTGGCAGTTGAGGTTGTCAGAAAGAAAGACTGGGTTGTTCATCGCCCTCACTGCAGCATGCTTGTTGACTTTGCCCAGCTTCGATTGCATGAGAAGGGGCAAATTGTCTTTTTTTTGCTTCCAATTGTTGTAATTAAGGTGGTTTTCGTGTTTGGTTCAGATTCATCGTCACGCATGCAAAAAACTATTTCCCAATCAAGGTGATTTTTGAGGATGAAAGTGCCTTTGATCCTAACCAGTCATATGGTGAGCTTGCTCGTTACACTAGCCAATTTTTACAGCACCTGGGTTGGGTAATTTTTGACAACGTATTGTTCCTTGCCAGCGTTGTAACAACTCTGGTGGTATGAACCCGTCGACGGTTGTGTGGGTTTCTTTACTTGTAATGTCATCGCTCGTGTGGTGTTAACCATAACGATATTTATCGAAAAAGCTTGTGGTTCTGCTGGTTTGGTAGCTCATCCAACCATACTGGCTCCGCATTATTTTTGATGACTTGTAAATCATACACAGTGATTGCGGCAGAGCCACATTCAGTGTTACCAATTGGAATTGTCGTCTTGACTCCTCAAAGCGGGATTCTCCCGGTCAACAACTTGCGCGCCCTGGCAAGTAGTGCAGTAAGTAACTTGCAGTCTGGAATTCTTCATTACTGGAATGGACCTGAATATCTTAAGCGCAACAATTAATTGTGTGAGGATACCAGCATGAATGAAGTTGCTGACCAGTGAAGTATCGATATAAAAATTATTTTCCAAATCCAGATTTTCTAGCCCTATTTGAAAGCCCTACTTGTGAGAAAAGTATGTCAAAACGCAACTGTGCGATGATAGGTTTTCTGGTCACCGGTGGTGCGCCACATCTGGACTTGGCTGGGGGTTGCACCAGTCTCAAGGAAGTCCTTCACTGCTTTTCTTCAGAAAGGAATAAGCTGCATCGTGGTACCAGGAGGTGTGCAGGAGTGTTTGTTCATGGAGGATCATCGTGAGGTGAGCGATTCGATTTACTGAACTTCGATCATTTCTCTTTCCTGCATTTTGGAACTACAGGTATGGATTCACAGGCCACTGTTGCCTTCATTGCTGTCACAAACTGATTGTCCAGCTCATCGTTCTTGTTGACTGATTCTATAGACTGGCACCTGTACAATGAGTTCGTGTAATTCGTACTCATCAAGGGAATGAGTATTTGCAGGTAGTATTCTTGAAACAGAGATATGGCTTTGTCAGGATTGCCATGGAAGCCGGGTCGCCTCTAGTTCCAACCTTCTGCTTTGGTCAGGTTTGTACCTGTTTTCTGAAGTTGTTTGTTTTTTTTAATTCATCAAAGCCTTTTCTTGCTGGTTAATTTTTGTCATTGGAATATGCTTCTTTCTTAATTTGCTCGCTAGAAGCTGGGGTGTTGCAATTTGCATTTTTTGTGTTCAGCATTAGAGGTAGGTGTCTTGTCTAATGTTTTCCAAACTTCAGAAGCCCATGTGTTTTTAGTTTACTGAACTTGGAGGGCTTTTCACGCTCATTTTGCTTCAGAGAAACGCTTACAAATGGTGGAAGCCCACTGGCAAATGGTACAATCAACTTTCTCGAGCTATTGGCTTTACGCCCCTTGTGTTTTGGGGTAGATATGGGTATGGCTTCACACCCCTCTTGTCGCATTATTATTATTATTATTATTATTTATATTGATTTTTTGTTGAATGTTTGGTTAATTTGGTTTTTTCTTTTTTTTATTCGTTTTGGGTGAAATTTATTTGCCACTCTGTTGTGTCCATGTAGCTCCTATGTTATACCTCATAATTTTCTGAAATTCCTGTAAACTTTGGACTTTGGTGTAGGGGACCAGTTCCATACCGAACACCCATGTATTATGTAGTAGGCAAGCCAATTCCAGTCCCAAAAACGACCAACCCTTCACAAGAAGAGGTAAAAGTCTGAACTTCAGTATTCAAGCATTGGCGGTGGGCTCGTGTTAAGCACGATTGTGTAATTTCTTACAAGTTTCAGGTGTATGTTCACTCCAACAAAGTGTTGCTAATTTAAATACGTGTGTATGTATATATATATATATATATATATATATATACCTATATATAAATAAATAGTTGAATGAATTCAAGCCTAATAATTTGTATTGATGCCCCAGGTGAGTGTGATTCTTGGACAATTCATTGAAGCTTTAGAGGCTCTATTCGAAAAGCACAAAGGCTCTCTAGAATTTGAGGACGACACCTTGCTGGTTTATTAACAGATTTGTAAGGAAGACAGCTTTGAAAGCCTAACGGCAAAAGCTTGGATGATTTTTTTAGAATCCGAAGGTGGCACAGACAAATGTATAGGTGGCGAATTTAGAAGTTCAGCGCGAGCTGGGCAATATTCGCTAGTCTGTTGTCAAAGATCAGTTTTCGTAGAGAAAATGGATATTATATGTGAGCACTGATACTATATACATAAGATCGTCATTGGCACTACATTTTGTGTCAAAGCAGATGTGCAAACCTTATGAAGCCTACTCACATGATGATCGAATTCTTGCCCCAGAAAGAGATCACGAACTTGGAGGAATCTACTTAATATTGAGGATGAGGTAGGTGGGTTGTGAAACATGTTCGGAATTCGAAGACAATTTCAAGTAAATGAACACCACACAGATCTCAATCACTGCAAACGGTTGTGTCTTCGTCTAATGAACAAAATACTTCATTCAGAATTTCATCGTACATCAAGTTTGGTGTATAGTGCGAAGGTCTTGATTGTGTTGTTGAGCATCAGCCCAAGGCCACTCTCTACGTCCTACTATTAAACAGTGAATAGTCAGGCGTGCAATTGAACCCCCTCGCGGGCGTGATAAGCTTACCGTCAAAGAAAGCTCTTGCAATGACCTTGTTGGCAATGTTGGAGAGATGGATACCATCGAAGCTCAAGTATTTCGCGGTGGTTGTATGGTTAGCTACGGTAAGGTTCACTACTTTGTCGTCAATGACGCCAGTTTCCCCACACCTCACTTCCGTGTTGAAGTTGTACTTACCGCCAAAGCCGCAGGCTGCCTACATCTGAAAACAAAATATTAAAACGTATGTCGGAGATCATGAGCACTTTGAGATTACGTTTGAAACTATAGTGTCTATGCACAATATCCCGGTTGCACTTTTTCAAATGGGATATCAAAGAGATGGATTTCACAATTCGTTGGCCTCACTATAGCTCGCAGGGTCCTTGAGAATGTCGATGTAGACATCATGCGAGCTGCCGAGGTACAATTTGATCTTGGGATATTTGGTTCGCAATTCAGTAACCTTGTTTGTGAGCAATTCATTGTATGTGACGGAGATCAGGTTGATTTGCTACAGACAGCCATAGGCGTCGTACTGATCTGAACTATTCCCTGGGAACAAGGTTAGTAGAGCAGGTATGCACCCCAGAGGCGGCAAGTTCACAACCAAGATGTCTTTGGCTTCAAGCTTAACCAGATCCTCAATCGTCGTAACCATGGCGTCCACGACGTCAGAGACCGCGTCCAATGCTTCCCCCGGCGATAGTTTCGTCGTATAAAGATCGAAGACGTAGTCATGGAAGCCCGCGAATACGGTGTACAGGGACTGGTTGATTGAATTCTCGGCAGGTAGCTTTGTTGCCACCACGAACACCAATAAATGACGAAAAATGTCAGCGACAAAAGACCTCGGTGCTGCCAAACTTTGTGATGCACATCGTGAAGATTCTTGAATGAATCGAAAACATACCGGCGACATCCCCAAAAGTGTTTTTGAAGTAGTAATAGGTGGAAAGGCGAACTGTGTACCGCTCAAACCACTGAACCTGCACATTGAGCGAGAAAGGTGTGGTAAAGCTTTCAAGTGGCTTCCATCCGGTGGAGTTGCGTGCGGAGCCTCCTGCCGATGCGAAGTTTGTTCCGAACTCGAAGTCAACAGCAATGCTACGCAACCAGGGGAAGTTTGGGCTACCTCCCACTCCAAACTCTGCAAAGTCGGGCAGAATCGATCAACACAAACCTCAATGACACGGATTACTTCTGATCCACAGCAGTTTCTGAGTCCAAGAGCACGACCATCACCTATAAAGTCAACCAAGAGTTTTCCGTCGCTTAGTCGATCATCGGCGTGCATGGGGTATTCCACTTCGAAGGGATCAAGCTCGGACAGTGCGAACTTATCCGGGAAAGTTGTGATACTATTGCCGACGTCCGAGAGCGAGTCACCGAAGGAATACACTGCAGGATACGAGCAGTTCGGGAGTGCCTTAGAACTGATTTCTACCAAGCTAATCCACGACACCACGTAGAGCGCAGTTAGCACGGTCCACGTAAGAGCGCTCCGCTGCCTCCTGATGCTCGCCATCGCTGCCTTCTTCTCATTGAATCCGAGTACTTCCTGAATCTCGAACAACTCAGAATCTCGAACAACCTGTTACTGACTCCACAACTGCGAGCTCTAAATGCTGCAAGCTCCAGCAGAAAGATGCAAGGGGGCCATCGCCCTCCCATCCTTCCATCCGTCCACAGTAAAGGGTGCCCATCATTTAATATCGCAACTGCGGCGGCTCCGAGAGTAACAGACACTAATGGGCAATCTCCAGCAAGCATGACTGCGAGGACGCTACAGAAACTCTCGTGATTTCTTCTTTTGCTCTGGTGGGCTCTACTACGGCCTCAGGGCTCCATGTCCTGGATGGATAGATGGATGACTTTAGTGTTGAACGGCTGTCCTTTGAGTGATCCATCCAAGGGGGAGATAACGGGCAGTGAGGCTGCTGCCCGCTTTCCTTTTTGGCGCTTTCTCCAAAAAGAATAATGGATAGGTTTAGTGATTACAAATTTTATTTAAATTTTTTTTAATTTTACTTATTTATTTATTTATTTATTAGCTTAAATAAAAATAATTTAAAATATCAATAAATTAAATATTTTTTTGGCATTGAAAGAAATCATGTTCAATTTTATAAAATCTTATAAGGTGAATTTTGTAAATCATCTCCAATATGATTTTTATCTTTGTTTTTTTTCTTTCACTTCAATGTACTACTTGTCTTATTATGCTCTTTTAATTTAGTTATCTCCTTTATTATATTATGCTTCATATTTTAGTTATCTATTCTTCTCTTGTTTGTTGTACTTTACATTATGTACTTCTATTACAATTTCTTAAGTATTACAATACTCTTCCTCTTTTAGATGAAGATAGACTAGTTCAATTATTAGCTAAAAGTGACAACTTTTACTATGATTCCAATCTTGTATTGTGTTGATTTTTTTGAATCATTTTTTATAAAAATAGATACATCAAAGTTTATTTTGAATGCACTATTGTTACAAATAGAATTAAATGACAAAATTTAACTATTAGCTTTTTATTCAATAAGAATTTTATCAGCTATAATTAATTACAAGATCTTCAATAAAGAGCTTCTTACAATAACATATTCAATTTTAAAATGGCACCACTATTTGGATGGTGCTTCTAACCTAATGACTATTTATATAGATCACAAGAACCTAAAATATTTAATGTCATCTCATGTTTTAAATTATTGCCAAGTTTCTTAAAAAATATTCTTATTAAGATTTATATTTATCTTTACTTATTAATAAAAAAAAATAATAAGATTTATCAAATGTCTTTTTTAAAAGTTCTTATCTTACATCAAAGAAAGAAGATGTAACTTTTAATCAAGAATAAATGTTTTTTTTTGAAACTAGAGCAATTTCATCTTTGAGCAATAAAATCAAAATTGATTATTGATTCAACATTTTTTGATTAAGTTCAATTAAATATGTCCTAAGATCTTATATATAATATGAAGAATAATTCTTTTAAAACTCATATTACTTTAAAGTTTGAATTCAAATATATATATTTATTTTTTTTATTTTTTTTATTTCAAGAAATACTTATATGTTTCAAAACACAAAGCATAATTATATGTTCTTCAAGTTCAACATGATTTTTTAACTACATGTCATTTTGGATACAATAAGACCTTAAAATTAATATTAAGAGATTTTGGTGGCTTCAAATGTAAAAAATAGTTTAAAACTTTGTACAATTATGTGATATTTTTTCAAGATCAAAACTCCTTGTCATTGGCCTTATAGACTTATTCAACCATTATTTATATTAAAAAAATCATGGTCATTAATTTCTATAGATTTTATCATCAACCTTTTAATCTCAAGCTCTTATAATTTTATATTTGTGATAGTAGATTGCTTCACTAAAATAATATATTTTTACAATATACAAAAACTATCAAAAGTAAAGAAACAACTAAAAGCTTTTTTGATAATATTTATTGCTATTATAGATTGCTAAGAAATATTATATTAAATAAAATATTTTATCTATATTTAGGATTTTTTTAAAATTAAAATATTAAAGATAGTTATTAAACTATCTTTGGTCTTTTATTCTTAAATTGATAAACAACTAAAATGGATAAATCAAGTTTTGTAGCAATATTTGAGATATATCACCAACTATCATTAAGATGGTTAGAGAATTTTTTTTCCATTGTTAAAGTTTTTTTATAATAACATAATATATTATTTTATTCAAAAGTCCTTTTCTTAAGCTAATTATGATTATCATCCAAAATTTGATACAAGTAAATTATATGGCATATATATAAAAAACTTGCCTTGTAAGTTAAAATATGTGTCTTGTAAAGTCAACACATTTTGGAGGTCTTATAGGATATTACTAGGCATGACATGTAATTATGCTTTGTGTTTTGAACTGTAATTATACGTAACTCCTTATTAAGAGTATATATAGAAACAAAAGTGAAGCCTTCTTTATTCTTATCAATGCGTTTCTAATCTTTAATCTTATTTCAAGACTTTCTAGTCTTCTTATTTTTAGTAATAGCTATTCTAGTTTAATATTATTTCATCTTAAAGTCTCTTTTTAGTTCTCTTCAATGATACAAGACTGTATTAAAGATTTCTTTCTTCAAAATTTATCTCCTTGACACTATGTTAGCAAAATGGTATGATTACTTTATTATTATATGAAGAATATTCAACCTTGTAACAAGTTAGATTATTATAGATTTAGTGTCAAGGATACAAATTGAAAGAAGATACATAAACTTCTAGAATTTGTATCAAAAAAAAAGTAATAAAATAGAAGAAAGTATGTATATTTAAGGAAAAACTGGAATGGCTATTGCCAAAGATTAGAAAACATAAGACTCTTAAAATTAGACTAAAATCAAGAAAGGAGTTGATAAAAGTGAGGAAGGCTTCACTCTTGCCTCTATATATACTACTTAATTAAGAACTATGTGGCAACATGCTATAGGACCTCTAATATACATCCAACTTGTAATATACATGTCTAATTTGTAAAACAAGTTTCTTAGGTGTGTATCATATGTCCAACTTGTATTATAAGTGGTCAATATGTCAACACGTGGCCTCCTTATTGGCCAAGTTTTTAACCTATCAATCACCTATAGATATGTATAAAGGCAAAGCAACTTCTATGAAGCTTTTAGAAAGCTTTTCACAAGATATTATCATATTTATTTACTTTGATTTATTTCTATCTATTCTTATTATTAAGATAATTATTAAAATAAATATATATGTCTGTAACATTATCCCCCTTTCTAGGGACGAGTTCCACAAGGAGTAGTGATTACATGTCGATGAAGTCTAAGATGTATGGAACTGTATTTGTCATGTACTCTGATCTTTGTTCCCTTCAAAGGTAGTTGATAGGTCCTTTCAACCATCGATAATGTCTCATATCAGGATAAAAAGACCACCCTAATATTTGATCATTATTGAGGCCTTCATAACTTCCTTCAAACAAAACATTAGTAATACCATCAAGGGTGGTTCCTACCTCCAAAAGTATTACTAAACACTGGGAGTGCGTTCCAATGTTGTGGTACCAAATGCATTATATCTCGCTATCTATTTAAAGAAGAACATGTCATTCTTAAAGATCTTCATCTCAATTTTTTTATCTCGAAGGTTGTAATAGTTGCAATGTCTTATTTGGTAGCTCAGCAAATGATAGCTCTTGAGTTGAATTTTCTAGTTGTTGATTCTCCATCTCTTAAGCACTAAAAAATCCAAAGAAATAATAATACAAGATAGAATGAAATCTCCATTGGACTTACTTTGCTTTATAGCAAAGAATTTCTTGACTCTTCATCTTAATTTTAATAGATGTTGTTGATGAAAAGTTTTAACTTTAGTTGATGCATTTGCTAGATTCTTGAATGGCTCCCATGTGTATTCATTAATGTCATATCCATGCCAATGTATCAAATATTTTAACCTATTTTGGTACCGCCTTAAATCTAAGACTTCTTCTACTTCAAATTCTTCATTATTGTCTACTTTTATAGAATGTAGTCGCATTTGTCTCCTTCCTTGTATATCCATTTTCTTGTATGGCTTAAGTAAAGATATATGGATCACATGATGGATTTTCATAGACTTTGATAGGTGTAATCAATAAGCAACTAGATTGATTTGTTTACATATAAAAAATGGTCTAAACTTACGATAATCCAGCTTATCACAAGCACAAATAGTTTTAATATTATGATGAAGTAATCATATCTTATCTCCTGCATAGAATTGAGCTTATTCCTTGGGACGGACATGTGCATTGGCTTTTTTTTATTCTTGAGCTTCTTTTAATTGGGCCTTCATTGTTGCATGTAGCTGTGGCAATAGATTTGCCACATCTTTTGCTACAAGATTATCAACTTTTAAAAAGTCAAAAGTACCAAATTATGGATGCTAATCACAATTGGTAAAGAAAGGTATTTGTTGAATAGTAGAATGTACCAAATTATTATAAGCAAACTTTACCAATGGCAAAAGAGTTGTCCAATCATTGTGTTGATAGTTGATGGTACATCTCAAATATTGTTCTAAAACTTGATTTACCTATTCTGTTTGTCCATCACTTTAAAGGTGGAAAGCTAAAGATAGTTTTATATCCACCTTGAATATCTTGAAAATAATTCTCCAAAATCTCAATAAAAATTGTGTTCTTCTATTTGATATAATATCCCTTGGTAATCCATGATAGTTATAGATATTGTCAAAGAAGAGTTTAGCTATTCTTTCACATATAATAGATTTTGTACATAATAAAAAATATAACATCTTAGTGAAATGATCTATAATCACAAATATAGAATCATATGAACTTGAAATTGGAAGATCCGTGATAAAATCCATAGAGACAAAAAAACCATGGTTGTTTTGGTATAAGTAATGGTTGGAAGAGTCCATAAGGTCAATGACAAGGAATTTTTGATCTTGAATAAACATCACATGTCTATACAAATTCTTTAACAACTTTTCACATTTGAGGCAACCAAAAGTCTTTGGATATAAGCTCCAAAGTCTTATTATATCCAAAATATTTTATTGCAAAGAAATTACGACAAGCTTTAAGAGCACATAATTGTATTTTTCTTTCTGGAATATATAAGCATTCTTTAAAATTGAGTAGATTCTCTTTAAATTTAAACTTAGAAATATCTTAAGATTTAGAGGAATTATTTTTAATATCATGAACAAGAAGGTTTAAGGACATACTTGCTTGGATCTGCTTAAGAAAAATCAAATCAATAGTCAATGTTGATTTCATTGCTTAGAGATGAAATTATTATGGCTTCAATAAAATTATCTTTTGTTAGTCAAAAGTTGCTTCTCCTTCTTTTGGTGTAAGATAAGAATGTCTAGAAAGAGCATCAGACAAATCTTATTATTTTTCTAGTCGATAAGTGATATTGAACTCGAATCTTAATAAAGACATATTCCAACAAGCATGGTGATGATTCAAAACACGTGCTAACATGAAATACTTAAGATTCTTGTGATCCATATATATAGTGACTAGACTTGAGGTGCTTTCTAAATAATGATGTTGTCCTTGAAAAGAATCCATGATTGCAAGAAGTTCCTTGTCGTAGATTTCATAATTAATTTTGGCTGCTAAAAATTTTTTTGAATGAAAAGCTATTGGATGAAGTTTATCATTTGCTCCTATTTTTGACAAGATTGCACTCAAAGTAAAGTTACATGCATCCATTTCTATAAAAAATGCTTTGAAAAAGTCAACGCGATGCAAGATGGGTGCAAAAATAAAAGCTTTCTTCAAACCTTTAAATGATACTTCTGCTTCTTTATCCTACTCAAGCTTGTTTCTACAAGTTAAGTATGTAAGAGGTGCTGAAACTTAAGAAAATTTCTTGATAAAGATCTAATATTAATTGACAAATACTAAAAAATATTGTACATCTTTTATTATTTTTTAAATCTTTTAGTTCATGATTGTGTGAATTTTTTTAGAATCCATCATTAGACCATTGTTTGAAAAGATGTATCCTAAAAAGTCAACTGAAGTAGTGTGGAATATAGACTTTTTTTTTATCTTGTCGTTGTCGTAATATGTAAAGTCTTGCTTGAGAATTCTCCGAGCACTTGGCTGTGGAAGGTAGAATAAAAATTGCAACAACAAAATCCTAACTATAATATAATACTAACTAAAATCTAATTAGATCATAATAATGTTAAGCAAGCTTTAATCAAATTCAAAGAAACTTCAAAGAAATTTCAAAGAAACAATAAGAAATCTTAAAGAAATATTAGAATGATCACAAATATCTCTCAAATACATCTCAATTCAATATTAATTTAATTCTAGTTAAAATCCTATTGGACTTCATTCAAATTTTAGGCCAAAACTAATTAAATTTTAAATCCTAAATAAATCCTAATAAAATCCTAAATCCTAAATCAAATCCTAACTAAACCCTAAACTAAATCTTAAATCCTAAATAAAATCCTAACTAAATTCTAAATCCTAAACCAAATCCTAACCAAATCCTAAATTGTGTTGTGAATTTGAACTAAGATCTATACAATATAGAGCTATGATGAGTGTATACAACTATAACCATTAACCTACAAAATTTCACCTATAGATCTATTACAAAACTCTTGAAATCACCCAAAACGTAAACCCTATTTTATTTCACAAAACCCAAGTCATCCAAAACAAACCTTGACTTTGTGAAGCTCTTACAAAGTCAATACAGATTTCAATCATCCAAAACCAATGCTCATAGAAACCTAATCCAATCTGCTATCAAACCCCACTCTTCAATCTACCAAAGAGTCCTCGAGTTGCCATAGGTACTCGGTTTTGTGCCTTAGGATCTGATTTCGACCCAGGTTGATAACCGGCCCTCCTCAGGTATCAATATCTAGTTTTTTTAAGTAATTTTTGCTATAATTTATTCTTAACTTCTTTTTAAAGATGTCTATATTATTTATTTTTCCAATCTACCTTATTTTTCCTTATTTTTGATCCTACAAAGTAAGTAGAAGCTATTTTTTTAAAAGGGCAGCATTACTACTAAAAGTTTTAGTACCTTCCTATCTTTTATCTATATTTTCTACTTTTTCTTTTAAGCTGGCTCTTCTATAATAAGATCCATATTATTATCTTTCACCATATGGTCGTTTGACAACACGACAACGTACAATCTGGCATCTCTAAATTTTTGTAATACATCACAAACATAAACTTCATATTCTTCTACATTCTTAGAGTAGATTAAAATGTTGTCTAAGTAACAAACAACAAAATCATCTAAAAATTCATGAAAAAAATCATTCATAAGATGTTGAAAAGTAGTTGGTACATTTGTAAGTCCAAAAGGCATGACATTCTATTCAAAGTGTAAATACCTTGTTTGAAATGCAGTCTTCTATTCATCTCTTTCTTTAATGTAGACCACATTATATGCTCTTCATAGCTCTATATTGTATAGATATTAGCTTGATTTAATTGACCAAGAAGTCTAGATATCAAAGGCAGAGGATATCTATTCTTGATGATAATTTTGTTGAGTCCTTGATAATCCATACACATTTGTAATGATCCATCTTTTTTTCTTCACAAATAAAGTAAGAGCTTTTGCAGGAGACTTTGAATGACATATAAAATTCTTGGCCAAGGTCTCATCAATATACTTCTTGAGTTCAGCCAACTCATTTTGTGATAAACTATAGATTGGACCAAATGGTAAGTGAGTTTCTTCTTTAACATCAATTAAGCAATCATATGGATGATGCTTTGGGAGAATATCTATATTCTTCTTCTCAGAAACATCTTAAAAATCTTGATATTGACTTAAAATTTTACTTCAAATCTTTCCATCATTTAATATAGATGTGGCATAAATAACAAAAGATGATCTCTTTTTTACAACATGCAAAAAAGATTTTGCACCTATAAGAATAAGTTTGGCTACATTAGATTCATGGCTTTCTACTAGATTAAAAAAACTCTTAATAATATTTAAAGAAAAGTTAAGTTTATGAGAAATCCAATCTATCTTAGAATTATATTTTTTTAGCCATAATAAATCTAAAATAACTAGATTGAAGGGAGATCTAATTATATTAAAAATTACGTAACTATCATGACCATTTATTATTATATTTATAAGAAGTATTTCATGAATAATATCTCCAAAAGATAACAGATGACTGTCTATGATTTCTACGTGTACGGGTTTAATTTTTTGTATTAATTATATGTTATGACTTTTAACAAATTCTTCATCTAAAAAATAAGCTAAGGCTTCTGAATCTATTAAGACAGAGGCTTTGTGATTATTAGATCCTAAATGTATATCTATTGTAAAACAAGAAGAAGGTTTTGAGGAGAAAATAGAACCTTTATTAGGAATTATATAAGATTCTAGCTACATGGTCCTTATTGTAGCTGGACAATTTTTTTTTTTGACATGTTTTCATCTTTGACAACAATACTCCTCATTTTATAGTTGCATCATTTTCTTGGAAAACATTGAATAGTTTTCTTAACTTCTCCACAATATAAACATAGTCCTTCTTGACGACGAGTTGTTTTCTTGTTTGATAAGAGGTTTAAAATATATTGCATCAATTTATATGTCTTTTACTTCTAAATGTTTAGATTGAGAAGTCATTAATATTGTCATTGAATTGTAATAAAATTGAGGTTTCCTTATGTGATTCTCAGATCTTTACTTCATATTGTAATCTGCAGAGAAATTGGCTAATGAGTGCTACATCATCCTACTTAATATTTATTGTTAATTGTCAAAATTGTAAAGCGTATAATGTCATTGATCAATTACTTTACTGCAAGTTACAAATCTTCATGGTTACAACATGGATTGCATCATATTCTCTATACATAGATTAAAATTCTACTAAAAATACTTCCAAATTATCTAATTTTAGATTACATCATTCAAGAAATGATGAAAACTATGATAAAAGAGAACTTCAAAGTAGTGTTCCAATAAACCTAACTTGTGATCCTTGAATTGGATAACTTTGAGGTTGTAGTTCAATCACTAGTTGTATGTGATTGATGAAACTTCAAAATTTAGATCTTGTGCCACCAAACTTCTTAGACTATCCAATTTTTGGTTTCTTGAAACTTGAATGATGTTGTGTTGTAGGAATAGTAGTATGACTTGGTGTAGATGTTGATGAAACTCCAATCATCTTTATATCTTCATTGCATGATAATCTTGTTGCTACTTGTGGTTGTAGACTGAATTGATGCATTACAAACATTAATTCTCTCATTTGCTCTTGCATTTGATCCATTGCACTCTTCATTTTAATAAGCTCCATCATGCAAGCACAATAAAAAGAAAGATATCTATTTTCAAAGAATGCAATATTCAAGAATCGAGAAAAAAAATTCTAGAAATAATTTCAGTTTAGAAGAGGGTAATTTAAAACTTCTAATATGCTTATATCTTATCAAGAGAAAGAGATAATATATTCTTAATTAAGAAAAGCCAAAGCTCTGATATTATATGTATACTCTTGTCAATCTATCAAGGATACAAATTGAAAGAAGATACATGAACTTGTGAAATTTGTGCCAAAAGAAAAATAAAAAAATAGAAAAAAAGTATGTATATTCAAGGAAGAACTAGAATGGCTATTGCCAAAGACTAGAAAACGTAAGACTCTTGAAACTAGACTAAAAGCAAAAAAAGAGTTGACAAGAGTGAGGAAGGCCTCATTCTTGCCTCTATATATACTACTTAATTAAGAACTATGTGGGGACATGCTATAGGACCTCTAATATGCATCCAACTTGCAGAACATATGTCTAATTTGTAACGCAAGTTTCCTAGGTGTATGCCATATGTCCAATTTGTACTACAAGTGGTCAACATGTCGACACGTGGCATCTTTGTTGGCCAAGTTTTCAATCTATCAATCACTTATAGACATGTATAAAGATAAAGCAACGTCTATGAAGCTTTTAGGAAGCTTTTCACAAGATATTATTATATTTACCTACTTTGACTTACCTCTCCCTATTCTTATTATTTAGATAATTATCAAGATAAATATGTATATGTGTAACACTTAGCCTATTTCTTATTTGTGAACAAATCAATTTATTTAAATATTGATTGTACATATCAAATTTTATAAAGATCTATCTTGTATTTTACATATCTCTTTTTAGATGATTTAAGATATCAAATATTCTAAAAAAAGATTGATGCCATTTTTTATTACAAAAAATAAAAACAATAAAAAATTTAAAATAATAAAAATTTTAGAATCAAGATTGTACCAAAATATATTAGAATATTTTATACATTGAAGAAAACATAATATTAATAAATACAAACGGAAGCCATCTAAGAATCTTGCAAATGTAGAAAAAAAATTGATACTTTTTATTAACATCCATCAAAATGAAAATAATAAGTGAAGAATTTTTTTGATATAAAGCAAATCAAGTTTTAATAAAGATTGCATTCATTATTTGTACTTTTTATGTATTTGTGGTATTAAAAAGATAAAAAAATCTACATCCAATTGATTTAATTTTTTAAAAAAAAATTCTAAGTTATTAAATTAGTCATTAAGATTATTATACTGATCTAATAACTCAACAAAAGATAATTCTTGAATTGAATCTATTGAATGTATATTCTTTATCTCTTTATTATTAATCTTTAATATAATATAATAGAAATAAAGATCTTTAAGAAATATATATATATATATATATATGATAAGATATAAGACATTTGATGTAAGAACCATAGATGAGTTTTTCAATATTTGATAATACTATTGAAGGTAGAAACCGCTTGTGATGGTATTTTAAATATTTTATTTATAGAAATTAATATAATTTTTAACAATGGTCTTCTTACCTTACTATGAGACACTTTCAATACTTGAGAAGACTTATTAATTGTCTTAAAAAAAGACAAAGATCAAAATATTTGCTAAATACAAAATACTACACCTTAGATTTTTGCAATGTATAATCAATGCTCTTTATGGGACTTTTTCCTAAAAGAAGGAATAATGTTATGGACATACCAATACTAATAAAGATAATAAGAGTTAAATAGAAATAAATAGAAATAAATAAATTTTATACTATCTTATGAAGGAGCTTTTTAGAAACTTTATAGATACGGATTTGACTTTCTAAGTATTTATAGGTGATTGATTGGTTTAAAATTTAGTCAATGAATTGGCTAAGTATTGCACATATTGGTAACTTATTGTATAAGTTAGTCATTTAGTGTACTTTTTGGAAACTTGCTTTGTAATTTAAACATGTGTCTTGCAAGTTGAATACATATTAAATGACGTATAAAAGGTTGATATATAGCTCTTTAATTAAATAGTATACATAGAGACAAGAGTAAGGCCTACTTTACTCTTATTAAAGCTTTTCTTGTATTTTTGTCTTGGCTCAAGAGTCTCTAATCTCTTTATATGTGACAATAGCCATTGTAATTTCTACCTTATATTTGTCTTTGATTTGTTTTTATTTTCGTGTCACAAGTTTGTATTGTAATTTTAAAGTTTTATTATAATTCATATCTTTAACATTAAACAACTTATAATGAAAATAAATAAATAAATAAAAATAAAAATTACACATGGACCTTAAAAGCCAATTAATAATTAAAATTACCACCACCTCTTTTTAAAATAAATAACAACTAAAAAGTTGAAGTGGAAGAAGTCTTACATTTAAGATGCCACCAAAAAATTAGAATATTTTGTAAATTGGCATAGATATGATATTAGTAATTGCATATTGGAGACATGTGGAAATCTACCAAATGTATCAAAATTTGTCTCTTATTTTTATCAATAATATCCATTAAAATCAAAGATTAATTATTGACAATTAGATGGCATAAATCAAGGAAAAAAAATTAAAGAATCAACTTCTAAAATCTTTTTTCAAACATAAAAAATATTAGAATTTAGATATTTTATAATATAAACAAAAAAATGACTATTTAAAGTCACACCTATATAGATTAGGTAGATTGTGTCAATACACAACAATCTATAAGAAGATATTTTTTCTTAATGAGAAATTCAATAGTCAAATTGTAAAATAAAAAGTTATCAGTTGTTTCCAAAAGCTCTACCAAATTTGAATACACTACTGTCTCAAATAGTACCACAAAAGCCATGTGATTAAAGAAATTAATTATAAAAATTGATATTATTAGCCTTCAAAAGATGGCCTTTCTATCAATTATACAAGCCATGAAATTAAAGATAATATGATAATAATAAAAAATAATTAATTCACTACAAAAATTAAATTACAATCAAATTAACAAAAAATCTAATATTCTGTATAAGAATACAACATATAGAAGTTTGTTGTTATATTATAATATGGCTATTGGATAAAAAAAGAAAAATGATGATATATATATATATATATATATATATGAAAGAAGAGCTTAATTAGAAATATATTAAAAAAATATTTTAGAAATATAAATAAAAATTAGAGAGGTAACAAAATACTTTAATAATAATAATTTTGTTCATAAAAAAATCTTCTATTTATTTTGTAAAACTATAAAAAAAAGGCAAAACAAAGTAAGTTAATAAGAATAATATTGTAAACATCTTTAAATAAAAGGAAAGAGTAGCCTTCAGCAAAAATAACCTAAAAATACCTTAGATTAATATCCAAAGAAGACTCGTTATAAACTAGGATCTAAATCAAATCCTAAGGCACAAAATTGTACACCTATAATAAGTATAAGATATTTTTGCTGAGCTAAGAGAAAAATTAGAGAAAAATTAGAGAAAAAACTTGATAAAATATTTGAAGCCTTAGTTTAAAAGAATTTTAATAGATGATGACTTAATAAAAACATTTCAAAATCAAGGTTATTTTTAATGACTTTGTTTTTTGTACACTAAAAAGGAGGTTTTATTTTGGTGAATTGCATAAGTTTTGTAATATATATAAATAAGTGAAAAAAATTAGTTTGTAAATTTAATTTGATTTAATTTTTTATATAAAATAAAAGACTGATTGAATAATGAGATATAAGTTTATTGAAATTTAAAAGAGAGAGTCTTGAAAATTGGATTTAAAAGGTTAATAAGGATTTATATGATTTTTAGCAATCAGATGGGTAGAATAAAATGATTTTTTTTAGATAATAGTTGATTTAGTTTCTATAATTTATGCAAATATTGAGAGGAAGTGAATAGTGCAAAAAAAAACTGTTGATGCTGGAAGAATGGCAATAAGATTGGAGAAAGAGGATATTCCATATCCAAGAAAATTAGGAGCATTTTCTTTCAATCTAAAAATTTGGTTTTTTTCAAATTTTGTATGCCTATTTTAAATTAGTAGATGAATAAGTGTACAAATTTTAAATCAAGATCAATTACTAAAATAATAATAATTAAGATTTTAAATTTTCTATAGAATATATTTAAGATTTTATTTAAATTTGATTATGATTTTTTAGGATTTATATAAATTTTGATCAAGATTTTATTAATATTTTCTTCAATTTGGCTAAATTATGATTAGGATTTTTTAAAAGTTTCTTTATGATTTCTTTAAAACAAATTAGAATTAATTAAGATTATTTTAGATCTAATTAAGATTATTAAAGTTTATTTGGAGTTGATTGGAGTGTATTAAGATTTTTTTAGGATTTTTCTAAGATTAATAAAAAAGCATTTAGTATAGTTAGAAGGTTACTTAGGTTATACAAGATTTCCAAAAATATATTTTTAAACACCTTATTTAGGTTTTTTGGATTATAAATCAAACTTTAAAATCACACTCTTTAATATCAAAATATCCAATGTATTTCAAAGCTCATTTTAACATAATATAATACCATCATCATTTTATATATGAAAGAATATTAAATGGATATATAACAATAAATTATATCTCAAAAAATCTTCAACTTGCTAACATCTTTATAAAGCCTCAATCTTAAGTTACATAGAAAAATATTAGAAATAATGAACCTTTATTCTACTTAAAATCCTTACATTGCTAAGATACTTGATAACATCTTCTCACTTACAGCATTTTCTTCTATTAAACTTCTCTAGCATGAGTCAAAAAAATTAAATTAAACGATTGAAAATTTCTTCACTATTACAGGAAGAATTCAAGCAAGAGACTAAAAGAACTTAATTCAAGATTGTATGTGATGTCCAATGGATTTTAGGACTTTCAAATTATTTTTAGATATTTATCAAGAATTTTTCTTAAATTTTTGTTCAACTCACTTAATTAATTTCCAAATAAAAATTGAAATAAAGTAAAGATACAAAAGTATCATCCAAGGTTTAAAAACGATTTTTATTTGAGCTCATATTATATTTAATCCAAAATTTTAAAACCATTTTTTGTAGAAATAGATGCATTAAATTTTGCATTAAATACATTTCTATCACAAATAGATATAGATAATAGACTTCATCTTATTGCATTTTATTTAAGAAAAAATATTCAATAATTGAGTTTGATTATAAGATTCATAATTTCTTGCAATTGTGGATTCATTCTAAGAATGGTGTCACTACCTAGAATGCACTTGTCATTCAATTAAAATCTATACTAATGACAAAAATCTTAAATATTTCACATTAATACATATATTAAATTGTGACAAAGCCATTAGAGTATATTTTTATCATGACATATATTTAATATTACTTAAAAATCTAAAAGAATAAGATTTGTTTATTATTTTCTTTGGTTATTCTTATCTTATACCAAAAAAAAGAAATACTACATCTAATTAACAAACTATTTTTTTGAATCTAGGACAATTACATTTTTTAGCCATTATGTCAATATTTCTAATTGATGTTATTTTTTTGATGGATTTTTTTTAAATAAATTAATAAAATTTCTTGGTATTAATTTTAAAATAATATTTATGATGACTTTATCAAATTTAATATCAAATTTTTATCATGAAAGATATTCAAATATTCCAAAAAATTAAATATAATTATATATACTATAAGCATGACATAACTTTCCAATAGCATGATACTTTGGATATAATAAAACTCTTGAGTTTATTTTTAGAAATTTTAGATAGTTTTAAATGTAAAAAGAGGTTAAAATCTTTGTTTAATATTTTGACACTTATTCTAAAGCAACAACTCTACATCATCAATTCTATGGACTTCTTCAATCTTAATATATTTTGAAACAATCTTAGTCATTTGTTTTAATGAATCTAATTACAAATCTTCTAATATAAATTTCTTATGATTATATTTTTATTAGAATAGATCAAATCAACAATCAAATAAAATATGTAAATCAAGTATTAGAGTAATATTTATAATATACCATATACTATCATTTAGACAATTAGACAACTCTCTTGCTTCCAACAAAATTTTTATATAATATTATGATATATACCTCTCTTTAATAAAATATAATTTTACTAATTATGATTATTATACATAATTTAATAATTTTTAATGTTTAAAAGTTAAAAATCTACTAATAAAGATTTGGCACCAAGAACAACAAAGCTTCATTAAAAAATAAAGACTAAATTAAAAGAGGCTCAAGTAGGAAAAAAATCAAATATTAATATTTTTAGAAAATAATAACTTACATTTATAGTTGGTGGAAAGATATAATTACTTTGTTGCAATATAAAGACTAATTGAGCTTTAAAAAGGTTGAATTATTAAAGACTTTATTTGTTTATCATCCAAAAATAAATTTATTCAATTGTGTTATAATTATAATCACTACAATAATTAAAGATATATCTTATTTTCTACATATCTCTTATTAAGCCTTATATTACAATTAGTATATCAAGAAAAAAAATTACAATTATGCCATCTAATTAAAATAGATTACAATATAGAACTTGAAGTAGAAGAGGTTTTGAATTTAAGGCAAAACCAAAAATAAATTGGAATATCTTATTCATTACTTAGATATGATATTAATAAACCCATATGGATACTATACTTAATAGAATCTTACTATACTTATGAAATCCTCAACAATGATTGAATAGCAAGATGGTCTTCTTGCCTTGGTATAAGACATTATTAATGGTTGAAAGGACTTATCAACCACTTTTGGACATAATACACATTAGAATTTGTTGCTAATACTTTTTAATAGATCTTGAATTTTACCAACTTATGAAGCAATTTGATTGCTCCTGGTGGAAATTTTTGCTTAAAAAGAAAGGACAGTGTATTATATTACTTGAGTAAATGTAAGTGAATAGAAATATTAAAAAATGAAATAAGACGATGTAGAAATATGTTCAGAAGATAATATTTTCTTTCAAAAGCTTTAAGAAAGTTTCGTAGATGCAAATTGTAGATTTACACTTTTATAGATATTCTGCATGGTTAATAAAACTTGTTCCACAAAAA
Source organism: Physcomitrium patens (assembly GCF_059467195.1). NCBI lineage: Eukaryota > Viridiplantae > Streptophyta > Bryopsida > Funariales > Funariaceae > Physcomitrium > Physcomitrium patens. Next base: position 12,908,556 of record NC_143431.1, on the reverse strand, counting down.
AAAATACTTTTAAGAAGTTCTATTAGAAGCAACTTATAGCTTGGCTCTGAAGAATCCACACATACACACACATACAGTCGCTGAGAGAGCTAAAACAGCGTGGAAATGCAGAATTTGTGACGAGGAAATGGATCCGGATGGGCATGTGCGCTCTGGAAACGAGTGACGCCAGCGAATGGTGAGCTTCAGTGGTGGATCGGACCACCATTACATGACCCCACCTGGAGTTACTTGCAATGTAAGTGGTAGAGTCCATAACTGAAGAGAATTTGACGTATTCGGAGAGAGTCACAGTGGTTTCGTGTCGACTTCGTTCAAATTGGTAGGGATCACCTCGTAAGGAACGAGGACGCGAATTATGGTGGCTGCCGTTGGGAAATCGGATTCTGATGTGAAGATGGTCTGTATCTCAGGCTGTGCAGCATTATGCTATCAGTTTCGATATCTTTCGTTTCAGTTTTCGAAAACAATTCCGATGGGTACAATCGATTTTGCTGCATTAAGGCTTCACTGTCGCGATCTTTATTAGCAACTTGAATCCGGTAAGAGGACCTGTAGGAGGTTCGTTTCAACGAGAGGAAATTGACCCGGTGCTGGGGTGAATCCATTGTACACCGACTCCTTAAAAACCGAAGGCAACACACCACCTCTGTATTCTCTTTTGCATTTAGTCTATGGATGAGCGGGGTCCATCGTGACCAGGTGGGACTTTAAACATCTCAACCCTCTCGTTTTAAGACGTGGTGATTTTCCTTATGGTTAGGGACCATGGAGCAGTCAGGGGAAGGAGTCATTATTGATTTGGACACATTTACTACAAACCGGGATTATTAACAACTGTATTAACGAAAACACTGTGATGACGCACCAAGATTGGGGCTGAGCAATCAACGACCGTCAGATAGATCGAGCCTGCTTTAAGTGCAGCGATTTCACAATGGCTCACCTAGGCCTGCGTTGTAGTAAAGTTATTCACGTCATGGATACAGAGTACAAATTGCGCATCCGAACAAATTGCAGACGTTAAGTTACGAGCCCTTTAATGGGACTCATGTGAAAGGCTACACTCTACCTCTAAAGCGGGCAACCAGGTGAGTCAGAATACGAAATTGTCTGTAATCCAGTTGATGACAAAAAGGGAAAAAGAAATATATAAAAAAATATACGAGAATCCTGTCGAGACACGGCCTATCTCTCTGCTCAAATCTCCAAGATCAGGTCCACAAGACGTGAATTTTTTTCTCCACACGGCTCCTATACAATGTAGAATCAGATTCTACACGCGAGACTCTTACCACCTATCAATCAGGCGTTGCACTTAACATCCAAGTCATTCGCTGAAAAGGCTCTGTACTTCCAGGTTGTCATTCCACTGTTTCGAGTTTCTTCGCTCTCGCACTTCCTTCCGTACCCCATATCAGTGAGCGCTTTAAACTCTGGGTGGAGAGATAGACTACTCTCCCTTTAATTTTGAATAAAAATCACGAAATCGAAATTAACACAGACATCATCAAATCCACTTGCAGAAAAAGTTATCACCACAAACAGATAGAGCTTCACTTCAGTGTTTCATGACATGCCACTAAACAACTTGTGCCTTGAAATCAAACTTCTTTTTTTATTAAATTTAATTTTTTTTTCCTATACCTCTATCACACAGTCATTATCTTGAGTTTAAAATCAGCTACAGGCTAAAGCTCACTTGATGTGGAGAAGCCCTCGTGTTATTATTGGCAAACGGGGCCAGAATAGCCCAACAAAAAGTCCAAAATATTTGATTGCACTGAACAGATAATGTTGTGCCAAACCGTAGTAAGGTGACTGGAATTGCATTATACATAGAATTGTTGTGGTGGAATTCTGCTTCAGAAAGAGAAAATTCCGGCTTTAGAAGCTCGCGTCCCAGAACGTGAAATCGGGGGAGCAGTTGAGCCCACCGTCAGGAGTGATATGCTTGCCGCTAAGGAAATCCGTCGCCACGGCCTTGTTCAATGCGTTAGAAGTATGGATTCCGTCCCAGCTCAAGTATCCCGCTGGATTTGCGCAGTAAGTTTCAGTCAGATTCACAAATTCGTTGCCAATTACTCCCGTGTTCCCGCAGGTGACTTTCTTGTCGAAGTTGTAGTACCCGCCGACTCCGCAGCACGCCTTCAAGGGCTGCGTAATATCTGTGTGGAGTAGAGTGTTCAGGCCACTTAATTAGTCCCCTCGAAGCTGCCAATTCACTGCCTTTATCGATGTTTGAGGGATGATGATTCATGCACACATGCGAAGATTATAATTAGGTCTCGTTTCCATGGGTCTGTCTGTGCTTACTGTAACTCTTGGGGCTAGAGAGGATGTCGGTGTAGACGCCGTGGAGGTCGCCGTAGTAGAGGTTGGCGGTGGGGTACTTGGCTCGCAAGGTAATCATCGCGTCTCCCAGCTGTGCATTGTGAGCTGTTGTGATTTTGTTGAGTTCTTTTAAACATCCGCGAGAGTCGTAGCTGTCGGGTGTGGATTCAAGGAACAAGGTGAGCATGGCCGGGATGCATCCCAGAGGAGGCAAATTGATCACCAGAAGGTCAATCCCGCCGAATTCTATGACATTCTGCGAGACGATTGAACAGGGAAGTTTCTCACATTGAGGACACAGTCATCAGCATGAACTTGACATGATCAATTTCGTGGATCTAACTCTGAAGCAACAAACTGAACATTGTCGGTGTGCTGAAAATGAAGATAGCGGCGTGGAGATCGAGTATGTGGCGCTCACCTCAACAAGCTCAACCACGGCGTCTACAACGGATCCCACGATCGACAGCGTCTCCCGGGGACTGAGCACCGAGTCGTAGAGGCTGAAGAAGTAGTCTTGATAGCCAGCATAAACCACGTATAAGGACGAATTCAGTGTGGCCAGTGTGGGTAAGCTCTGCACTACAACTGCGCCGCGATCATAACAAAAAAATAGGTCAGTTGGATTCATAAGTCGTGCGATGAATTTAGAGGGAAGATTAAGTAAAATAATGCGATTGATTTTGTAAAAAGATCAAAATATATAAATTGATCGACGATACTTACTGACAGGATCTTGTCTTTCGTAGTATGAGTATCGAACTTTGGTGCGCTCCAGCCACTCGAACTGCACGTCCAGAGAGAAAGGCGAATTGAAACCAGCATATCTCTTCCAGGTGGAGCTCGCCCTGGCCGTCCCTCCAGAAGCCGCAAAGCTCACTCCATACGTGAAGTCTGGGCTGATTCCTCGCAGAACAGGGTAGATCGGCCTCCTCCTCACACCAAATGCCAGGAAGTCGATGAGCAATTTGCCGTCGCAGAAACGATCTGCAGCGTGAGTAGGAAACAGGATACCATTCGGAGGGAGCTCAGCGTTCGCAAATTGGACCGGAAATGCAGCAATGCTGTTTCCCACGTCAGACAGAGAGTCGCCGAAGGAGTAGACTGCAGGATAGCTGCAATTTTTCACCGTCACAGCCATCGAACCTTGGATCACAGGGAATAAGACAATCCAAAAAACCATCGACATAGCGGCTCGAAACCTCATCAAGTTTTGTTCCATGTCTCCAGAATCTCTCCTCATAAGCTCAGACACCATAGACAAATGCCCTTGATTGCTGCAGGCTTTCTGAATGTCAGGAAGCTGCTGCAAAATGGATGGGTCAATGTGTAGGATAAGCGCTTAGGTTTCATGCACATTGTTGAGTTGAGTTGAGTAGCTGCACATGGTGCATCCCTAGTTATATTGTGGACTAGGTTGCTACGTCAACTTCATTGAGACACAAGTCTTGCTTCGAAGGTGATGTCTCACCAGAACTTCTTTAGAGTTCTTAAAAGCGGCTGTTAAACAAAAACTTCCAGCCTATCGTGTTGTTGACTTGCTGCATACCTTCACCATGTCAACTGGTCCCATGTCGGAGCCTTGTCTGCAATCTACGTCTGAGTTTCTTCCTCAAGCTCAGAGCCATGGTGATCTGCTCATCAGCCATCTCCATCGCATCCTTTAGTTAGTCTAGCTTTAAGGCTAACTTTGACTTCGCTTAGTTGACATTTCGCGTCGCATTATTATCGTTTCGCAGGTGCTGGACCCGCATAAGAATGTTGGCAGCATATGATTTTACGAATTTTGGTCGAAATCTCATGTCTTCCTTTGGAACATATATCGAGCAAAGGCACGGCGGCCCCTCGCCCTTCAGCTCAAGTGATAACTTCTTTTCCAAAGAAAGCTTTGAATCTAAGTTTGGTCTTCCTTAGAAGTGATCGAAAAGCAGCTCTTAATTTGCCATCGAACCCAGAAACCATCGAAATTACTTGCACTTCAGGTCGTCACCTTTCCCCCCCCCCCCCCCCCCCTTTTAGAAAATTAAGCCAGTTGAGAGAATTACGAGTGGGGTTCATATACACGACTAGTACCCGATCGATTTGCGCATACCCAACAAAGACTGAAACTGCAATTGAAAGTTGCGAAAGGTGACTGCCCACTTGTGAGTCGTGTGAACGAGAATTCTACTATGCTTTGTGTTAATCGAGGATTCGCGGTGATGCAATGAAAAGTCTTGACAAGTGACTCAATGTCCCTCGTTGTCAAGAACTGTTTTTAGGTGAGCAACTTTGCAATCATTGTCTCTCGACCGTGAAATAAACCTTATTTAAAATAAAGAAACATTGTTTAGACCCATTGAAACGCAACCATGTAGAATTGGTGAAGTGTGCAGGAAATGTTGTGCTTTTTTCTTCAATCCCTCTGCCAATGCTGTACATTTCAATTCTCTCATGTAACTTTCGGCATGAAAGAATTGTTCTCTGGAAAGGGGAGTTGATGGATCACGGAGACCTACTGTAAGTTGTATGACTTTCTATGTGCATGGTCAGCAGTCACGAAAGTCAGATTTGGTAAAAGAAAAGAGACCGACCAGGTTGTGAAGTGTTTCCCAGCTCACTCCCTTACAATCTCTCGATTCTAAGTATGTGTTTTAGATCATCAAGGCGAACAACCCATCTCGACTGCAGAGATGATCTCACAGCCCATTTCCTTGCATACCCATCAACACAAACAACTGGCTCCTTTGTTCCCGTAACTCAACTCAACAGCTAAAACCCCCAAAGTCGATCTCCTTTGCAATCCGGACGTGGAGATCAACTAACATCTATTTTACAAATACGATGTGTAATCTGTCGAGTAAGACTGCGATCGACCACACACAAAACGAGTGCACGGAATGTCTGGAGGATGAACCAAAGCATGCATCCTGTGTTGGGTTAAGTTAAAGATTCATCACCAGAATATCCAACAAACTTGATGAGGCGGACCCTTGGACTCATGATCTTAGATTCGCCACAAAAAGGCCATAAATGTGCAAAATTTAGCGCCATCGTCTTTGACCCTCATTAGATACGCATAACCGTGGGTCTTGAGCCTTTCAAGTCGACCTTCATCATCTCCAGCCGATTTAACGCAATCCCTCCCAAGATAGACTTTTAGGCAATTCACAGGTATTTTACTTACTTCGAGTCGCAGTGGGAATAGTAGTACACTTTGGCCAGGTAAAGTAAGTTCATTCAATCCAACATGTAACCACTGTCATGGCCTATCTCTCTCTCTCTCTCTCTCTCTCTCTTTCCACTCGAAATTACTCACAATCACGCACCACAGGATTGAAACGCATTGCAGCGAGGTCTGGAGGAATGAGTTTCTGGTCCAGCAACGCTACCACGAAGGCGTAATATTCATCTGAAACTCAGTATACTACAGTGCACCTCGTAAATTGTCGACTGCAACAGTAAATCTGAGATACTTGGATACATCAACGCATGGCAACAGTCGGCTACATCAGCAACACGATCACTGCTGGGGATGGAAGGAGTAATTGTCTAAATCCTCCTCTTGTAGAAACTGGAGAAGGAAGATACCACTCCCAAGGGGTAAATGTGCTAGCCCAGCAGGAAGGCGGTCACGGCGATTGTGTTGAATTGGTTGGGAGTGGATGCTGTCCCATCCGAGGTGACCCTTGTCGTTGAGGCATGGCTTCGTTCCCCTCGTAGTTACGCTTTTCGTTGCCGACCATCCGGGCGAAACCTCTTGTGACGTCCTTGTTGAAGCTACAGGACCCTCCCGCAGCAAGTCTTGAACGGAGCTGCAATATATGCACAGTAAAATTAACCGTCTATCAAGTGGGAGTTCCACAGAATTCGACTGCAAATATTGGAAAGCGACCTCAACGAAGTAGGGCAACATTCAAGGATCTGGCAACGAGAAGGTCTGAAGAAAAAAGATGAATTCAACACTTACTTCTGGGGTTCATATTTTCGTATAGCTTCGCAGCTCTCAAACCACCGCAGCTGTATATCCTGGGAGAAGGGAGCATGGTAATGCTCAAGATCCTTCCTCCAGGCTGTCACATATCTTGCCGAACTGCTAACAGACGCAAAGTTGGTGCCATCTGCGGATGCTTCTCTCAGCACTGGATTGATTGCACCGCATAGAACCTCAAGTGCTTCCACAGCTCACATCAAATTCAGATATCCTGGGTTACAACACATCGACAACTCTTTGTGGAGAACGTAATCAATCGGCATAAATACGAGTGGTTCATATTTGGGTGGGATTCAACTCGGTGGGCTCCAATTTGAAGCATGCATAGTGATCAAGATGAGCAGGATTTACAATTGGACGGCTTAGTAATCACATACCAAGAAAGACGATGAGAATTAATGTGTCGTCGCAGAAGGTTCATCGGCTGGATGTGTGGGGAATTCGATGTCGTTGAGATATATCACCGCATGGGCAATCCTTTCTGGAAATACGACGAAGGCGTTCTCGACATCTGTGAGCTTACCTCAGAAAGCGTAGGTTGTAGAAGTGGAGCAGTTTAGCAAAAGCTGTGAAGCGAAATTGAACCGCACGGAATGAACGATGCCGGTGAGGAGGAATATGTCCAAGATTACTGGTCTAGATGTTTTCCAGTTGGAGGAGCCAAATTTTCTGTTCAGAAACCACGAAGCAAACATTATTCAAGATCGGATTGTTCGTGCAGTTGAAAATAGACTCCCGAGATGGTCCACCACGTCATCGCTCTGGTTGGATCGCTTATATTCAATTTAGTCGGAAATTTTCACACCCAATGTCTGCGACATCGCTTTCAGTCAAATTTTGACCGAACAAAGCTAACTTTTACTCCGATTGTAAGTACACATTGACTTCGGATTCTACCTAGCTGCACTAAATTTCTGCGTTGACACTGCGTCAACTGTGTCATCAAAGTAAATGCGTTCACTGGGAGCAGCATTCTTTCGCAAATTTGAACGTTCGGCCGTATTCACAGGGAAACCCATCCACACAAACCCGTTCAGAGGTTGCTTGCGAATGCACGCTCACTACGCATCGAAAATAGCTCATCTTCAAGTCACTCACCAGAGTACCATTCATTTTCTTGTCAATAGGCCAGGGTTTAATGACGGAGCGAGGCTGTTTGGTTCGAATCATGAACACCGACAGAGCTGAGTCGGCTCCACCAAAAATACTGGCACCCACACCACGAGTTAGGAAGCGACTTCGTGACTCTTGTACGATTCACAACATAACTATCGCGAATATGAACATATCCCCTTCAGCTTATTGATATTCTGGATGAGCTATCTCTAATATTTGACGCATAGGCATGTGGATTATATTTCCTTGGACACTTGTAAGACTCAACACTGAAACTTGTAGTTGGAAAAGGTCTTCGCTAGCATTGCCGTGCGATTCCGGGTCATAGATAGATGTCGATGCAGAGCCAACTTGCGATTGGGGGGACGGATTGCATGTCCTTGCAGGTGTGACAAATGCTCGAAACTCCAAAGCGAAGTGGAGGAGCAGCGGATGGGACCCTCCCGACGACTCTGGTGTCAAAAGCTACGTAATAATATGCAAATAAATTGGTATGATGATGATCACGACTGCTTTCGCCTGCGCTGTAGGTGACAAAGTTGCCGCAGATTCTCTACGGGAGATGGAATATCTCGTATGCCTTGGGCCGCTCGCTCCCTGTGAGATGTGTGGGTTTCATTAAGACAATTCCATCGTTCCTAATCTAATTTCGATGCTATTGGTTGATGGCTCCCGGATCGTGTCCTTTCACAGCCTAAACTGCAACAACGATGATAACGAAAGGCAAGGTGTGGTGAGAGAGTGAGAGAGAGAGAAGCGAATCAGTATTCAAGTTGGCCAAAAATCGGCTGTGCAATTACACAGAGAACAATTACACAGCCAATTCCAGAGAAAGAAGTTCTATGTTTCAAAAATTGAATGGTCACAAGATCCACACAATGATCACAAAACAGATTGAAGAGCTTGTAATTATCTTTTGAGCGCAAAGCAAGCCATGCACATGGTTCAGCTTACGAGTTCCAACCTGGCAGCAAATCGGAGTTCTGCCTTTCAGGAAGCTGGTGTCGTGTCGGAGTATCGCAAACATAACAAGAACCAAAATTGCCCTGGATCATAACCAGAATTTCTGTTGCTTTTATCAGTCAGAACACGCTACCCTAATAAGTAGATTACTGTATCGTTGCTCAAACAATAATGAAGTCTGAGCTGAGGTATCCAAAACTGTCTTCACAACGGTGGTGGAAGGAGGAGGTGACAAGTAGAGCGATCGCATTGGTTTCCTTAGATTTGGTGGCCAACTATGGTAAAAGTTAGCCTTCAAAGGAAGACCAACTCTTGTGAGCCTGGACCCAACTGCATTTGAAGTTGAGTTCATTATGGCTTACTCGAGAAAGAGTTGGTACTACTCGCCACACCAAAGTGCAAATCATGCAGCCGATCAACACATATTGTCAACGTTGACAACAAAAATGGCAAAGTCGATGCATTTCTTTTCAAAATTAGCAAAAAGGGACTAAAGTAATGATATCCAGTTCATACACTCCCTCGCCTCATGTCCTGCACTCGCCCCACACTACCATTTACTCTTCAGTGTGATTTAAATTATAACAAGCTCTAGATCAAAGAAAACCTTTGACTTGTGGTATTCTTTGAAGTTCGCTTTGGACGTGCATGTCTAAAGATAAAGGCAAAAGACCCCCACTTTGTTCACACTCTCCTGTGAAGTCTCCGCTCAGTAAAGAAGTGCCGAAACCTGCGCCACTTCAAACATATCGGTTTAAATGGCACCCAAATCGACTGTCACATCACACTCACTCACTGCACTTTCATCTCTCACTGTCCCATCACATGTTTACTTGATTCGCAGTTGAGGCGATTCAGCTTCTCAATATCCAATCCTTACACTTGTCTGCAGTTGGCTACTGAATTGGATCGAAGCCATGGCGACGAAGTTAAGGAACTCGATTCTGTACTGGGGAGCTCTCTTCTGCATCTTGCATTGCGTCCATTTGAGTTCAGCTCAGGACACTCTGCCAAACTGCACGTTTCCTGCAGTCTATGCCTTCGGAGATGGGCTCACTGATGTAGGAAATGCGATCGCTGCATTTCCGGAAATATTCGCAAACGCGGAGTTGGATCCCAACGGCGTTGAGTTCCCTACGCATCCAGCTGATCGATTCTGCGATGGAAAATTGCTCGTCGACTTCCTTGGTACGTCATTCACAAAGACTCGAGATTATGTCTGTTGTGCCTTGTCCTCCTTCGACACATGAATTGAATGCCAATCAGTGTTCTTTCATCGGAATCGAATCATGCACAATGCTTGTGATAAACCATCTCCACTTCGTCTGTTTCCTGAACTTCTGATTGTCGAAGACTTATAAGTTTTGGTTGAGTGTCGCAGCATTTGGAGTTAGGAGGCGGCCCATATACCCAGTACTGAGAGGAACATCTCCAGACTTCAGATACGGTACCAACTTTGCAGCTGTTGGCGGTTCGGCAAGAAATGTTACTTTCTGGAGCAAGGCCACCGGACTCCACTTTACGCCCTTCAGCTTGGATGTGCAGTTGCAGTGGTTTGATCGCTACAAAGTTCGACTCTGGTTTTACGAATTCATGAACCCCGGGAGTGAGTGCCCAATTCCATGACATGTCGTGACATGAGAGCGATTTGCATAAATGATCACTATCACGATGCTTTCAGAAAGCTGGAAGTTCGATTGTGCAGATCCAATGAGCTGCAGTCAATAAGTGTAGGTGTGAAAATTTTAAGATTGTGCGTTGCTTCTGCAGTCGTCGTGCAGCCCCTGCCCACGTTGAACTCCGTCAACCAGTCGTTGTTCTTGGTGTACGCCGGCTACCAGGACTATTTCTACAGCCTCTATGACGAGACTCTCACTCCTCGCCAGACCTTAAACATTGTGGAGGAAGTAGTGGAGTCCATCGGTACTCACATTGAGGTAATTTATATATCCTCTTGAAAGAATTCATCTGGATTCGACAGGCTTTAATGTTGGAAGAAACTTAACACAAACACGCACACCAGTTCCATTGAATTTCTTCAAATCTTCTGAAAATGTAATAGGAAATTGCTTTGAATGTAGACTTGATGGCATTTTGGATATGGTCGCAGGGCATGCTGAAGGTTACAATCTACCAGCCTCCTGCTTCACCGAGTTATGTCATGCCCGCAGCTAAACACATTCTCGTGCTGGGACTGCCTCCTCTGGGCTGTATTCCTGCCATGCTCACCTTGTACCAATCCTCGAAAGCCAAATACGACCGTTACGGCTGTTTGAGTGACCTCAACAAGATTACCGCCAAGCACAACAAGTTGCTAGGAGAGAAGGTGGATGCCCTGCGTGAGAAGTACCCTGATACATTGAATGTGTTTTACGGTGACATTCACGGTGTCTACACCGACATCCTGAAGAACCCCGAGGCTTACAGTAAGTCAACATGAGAATTATTCTGCAGTCTCTGATACTTCGCAGCGATATTCGCAAGGAAAGGTACTGACAGGGTGGTTTGTGTGACTCCACAGATGTAACAGAGCCTTTAAAGGCTTGCTGCGGAGTGGGAGGATCCTACAGCTTCAACAAGGACGTGACATGTGGCCATATCGGCATGGTTGGAAAGGAAATGGTGAACTTGACGGGCACCCCGCCATGCGAGGATCACAAATCTCACCTCAGCTGGGACGGCATCCACACGTCCAACACCTTTAACAAGGCTGCTGTGACTGCCTTCCTGACGGGGAAGCACATTTACCCCGAGGGCGGGCTCAAGTGCTCCCCTGACTTCACTAACTGGGATGCCAGGATGTAGACATCCATGCCAAAGATCAAAACAGTTTGACAACGACAACCACGGGCACACATCGACCGTCACCTCAACAAACTTTTGGATACAGTGTTTGCTCTTCTTGCAATTTGACTACAATTCGCGGAGTAGCTTCTCTTTCGTGTTTTGATGGGCGACGTAGAAATCGGCCTGTGTTGGCGTGATCCCTTAAAATAACCGAGTTCGAAGAGCTCCATTGATGCGGATCCACAAAATAGTAAAATAAACATTAGTATTGTCTGGAGATTTTGATGCAAGTTACAAGAGATCCCTGTGTGTGGATTGGGATATCAGCTCCAAACGTACCGCTAAGCGTTTTGTGAAGAGACTCATAATGCAATTGCATTAATCAATAAAGATTTTGTAGTGTTTGTAAATGGTGGTTTTACTCTGTGATGGTGTTGAAATGCTCAGATCAATAGATTCATCTCAGATTTCGGGGATAAGATGTCGTTAAGGCATCGTTAGAAAGATATATCTATTTCAGAAATATTAGCATCCAGTTCAATACAGCCTGCATTTTGAATAGTTTTCCATCACAAGAAAAGATTAGTGCAGTAAAACAACTACTTCGACGTGCTTTACTCGACAAGACTATTGTTGTAGCACAATCCAGCCCATGAAAGTTACTGCTGTTTCGAAGCTCTTAGATTAGAACACTATGAGATCCAGGAGACGTTCACTTCTCTCCAGCCTGCACCTCAAATAATGAAAAAGATTTCGCCGTGGTGTTTCAAAACCCAGCCCTCCGGATACTCTACCGAGTGGAATGTAGCATACGGGATCTCGACTTCGGTAGCACTAGAGCAAATTTACATCAGCAGATAAGCACAGTTCACAGGAATCTTGGGCTCCAGCTTGAATCTCCGTGGCGACCCTGCAAATTATGGGTTTGCGTGAATCTGTTCGCAATGGCAGTGCCATTCTTGCTCTGCTTCCGTTTCAGGACAGGCTCTGATGTAGATGTCGTCAAATGTATTATTGCAATTCGCTTTCTCGTCACGAAATCGGATGGTCGCGTTGGAAGTCGATCGACTTGATCACTTTGTCTAGTAGGAATTGTAGAGTTTAAGAGCAGTTGATGGGTTGGAAAGATTTTGCTAGTGTGCGGGGGTACTGAGGCGGCATTAATGCCGAGGAGGCTCTAGTTTTTGGTATTCACCAAAGGATTTGTCTGGCGCATTAGGATGATATTGTCACCGAATTTTTATTCAGGCAAGTAATTTGGTTTCCATATGGTTCATGATGTTAAGTGCTGCAACGAGATTTTCCTACGAAGATATGACGGTCAGGAAGGTATAGACAACATCGTCTTTTCTTTGTGATCGGGCGAAATCTTTTTTTCTCTCATAAATGTTCAGGATTTTACAAGATTACAGATCAGATTGCTCATGAACTTCACAATGTTACTTTAAATCACCGCTAGAAATCTAAGTCAATGTAAAGACTGCCAGAGCCCATTCGAATTTCAGCAAAAACACTGATCACCTGTACCTCCCATCTCATTTTACTCAGTGTGTAAGATGGAGTTTGATCCTTCTGCACCGGACCCTTCCAAACAACTTGCACGTGCTGGCTTAGCTCCCAAGCATGACACCCATGAAGCGCAACGGTAGTGCATGCAGATTACCATCCACAGTTGCATAATTTGCATATAAATACTATTGGGAGAATTATTCCTTATAGTACACTAGTTTCCTATACAAAATACTATCTATTAAATATTGACCTTACACCAAGAGTGACAATATATACACAATATATAAACACAATATATTGTGTAACATTGATCATATTAATAGATAATAATATTTCCAACATGGTATCAAAGCTATAGAAATATTTGATTCCTATAAAACTATAAGAGTAGATGAATGTTTCAAGTAAGTAAAGAATTTTTGAGATTACAAATAAGATTGTAATAATAACAATAAAACAATCTATTATAATAGAAAAGATTAATGAAGAGCTTAAAGAGCTTTAAACCATGAGAAGCAATTCTAAACTTGAAAATGGCGACAAACAAACAATAATTAAAGATAAAATTGAATTAATTAAGAATAAATTTATAAATAATTTTAATTCAACTTCAAATTAAGAACATTGAAGATGACACAAAAAGTGAACATCAATCATGTTCTCAAATTCAATGATTCATATTTTAATATATAGAAACATAGATTAATACTAGTTTTCAAGGCTGAAAAGTTTTAGTCTATAGTAAGTGGTGAAGAATCCTTACTAGTGGAACCAACGATAGTTAAAATTACTATTAGAATCCCAGCTTTACCTGCTATAGGAATAGGAAGTATAAGCACATGGATAGACAAGGATATCTTGACTTTAATCATAATCAACAATTACCTAGAAAACAACATTATTTTACATATACAATCTTACACATCAACAAATTTAGTATGGCAAGAACTAATAAAAATATTTGAATCACATGATGTAGTAACTATGATGTATTTAAAAGACAAATTATACACCTTAAAAATGAGGAAGGTAATAGAGTTATTAAATACATACATACTTTTAGAATATATATAAAACAATTGTTGGTAGTAGGATCAACTGTTCTAAATAATGAAGTAATTTTTACGTTAATGAGAAGTTTGCCTCCAAGTTATAGATCCTTCATTACCTCCGTAAGAATGCAGCCTAAGATCACATTAACATCCTTAATAACAAATTTGATCTAAGAAAAAATATTCATGAAAAATATGACTTTAACACTTGATAATAATTCACTCCTATATATGGCAAGAAATTTCAAAATAACAACAAGAAATCTTATTTTAATAAAAAATTCAGAAAGAGTTTACAAAAAGAAAGTAGTACCTTTAAGCCAAATAAAAAGAATAATTTTACTATTGATAAGAAGTATTTTTTTGTAAGAAACCTAATCACTTAATCAAAGATTACAAAACAAGAATAGCAACTAAAAATTGTAATAACAAAAAAGAAACAAATGTTGTTACAAAATCAAATAAATTATATGTGGACTCAAAAGCAATTCAACATATGTATGATGAGTTAGTAGGATTTGTCAAATACATCAAAAGTGAAGACAAACAAGTTGACTACTTAGGAGACGATACTACATCATACATAATAGAAGGATATGGTGATGTAAATATCAAACTTATAAATGGCAATGAAAAGATCATACTTGATGTATTACACATACAAAGACTTGCAAAGAATTTATTTTCTACCAAATTATTGAATAAAACAAGAAGAAAAATTCTCATAAGAGCTAAAGCAACTACATTTATAAATAAATTTGGTCAAACTATTGCAATATGCAAATTAAATCCTAATTTATATGAATTAGGTACAACAATCTTTTAAAAAAAGCCTCAAATTGCTATTCCAAAAACAATACAATTAAACAAAGCTGATTTGTGGCATCTAAGACTATCGCACATAACTTTGCAAAGATTCAAACAAATACAAACAATGGCAAAGGAGATTGATTTCTTTAATGAAAAGGAAATTACCTTACGTCAACCTTGCATAGAAGATAAACAACATAAAGAGAGGTTTCTTATATAAGGTGTACAAAGAATTGTCTAATTGTTAGAACTTATACATTCTAACATTTGTAGTCTTATGTAAGTAGGCACATATTGTCAAGGATAAGAACTCGATGAAAGCTAAAGAGTAAGTGAGGCTTTTCTCAAAAAGAAATAGGACAAAATAGAAATATGTATATTAAGAAAGAAACTGGAATGGCTATTGCCAAAATACAAGAAAACTAGAGACCCTTGAAACTAGACTAGAAGCAAGAAAGGAGTTGACAAGAGTGAAGAAGCCTTCACTCTTGTCTCTATATATACTATCTAATTAGGGGCTACGTGGCGACGTTCTATAGGACCTCCAATATGTGTTGACTTTGTAGGACACATGCCTTGACATACAAGGCAAGTTTTTCTACGTGTGGGCCACATAATTAGCTTGATCTTCAAGCTAACAACATGTGTGGCACATGGCCAACTTGTTGACCACGTTTCTAATCCAAAAAGTCAATTAAAGACACCTATGAAGTCAAAGCAGCGTCTAGGAAGTTTCTAGGAAGCTTCTATATTAAATATTATACAATTAACTTACTTTTATCTACTTTTACTTACTTCTACCTATTTCTATATGTAATTATTAGCTTACATGATTATGGCCGTGACATTACCCCCCCTTCTAGAGACGAGTTCCACGAGGAGCGGTCATCATATGTTGAGGAAATCTATGATGCGACGAATTATATTCGCCACATACTCTGATCTCTGTTCTCTTCGAAGATGATTGATAGGGCCTCTCAACCATCGGTAGTGTCCCATACCAGGGCGGGAAGACCACCCAGTTATTTGATCATTATTGAGGCCTTCATAACTTCTTTCGAATAGAATATTTGGAACACCATCAGGAGTTGTTCCTACCTCTAGCAAAATCACCAAACATCGGGAGTCCCTTCCCAAATCGTGATACCAAACGCGTTGTATCTCACCATCTGTTCGAGGAAGAACATGTCGTTCTTGAAGATCTTCATCTCGATTGCGTCGTCTTGAAGGTTGTGACAATCGTAATGTCTCGTCCGACAGGTCAGCAAACGAAGGTTCTTGAGTTGAATCCGCTGGTTGTTGGCTCTCCATCTAATTAGCGTCACAAATGTAAAGAAGTTACAAACAAGGATAGGAAATTGAATGTTATCTTGCCTCAATCTTGTCTCTTTTATAAGAGAGATTTTCATCTTGGTTTTGATGGATGTCGTTGATGAAAAACTTTGACTTTAGCTGATGCATATGCTAGATTCCTGGATGGCTCCCATGTGCATTCACTAATATCATATCCGCGCCAATGAACAAGATATTCCAGCTTATTTCGGCGCCGCCTTGAGTCTAATATCTCTTCCACCTCAAATTCTTCATTATTATCTACTTCTATAGGAGGCGGTGGCATTTGTCTTCTTCCTTGTATATCCACTGTCTTATATGGTTCAAGAAGAGACACGTGGAATACAGGATGGATCTTCATTGACTCCGGTAGATGTAACCGATATGCAACTAGGTTGATCTGTTCAGAAACAGAAAAGGGGCCAAGCCTACGATAGTCCAACTTGTCACAAGGTCGAGTAGTCTTGATATTGCGACGAAGTAGCCATACCTTATCACCCACGTTGATTTGTGGTTGCTCCTTACGATATAGATCTGCGTTTATCTTTTGTCGTTCTTGAGCTTCCTTCAATTGTGTCTTCATTATTGCATGTAACTCTGACAACCGATTTGCCATATCTTCTGCTGCAGGATTATCAACTTTTGAAAAATCAAAAGTATCAAGTCGTGGATGATAGCCATAATTGGCAAAGAAAGGTGTTTGTTGCGTGGAGGAATGTACCATATTATTATAAGCAAACTCTGCCAATGGCAGAAGGTTTGTCCAATCATCTTGTTGGTAGTTGATGGTACACCTTAAATACTGTTCCAAGACTTGGTTTACGCGCTCTGTTTGTCCATCAGTTTGAGGATGGAAAGCTGAAGATAGCTTTATGTCCACTTTTAAAATCTTGAAAAGAGTCCTTCAGAATCTCGACACAAATTGAGTTCCCCTATCCGATATGATATCTTTAGGTAATCCATGATAGCGATAGATATTATCAATGAAAAGCTTAGCTGTTTCTTCACCTGTGATAGATTTTGTACATGGCATAAAATGTGCCATCTTGGTGAAACGATCTACTATCACAAATATAGAATCATAAGATCTTGAGTTTGGAAGATCTGTGATGAAATCCATAGAAACAGAAGACCATGGTTGTTCTGGTATAGGTAATGGCTGAAGAAGTCCGTAAGGTCAATGTCGAGGAATTTTTGATCTTGAACAAATATCACATGATTGTACAAAGTCTTTGACTGACTTCCACATTTGTGGCCACCAAAAATCTCTTGATATGAGTTCCAGAGTCTTATTATATCCAAAGTGCCCTGCTGCTGGAAAGTCATGACGTGCTTGAAGAACACGCAAACGTGCTTTTCCTTCTGGAACATATAGGCGTCCTTCAAAATATAATAGATTATTCTTGAACTCGAACTTAGAAGAATCATGAGACTTGGAAGAATTATTCTCGATATCATGAACAAGAGGGTCTGAGGACATACTGGACTGGATTTGCTTGAGAAAAGTTGAATCAATAGTCAATGTTGATTTCACTGCTCGGAGATGAAATTGCTCCGGTTTCAAGAGGACCGTTCTTTGTTGCTCAAAAGCTGCATCTCCTTCTTTTGGTGCAAAATAAGAACGTCTAGACAGGGCATCGGACAAACCTTGTTGTTTTCCTGGCCGATAAGTGATAATGAAGTCGAATCTTGACAAAGACATACTCCAACGAGCTTGACGACGATTCAACACGCGTGCTGACATGAAATACTCGAGGTTCTTGTGATCTGTATACACAGTGACTGTGTCATGGACATACATTGGAAGATTCTTCGAATATTCCTCTAGAATATTCTCTAAAGATTCTCTAAAGATTCCTTTAGAAGGTTCTAGAAGATTCTTAAGAATATTTCCTAAAGATTCTCTTAGAAAGTTCTAGAATATTCTTAGAAGGTTCTAGAATATTTTGATAGATTCTAGGAAGTTGCTCGAGAAGTTTCCTAATTAGTAGAAGTTGTCGGAGAAGTGTCCTAGTTAGTGGAAGTAGCTCGAGAAGCTTCCTATTCAGTAGCATATATAGGAGTCGAGGCTGAAGGGTTCTTCAGTCTCGACAACACATCTCTTGGAGTTCTAGCTCACCTTTCTGGTGTTGTTCTTGTACTCATCTGATTAATCCAGTTCTTCTTGAACTTCTTGTCTAGTTTTCTTGTCTGTATTTTGTATCCGTGACAGTTTATCGAGACTACATTTTCACTGGTATCAGAGCTAGTTCCTTCTTGTTAGAGAGTGGATTACCCCTCTTCTTGAAGGTGTGCTAGTGTTTTAGAGGTTGCGGATTACCCTCCTCTAAACTGATATCTCTTCTTTCTCAATATTGGAGCCTTATTCTTCTTGGAGAGAGTGGATTACCCCTCATCTTGGAGTCTTAAGGCGTTTTAGAGGTTGCGGAGTACTCTCCTCTGAACCAATATTGTCCTCTTGTCAAAACTCTTTTTTCTTCTTTCTGAAGGTTAGCCGAAGGTTAAGACGTTAAAATGGCTGAAAGTTTGGAATCCAAACTAGACGCCATCATAAATGCTCTTGCCTCGTTGTCACATAGGACAACAGAGATCGAAGGAGTCATGGTAGGACTCCATAACAATGGAGCATCTGAGATAGCGCCATCTAAAGCATATCAGCCTCAAACTTCTGCGCCAGAAGAAGCAGTTCTACCTCCATTTCAACAAGATCGAGTAGTCCTACAACGAAAGGAGCCTCGAGTTAGTCTTCCGGATAAGTTTGATGGAACTCGTTCCAAGTTTCGAGGTTTTGTCAACCAAATCAGGTTGATAACAATTTTACAGCCCGAACGTTATCCGACGGAGGAAGCGCGTGTTGGGCTTGTTGGAACCTTGCTTACAGCACAAGCTCTGTCTTGGTTTACTCCCTTGTTTGAGAAGCGATCGCCAATCCTGAGCAACTTTGAAACGTTCTTGGAGGCGTTTGCAGAAGCATTTGGTGAGCATGATAAAGTTCGATGGGCTACAACAAAGATCTGATCGCTACGACAAGGAACACGCTCTGCATCAGTCTATGCCTCGGATTTCAGACAATTGGCAAGTGACATTAATTGGGGTGAAGAGGCGTTGGTGAGTCAGTTTTATTGGGGCTTGAAGGATGATGTGAAGGACTTGCTGTTATCTCTTCCTGATCCTCAAACGCTCAACGAAGCTATTAGCCAAGCTGTAAAGTGTGACAACCGCCTATTCCAACGTCGCCAAGACCAACGTCCAAGACACCAAATGACTCGTTACGACGTGACTATGTCTGCAAATAGCTTAAACTCACATTCGGAGGCAACAGACATGCAAATCGACACGACGCGTGTCCGATCTCTTACTCCAACAGAGAAGAAACGGCATATGGAGGAAGGGTTATGTTTGTACTGTGGAGAAGAAGGTCACAAGGTTGGAAATTGCCCAAAGAAGCAAAATTGGCACCCTGTCAAGACTAGAAGTGCGATGATTCCGGAAAACGACGACGCCCAGCCACAGTAGGAACCGTGCGGCTGGACAATCTAATATCACGACAACAATCAGGTTCCTCCTTCTCTGTCCAACCTGCCCGTTGTTTTACAATTCCTTTGTTTTTAGGCCCTGAAAAACAAAAAAACTTTAGCTTTATTGGATTCGGGGGCATCTACTTGTTTTTTAGATGAAGAGTTTGCTAAACGCCACAAGATCCGTTTAGTACAGAAGTCCAAACCTGTTCACGTAGAGGTGATAGATGGACGACCCTTATTGTCAGGCAACGTTACCCACGAATCAGAACCTATAGAAGTGGTGTTTAAGGACCATAGTAGTCACGTTATTTTTAATATTATTAGAACCCCATCAAGCCCTGTTATCCTTGGTCTTTCTTGGTTAAAAGATCATAATCCGTCCATTGATTGGAGGCTACGAAGGATAACATTTCCTACAAAAAATAATAATAAACCTGTTGGTAGAACCTACATGAAGAAATCCATGTTTATTGGAGCGAGAGCGTTCCTAAGATCGTCCAAGGAAGGCGCACCATTTGTCATTTATGCAGCTCCAACTAGCGGCGAGAATATCTCAACATCGAATATACCAGAGCAATATAGGGATTTTGAAGACGTGTTTCAGAAGAAGAACGCCGATATACTGCCGGAACATCGACCATATGATTGCGCCATAGACTTAGAGGAAGGAGCGCAACCACCTTTTGGTCCAATATACAACCTATCGCAGACAGAGTTGGCAGAATTGCGAAAGTACATCGATGAGAATCTAGCCAAGAATTTTATTCGACATTCAAAGTCGCCAACTGGAGCACCAATCCTATTCGTGAAGAAAAAGGATGGCTCACTGCGGATGTGCGTGGACTACCGAGGACTCAACAAGGTGACCAAGAAAAATCGCTATCCCTTACCTTTGATCTCCGGCCTCTTAGATCAACTTGGACGTGCAAGAATTTTTACAAAGATTGATTTAAGAGGAGCCTACAACCTTGTGCGAATCAAAGAAGGAGATGAATGGAAGACAGCCTTTCGTACAAGGTATGGCCATTTTGAGTACAATGTCATGCCTTTTGGTCTTACCAATGCTCCAGCGAGCTTTCAGCATATGATGAACGACATCTTTTGGGAGTACCTCGATGACTTTGTTGTCATCTATCTGGATGATATTTTGATATTTTCCAAGAATGAAGAAGAACATGAGAAGCACGTTTGTTTGGTTCTTGAAAAACTACGCGAACGAGGACTCTACGCCAAGTTGGAGAAGTGTCAATTTCACCAGAATGAGATGGAATTTTTGGGCTTCATTGCGACTACAGAGGGCTTGAAGATGGATCCAAAAAAGGTAGAAGCAATTATATCTTGGGAAGTTCCGAAGACGGTTAGAGATGTTCAGTGTTTTCTTGGATTTGCTAACTTCTATCGGATCTTCATCAAGAATTATTCTCAAGTTGCTGCACCACTCACGCGTCTAACAAGCAAAGACAAGCTCGAATGGGGATCACAAGCAGCAAAAGCATTTCAAGATCTCAAGACGGCATTCACTACGGCTCCAATCTTGGTACACCCTGACTTTGCAAAGGCTTTCTATTTAGAGACCGATGCTTCAGATTTTGCTTTGGGAGCTGTGCTTTCACAGATGGGCATAGACAAGAAGCTTCACCCAGTTGCGTTCTATTCACGAAAGTTCTCTGCTGCTGAGATCAACTACGAGATCCACGACAAAGAGTTGCTTCCTATAGTGGATGCCTTCCAAGAGTGGCGTCACTTCCTCGAAGGAGCTGCACATCCAGTGACTGTTTATACAGACCACAAGAATTTGGAGTACTTCATGACAGCTCGAATTTTGAATCGTCGTCAAGCTCGATGGAATATGTCTCTATCACGATTTGACTTTATTATCACCTACCGCCTTGGAAAACAGCAAGGATTATCTGACGCATTATCAAGGAGATCGTATCTTGCGCCAAAGGCTGGAGAAGCAGCGTTTGATCAACAATGTACAACATTGTTGAAACCAGAAAAATTCAGGATTTTTGCTACTGTTGCAACTATCGATGACGGCTTCCTCAACGAGGTACGTACTGCGACCATTAAGGATTCTATAGCTCTTGACATCAAACAACGTGTCGATAATGACAAGTTTAAGGTGGAGGGAGATCTTCTGTATTTTGAGGAGCGGTTGTATATCCCAAAAGGACCAACTCGACTCCGAGTACTTCAATCTCGCCACGACTTTCCAGCTGCGGGACATTTTGGATTCAACAAGACTTTGGAGCTCATTTCACGAGATTTTTGGTGGCCCCAAATGTGGAAGGATGTGAAGGAATTTGTCCTTTCTTGTGATGTTTGTTCAAGATCCAAGATCCCTCGACATCGTCCATATGGACTTCTCCAGCCATTGCCTATTCCGCACCGACCATGGTCTTCAATTTCTATGGACTTCATTACGGACCTACCGCCATCGAATTCATTTGACAGCATCTTTGTTGTGGTGGATCGATTTACAAAGATGGCGCATTTCGTGCCTTGCAAGAAAACATCGTCAAGTGAAGACACCGCAAGACTCTTTCTTGATAACATATATCATTATCATGGCCTACCAGATGATATCGTGTCGGATCGAGGTACTCAGTTTGTATCCAAGTTTTGGAGGTCCCTCTTTGAGATATTGAAGGTGGATATTAAGCTCTCTTCGGCTTTTCATCCTCAAACTGACGGTCAAACGGAGCGAGTGAATCAAGTTTTGGAGCAATATTTACGATGCACCATCAACTATCAACAAGATGATTGGACTGCATATCTACCGCTTGCTGAGTTCGCATACAACAACACTCTTCATGCGTCAACTCAACAAACACCATTCTTCTCCAACTACGGATACCACCCCAAGCTCGATTTATTGAGTTCTTCAGCAAATAACAACCCAGCAGCTGAAGGATTTGTGAAGCAACTATCGGAGCTTCAAGCGACGTTGAAGCTTCAATTGCAATCTGCCCAAGAGAGTTACAAGGCATCTGCAGATAAATATCGAAATGAGGCGCCTACTTTTAAAGTTGGAAGTAAAGTATGGCTTCTTCGACGGAATATCAAGACCAAGCGGCCATGTGAAAAATTGGACTATCGGAGATTAGGGCCATTTGTTATCGGGAAGCAGATCAATCCGGTGGCATATCGTCTGGAGTTACCAGCTACTATGAAGGTACATCCAGTCTTTCACGTGTCTTTGTTGGAACCTTATCGAGAGTCAGCTTTTCCCCAAAGAGTACAAAGTCCGCCACCAAGTATCGAAATTGAAAACCATGAGGAATACGAGGTAGAAAAGGTACTAGATTCACGGCGTAATAGAAGAAAATTGGAGTATTTAGTGCATTGGAGTGGATACGACATCAATGAGCGAACGTGGGAGCGTGCCGAAAATCTTGCCAATGCGCCAACAAAGGTACAAGAATTTCATCAACGATATCCTCATAAACCTAAGCCGATTCAACGATAGCTTCTTGCTGAAGCTTGCTCATCAAGTAGCATAAAAAGGGAGGAGGGCACCTCCAAAACCCATAGTTCGATAGTGTAGAACTTTGTTAGCAACTATAGTTTGCTCTCATCATTTTAGCCTTTAGACATGGATAGTCAAGATACTACACTTGTTATGTCATCTCAAGCGACTAGCTCACGAAGACGACCGCGAGATGAAGAACCGCCTGCACCACGACGACGTCGGAGGATAGCGAGCAACAAATCGCTAGTAATTGTATTTGAGGTCGAGCCTGCCTACGACGGTCAGCCAGAAGGTGTGTTTGGAGGACAGTTCCACAATGAAGACACAGAAGTCCACGCTTGGTCAGAGGTTGAAGATGTTGGTCACTACCGTTGGCTCCAAGGGCCGATGAATCATTTTCCTCGCGAACAACAATTGGAATTCATAGCGGATGTGATGCGACAGATTTTCATTTTCTTGCGTTGGTATTGACTGATAACAACATTGCTTCTCGGAGACCTCGAAGCTAGAAGAGGAGGTGATGTCATGGACATACATTGGAAGATTCTCTAAAGATTCCTTTAGAAGGTTCTAGAAGATTCTTAAGAATATTCCCTAAAGATTTTCTTAGAAGGTTCTAGAATATTCTTAGAAGGTTCTAGAATATTCTGATAGATTCTAGGAAGTTGCTCGAGAAGTTTCCTAATTAGTAGAAGTTGTTGGAGAAGTGTCCTAGTTAGTGGAAGTAGCTCGAGAAGCTTCCTATTCAGTAGTATATATAGGAGTCGAGGCTGAAGGGTTCTTCAGTCTCGACAACACATCTCTTGGAGTTCTAGCTCACCTTTCTGGTGTTGTTCTTGTACTCATCTGATTAATCCAGTTCTTCTTGAACTTCTTGTCTAGTTTTCTTGTCTGTATTTTGTATCCGTGACAGACTGGACTAGAAGCGCCTTCTAGATAATGACGCCATTCTTGAAAGGAATCCACGATCGCAAGAAGTTCTTTATCGTGGATCTCATAATTGATCTCGGCTGCTGAGAATTTTCTTGAATGAAAAGCTATCGGATGGAGTTTGTCATCTGTTCCCATTTGTGATAAAACTGCACCCAAGGCAAAATCTGATGCATCTGTTTCCATAAAAAATGCCTTGGAAAAGTCAACACGATATAAGACTGGTGCAGAGACAAACGATGTCTTCAAGGCTTCAAATGCTGCTTCCGCTTCTTGATTCCATTGAAATTTATCTTTACTAGTCAAGCGTGTAAGTGGAGCTGCAACTCGTGAGAAATCTTTGATGAAGATCCGATAGTAATTGGTAAATCCCAAGAAACATTGGACATCTCTTATCGTCCTTGGAATCTTTCAATCCACGATTGTTTGGACTTTCTTAGAATCCATCATGAGACCATCATTTGAAATGATGTATCCTAAAAAGTCAACTTGAGTAGTGTGAAATACACACTTTTCCATCTTGGCGTACAATCCTGCGTCTCTAAGTTTTTGTAATACTTGACGAACATGTATTTCATGTTCTTCGACGTTCTTGGAATAGATCAGGATATCGTCTAGATAGCACACGACAAAATTGTCTAAGAATTCACGAAATACATCATTCATGAAATGTTGAAAAGCAGCTGGTGCATTCGTAAGTCCAAAGGGCATGACATTATATTCGAAATGTCCATACCTGGTTCGAAACGCAGTCTTCCATTCATCTCCTTCTTTGATCCGTACTAGATTATATGCTCCTCTTAGATCTATTTTTGTATAGATCTTAGCTTGATTCAACTGGTCAAGGAGTCCTGATATCTATCAGGGACAAGAACTCGATGAAAGCTAAAGAGTAAGTGAGACTTTTCTCAAAAAGAAATAGGACAAAATAGAAATATGTATATTAAGAAAGAAACTGGAATGGCTATTGCCAAAATACAAGAAAACTAGAGACCCTTGAAACTAGACTAGAAGCAAGAAAGGAGTTGACAAGAGTGAAGAGGGCTTCACTCTTGCCTCTATATATACTATCTAACTAGAAGCCACGTGGCGATGTTCTATAAGACCTCCAATATATGTTGACTTTCTAGGCCACATGCCTTTGCTTGCAAGGCAAGTTTTCTATGGATGGACCACGTAGTTAGCTTGTTCTTTAAGCTTCCAACATGCGTGGCACATGGCTAACTTGTTGACCAAGTTTCTAACCTAAAAGTCAACTATAGACTCCTATAAAGTCAAAGCAGCGTCTATGAAGCTTCTAAGAAGCTTCTCTAGAAGATATTACACAATTAACCTACTTTTACATACTTTTATCTATTCATATAGGTAATTATATGTATGTCCGTGACATTACCCCCCCTTCTAGGGACGAGTTCCACGAGGAGCGGTGATTATATATTGAGAAAATCTAATATGCGACGAATTGTATTTGCTACATACTCTGATCTTTGTTCTCTTCGAAGATAGTTGATGGGTCCTCTTAGCCATCGATTGTGTCCCATTCCAGGGCGAGAAGACCACCCTGTTATTTGATCACTGTTGAGGCCTTCATAACTTCCTTCAAATAATACATTTGAAACACCATCAGGAGTCGTTCCTATCTCCAATAATATCACCAAACATCGAGAATCTCTTCCAAGGTCGTGATACCAAACGCGTTGTATCTCACCATCTATTCGAGGAAGAACATGTCGTTCTTGAGGGTCTTCATTTCGGTTGCGTCGTCTTGAAGGTTGTGACAATCGTAATGTCTCATCCGGTAAGTCAGCAAACGAAGGTTCTTGAGTTGAATCCGCTGGTTGTTGGCTCTCCATCTAATTAGCGTCACAAAATGCAAAGAAGTTACAAACAAGGATAGGAAATTGAATGTTATCTTGCCTCAATCTTGTCTCTTTTATAAGAGAGGTTTTCATCTTGGTTTTGATGGATGTCGTTGATGAAAAACTTTGACTTTAGCTGATGCATTTGCTAGATTCCTGGATGGCTCCCATGTGCGCTCACTAATATCATATCCGCACCAATGAACAAGATATTCCAGCTTATTTCGGCGCCGCCTTGAGTCTAATATCTCTTCCACCTCAAATTCTTCATTATTATCTATTTCTATAGGAGGCGGTGGCATTTGTCTTCTTCCTTGTATATCCACTGTCTTATATGGTTCAAGAAGAGACACGTGGAATACAGGATGGATCTTCATTGACTCCGGTAGCTGTAACCGATATGCAACTAGGTTGATCTGTTCAGAAACAGAAAAGGGGCCAAGCCTACGATAGTCCAATTTGTCACAAGGTCGAGTGGTCTTGATATTGCGACGAAGTAGCCATACCTTATCACCCACGTTGATTTGTGGTTGCTCTTTACGATATACATCTGCATTTATCTTTTGTCGTTCTTGAGCTTTCTTCAACTGCGCCTTCATTATTGCATGTAACTCTGACAACCGATTTGCCATATCTTCTGCTGCAGGATTATCAACTTTTGAAAAATCAAAAGTATCAAGTCGTGGATGATAGCCATAATTGGCAAAGAAAGGTGTTTGTTGCGTGGAGGAATGTACCATATTATTATAAGCAAACTCTGCCAATGGCAGAAGGTTTGTCCAATCATCTTGTTGGTAGTTGATGGTACACCTTAAATACTGTTCCAAGACTTGGTTTACGCGCTCTGTTTGTCCATCAGTTTGAGGATGGAAAGCTGAAGATAGCTTTATGTCCACTTTTAAAATCTTGAAAAGAGTCCTCCAGAATCTCGACACAAATTGAGTTCCCCTATCCGATATGATATCTTTAGGTAATCCATGATAGCGATAGATATTATCAATGAAAAGCTTAGCTGTTTCTTCACCTGTGATAGATTTTGTACATGGCATAAAATGTGCCATCTTGGTGAAACGATCTACTATCACAAATATAGAATCATAAGATCTTGAGTTTGGAAGATCTGTGATGAAATCCATAGAAACAGAAGACCATGGTTGTTCTGGTATAGGTAATGGCTGAAGAAGTCCGTAAGGTCAATGTCGAGGAATTTTTGATCTTGAACAAATATCACATGATTGTACAAAGTCTTTGACTGACTTCCACATTTGTGGCCACCAAAAATCTCTTGATATGAGTTCCAGAGTCTTATTATATCCAAAGTGCCCTGCTGCTGGAAAGTCATGACGTGCTTGAAGAACACGCAAACGTGCTTTTCCTTCTGGAACATATAGGCGTCCTTCAAAATATAATAGATTATTCTTGAACTCGAACTTAGAAGAATCATGAGACTTGGAAGAATTATTCTCGATATCATGAACAAGAGGGTCTGAGGACATACTGGACTGGATTTGCTTGAGAAAAGTTGAATCAATAGTCAATGTTGATTTCACTGCTCGGAGATGAAATTGCTCCGGTTTCAAGAGGACCGTTCTTTGTTGCTCAAAAGCTGCATCTCCTTCTTTTGGTGCAAAATAAGAACGTCTAGACAGGGCATCGGACAAACCTTGTTGTTTTCCTGGCCGATAAGTGATAATGAAGTCGAATCTTGACAAAGACATACTCCAACGAGCTTGACGACGATTCAACACGCGTGCTGACATGAAATACTCGAGGTTCTTGTGATCTGTATACACAGTGACTGGACTAGAAGCACCTTCTAGATAATGACGCCATTCTTGAAAGGAATCCACGATTGCAAGAAGTTCTTTATCGTGGATCTCATAATTGATCTCGGCTGCTGAGAATTTTCTTGAATGAAAAGCTATCGGATGAAGTTTATCATCTGTTCCCATTTGTGATAAAACTGCACCCAAGGCAAAATCCGATGCGTCTGTTTCCATAAAAAATGCCTTGGAAAAATCAACACGATATAAGACTGGTGCAGAGACAAACGATGTCTTCAAGGCTTCAAATGCTGCTTCCGCTTCTTGATTCCATTGGAATTTATCTTTACTAGTCAAGCGTGTAAGTGGAGCTGCAACTCGTGAGAAATCTTTGATGAAGATCCGATAGTAATTGGCAAATCCCAAGAAACATTGGACATCTCTTATCGTCCTTGGAATCTTTCAATCCACGATTGTTTGGACTTTCTTAGAATCCATCATGAGACCATCATTTGAAATGATGTATCCTAAAAAGTCAACTTGAGTAGTGTGAAATACACACTTTTCCATCTTGGCGTACAATCCTGCGTCTCTAAGTTTTTGTAATACTTGACGAACATGTATTTCATGTTCTTCGACGTTCTTGGAATAGATCAGGATATCGTCTAGATAGCACACGATAAAATTGTCTAAGAATTCACGAAATACATCATTCATGAAATGTTGAAAAGCAGCTGGTGCATTCGTAAGTCCAAAGGGCATGACATTATATTCGAAATGTCCATACCTGGTTCGAAACGCAGTCTTCCATTCATCTCCTTCTTTGATCCGTACTAGATTATATGCTCCTCTTAGATCTATTTTTGTATAGATCTTAGCTTGATTCAACTGGTCAAGGAGTCCTGATATCAAAGGTAATGGATACCTGTTCTTGATTGTGATCTTGTTGAGTCCTCGATAGTCAACACACATTCGTAAAGATCCATCTTTTTTCTTTACGAATAAAATTGGAGCTCCTGCTGGAGATTTTGAATGGCGTATGAAATTCTTCGCTAAATTCTCGTCAATATATGTCTTGAGTTCAGCCAACTCATCTTGCGATAAACTGTAAATTGGTCCAAATGGTGGCTGAGTTCCTTCCTTGAGATCGATTGAACAATCGTATGGGCGATGCTCAGGAAGAATATCTGCATTCTTTTTCTCAAATACGTCTTGATAATCCTGATATTGACTTGGAATGCCACTTGAAGTCTTTACGCTTTCAGAAATAGGTGCAGCATAAATAGAAAAAGTTGATCCTTCTTTTGCTGCGTGTATAAATGCTTTTGCACCTATAGGTGTGAGTTTTACTATACTAGACTCATGGTTTTTTACTTGGTTAATAGAGCTGTTACTAATGCTCTGAGGAAAATCAAGTTTACGAGAAATCCAATCTATTCAAGGATTATACTTTTCTAACCATGATAAGCCTAAAATTACTGGATTAGAGGGAGATCTAATTATATTAAAAATTACGCAACTACTATGACCATTTATTACTACATCTACAGGAAGTGTTTCGTGAGTTACATCTCCAGAAGACAACGGACGACCATCTATGACTTCTACGTGTACAGGTTTAGTTTTTTGTATTAATGATATTCTATGACATCTAGCAAATTCTTCATCTAAAAAACAAGATGAGGCTCCTGAATCTACCAAGGCAGAGGCTTTGTAATTATTAGGTCCTAAACGCACATCTATTATAAAACAAGGAGATGGTTTTGAGGAGAGGATAGGACCTTTATTAGAAGTTGTACAAGATTCCAGCCGCACGGTCCCTATTGTAGCTGGACGTACTCGTTTTCCGACATACTGTCTTCTTTGACAGCCGTACTCCTCATTTTGTAGTTACGTCGCTTCTTTGGACAATGTTGAGCAGTGTGCTTGGGTTCTCCACAATATAAGCACAATCCTTCTTGTCGACGACGAGACTTTTCTTGCTCAGTAAGAGGTTTGAAACGTACCGCATCAATTTGCATATCCTCTACTTCCGAAGGTATGTGTTGAGGAGACGTCGGTGTTGCCATTGAATTGTAGTAACGTTGAGGCCCACTTGTGCGACTCTCGGATCGAAATTCAAAAAGTCGATTGTCGCACTTCACAGCAAAGTCAATTGCTTGACTCAATGTTTGAGGATCAGGTAAATTAAGCATCAATTTCTTTACCTCATATTGCAATCCGTAGAGAAATTGACTCACAAGTGCGGCATCATCCCACTTGATATCAGTTGCAAGTTGTCGAAATTGCGAAGCATATAATGTTACTGATCGATTGCCTTGTCGCAAAATACGGATCTTGTTGGTTGCAACACGAATTGCATCATGTTCTCCAAACATGGATCGAAACTCCGCCAAAAAAGCCTCCAGATTATCCAATATTGGATCTCGTCGTTCAAGAAAAGATGAAAACCATGACAATGCTGAACCTGAAAGAAGTGTACTAATGAATCTTACTTGTGACCCTGGAGTTGGATAGCTCTGGGGTTGAAGTTCAATCACTGGTTGGACCTGATTGATGAATCCTCGAAACTTGGATTTGGTACCATCAAACTTCTCGGGCAAGGCAACTCTCGGTTCTCTAACACTCGAAGGGTGTTCCATTCTGGGAGAAGGGACATGGTTTGGTGCAGATGTTGAAGCAGCCCCAATCATCTCTATATCTTCACTTCCTACCATTCTTGTTGCTCTTTGTGGTGGTAAATTGAGTTGATGCATCGCAAGCATTAACTCCCTCAATTGTTCTTGCATCTGTGCCATTGCACTCTTCATTTCAACAAGCTCTGCCATAGTAGCACTTAGAAAAGAGAAGATGTCTAACAACGCTCAAAACAAATAGAAGAGAGGAATTGATAACAAAGAAAATACTAAGAACAATATCAGTTTAAAAGAGGGTAATCCGCAACTTCTAATGCGCTTATGTCTTATCAAGAAAAAGGGGTAATCCACTCTTAATCAAGAAAAGACAAAGCTCTGATATTGTAAGTGTACTCTTGTCAATCTGTCAGGGACAAGAACTCGATGAAAGCTAAAGAGTAAGTGAGACTTTTCTCAAAAAGAAATAGGACAAAATAGAAATATGTATATTAAGAAAGAAACTGGAATGGCTATTGCCAAAATACAAGAAAACTAGAGACCCTTGAAACTAGACTAGAAGCAAGAAAGGAGTTGACAAGAGTGAAGAGGGCTTCACTCTTGCCTCTATATATACTATCTAACTAGAAGCCACGTGGCGATGTTCTATAAGACCTCCAATATATGTTGACTTTCTAGGCCACATGCCTTTGCTTGCAAGGCAAGTTTTCTATGGATGGACCACGTAGTTAGCTTGTTCTTTAAGCTTCCAACATGCGTGGCACATGGCTAACTTGTTGACCAAGTTTCTAACCTAAAAGTCAACTATAGACTCCTATAAAGTCAAAGCAGCATCTATGAAGCTTTTAAGAAGCTTCTCTAGAAGATATTACACAATTAACCTACTTTTACATACTTTTATCTATTCATATAGGTAATTATATGTATGTCCGTGACACGTTCTATAGGACCTTAGTCATGTGTCTAACTTATAAGACACATGTCTAACTTGCAAGTCAAGTTTCTTACATGTACGCCACATTACCAACTTTTACCACAAGTTAGCAATATGTGCAATATGTGGCCAATTTGTTGATCAAGTTTTTAATCTACCAATCACCTACAAATACGTAAAAAGTCTAATCTACATTTATAAAGCTTCTAAGATATTGTTAAGTCTACTTATCTTACTTACTTCTATCTATATCTATATCTTCAATACAAATGTGTATGTTTGTAATACAAAGTTACTTGCTAAAAAAAATTAAATAGCATTTAAGGATTATAAATCATTATTAATAACAATAGAATTTTCAACATATAATATCAATATGTCAAACTTCTAATACACACGTTTTTTTTCATATATATATTAGAATCTACTTCACCACTAAAAAGATTATTTTTAATGAGATAATGGTTAAGTCATTCATACCATATATGCAAAGTTTTTTTAATCCATATATTTATTTTAATAACTTACAAAATTTATGTAGAAAATAAGGGTCAATAAATATTATCCTCTTGTTGAGCCATACAAATTTTTTTTATTTAAGTGACCATAAAGAAATGTAATTTTAACGCCCATTTAGATGAATATATAGATCATATATTGCTACTAGGGATAATAAAATATGTAATGAGCTTATTTTTACCACATGAAAAAATATCTTTGCATAGTCAATATCCTTTACTTGTGGAAAATCTCATGCAACCAATCTAACTTTATAATTAGTGATTATGCCATTATCATTATATTTTTTAAAATATATCCATTTGCAACTTATTATAGAACATCCTAGAAGAAGGTATTTTAAAATCCATATATTATTTTTAATTAAAGATCCATACTTAGCATCTAATTCATCTTTTTACCTGATAGTATATTTTTCATTTAAAGCTTTTGTAATTATAGCAAATTTATCAAGTTTAAGTAAAATTAATTAATGATTTGTAAAGAAGACATGACTACAATTTTTATTTGATAATTTTTCTTTTGTTGATCTTGTGGACCTTCTTAGTTAAATGGATGATAAAGATCTTGAATTACTTGAATTGGTTTCATTGATTATATTATTATTATGAAGTAAAGGAGTTTTGGAGGCAATCGATAACTCAACAAATATCTGTTTATGTTATAATTTATTTAAACAATTAGTATTATTAAAAAGCATAAAATCATTAGATAATATTGATTGTGAGTGGATATTATAATTGTAAAGGAACATGATTTTATATCATTGGTACTTCAAATTGTGTTTCAACTAAAACATCAAAAAAACTTTTTTATTAATATTGTTAAAAAAAACATTTATTCCTTTCTTTGAATAAATAAATTTTTCAATAAGATAATTTTATGAAAGATAATATTTTGACTAAAAAAATATTTTTCTTTATTTCTATTATAATGATGGATAATCCTTTCTGCCTTATACATCACCATAGCCAAAAAAATTACATTCATTACTTTTTGTATCAAGCTTTTGCTGGTGTTCATCTAAAACATGTACATATATTGTACATCCAATGATCTTTAAATAATTTAAATGAGGTGTTTTACCACACCATACTGTCAAAGAAATAATTGAAGTTTAAAATCGCTTTAAAAATGTTCTATTTTGTATATAATAGGCTATGGCTATAACATCCATCTAAAATAAATTGAAAAATCCAAATGTATGCAATATACATCTAGTAGAGTCTATTAAAATTTTTGTTCTTTATTTCACTAACACCATTTTATTTTGGTATATAAGAGACAATAAATTAATGTAGTATTTCTTGTTAAATACAAAAATCAAGTTTTTCTTATGTGTTTTCTCCTTCTCCCCTCCTTTCTTGTTGTTTGGGCACAGATTCTGAATTTTATGATTTTTTTGTTTCTTAGCATAAGCTTTATAAGCTTGAAATGTTTGAAATACCTTTGATCTATGCTATTAGAAATATATTTTTGTGAATCTTGAATAATCATTAATATAGATGAAAAAATAAATAAAGTTTTTAATAAATTTAATTTGCATGGAACTACATACATTAATATGGACCAACTCTAGTGGTTTTGAAGCACATAGAGTTTTATCTATAAAATATACATGGAAGCTTGTGGTGTAACAAAAGTCTTCGAAGAAAAAGTAAGATCTTCTAATAATTATATATATTGTTGGTCTTTAAGAATAACAAGTCTTAATTCTAAAACTTCATCAAGAAGTCTTTAAACTCTTTCAATAAATTCTACTATGGATATTCCTTCACTCATAGCTAATTGAGATAATTTCTTTTGTATTGTAATGTGTATTACAAGATCACTTTCTATATATGTAGATTCTAACTTATTTCATACTTCATTAGAAGTTTTAAGAGACTTACCAAGCCAACTTGTTTATCACCAAAATATAATATAATATGTGCTCTTGGTTTATCATCTTTGAATTTCCACGCATTTTGTAATGCAACATTTGCATAACTAAGATCAAGTTGCATTCACAATAGAGAAAAGAATATTTAAAACAAAAATCATTTCTATTTTAACACTCTATAAATTATAATTTGTAGATGATAATTTTTCTACCAAATATATTGTATGAATTAAATTCGAAAAATCCATAATTGATTAATTTGTCATTGGACAAATAATCAATATATAATATGGATGTTTGTCCTTGCTTCTAATTATTGAATTAGTTATAACATAGAATCATATTTGAGGCACTGATACCATGAAGAAAGAAGGAAAAAAAATGTACTACGCAATTGTAAAAATGATTTTTTATTAATTCTTGTAGAGTGTGTGTTACACTGGTTGATATCAACGTGAAATTTGAAGAGACATAAATATGAAGGGACTTGATGTCACTATCTAAATATAATGGTTACTTACTAACATTTAGATATTTTTTCAGTGAATTCTTCCTATTTCAGATGAACAATCCCACAATTTAAACGGTGTACACGTAACACAAGAAGTTAAATAAAGGTAAATAGAACTCAAATAAGAGGCTGTAGGAAGGCCCCATATCTGTGCTCGGTGGTAGGGCATATCCTCCAAACCCGTGGCAAAGAAGAGCTATCCGCCGCGTCTTCAAGCACTCTTGGCGCTCTGAGTTCTCCGCCTGTGTTATGCCCATTTGCGAACCCAAATTGAGTTCTAGGGCATGTTTTTCGCATCGAAGTGGCTGCATGGATTGGAGTTTCGCAGGTTGGGAATTGGCGTATGGGTGTGATTTAGTCGAGGGTTTTGAAGAATCATAGCAGCGATGGATCTCTGCCGCTGCCACACCCTTCACTTCTGTGACCTGCAGCTGCACTCAGATGGTGGAAGCCCTGGTGCCAAGATGGCCTCCTTTGCAGGGTTGAGGAGAGTGGCGTTCTCGCTAAAGCTTGAGAAGAGCTTGAGGAATGCCTTGGTAGCTGTGTCGTCCCGAAGGCGTGGCGGTGCCATGACTGCCAGCATGGTAGCAACGTCGACTGTGTGAGATGCTGATGCTGATGCTGTGTTCCAGTCTGAGATCTTCTAAAAGCAGGAGAATACCCCTGCCAGGCACGATGAGGTAGGTGGGCATAAAGACAGAAATTGAATGGAGTGGTGGTGAAGTGGACGTCTTGATTTTGAAGTCGGAGTGGTTTTGTTGTTCCACCCAGTTGAATCTCATGGAAATGATGTTATGGTTATTGTACTCTTTCTGTTGTTATCACATTACAATGTCAATACGAGAAGGACTTAAGCAAAGTTCCTGGATTGAAACGTTTGAGGGTTTTGAGTGTTGATGCCCAATAATTCGTGATTGCCGAAGTACTGCAGAGAATTCAGTCTTGAATGTTTAGTTAGTATGTTGTGGGTTTGGGTCAAGTTCGCCATTCAAATGCAAATGGGTCGGCATACGACTTCATGCATTCACCTGTTCGCATGTGATTTCTCCACTTGACGATGCTTCATTGCCTGTCCATTCTGTCTCCCAGTACGTAGTGCGGGAATGGGAGTGACCTGTTCCATTCGTTGCCTGAGGCTTTCAAGAAGATTGGTTTCATTGAATGGGAATCTCAAGTATGTATCAACTTTTATGTAGTGATCAATTACTGCCGTTCATTTCTAGGTCTGTGAATCTTCTCACCATGGAACTTGCATCGACACATGTTTATTTTCATACGTTTGATTGACTTACAACTATGTTGGATAGATTTGGAACTTCGAGGATGCTAGTAATGTGTTCTCATGGTGGTCTTGGGTGAAGTGCAGGCAGACAATTACCAAGTAATCTTCATAGCCATGTGCATTTTGGCTGTGCACAAGTCTTGGATGAGGAAGGCAAGAATGAATTTGAGGCAGCTTATAGCTCATCTTTCTACTCCTCTATGGATATACTGATCGAATGTTACGAGGATGTTGCTTCTGGCAACTATATCCGTAACTTTGTGTTGTCTGATCGCTAATTTTCTGTGAGTTTTCATCTATCTCAACAAATTTTTATAAGTTTTGTGTAGATATATATATATATATATATATATATATATATTCTATCCACATCCAAAAAAATTCAGTTCAAGTTTGTGATTCTGAAACCATGCGTCTCATTAACAATGATTGGAGGTTATTGTTTTGGGTTGTGTTTAGTCAAATCTTCTCTATTAACCAATTTTAATTGAATGTAGGAAAAGGAGGGTCTACCAGCTTTCCCCATGGATAAGATTGATGGGACCCGCATGTGGCAAGTTGGTGAGAAAGTGCGCTCTACATGACCAAAGGGTGACATGGGCCCACTTCATCCCTTCATTGCTGGTGTTTACTGCGCTCTTATGATGGCTCAGGTTTGTCAATACTAATCAATATTCAAGTTTTATATGTTTATCTGATTACGGTCTTTGGATAGAATTTAGTTTGCCATATCTCTCCTCTAATTTAACTTTGTAATGGACAGATTGTAGTATTGGGGAAGAAGGGTCACTTGTACTCAGAAGTGGTCAACGTGAGTTTGATGGGGGCTGTTGACTCTCATCACCCCTTCATGCACGCCTGGGGGAGTTGCCTTCATGGTGGATAACTGCTCAATTGCTCGTCTTGGTTCTCACAAATGGACGCCACGATTTGACTACATGTTCACCCAGCAGGTACATAGTTCTAGAGTGTTGCTTCCTTTCTTTTTACGATCGTGGGATTGGGATACTTCACCTTCGTCTCCCCATTATCACATCTCAGATTCGATTCTGTTATTCAGCGATTATTACATTATTTATCTTTGTATTCCTCACCGTGGCCATGGTTTGGCCAATCGTTCTTTGGAAAGTTGTACTTGTGCTCATCTCTGTTTGGATAATTTGTGTTTGGTAATGATGTTCCATGAATTTTCTCAGGCTTTACACTGCAGTAGACAATGGAGCTCCGGTCAATATGGACGTTTAGAGTGATACAGTGCAGACCCAGTTCATCACGCCATTGCAATCTGTGCAGAATTGAGGCCCAGTGTCAATCTCGGTGTTACCGAGGATGCTAATTACGTTAGGGCTGAGTTGCGACTACAGAGGGGCAACATCTGGCTTTAATGTAGATATTCAACTTGCCTACCTAAGTTTTAGATAATTTAAAGAGTGATGCTTCGCGGGGATTCTCAATGACGGGATTTTTTGAGGTTTATCGGTTGTGTATTGCGGTGGGTGAGGAATCTATATAGCTCCTTATAGATGTACCTTCACAATTGAATGAGTACTTAAACGATCAAGGCTCTGCAGGAGGTCGGCCTTCCAGGCACAAGGTGTGGACAATCTGGTTAATACTTTGTATTGTCCTCGAGCTGGGCAGTGGGAGTTTGATTCCAGGCTCTGCTCGATTAAAACGATACCAATTGCAACATCGGAGTTTTAGTGTCAGCAATCCTCATTTTTTGTGGAAGTCGAATCTGCTAATACTCGCGTACTCACTTCCATTTTAAACCTCGGTCTATGAATCGCTCTAAATATAAAGTATTTGAATTCTAACGATCCGATCTTACGAGTGGGAAGCCCCAATGATCTGAAAGGTGATATCCTGATCTTGGGGCATGAGAATGTTCAATTGAGTTCTATATCCATTGCCAGCTCAGCGGAGTGGATGGTAAAGGTGGATGTACTCTGTGTTGCTTCAAAGCATAAATCTACATCGGACAACCACGTGGACCACCGATACTCTTATAAACTTTTCAATGTGTAAAGTGTATTTCAGAATTGAAGGATGTGAACACAGAAGTGGGTGTCACCTCTAGATCACAGACAATGATCAACAGTGCAGGTCTGAATTGCAAACCATCCAAACGATCGATTGAGTATATTCTATACAATTCAGGATATCCTCAGTCGATCTAGGATATTGGTTAGTTTCAGACACTGAAACTAATGAATTTTCACCTTAAGTAACAATACGTTCTTACCTGCGTTAGATACGGGATATAAGAGACTATATTTAGTCGTGAAAAAAAAATCACAGGAAATTACACTTGAATACTTATTTAATCGAAATTGAGGAGTTTCACCTAATAAATAATTACATAGGCTAGGAATCGAAGAAGAATAATCTCATACGTCATTACAAGCCTCCGGTTCAGAATGGCATTGCATACGAGCTCACAAACGTTGGATTAATAATCTAATTTGCGTCAGAGGAAGGAGGATGATTACGAAAACAGAATACAAAGGGTGAGAGGCGAAATACAATTGGCACCATGCAAGACAAGTCTGAGCACAACCCAGTTCCGAGAACCCACAGCAAGGGCACAGCGATGGACTGAACTAAGGAATATGCGGAAGCTCATCCATCCAAGAAGCCGCAAATCTCCCTAACGCTGCAACCTGATCTCCGATTATAAAGCAGCGCCAGAAAATCTCGAAAAGAAGTTTCGTCTGGTGGATAACAAACAACAAGAATTCCCCCTCGCGCTAAGAATAGTGAGTGGGGCGTTGTGGGAGTGGGGAGGGGGGAAAATAAAATCTCGTCGAGGACTCATTTTTCTCTGACGTATGCAGCTCCAGCGAGTGTGCCAAAGCAGGTGGAAGGTTGAGAGTTCTTGTGGCAAGGGAGAGCCACCACATGTCGGAGGCAAAGCCAGCATGGCGGCCGCGGATAGGCCCCGCGGATACGATAGGGGAGTCGGAGTGAACCCGTTGCAGTCTGCTTAACAAGCTTCAGTGCGACCATCTCATCGTCTCGGGTGGGTTGGGAACCTCGAGTGGCCACATTCATTGCCGAGGTTGGATTCTTTAGGAGAAACTGGGAAGTGGGGGGGAGGAGGGGAGGTGGGAAAGTTGGATTTCATGACGCCGGGGCTAAGCTTGGCAGCGGCTCCGTCGTCCATGCGTCTGGCGGAGAAGCTGGGACTAGGGGTGTCGAACTCTGCGTTGGAGTGTTACAGCGGAGGTTGCACGTCTTCCATGGCGACGGTGTTTCATGTGAATTATGGAGCAGCTGGTAGGGCTGTGTGGACAGGAGTGGCAGGCAAGGATAGGGAGGCTTGGGGTGGAAGGCGCTATGGCCACGGGAAGGGGAAGGGTAGGAGTGTGGTGGAGTGTGTGGGGGTAAGTGGAAGTGGAAGTGGGGCGGGGGAAAGGAGGGAGCAGCAACAGCAACAGTCGGGCGTGGTGAAGTTTTTTAACGTCGAGGACCCGCGTGGAGCCGGAGTGTCGCTGAAGAAAGGCGCGTTCGATGTGAATACTGCGTGGGAGCTCCTGCGTCAGGACGTGCTGTATCTGGATTGGAAGGCCCGGCGTGACGTGCTTGCAATTGTCAATGCCCACGATAAGGTCAGATTGCAGGAGAAACCCCTCAACGCTGCTGGTTCTTCCGTTTTTGTGGTTTTTGAGGAATAGTCCTAAATTAGGCCTCACTGGCCGTGTTTGGGCAATCGAACCTATGGCTACGCTTGTAAAAGAATAGATTGTTTAGGGGAGCAGTGAGTTTAAACAATGGCTTCAAACAGGTCGTGGAAGTGCTGAACCCTCTCGTGAGAGATGTCAAATCCGTCGAAAGTCTGCGCTCGGAGCTCGCTGGATTGCAGGAAGAGCTTTCCAAAGCCCATGCCCAGGTGCGATTAACAGACCCAAATCTATCGCGTTGTGTTGGTTACTTTGTACCTCTCGTCTCTTCACTCCTCATTCATAGGGCATTGATTTGTCACTTGAAGCGAATTGCACGAGCTATGGGGAAAAAGGGATATGGCATTGGCATGTAAGGTTCTGTCGGGGATACATCCTAGTATTTGCCGATTGGTAGTCACATTTTCCAGTCGTCCTTGATTCACCCATTCGGGGTTCTATGATGCCACAACTGATGCAATGCCTTACAAGCCATCGTAAACATTATCCTGGAGAGTGACAAAGACGGTGTATCTGTGAGGCAGGTCCACCTGTCGGAGGCCAGAGTTGAACATACCCTTCGGAAGCTCGGTGAGATGGAATCTCTGGTCAATGATAAGTTGCTTCAAAATATAAACCCGAAACGAGGGAAAACTGTACCTAAAGCTGCCTCGACCATGGAACCGGTGGTAATGGGAGAGGCGGAAGCTGACATCAGTGTGCGATCCAGAGGTAGCACGTCGAGAGGAAAACCCCTCGACGTCTCTGGTCCTATGGGTCCTTATCCTGCACAGCTAAAGAATCACTGGTACCCAGCTGCCTTTTCCGCCGACATTGACGACAAAACCATGGTGATCCCCTATTCCTGCACATTATGTTTTGAATCTTTTACCAGAGGACGAACATCTTGGCAATTTGTTTAGGCGTCACGGTGGGCTGATCTTGGTATTTCTGCTTTTACAGGTACCGTTTGACAGTTTTGAAGAAGCATGGGTTATCTTTCGTGGTAAAGACGGCCGTCCAGGGTGTGTACGAGATTCTTGTGCGCACAGAGCATGTCCACTCTCGCTTGGGAAAGTTGAGGACGGGCGGATACAATGCCCTTATCATGGTGAGCTTGTTACGGTGATGCTTTTTGTGTGGTTCTTCCAAACCAGAAGTCTGCATCTAGTGTCCGAACATTGCCATGGCACTCTTGGATGAAAATACCAGCAGCAAGCAATTGTTCATGAACCCTAGCTGCAACAGTATCATTCTTATGCGGCGCCCCCATAATCTACGAGACCCCTGTATGTT
Organism: Physcomitrium patens; assembly: GCF_059467195.1. Taxonomy (NCBI): domain Eukaryota; kingdom Viridiplantae; phylum Streptophyta; class Bryopsida; order Funariales; family Funariaceae; genus Physcomitrium; species Physcomitrium patens. Next base: position 12,868,410 of record NC_143431.1, on the reverse strand, counting down.
AATTGTAAGAATAATTTGATGCGATAAGCATAAACAGTCACAATCAAGTGTCGTCTTGAAGAAAGGCAAGATCTCACGTGTGGGAGTTCGAGTGAACAGGATGGGAATATAACACGTCTGGTAAATGCGAGAAGATGCCGTCGACAAGACTTGTGAATGCAGAGCTAGATTCACTCCCTTGCATTGAGCAAGATGGCATGGTATGGATATGGCCTGGAAACGAAACGCCTTCAACAAATCTCCCTTGTTTGAATCCTCCATCACATTACACCATCCATGCTCAGGTGCGCTCATACCTTGCAAATGTGTTTTCTCTCTGCCCTTAGCTGTTTTCTTGATAGTGTTCAAATGTCAATCTTGAAATAAAGTCTCATCTGATGGAAGAAATCAGAAGAACGAAGTCTGATCAACACTAGGAAACGATGTCCAGATCACGATGGAGCTACCAGTGGAGCACGGTTTGTTAGTGGAAAATTTACTGGATTTGGCCCATGCACCTTTCACGCACACTACTACGTTTGCCAAGGGTTGGGAAGTGCCCAGGTAATGTGTAATCATACATGTTTCTAAACTTTCTGAAGTGCTTGGGCTCTTCCACTTTCCCCCGTTCCATTGTCCGCTGCGCATAGATGGATCATAACCATTTGGATGCATATTCTCCTTGCAGCTTTGTGAAATTCAGGACGCCAATAGCAGCTCTCTCAGGAACTTGGGACCCCTACCCTATAGCCATGGAATTCAAGCCCCCATGTATGGTGCTATCCACCATTGGGTTGGAGAAGCCTGGCAAGCTAAACGGTACTGACGTGGATGCTTGTCCCACACATCTCCACCAGCTCCACGTCTGCATGCCATCCTCCAAGGGCAAGACTCGTCTGTTGTATCGCATGGCCTTGGATTTCGCACCATACCTCAAGCATGTGCCTTTCATCAAGTATCTATGGCAGCATCTTGCCAATAAGGTATATATATTGCGAGACACACTTTGTGCATGAAAGTAAGCTGAATTGTCTAATCAACTCCTGGTTCGAATGTTGGAGACTGGTTCTAACTTTGTAATCTCTTTATTCTCCTTCTTCCTATTCCGAATGTGAAAACTTGTGGCTCCATGACCTACTTCGTGTATTCACGACAGGTACTGGGTGAAGACTTGAGACTCGTGGAAGGCCAGCAGGACCGCATGGAAAGAGGAGCGAATGTGTGGAATCTCCCTGTGGCTTACGACAAGCTTGGAGTGAGATACCGACGGTGGAGAGTAGATCTAGAGTCGGGGGACGAGAAAACTCCCTTCATGTCCGATTAGGTGTAGAGTTTTGTGGATGGTTTTGGCTTTCGCAGCCAGAATTGAATACGACTGCACGCTGGAAGTTTTGTTTGCAGGTTGAAAGGCTGGCTGCCTTTATTCTCTCGAAGGTGACGGTTGTCGCAGTCTCTCAATCATCATTCAAGTGCACCCTAGGTTGTCACATTATTGCATGGATTCCCGATACACACTGATTCGGAGACGGGTCCTCTGGCCACTGAGCAAGCAAGTAAGCGGCGACAAGCCAGCAGCAGTGTGCCTGTACAATTGTACCATGTTCTAACAAGACATAGGCCCCTCGTTCTTTTCTTCTTTTCTCACTCTCCTCTCATTCGGGATCGTAGCAGCTTTTCTAGCTTTACCAGTTTGGTGACTGAAGCAAACAGTTAGAATGATAGTGGCGGCATCTCTCTGTTTGTTGGCTGCCGCGAGTTTAGTGCGTAGAGATCCTCCTTGCCTCTACTGTTCTATTGGCATCTGTACTTGTTTCCAGGTGGAATGTCTCGGTTTCCATGTCAGATGCTTCTGTGATTAATAACTCTGGTGCTCTGCTGTTGTATAGTATTTGATCTAATCGCGTCATTTGACTTTTACGAACATGATTCGAGCGTCAGACCGGCCTGGCCACTTCCTTTCATTACTTAAAAATGTCAAATTGTGGAAATGTTATCGTACCTTTACCAGATGTGAACAATTGCAGATTGCATTTTGCAGTACAGGGGTGAGACTGGTATATTTCTGTAAACCATCTCACTCTTCTGTGTTTCACCTGAACGACGGATGTCAAAACGGAATTGGCTGGTTTTTGAGCTCTGCTGACGCTTTTAGTAGACTCTTAAACAAACTGTAAATGAGAAGTTTGTAGGGTGGAGGTGTTTCCCTCAACTATTGAATAGCTTTTCAAACCCTCATGTTTTCACTTACGTTCACAGAGAGACCATCAAATAGAATGCGTGGTGACAATTATATTGTTACTCATCATGTCACTTCGTACACCTTAGTATAATTTACGTTTTCGGTTAATTGTGGCCACAGAACTACAGCAAACCGGGGATCGTAGGATGCGTGGAAGAACAAATATTGTACAGGACAGATCAGAGAATCTGTCAAGCCTATGACAAGAAGTGAATGAGTAAGCATTTCGTTGGTTGGGAGAAGGTGTGCTACACAACGGCAATATCCAGATGTCCTTGTCGTATGGTCATGTGTTGACTGTGTAACCGGTGCGCCTGTCTATTAGTCTGATCAGTTGTAGTGAAATAAACAATCATGTTTGAACGCGCACAGTTCTTTCACAAATGACTATCTTATTTGGGTCTGGAACAGATGAGATGAACGTTACCCCGCATTCTGTGCGCGGGAAAAATCCAGAAAGTTGATGAAAATTTCCAAAAAAAGCGATTCAGTTGACACATGTTTAACCGTCCTCATATCCGAAATTTTTTAGTCCAGGGGGACAAGTACGTTGAGAACTGACATTTAAACTATACAGTGAACAAAATAGTTCGTAGTGCCAATATGATAGTTGATCACAAATAAAGTACAAAGCTGCTGCATCTTTTGTAGATCAACTCCACTTTCTCCATATTGGTAGGGAGTCCTCTTGAAGAAGGGAGAGGGACATTGAAGAACACACGGCAGCCAATTCCGGTATAAAAAATTTCGATCCAGGAACCTAACATTGATTCGACGCTATGTTATGTGTGCGCTCAAGGCCTCAAAACTGTGAAAACTTCTTGGGCATAGGTTCATCTATATGTAAAGGTACCTGCACACACACGAAAGAAAATCAGTCGTCATGAATTTATGTTAGGATACGAATTCGAAAATATGTTAGGAAGAAAACCGGACAAAACCAAAAATCAAATATCAAAAACTCGGAAAGGCTCTTCCAGCAGTTAGGTAGAGGCTGAAAACCTCGTTAAGCGGCACAAATTGCAGCTTCACAGCCGTGAATTTAGCTCCGTGAAAGCCACCGCTGTGCTTAATGCTCATCCCTGCTGCTTTCACAACGACTGATCGCAACCCCTGCAGAAACAGGAAATTTAGTAAGAAGAGAGAAGGTTAAAAGGCAAATCTCAGATTTCTGATGAAACAACCTCTAATAAATTTATCTCAGCTTAATGAATCAGTTTAATGGATCGACTTACAGGTGGATACTTCTGAATGATATGCTTCACTTGTTTCCAGGTATTATCAGCAGTCTCAAGCTCTCCTGATTCCCTATAATATCGCAGAAAGCTAATTTAGCTCGTGCAGACTTTAGAATCCAATACGACAGGCAATCTTGTTGTATCCAGTGATACTGTAAAAATAAAATTGGAAGAAAGGGCACCGCGGCGATCTACAAAACAAATATGAAGAACGTAGTGTCCAACAACGGGGAAGCGGAAGGCCAGAATTACCAGCGGAAACGTACCAGCAGAAGATGATGTTTTTCAGCTCATCTCGGAGAATCACTTGTGCTTTGAAAACACTTGGGGCGCTTGTCTTGCCCGCATACCAGATTGAAAACATCATGGGGGGACTAAGATCTAAAAATTTGTTAGAGAATGTTTGAAGACCAATGTACTGCTGCACTTTGCCCCAGTCCCACGAAGTAGCCATAACAGGTTTATCCGCAGCAGCAGGACAAGGACAACAGTCGACAGGGGGGAGCTCCCGCAACACACCGTCGCCACCACCGCGCTGGAAAACAGAGCCACCCTCGGTAGCCCAGTAGCCATAAGAGTGAGGTTCTTCGTCGCTCTCATCAACGCTACAAATGCGATCAATGATGAGCCGGTGCTTCGGCTCCCACGGCCGCAATGATTGGTGCTTGAGACGGTCGGCCTCGAGGTAGTGAATCCGCTCAAAATGTGGAGTAGCGACCAAATTAATGCCATACACAGAACCGAACAAACCCTTCCATCCGCCAAGGCATCGCATTGCATCAATTCCACGCAATCCAGAGCCCTCGCACAATTCACTCCACAAAGTCGCGTCATAGGTACAGTCCCGCCATGCTTTGCACACAAGGGCACAAGAGCTCGCAATCTGCGACGACGGCAATAGCGCAAAAATCTTTGCCAACACAACATCGGGAATACTTTCACACGTCACTCCCCCTCTCCCTCCTCCCATTGCAGGAGGATTCCAGAACCCAAGCCTACAAACCCACCTTCGCAACCAAAGTTTCCGACCTCTACTCGCTCGAAAATATGTTGAATGTATATGAATATATGAAGAGGACGATAGTCAAAAAAATCCACCAGTTCCGCCCAAACCTGAAATGCGCAGCTTGCGCGTGACGCTAGGAGGTAGCGACCGGTCTACTTAAGTCCAAGTAATCCCCGTTCACTCCGATTCCAAATCCCTTCAAAAACAATCCTACTTCCAACGACTCTGAAACGATATACGACACTCTTCAACGTAATCAGGCGATGTTGTACAAGCAAGTAGACGTCAACCGCCGAACAGAACCTCCACAGGTCAGGCCTCACTAGCTCTCTAGTATTCCCATCGACGGAAAATCCTCTACTCCGGAGCACAAACTCGGACTCGTCCGAAAAACGTCAACTAAACCACTCCTCGAGTAGAATACACAAGGCCACTTCAACAACAACAACAACAACAAAAAAAAAAAAAAAAAAAAAAAAAAAAGGTCAGAAAAAAACGTCTGAATACAGGCTAAAACTAAGACAACATCTGCGGGCCGCAACAAAACGACGACGAGGGCGCAAGAACGGTAACAAAGACGAAGGTTCAGAAGATGTATGCAAGAAGTTGAAGCAATGGCGAGGGAATCCGTAGCTCGTGTGAAGGCCAAGCTTGGCGGGAACAAGGCGGGAAACATCTTTGAACAGCACGCCACCTGGAGAGCCAACGGTGGCGGGAACTAAAGTTTGGCGCCCTCCGGAACTTCAGTCCACTCATCGTCTGACTCATCTGTACGTTGCACTGAACTGACGCTCGATACCCGGGGTGAGTAGTACCCGGATGAGCTGGGCTAGTAGGTGCAATGGTGCCTTTTGGTTCGAAGCAACTTTTCTGTTAGTATGAACGAACGTTTACGTGCATCCATCCACTTATGCAATAGAGACGTTGGGATCCCGACGCTGTGCAAGGATAGAATCCAATCCGAATCCTTCCTCGAAGCATCGGAGCTCTAGAACATTCTATAATCCCACATCAATAAGAGCACCACGATCACTCAGGTTTTAATGGAACATGAGGGTATGAAATATTACAATCAACTCACAAGGTTGTCTCAAAGGCTCTTTATATACCACAAGTCCATTTTGAAAATTTCTTCTATGGAAGCCTTGGTATTTGGATATAATATATAATGAGAAGAAGGTATAAAATGGATCTAATTGTTCTTTTATCATAAGTCTAAACATGTCTAGTTTTCATTAAATATGTCTAGTTTTATTTTTGTTTTAATCATTGTGATATATATATATATATATATATATATATAAATACATATTCAATGGTTTTTTTTTTTTTACATAATTTCACATAACTTCTCAATTTTTTCTAAAAACCACCTCTTGAAAAGAGCTCAACAAAAACTTCAAGAGATAGCATTATTTACATCATGTAGAAAAGAAAAAAACAAATCATTTCACCTTGCATTTTTTTCTTTAGGTATTTAGGTTAATTTTTTCTTAGTATGAAGCTAATTCACTAAGGCTTGTTGATTACAACTAATGAAAAGAATTAAAAGTTGTGGTCTATCACCTTGTTCTTTAATTGTAAAGATTTTCTTACTAAGTTGGAAGCAAGATAGATTGGATTCTTTATTACTTTATGATTAATCTTCTTAAAGAAGGTTGATGTCCTTACTTAAGTTGTATCAAATTCACTTCCAAATTACTTTTTCTTCCTAAAAAGTCTTGGTTATATCTTTTTAAGCCTTTGGTATGTATAATTTTTTATAATATGCACTACCTTCTTTAAGAATTGATTGGTAATTTAGGAAACCATATTGTTTGTTATAAATCAATTGTATCTAAATAAACAAGATATTGAAGAGTGTGCTAAGTCATTTCATTGTCCACAATTTCAATACAATATTCTCTTTGAAGATATATTTTTTTTTTGTAGCCAAGTACTTGATGTGGTCCATTTAATATTTTGTTTGTGCAAAATAATAAATGATTAAAACCTTACAATATATCCATCTTTTAACAATTAAGATAATATTAAGAGTATTATAAGATTAATTTTTAAGATGAAGTGAACATAAATAAGAATTATGTCAATAGGAGAGATAATTTACATTGTATTACTCTTACATTGTAATATATTTATATCAAAGAAGAAAATTAGTATTAATTCCTTAAATCGACTTATTTTTTAATTAAATTTGTAGTTAAAACAATAAAACCAAACAAAAGAAAAGACAAACAAATAAATTATGATTTACTAAATTAATTTTTAAAGTAAGAAAATTATAATAAAATTATAGAATATAATATTTAAAATTTTAACCTTTATTCAATGATATATTAGCAATATTCTATATGTTATATAAGAGGTGAGAATAAATAAAATATCTATAAATATTATATATATATATATATATATGCACACATAATTCAAAGTATTAATCTTATTATGTAATTGGATATTTTTAATAATTTTTTATGTCTATTATATAGTTTAAAAAATTAAATCTATAATCATAACTTTATAGCAATCTACAAAAGAATTTTTACTGGAACACAACTCTTCTAAATTATTATAACTATTCCAACTTATGCCACTACTAAAGAAAATATTTTTGTTATGATAATATAACTAGTAACCATTGTTGTTACATGCAATAACATTCTAAAAACACAATAATTTTACAAATTGGCATTAATACAACATTATTAATTGAATTGATATAACCACATTAATAAATAAAATTTCCAATAGCTTTGTTAAACCCTATTACAAAACCATTGCTATAGCTTCTCACTGGTCAAAAGTAGTGTTATACTTGTCCATTTACATACCTGAATTTTATCTCTGCTATTCAATTAATAGATTAAATTCTAAAGAATATATATTCATTATTATTTTTATTATTTTAAAGTAGCAATTCGATAAGGTCAATAAATCTAATATCAATTTTAAACAAGTATCTCTCTCTCTCTCTCTCTCTCTCTATATATATATATATATATATACATATATATATAATTTTTTATTTATTATGTGAAACCATTTTATCAAAGATCTGTCTTAAAAAAAATAAATATAATTTATTTGGAATTTTTAATCCAAGAAATAAAATTCGAAATAATATTTTCTATTATTAAATAGAAGTTATTTAATAAGATTATTAATCTATCTTCATAATTTTTTTATAATCTTTAACTTTGTATATTTCAATTATTATCTTATAAATAATTGATGTTAAGAAAATATTATATTATTAATTATATTAAGTCAAAATAATATAGATATTATAATTAGAGATTATTTTTTTTAAGAGAAATAAATACCAATATTAAAAATTTGATTTGATTGAAGAATAAAAAGAAATCATTACTTGAATTGCCTTAAAATTTGTATGGACAAGACATATGCATTTTTTGCCTTGTCTCCTAACTATACTATAGTAACTATATTTTAATGAAGCTCCTAGGGGAGGTTTAAAGATCTATGAAACATTTAAAAGAAACTAAAAGAGTCTTTTATGGAAATCTTTAAAAGACTATTAAAGATCCTAAAAAATTATAAAAGACTATAGAAGCTTTAAAAATCCAAAAAGTATTTTTGAAAAATCTTTACAATAATTAAATCTTTAATAAGATGTGAGAAGTTTTTAAAGAAAAATGAATATAAGAAATTGCTAGATAGACATCTCTCTTTTATTGCATAGACACCCCTCTCCCCATGTGCCAAATATCCCTTCATATTCACAATAAAATGCTTTTTACATTAAAACCTTTTGGGATAAATTTACAAGAAAAGATTTGTGTATTCTAATTTTTTAAATATATATATATATATATATATATATATGTATATAAGGTAATTGCATATCATGTATTTTGTCCAAGAATTATACTTTTGTACAAATAATGAAATGTTTAGGATTTTGATTATATAATAAATTTTATATTTTATTTCTTTAATCCATATTATAGAATTACAAAGTAATCATTGCAACTACAAACATAAATTTTGTTTATTTATTTTAATATTTATAATTTACATTCACATGTGGATCTCTATTAGTTTGCTTTAAAAGAAATTAAATGAATGAATTCTTTTATATATATATATATATATATATATCCACACTAGTCTAGATGCCACTAAATACAAGCATCATGCAAAGTATATTCTTTATTCAAAGATTTTTATAAATTTACTGAAAATTGATGGATTTTAGTTTTTTATTTATAAAACTACTCAATTTATAAGCTATTTAGTATTTGATTAAAGAATTATTTAGAACATGGAAACCTCTCCTTTACATAGTTCACAATAAATCTGATGCTGAAGTACGTGGTGGGACGTTACATGTCTCAAGATGAATGTTTAATATTGCTGCAGTTTGATTTTGCTAAAACTGTACATTCATCTTAACCTATTGGAAGATGAGTTCAACCGAGTGCTTGTGTTCGCTTGGATTCCATTAGAAACTCAACACCCACTTCAATACATTTGCAAGAAAATGAAAGCTAACTTTGGATCCCAAATTTTCTTTCGAATGCTCAAGTATTGTCAACACTAATTTATTCCACACTCACCGACATCGTTTTTACTTATCAAATTAAATTTGTAACGTTCTGTTAATGAGTACACAAATTGTGAACACATTGCGAGTTCTGAAATTATGATGCTTATGCTTGATATTCATTTCATCGACTATTGAATGCAATGCATTAATTTAGGAGGTTGCAAAGAAGCATATATTTTACCTTAGATAATCCTCAATAAATTTTCATTTAGTATTTCAATGACACACCAAAATAAATAGGATTGTTGGGCTATGGTAAGGCGTTGATTTATGTCAATGCTCCACCCAAGCCTAAAGGATTCCATGGCTGGGCTTATGCAGCGATGAACCCGGGTTCAAAATTCACAGGATTGATAACAAGTTGACATCTTGTACTCCATCCCACAGCACCGAGTGGCGTGCTAAGCCTTCTCCTGTGTAAAAAGCCTCTCTCTCTCTCTCCTCTCTCTCTGCCATTAGTTCTCCAAGATCTGATAGCACTAGTACAGCTTTCGTTGGAACTGGCGCTTATAGTTACTTGCACAGGATCTTGACTTTGTCTCGTCCTCCAAACACACGACTGGCTACAGAATGCTAGCAAGTCTTTTAAATCTCACTGCATGATGCATGTTATACTACCTTGGCTACCTTGCGAAACTCTTTCTGAAAAGTTACAGGGCATTGCATCTCCTGCCAGCTGATTGGCACCATCTGTGCACCTGAACACAGACATGTGTTTGAATCAGTCTTCTTTTATAGTTTGTATACCTACATCACCACCCGTACTCGAGCACTGCCAGATGGGAATATTACCACTTGAAATTTGATTAATTAGTTAATTAATTTTCAACAATAAATGAATAAGACTACGTAAGGTCACCATGCTGACTCAAAAATAAACCAGAAAGCTTACCAGCGTCGCTGGTTGCAGATACGACGCCCAACTCGTTCTTGGCAGTGGAAAGGAAGTAGGCTCGAGCATCTCCAAGCGAAAGCTGCAGAGTTTCATGGTTAAGGACACCTTATCATGCCCAATCACATCATTTTACACTACTCTGGCCCCAGAAAAGTATAGCAGAAGACATACAACAAACAAGGCATGAAGCACAAGCTCACGCTTGCGTGAGCTTCAACGACGTGGACAGTAGTATATGAGTCTAAGAAAAGGAAAGACAACAGTATTAATAAAGGATACAACTTCCGCCCTTATGATATCACCAGGTCGAAATGATAGGTGCATGTCCACCTTATCTATCTCAGTTGCTCGCACATCTTGTTGCCTACATCCAGAATCAGTACATTGTTCCATAGAAGTATTCCGCACACTTGACCTCATAAGTTCAAAGCTTGTCTTGAACAATCCTAGCAAAAAAAAAAAAAAAAAAAAAAAAAAAAAACAGATATAAGGATACCTGACAAGGCCTCTGAATTTCTCCTTAACTGCCCTCGTCCCCACACATAGAATGTCCGCGATTGCTTGTCTTGGTTGTACCTTCCTAATCTGCAGCGTACATGTATCATTGTCAAGGTAATAAACTCACCTCTCCACCTCGAGTCTCTGAAAAAGATTCTGGGAGAATGTGATGGTCTTCTCTTCAGTGGTTTGATTACCGCAACCATTACGAAGACGTCTAGAATCCCAAGATGACACTGTTTCCAGAGATGATCACCCAGCGACAAGGGCTCCACATGTATATCAGATACCAAAATTGAGAGGACTGAAATCACAAACCTTGGCAGTGACCTGTGCACCAGGTCCTGGTACTGCTCCTTGTTCTTTCTCCCTGCTAACCTCTATGATTGGCCTCTGCACATGTTACGAAAGCGTGATGAGCGATAGAACGCATTCCAATCGGTGTTGAACCCATTAAATGTGCTCTCATTAAAGAGAGATTCGCAACATCAACTGCATATTGGATGGATACATGTCATCCAATAGGGCAAAACAAATTCGCGATCCTCGGTTACAGCTGACGATAATCCAAACCTAGCTTTATCAATTGAACACAGAGTTCTACACTTGAGACCATTACTTTGGAATTAGGAGGAAACAACTCTGTTTACGACCTAAAACCTGATATCCGTTCCCCTGCACTCTAATCCCTCTCATCTCCAGTCGGGCGAAATCTTTCTTGCAAATTTCTCTTCTGTCTCCTAACCATGTCCTGTACCAAAAAAAAAAAAAAAAAAAAAAAAAAAAACTCCCTAGAATCCTTGACAAGCAATGCAACGATCTCCTACCTCTGCCACCATCCTTAAACCCCTAAAACCCCAGACGAAATGTCGCTTTTCACATATTTAACACCAAAAGGATGCAATGAATGGGATTTTATAAGGTTTGAAACAAATTATTCAGAAGATGAAGACACCACAGATTGCGTAATCCGGTACCTGATCGGGAGCGTCAGGGGAGGGTGGAACGACCCTTTGGAGGCCGACAACAGATGACACCACATTGCCGCCCCATGCATAGGTTCCAGGCCCAGGTGCGTAAACAGCAAGGGAGCCCAGAACCTCGCCGGGCGTGGAAAACACCTCGATGGAGCTCATAGAAACGGCAGCGAATGCAAACGAGCTCCCACGTTCTGCAAAAATTGTGAAGAAGACGAAGAAGACGAAGAAGCAGCAGCAGTGGCCGCGGTTCCGGAGCAAGGTTTGGGGAGGAAGACCATCGGCACGGTCCCGCGTGCCGATTCCTTTCACCGTGAAACGCTCCCATGACCGTCTCCTGGGACCACGCTGTTCCCTTGACCGCGGCGGCTTCGTCATAGAGACGAGAGTTTTCATTCGTTCCACATTCATCCTCAACTCTGTTCATTAGGTGTTGTTCATATCCTGTCTATAACATCAAACTATAGTCATTCTATATGAAAAACCCAGTAAGGGATTTTAAGACGTATTAAATATAAATGGAAAAACCCTGCAGAAGGTATTTCTGTTTTAAAAAAAAAAATTAAGAAGGAAAAGTTACTGCTGCATGGAAAACAAGTAAAAGTGAAATTATTTTTGAAAATCTACAATACCTTGTTTTGGTTGAGATCAGGTGCAACAAAACATGTAAAAAATCCATAAAAATCATAAATCTTAAATTGTGATTACTACTTCGAAACACACCATGGTGAAAACTGAAGGGGCAAGGAGGATAATAATAACAACAAATGCTATTTATTACACTGCGAATAATAAAATCAAGTCACTGACAACTGCATACCATGAAGGACTCTCATGTTTTGATTTGATGTCATTATCCTTCAAGCTTTGCTGAAATGTAGAAACACAAACATACTCTCTAATTTTCACTTCCATTCAGCACCAACTGAATTCGTGATGGTTTGTTCAGTTGGAGTGGATACTATTTATTGCACATAGATTCAATGCACTCTCTTTTCTCAAACCTTGCAAATCTACATAAAGCTACAACCAAAGGTTAGTATATGTAAGCCACAATACAATTGCGAATGGCATGTTCAGTAACGAAACTTGAAAAGACAATGCCACCGGTAATGGTAATTTAACTACCCAACATTACAAGCTGTGTTCACAGCTTGTTTCTTGACTGCTAAACCAATACACAGTAGAAAATTCGTTGTTTTTATCAGTGGTGATTAAATTCTCCGGACAGTAATAATACATTGTAATTATACTAGGCGTCCGTGTTAAACGAATACCACAAAAAAATGGTAAAAATGTGCCTACTTGCAATCCTCTGCACCGTTGAGCTATTACAGATTGTAAAATGGGAAGAATCTTTACAATGACACAAACTAGTCAATGGATGCTACTACATGAGCTACTTGTATTTCGTTTAAGGTACCATGTACATACATTCTATGAGAATACACTTGTTCAGGTTGATGTTCTTCCAAGTCTGCTAATGTCTCTTCCAAATTACTCGGATAGAATAGAATCACCTCTCGAAAAGCAGGTTCGTGCCCATTAAGCAGATGACCCATTGATGAACTGGGTTGCCAGCTAGCATCAGAGTTCAATATAGTAAATAAGCTTGCAACTACCTTCCTTTCATCTGAAGAATCGGTGTCCTGCCAACAATAGACGTCATTTTAAGCTGTCAAATACTGCAGAAATGCATCAAAGTTGTGAATTTACAGCACCGTGATAAGTGAACTTCTGCAACGAGTTGAAACAGGGTTTTGAAGTTGCTACAAATACAGCAAATCACAAACCTTCCACCGATTTGAAGTCATCGCCTTCTCTACAAAAACTCTTGCAACAGGGACTTTGTGTGGCTCGATATGGTGGTTGATCAGAGCCGCAAGCAATCTTGGAGCACTACCCAATTTCTTTCCCAGAGATGTTGCAAGAATCACATTCTCTTCTACTCTTTGAAATACTGCACACAATTGCAGAATTTTATTTTGCCAATCAGCTGCTTCCTCAGGCGTCCTATAACCTGTTCAGAAAATCCAACATCAGTGCTCAATTATGACTTCGTTAAAAATACCCTGCTGGATGTATTTCATTCGGAGTGATCGAGATGCATAACTAAAAAATGTTGTCCTAAACAGGTGATATTTTTAGAAGATAATTTTAGAGCTGTTTCTTGACAGCACTTACCAAACTTAACAGAGTCTTCTAGAGATGGTAATACAGATTCCATAGAAGCAGACAGTTCTTCCAGCTCCCAGGTAAGGGTTGCTACCCTCAAGTTGTTTACACTGCGGTCCAATGTATGGGCTGCTACAGCAAAAGAACAGGCTAGCATCTGTGCCAGTAACAGATGTGGCCGGATTGTCTCCAAATAATGCAGAACCTGCAAATCATGCGATTCCTAATAACGTTACTACCAACACTAAACGTTCACTTCTGTACTGCAGACTTATTTGGGTTTCCCACAAAATCTTCATCATTACAAATGTGTTAAAATTTGGGGAAGAGCTTCTGGGTTGCAGCAACTTGCCTTTTCAGCTTCACGTGTGTAGTCGAAAAGAGGTTTCTGGTCAAATGCAGCACAAGCATCGACACTATCCCAGATATCAACATTATCTGGATGAGACAAAGTTTTGAGTGGCTTCCCATTCTCAGCAGCTTCATCTTGTTCTGTGAAACCAGGAAGGTATCCTTCTCCGAAATCTACAGGATGAAGCTCCTTTTCATAAGAATACCACTGCATGAAGTCTTCCAATACGGCTCCTGGGTTCGCTGCTTTGAATGCAGCCATGTCTGGAAATTTTTCCGTATTAACGATTAGAAGAATCTTATGCAGGATGGCATAGTTCAAATATATCAAATTTGACACGAAGTTGTTTCATTAATCGCATGATTTTTCACTAGCTCACAAGTTTGACACGCAAATCGATTGCAAAGAGAGGAAACAAAAGCACTATTTGCTGAATCTCGAAACAGCATACACAGTATTGATAGAACGCACACCAATCGTATGATACTAACCTGAAGCCAGTACATTACGCTGATGACGAATCCTTGTAAAATTATCCTGTAGTCAAGCACAATTGTATTAGATACGATATAACTCAAGCATGTACCAATCGTATTTTCGATTCCAAACACAACAAATGAAGCAGCACTCGAGTAAACCTACGAACTTTGAAAGGCCAGGTTTGCAGGAGAAAAAAGTGCGATTTCTTAAGAGTCTCAACCAATCAAATATACCCAATTCCGTAATGTGGATAAGGTTTGCTCACGTTCCTCCAGCATATCCTCGGTGAAGACGGGAAGTTTCTGAAACAAACAAATACCATTTCAGTCACATATCTTCAGATTGTCAGCTAAAATTTTCAATAATTTGGTATTACCATGCTTCGAACATTTTCAAACAACATAACAATCAGTTTTTTGTTGAATAACGTTTGTCCACACTTTCAAAGCTTAGAGATTTGTGCTTTGTATCACTTACTATCAGACACTCCATTGAAGACATAAAATCCTTTATTTCGATTATGAAAAAGAATCTAGAATAGCATTATACATCAGTTTGGAAATTAGGAGTAGTAGGAGCTTGGACCTGTGTGAGAGGCGCATGCAAACTCCGATTGGCTTTAAGGAGCATCAGTTTGCCCACGGGTCCAGCTGAACCCTTCCTTCCTGAATCAGGATCTTCAGAAAACAATTCTATCTTCGTACCTGTCTCTTTTGTTCCGTTCACTGTCAAATCCTGTAACATCAGCCAACATTGTAGGTTCGTGAAGCGATTCTACACCACTGATGGAAAGTGTACAGAGTTTGATGCATCAAAGAAAATATTCACCTGAACAGCATGACTGTTGTCAACCTTCTCACTAACACCTTGTAATGCTTTCTCCTCGATGCAGAGCGCAAGCTGGTGACGGAAACACTTATCTCATTAGCACACAGACGAATCCAGCATTAAGAACATCCACCTCTGCAGGTAACTATTTGTGAAGCATGCAAGGAACTTGTTGATAACTTCGTTAACAACACTTTACACAAGCAATAAGAATGTTTCAAGCAATGCATAGCAAGAATGTGTACGAAGGCATCAGTGCAATAAAGATTTGTTGTCTGCAAAGCATCACCATTTGCAGCTTTTGGTGCAATATACAAGATTCCAGATCGGGAGATCTATGCACGACAGAAACTCTGGGCAGCCGGTACCCCTCGTCCCAGCACCAGCGCACTTCTCGGACAAAGTCAATCCATAACACAGCTATAGCTGCATGACGACGCACTCATTAAAATCTTACAGACGGACTTGAAAGAAAAACTGTAGAAGACAAATTAGAACCGCTTTCACTAAACTGGCATTAGATAGAGTATAAACAGCAGAGCCGTGTCCGAAATATCTCAAAGATTATAAAAATAAAAATGACAAATGACAAATGACAACTGAAAAAAAAGTACCTCGAATATTGCAAGTGCCAAATCGGAGAGCATGAAGACAGAACCGAGAAAATAGAGAATCTGTAGGTGCTGCTTTAACACCAAGAACGCTTCTATGATTGGATTGTTCATGTTGATCTTCAAAGGATTCTGTAATAAAACCAAAATATCACGGTTTCAGCTACTAATTCTACTGGAATAGTAGGTGGATGCGAAAACAAGCTATCAAACAATGTTTGCTGAATGGTGCTTTTGACCAAGGTACATTTATTCAAGATCAAAAAGGTATGCAAAATAGGTTTCACAGAAATATACTGAATGCTAACCGCATCTGTCATTTAATGACGCCAACAAATACTCACTGCGCAGACAATCCATGGTTCTTACACAAGGAAGCCATTACCGTCCTCAAATAGATCCTTAATGACACGCTCCAAAACAGTTGGTGGTGGAACCATGTGATGATGTGTTACATGTTTGACCGATGGTGCATCTACAGCAATAGCCAGAACGATCTGTTAGTGCCAATACCTAGATTGACTTTCACATATCAATAAAATAAAATAAAATAAAATAAAATAAAAGAATTCTGAATTCCAAAGTCTGCTTATTGCAAGGTTCGCACGTCGATATCCAAAAGTGTACTGGAACCTATGCTGGTCAAATTAGAGAGGTCACATTTGGAGTGGAAGGATGAGCGCTTGAAGACTTCCAGCTGAACAGAAAGTAAATACTTCTATGAAAATGTTAATAGCACTTTGATTTTAATGAAATTTTCAATACTGTTATAACTTCAAGTAGGGCTTGAATTGCAGAAAATGAGGACTGCAGCGAGATGACTGACAAAAGGATAGTATTTGCACCAGCTGCAAACTCTTCGACAAAATGCGCTTGAGAGGACACATGAAAGGCATTGACTAAAGCTCGCAGACGTCCTGTAAAGCCAGCGGAATCATTTTCTTGTGTGGCTGTCCTGCACAGAAACGAAATAAATAAAGTGAACTGCATTAAATGACGTGCCATCATGTTGATGACAACCACAGAACAGAGGCTTGAATATGAATTAAAAGATGCGAAGATACCGCTTCTTCAATATCGATGATTAGAATGCCCTAGTTAGACGAAAGACAAAGTTTAAAAAATTCATGGCATCTCAAGTTTCGACTTACTCCCAAAAACAAATTGGAAATTCAAATCATTAAATTAGAATGCAAAGCACATGTTGGGCTAATACAATTCCATCGCAATATTGTCCATTGTCTATCAACAAAACCATAAAAATGCGTTCGTCAGAACCCGAATCTCATATTCTTTGCCACTAAATACTAACATAAAAATGTTTTACTTACTGATGCTTGACAATAGTAAGTGCCCACTTGTCAGCTTGTGTAGCTGATAGCTTTTCAAATTCTGCTGCCTCCGAGGCATCCTTTAGACTTCGTTTATTCCAGGTGCAAATCAGTTCATATCCTATTCACTCCATGCATAGCAATTCCAAATCCGAATGTCAACATAGAGATTATGTCTCGTGGTCATATTAAAAAAAGTTGACAGTGGAAAGTGTGCGTAACGAGAAACCCTTTTCTGGTGCTTAATGGAATGTAAGAATTAGAAACGGAACTATAGTTGAAAGCTATACCTTTAACAGGATCTTCCACTGAATGCCATTCAGCCCAAGCACAATCCTCATCCCAAGCCAACTCTTCCAGCATATCTCCATCATAATTTAAAATGGGCTCGGCATTTGCTTCAAAAAATTTGAAGCCTGGCATGGGTGTCCTATATGTTAACTTCATAGTAATTTCTACATCAAATTGAGAAAAGTCTGCAGGTCGTGCTCCGAACGCCTTCACACCCACATGATGCCAATATTAGGTGAAGACATTTCAACAAGTCAAGGCGACAGAGTAAACATGGATTTAACGAGTAAAAGAATCGTTCACTCGGATGGTTCGCATACACATCCCAGGATCCTTACAAAAGCAGAAATTTCAACGGACGAGTTTGTGTCTAAGTCAATGAAGTTTGAAGCTTGACAGGGACTTGGCGCACGCACGAAGCATTCGGTAATATCTTACCACTTTTGTGTTGAATATATTATATAAACCCTCTAGATGCATATATTCGACTGGGATTCGGCTCCCCAGACGGTCTGTCTCATATCGCATACTGAAGGTTTTGGTTCCCCTGATACCATAATACGCTTTGCGTGTCGGGTCATGTACAGGGACAAAAGCTGGCAAGTCACTACCAAGACAAAACACTCTGTTACTATTGTTAACCCTCTGACAGTGTCAAAACGATGCACCGGATTCTTGAGCAATCACTAGTCACTAATTTTGCAGTTAATAAAGCCACAGGGAGACCAAAATATCGTCACATGCAGCAATCAAAAAAAAGACTACTAGAATGATTAAGAGCTGCAGTGATGAAATTTCATCAGTATCTGTAAATTATAAGGTGGAACCCTAATTGTTTCCTCTGCGGTGCCCAAATTTAAAGATGAAAAATTCAAAAAGGAATATAAATAAGCAGTTTTATATCCAGATATTCTGTAAAAGGGATTATGGGTCGAGAAGTACCTGCCACAGTTTGATAGAGCGATAGCTAAACTACTCAAGAGAAAGGTCGCTTCTGGAGCATCCAGCACCATCCCACTCATGCTCATGGGTGAGATGACCTGCATCCAGCAACATAGTCAGATGCTCATCTTCTTGTGCTCCAGAAAAAATCTCTGCTAGGTTCTACCCACAGTCCCACTTCAGCAGTAGGGTATGTTTGAGATGCATGGTGGCAAGCAGATACTCAATGACGATGACTTGATTAGTAGCTAAAGCACTTGACAGCCCTCACTACACGTACAAGGTGACCAGCCACTTCAGCATGGAGTTGGTGAGTAAGAAATAAGAGACAAACCAAAAAATCCACAACTCCGAAAGAAAGTTGCAAGGGATGTAAACCGTCGGTCCATTCTTCCCTGTTACCTGCAAATACCAGGCCAAATCACATTATCGTCTGCCTACCTGAGTTTTAAGAGGAGGAAATCTGTGTTCGCAGTCAGATGTGATATGTGGTGAACAGGAGTATGATAAATGTTCATGCGACCCGCTTGATTCGTTTCAAATAATTGAATATGATATTTCTGCATCTGTGACCCATTATCACACAAGCTCACGAATTGAACACTCACGCTTCTGATCGTCAGGCTCGAAATAGAAATCAATGCCATAGTTTTTGGAGCCATAAGGCAGCTCTTCGTGAACTTTATGGAGCCCAAGTGCGCCTTCGACCTCTGTACCTGAATGCTATTCCACCAAAGATATGTCTAGGTCTGAAGTCAAAATATTGAAGTGTCCTAGTAAAGGAAAATCTAGACACGATTTTGTGGCAGTACCAGACTTGACAAGTAGCCCTACATGTTCAGATCTTTGATTGCATATGCACACAATGTCGACATGGTAAATTTCTCAAGTCAATCCATCAGTTTCTAGAACCACAGGCTGTCCCAAATGACTGCATCTAAATAGTCTGAGTCGCCATTTACATTACAAAGTCTACTTATAATCATTACTGTAACTCACCATAAGCTCGGACACCGAAGCGGCTTGCCATTCCCGTAGAATTTCCTCTGTTCTCGCAATAAACCTAAAAAACGAAGAAATAGCCTCAATAGTGGAACTTGCAGAATTGTATAGAGAACCCCTCGTGAACAGCCACCTTGAACGTGGACCCTACTGGCAGTAAAAATTTCAAAATCCAAATCCGTCACATCAAGTCAGTGTTTAAAATTCATAATCGTGAGATTAGACTTACCTTTCCCACGGCGACGCTATCGTAAAGTCGTCAAAACCCTCCATCTGTTGCCGAAACGACAACATTGTCATGATTCACATCATAGCATAGCATAATTCACAAACACTTTGTGACCCTTGAGTACCAGGCAAGCTACCAAGCCAAACTCCAAATCCACAACATACGTCACGCTAAATATTTTACGAAAACCATCTAAAAATCCTACCCCCAAACTCCATCCAATGCTCAGCAGCAGAATTCATCAAAGACCTCCACTCCATGGTTGATGACTGCAGTGGTGCAATCAATCACACACACCGTTCGAAATCTTCAAGAACAAATACAATTGCAGTAAAAAAAATTAAAATATGTAACAAACGTTACTAGCAATGGGGGGGGGAGGGGGACGAGAGAGTCACTCAAATACTCAACCAAAAGCTTTCTTCACAAGACATTTGCATCCAATCGACATCACAAAGCAACACGCCACGAAGTTCGAGCTCGCTCACATCATCCTGCAGGTCCGAATCTTTCCGTTGCAGATCCATCCAGGCGGGCAAGACTGGCAATTGACACTCCTCTCCAACGACGGATCAGCACCTCTCTTGACACCCAGATTGGCAACCACGCTGGTACATGGCATCATCTAAGGCCTCAAGGAACGCCGCGTCTCTGCAACTCTCGGCTCATATAGCTTGTGGGTGTGGCAGGACTCAGCGTGGAGCGCACATTGCGAGGCTCTGGCGCACATTTGAGACGTTTCGGAACGAGACCCACGACGAGGAATCTGTTGTTGTGCAGAGGCTTCCTTGCTTGCAAGAAACTCCCCCCGCAACGCCTCTCGCTCTCTCTCTATCTCTCTCTCTCTCTCTCTCGCTTCTTTCCCTTTCCCTTTTCTCTTTTACTTTCTTAGGCCTGATTTCTTTCCACAGCCGATCGTTCTTTCCACGGCCCAGTTTTCTTTCCACAACCCGGTTTCTTTCCCCTTTGCCCGCCTTCCCATGAACCATTGTCCCGCATGGTGCCCGGAAAGAAAACTTTCGTGAGAGGGAATATTTTGTACACAGAGAAGAATCGACAGCAAGGGGATTTTATATTAACAATTAGCGTAGGTAATAAAATGATTAGAGTGGGAGATGGGTTTGTGAGGGAAAACATTTTAAAAATTAAATAAGGAGCACACTGTACTAATGTTGCTTCATCGTAAATGTTTCTATGAAGGATTAAATTAACAACATTTTTTTTACTAAAAGCAAGGTGTATTGCTACAACTTTTTTCCTGTGCATTTGGATCCAAATATAGAATATCTACAAACTTCATTACAAATCTTCTAAAGTTGCAAGGATATGATGCAATTTTGACGATGGTTGACCACTTAAGTAAAGTCCTCTCCATGATACCAACTAATAGAATAATTTAAACTATAAAATTACAGAAACATTTTCACCGTTTCATTGAAATTTTATAGACCAACTTAATAATTGTGTCAAATTAAGAATTTAAATTAATATATTAACTTCGGTATTACTTTTTCATAAAGTTAAAAGTCATTCTTTATTTGGAATATAATTTATTGTTGAATAGATAGAAAATTAATCAAGTAAATGAAATTGTAAATTTATAATTAGAGGAAAGTACATATGTTTTGTTTTTGGAACCTATGTCGACAACTTCAAATGGGAAACTAAATGATTGATTTTCTTCAAGTGAGTGTAAAGACCAATTCTAAATGGTCCGAGTTCACTGATTTTTATGATATGTCATAAAACACATTATCCATCTGGAACTTGAAATAGCCCTTGATCTTCTTTAAATACCTCAATTAATATATTATGCAACTTCAGAAATTATCCCTGTAAAAATCTTACATTTCCTTGTCCTTTTTGTTTTTTTGTTTTTTGCAAAGTCATTTGTTGGAATTCCAATATCGACACGATTAGCTAAACATGAACATGCTGACTGTAATTAAATGTAGAAGAGACTGAAATAGTTTGTATACTAATAACAACACAAACGGATGAAAACTACAGCAACGTGGATGAATTCGAGGTCAGGTAATGGTTATAATGGCAATTTCGTGGAATCAACCCTCCGATCCGACGTGGTCATGGGGACCGAAAAATTGGACGACGTGGCGGACAGCGTGGAATATCGGGATCCATGCGCAAGCATTCGTTCTCGCTTCTAGCGGAAGCTGCTGGTTTGCCCTCGAAGCCCTTCCTTCGGCAACGCAGACCACAGCTTTTGAAACCTCAACAAGCTGCGGGCGCCACATCCCCGCCCCGCGTTTCTACTTCCCCTGTGTCGCGCTGTGGCCTGACTCGCCATCGCCTCTGCCCGACGCATTTTCCGCAAATCCGAACGATGCAGCATCACGAAAGTCTCCCTTAGAAATAATATTAGGTAGTGTTGTTGATTGGACTTGGTTGAGTTGAGTCGAGTCGCGGCCATTGTGCGAGGTGCGTCTTGCAAGGACCGGGGCTAGATGAAATCTGGGACCATTGTCGCTACCAAGTCCGACATTAATTGTTACGCCATGGTCTTCAACGCTGGTCTACACCACTTTGGCGGGAGCAACTTGGATGTGGATTTGAACTTTGCTTGCGGAAACTAGTCCTTGCTTGTTTGTACCTTTCGAGTCCATTGGTTTTGGCGACTCCAACATCATCTACTTTAATCTCACTGGCAACTGGTGAGTTCTCTGGCTTTCAGCAAGGGTTTCTTGGTCACTGTTATTTCATGACGTCGCTTGTGTTTAGGTTGCTAAAATGAATATTTTTTGGCGGTAGTGATGGAATTGCAGCTTGGCTCAGCTTGTGTTACAATGCTTTCCTGCACTAATGCTCGCAACGTTCCAAGAATTTGATTGATATGTCTCTTTACGCTCTGAGGAGTGTCTTTTACTTCGCGGTATACGGTATTTTTTTTTTTTTGGGCGGATGGATTGATCGATTTCATTTCTTGAAATCAAGTGCATTTTGAGATTTTTTTGACGAAAATATTCATGTGGCGGTTTTTAATTTCAGTTTATGTCAGATCATTTGTATATATAGCGTACATGGACGTGCGTTTTCTTTTACGGTAGCAGCCTTAACACAGATATTCGTTCGTGTGTTTCCAAAACTTTAGGTTTGAGGTAGGTGGTTGGACGACGCCATAAGTTGGGGGAACAGACTTTAGTTCGAGGTTTCGAAGCAATGGCATCGGGTGACATACGGAAATGGTTCATGAAGCAGCCTGCCAAGTCTACCCCAGCTGCAACGCCTGCAAGCAATGTGAGTACATCTCTCAATTTCTGTCTTGGTAATGTGCAGTCTCCAACAATACTGTGAGCTCTCACCTCGCCCGTGGTGGATTTGATCGCTTTTCTGCACATTTGATTTGAGCTAGGTTTCTAACTATGAATTTCTGCTGGTCAATTTTTTCAGGACACTAGCAAAGGTGGGGAGAAGAATGGGACTACGGGTAGATATAACTCCACCAGCAAGTTCTTTCCAAGCTCCTCTCCAGCAAGTCAGGATAAAGACCGTAAAGAAGAAAGCAAGCCACTGTCGGTAAAGGCCAGTGCTGGGTCCAGTAAAAGGTTTAAGGGTGTTGATTCGGGCTCCGAAGATGATGAATTCGACAAGCCTCCCACCAAAAAGATACGAAATGTGGAGGTAAGCGATGAGAAATTGTCGTCAGCGGGGAGGGGAAGGGGAAGAGGAAGAGGGAGGGGGAGAGGAGAATCAAATGTCAAGGTAACTGACGACATGGATATTGATGCTCCTCCTGCTAAAACATCCACAGGAGGGCGAGGTAGGGGTAGAGGAAGAGGTAATAGTGATACACCTGGTGCTAGTACATCTGTAGATGAGGATCTCGAATCTTCTCCAAAGAAGCCTTCCGGTCGAGGAGGAAGGGGTGGAGGGGGACCTTCTGCATCACAAGCTGATTCCAAACCAGCGCCTGCTGGAAGAGGTCGTGGAGGAGGAGGCGGAAGGGGTGGTTTCAATTTTGGCGCCAGAGAGGCTCCTCCTCACAAAGGGGAAAAGGTGTTTTAAATTTTCTCACATCTGCCACTTCAACATATTTTTTATGAGGCGTCTGATTTCAACCCTTCTGAGAGGATTTTTCTTTTAATTTGAAATTTTGTAGCCTCCTGAATATATAAACTGACTGTCAGGTAAGGGTGTAGGGGAACTTGATAATGTGATGTTTTAGTATTATGCTTCTTCTGATGCTCAAAATGTGGTGAGCAGGAGGTTCCCCAAGGCGCAGACGATGCTTTGGCGAACTTAACCTTTGTTATCAGTGGGACTCTGGATAGGTATGTAAGGTTTTTTCATTGAATCCTGAGCTCTGGATGTGATGTCGTTTGCTACTTTATTTGTTATTACCCATACATGTCTGTTCGGCATTTGGGTGGTTGATTGTTTTCTCTTTTTGATGTTACTCGCCAGTTTAGAGAGAGAGGAAGCCGAGCACCTGATAAAATCTCATGGTGGGCGCGTCACAGGCTCTGTCAGCAAGAAAACAGTGCGTATTTTTACATTTCTATTTTTTTAATGAGCCTTATTTCCACTAGATTTTGTCTTGTGAAGACACAGTTTTCTGTGTTCTTTCACTAAGTGTTCATTCTGCCACCAGACATCACGTTTGTATTTGACTGTAATGGAAGAATCTGTAATGTCAGTATTTTGATGGTGTCAGGACTATTTGTTAGCGGATGAAGATATCGGGGGTCGCAAATCACAGAAGGCGAAGGAGCTCGGGTCAGCTCTCTGTGATAGCCGACTTCCTCAATGTATGTCGTGCCTCTTTTGAAACCTCGGTGCCTGGCTAAGTGGAGAATTATTGATTTTGAGTACCTGTTGAATGCGCAGGGTGAAGTTTATTACTGAAGACGGCTTGTTCGAGATGATTCGCAAAACTAAGCCAAAGGCTGCAGCAACCTCATCTCAGGCACCTCGTCCATCAGAGCCAGCTCAACCTCAGAAAGGTCTGTAGTAGCTGATGTACATAGTGTAGCTAGTTCTATTTGACATAATTTCCATCCAATCGCTAATATATTGGTGGCTTTGAATTATGCCATTGTCGCTTTTCTTTTTCTTGGTTCCTTGGTCTGACGTGAATACGGAACGATAAAAGTTGTATTCTACTGCACCCTGAGGCCTTATTGTTTCGTTGTCTTAGCTGCTGAAGTGATAAAACCAATAATACCAAAGACAGACGATGTTAGGAACGTGAAGGGCAAGATTGCAAATGGAACTTCATCATCAGTGGGCAATGAAAAGTCAATAGCATCTGGCACAGAGTCATGGCCTTACAAACATCGACCACAATCTATCAATGACATCATCGGCAACCAGTCAATTGTAACTTATCTCAACTCCATCTTTCGATCCGGAAAACCCGGTCCATCTTGCTCTTCTAGGTCTGTTTTGAAGGTGGCCAGATGACTGCTTTAGTTAGCAGGTTTTGAAAGAAAAGAATTTGGTTGCAGTCCATGTCACCCTTCACTGTCAACGGTATCTCACCTTTATCCCATTGGGCCAGTTTCACT
This sequence comes from Physcomitrium patens, assembly GCF_059467195.1. Lineage (NCBI taxonomy): Eukaryota > Viridiplantae > Streptophyta > Bryopsida > Funariales > Funariaceae > Physcomitrium > Physcomitrium patens. The sequence continues at coordinate 12,843,242 of NC_143431.1, read as the reverse complement.
TGTATGAGTTGTCTAGAGTTGTCAAGTATCTTTGGGCGTTCCCTCTGTCTCTGGTAATCAGTAAGCATCCTGATTGTTTACTGACCGAATACTGATTGTTTTTATAAGGTCCCCCCCCCCTCCCCCCCTCTTGTGTGTGCTGGTCTTTGTCAAAATCACGCCATATTTTGTTCATAGTTATTTGATGATAGGTGAAACAAGTTCAAGACTGGCTCGTACAATGGGAGAAGCATCATGGAAATGCAGTGAAGGGAAAGAAAGGAAGCAGCAGTACTTCTCAAAAGAAGGCTGTGCTACTTAGTGGGCCGCCGGGGATTGGGAAGACAACAACCGCGCGTCTTGTTTGTGATCTACTAGGTTACGAAGCTCTGGAGGTATTTATGATTTATGCTGCATGTTTGGACTTTCCTAGTAGCTTCTTGTTACAAACTAGGTGAAACATGTTGCTTTTACTGCTCTCGCTTGATGAACAATATCATTCAGAAATGCACTTCTGTATGTAATTATGTCAGATAAAATTAGTAATTGCTTTGTCATGTTTGTCTATGCAACAGGTAAATGCTAGTGACACTCGTGGAAAGTCCGATTCCAATGTAAAGAACGGTATAGGGGGTAAAACCAGTAATACCATAAAAGAAATGATAAGCAATAGGTCATTGGGTTTTGGCAGCAAAAGCGAGAGGTAAACAACATTCATTCTGTGGGGTTTCTTGGTGAAAGGAATGGTTGGGTTTCTTCTAAAGCTTATAAGTGTGGTCTTCTTCTTCTATTAAACATTTTTTTTTTTGTTGGTTTTCCCTTTATTCTTACTGTTCCTCTGTACTTTATGTGCTGAATTTTTGGAACAACTATTCTGTTGTCCTAGAGTTTGTGACTGGTGCTGTGCTGTGCGCAGAAAGGCTGTGTTGATTATGGATGAAGTGGATGGTATGTCGGGTGGTGATCGCGGTGGAGTAGCAGATCTTATTTTAAGCATTAAATCCAGCCACATTCCTATTATCTGCATTTGCAATGACAAGTACAGTCAAAAGTTAAAGAGCCTTATAAACTATTGCCTGCCTTTACCGTTCAGAAAGCCAACGAAACAACAGGTACTGCCAATTCTCAGAAGTTGTGTTGCAAGATTTCATTTCTAGATGCTGAACATTGAAGAATTCATTGTCACACGTAATTTCTATCGAAGAATGAAAATCAATTTCAGTAATTCACAAAAAAATTGACAGTTAATCTATTTGTATTTCTATTTCAGATGGCCAAGAGGTTGCAACAAATTGCCAAATCTGAAGGACTTGAAGTTGACGATGTAAGTTTTGTGAGGTCCTAGAATTACATCAATCGATTCTAAAGTTCACCCACGTGCATTCCTTCAGCTCCACTGCAGCATTTTGTACTTTCTCGCATCATGAATGAGGATGATAAGTATCTTATTTCTCTAGGTTAAAACTTGGTCTGACATAATATTGCATCTGATGATAACAAATGTCGTTGTCAAGATTAATCTGAAGCATATGTACCTTCGCTTACACTTAGAATGCTGATAGGCCTAGTTCTGGAGATGCCCTCTTTTCAATCTTGTTGCTAGCGGACAGGAATTCTTTTGGCAAACTACAAGCGTTTTAAATTTTAGTATGTGCAATGGGTTGTATGGAAAAAATGGTTCATATTGATGAACATGTTAGGAGGACTGAAAAAGAAATGATGTGCAGTTAGCTTTGGAGGAGCTTTCAGAGAGGGTGAATGGAGACATGAGAATGGCTCTGAATCAGTTACAGTATATGAGCCTAAGGTCAAGGAGTCTCAAGTATTCAGATGTGCGGACAAGGCTCATGGCTAGTGCAAAAGATGAGGATGTTACTCCTTTCTCAGCTGTTGACAAGTCAGTATCTCCTGCTTGTCAGTCCTTCCTTTGTTTAGATGATGCAATAGTAATGCTGGTATCAAGACACTACACATATAATTATCTTATAATCTTTTCTGTATACCATTCAGCTCTATTGATAAAATTGATTCTATATTCGATTCTCTTAATGTTTCTTGGACTTGAATGGAAAGTTGAATGTGTGCAAGAAGAGGTAGTTTGCAATACAAGAAAGATGAGTTGAATATGAATTTATGAAGAAGTATTTCATATTGTGTATGGAGCACTCATAGGACGAGACATGAGACTTATAATCAATTTTTGCTTTAGGTTATTAGGATTTGAGGGAGGACGTTTACGAATGGATGAGCGTATCGATGCAGCAATGTCAGATATGGACCTTGTGCCTCTCCTCGTGCAGGTGTCCTATCTTATTCCCAGCGGTATCATTTACCTAATTTGGAATCTCTTCTATTACTTAGCTGCCGTACTCACTCCTAAATCGAAGACTCTAAATAGTATAAATGCTGTACGCTTAAAATAGATGTTCCATTGTTGCTTATTATGCAGAGTGAAGTTTTTTTGATTTGTTTTATTTTGTTTTGTTCTTTTCTTTTTCTGATTGAGGTTTACATCGTACTGGATTCTGTCCAGTTTGTTGCAATTAATATCCTTGGATTGGAACTAAAGCAGCTTCTACGGAATGGTGGTTTGGTATCCAGGAATAGTTGGATTACCCTTTCGTTGTTTGCGTATTTACTTTCTGAATTCAAACGTGCATTGATTTTCCGTGTGAATTTCAGGAGAATTACTTGAATTATTGTGGGCCCGGTGGCCGGGATGATAGCGGGACTGCTCGTATGGATGCCATAGCGCGGACTGCCTTGAGCATAGCAGAAGGTGACATAGTAAATGTTCAAATTCATAGATTTCGACAGTGGCAGCATGCTCAGATGGGTGCATTTATGTCTTCCGTTATCCCGTATGTACACCTCAACCTCCTATTCCGCACTTCTTTTCTGTACGTACAGATTTTGGGTTTGGCATCCATGTTTGTTATTCAAGGCTCAAGTGCAAGGGGATTCAATAATTTGATTCAAAATTGAAGTGAACCATGTGAGATAGGACTTCCATGCTATCTGTGTCAGTAATTTGCCAGCTTATATTTCACTTTCTTGTGCTACTTAGTGGGTAATTCTCGCGATTTATGTGGAAGCATTCGGCCTCGTCGATGTGCAGGTAGACAAGCTTAGATTTCATGTAATGTATTGAAAATATTTTCGGTTCGCCGAGTTAAATTCCTGAATGTGTGGGTGTGGTAACGGGGGCTGTTAGGGCTGCATATATACATGGCCGGCGAGAGGTGCTGGTGCAGGTATGGCGAAGCAAATATTTACTTGTAATTTAATGGTCATGCGTATTCAGTTGTTTATATTCCACGCATCATATGGAAAAGGATGCTGACGTCAGAATTCCTGACATCCCACTTACACTCAAATACCGGTGGTTGCTTCTCTTTGTTAGTGAACACATGTATGACCGAATTGAAACTAAATGCAGGGTGAACGTAACTTCAATAGATTTGGAGGATGGCTTGGAAAGAACTCAACGTTTGGCAAAAAAACTCGTCTCCTTGAGGATGTTCATGTCCATATGCTGGCTTCTCGAATATGCGAACCCACCAGGTACACTTACAAACTTATCCCTTCTTTATCATCAATTCAAGCAAACTTTCTAATGGTTGTGTATCACTATTCTTACTTTATTCTTACTGTATTTGCGCGATAATATTAATTTTCATTAACATGACACCGTACGGTTATGGGGTAAGAAAGTACAATTCTACTGTATGTAGAACGGTTAATTTTACTCTGCTTATTGATAATGTGGATCTCTAAGCTCCATCCTGTAACTGTTTGATGCAGAGAGGCTGTTCGATTAGACTACTTGCCTCTCCTCTCGATGCATCTGACTCAGCCTCTGCACACCTTGCCGAAGGTAAATATGGTTTCTCTGTTCAATAATTATCTTCGCAGCACCTTTTCTTTTTCAAGAGTTTACCTGGCTAATAATCATGTATTGGATTTCAACAAGGAGATGTTTCTTAGGCTTGGTATTTGTGTCTAGTGTGGCTTCTATGCCTGATCACCAACTAATTCATCCAGCTTTGTGGGAGTTATTCTTGAATCTTCAACATATATTGTTCTTCATTTTGTTGAGCTGTGGTGCCGTTTCGCGCTATAATCACAGACATAGATTGTCTAGTTCTGCTTTCCAACTCTTTAAATGACATTTTTTTTTTTCTCCGTCTCATAACGAATCATTTGCAGTGGTTATAATATGTTGGCTGTGAGAATATGTATGGCAGGATGAGGCAGTGCAGCAAGTGGTAGATCTGTTGGAAGAGTATTCACTGGACCAAGAAGATATGGATACTATTGTTAGTATGTCTACATTGAAGGTATGGATTTGTAGCTTAAGTCTTGTCTTCTCAGATGTAGAACACGACGTCAAAGTGGGTTTTATCTTTTGTCTTTTAATTGATAAAAGAGACCATTGCGCCTGCAGTCGTATCCTGGACGCATCGTTTTCTTTCAAGCCATTTGGGATTTGGTGGAGGGGATTGCTAAGAACTATGCTCAAGTATGAATTTCTTCTATTTCATGGAATATTACTTTCTTCAGAGTAACTTTATCATGGATATTACGTGCAGGGTGGAGAGGGACTACTTGAAGGTGTGCCAGGTGCCACCAAAACTGCTCTCACGAAAACCTACAAACAGCGATTGAGTGATCGTCGCGTACGATCTGCAGACTTGCTACCAGTTATGTCTTTACCTGGTACCAAAAAGGCTGCCAAAAAGCCTGCACGCATGAACTTTATGGCAGCTGAGGATGAAGAAAGCTTGGAAGCTCTTGAAGATGCCATTGACGATGGTTTGCCAATTAAAACTTCCTTGTCACCAGTAGTATATGCATGTACATGCATGCCGTGCTTTCAAATTTTGGTGTGAAAAGTACTCGTGTTTTTTTTTAGGAATTCGCAACGATCTTCTATTTCTAGATTTTTGGTTTCTAACCTATGTTAAATCTGTGACATGTGACAGTAAATGAAGACAATGATGGTGAGGACGAGGATGAGGAGGGAGCGGACGAAAAGTCATTAGGTTTATTTCTCCGACGTACCTTCTCCTTTTGAATGTTTTGGAACTCGTTCTACCCTTTGGGTTTGTGGGTTGCTGGCTTAATGATTCAGTTTTGCGGTACATTGTGGTGATTCGCATTGACAGTGGTGATTCAATTTTAAGCCAGTGCTCTCACGTGATAGAACTGAGTGAATTAGTAATTCCGATACCATCCTGTTGATGTTTTGTACAGCCTTGCTGACTCAATCAAGACCAGGAATGACTGTGACACTAGATCCAAAATCAAAACCAGGTGTGTATTATCTTCTTTACATTTTATTTGGCCATGCGTCCATGTGTGCTCTGTAATGGTATGTCCTTCATATTTGCATGGCACGTCAAAATGTTCTAAAATTATAACTTTAATTGGCCACGGCACTAGATCGTCTTGGCGCCTCATTTTTTAAGCACACTTACCTTGATTTTCATCTCTGGATGCATTAGGAGCAGGAAGAGGTCGTGGGAGGGGTACAACAAAAGCTAGCCAAGCTAAGACACCTACATCATCCAAGAAATCACAAGAGCAAAAAGCAACATCGGCAGCAAAGCGCAAGAAATAGGGGCACAACTTGGCATCAGTGTAATTAAGGATTTGTTGGGGACTACGGTATTCTCGTCAACCCCGTATGTTGTGATTAGTATTTTTGGCAGTAAATTGTTGGCCATCAAGATAGTAATGGTTATTGCAAAAATATTTAGGAGGATGATCTCTATCGGTGAGAATTGATCATAACATATGTTTTCTTACGGCGACTTTTTCTAACGACGCTTGCATACGAAGTATGGGTTATTTTTGTGTAAACGACCATTATTCTGATGGTTGTAGATCACTGAAGACATTGAAGTTTGTATGGAAGGGATGATATCTATGTTTTCTGCAGACTACGATTCCGCTAGATTAATGTATATACAGTGCTCATTTTGAGTAATCGTGAGTGATTGCTTGATTATAATCTTGCCTCACCGTCCATCAGCTCATGCTCACATGTATGTTTTCATCTGTTAAAAAATATTGAATGCATCTGCAATCATATATTCAATAAGTCAATGTCCACCCTAGTCTTGAAGGCATTGACAGGTTATCTCATGCACCAACTTGCTGTCTCAGCATAAAATGATGCTTTTTCAAATACCATGTTCATTAATCATTCTATTTAATCCTATTGAGTACCAAGTGTTAATATATAGATGCTTGAGGCGCTCAAGGATTTGTACTAGCCATTTGGAGTAGCTAGCAATTCTTGGCTAGAGCTTCAACTTAATATTTCAATGTTATTGAAATTGAATAATAAATAATGGATCTTCTAAAAAAGTTGTATTGAAGCCAAACAATTATTTGGTTTCATTAGTTTTAAGATATATGATTTTTAGGTAAATTGATAAGTGATTTGAAAGAACGCTAAATCTTTTGAAGATGTGTGCTTTTCCTTGTTATGACCAAGGCTAATTTTTAATGTAATATTGATATGTATGTGAATTAAAACAAGTACATGAACAAAAACTTGGATGGATTTTATGTGGTAGACTCTCACTAAAGAGACATCTTGATGATATTTTTGAGGTATCAAGATATCTTATAGGAAGGAAGAGAAACACAAAGAGGGAGTTGTTATAATTATTGTATTTTTTGTTTGTCTTGTTTAATAAAAAAAGACAAAATTTAGGTCTTGATTTTTAATCTACTATGATTGATTGGAGTCTTTGATAAAGGCGAGCTTTTAGGAAATTATTTAAAAAAAGTGTATCCACTTGTGTGCAAAGTTTGAAAGCATTAACTTATCAAGTCAAGGAAAAGCAAAGTACTAAAGCAAAAGGAATTTAGCAAGTTTCTAAGTCAAAGATAATAACTTTGAGGGGTCATAACTTGGTGTTTATGAGAGTTATTATTATGAGACTTAGAGAGTAGTTATTTTTTGAAGTCAAAAATCTGATCACCAATTTTTAAGATATTATGACATTTTATTTAAGATATATGCATATAAAAATAATTAAATGTAGAATTGTGAGGAATAAGTAGTGACCTAAAAATTAGCTTAGGATATTTTTTTGCTATAAATAATTTAAATAATTAATCAAGTTAAAAATTAGAATATAATTTTTTAAAAAAATCTATAGAAAAAGTTTTTAAATCATTCTATTGATTTTACATTGAATTATAAGAGTTCAAAGTGAGATAGGTCAAATTAGGTGCAAGTGAGGATTTGGTTGATAACTAAAACATACATAAGCAATAAAGATTCCTATAATAAGAAGTTTGTATTTTCTTAGATCAACAACAAAATTTTCAATAATAGTATTAATTATCTTTTTATTTATTTGACCATGAGCATGGTAGTAAGTTGTGATGATTAAAATCATCTAAATGCTAGGTGCATTTGAGTCCTAGCTTAAAGATAAGATTATCCCAAGTAGTTTGTTTTTCTAAGCTTAAGTTTTTTGAAGGATTTATAATATAATCTTTCTTATTTTTGACTATATTTAGATTACTATCAATGATCTTGAACTTTGTTAGAGGTTATTTGAGGCTAATAGTGTTAAAAAAAGAAGCACAATCATTGCTTTAATTGAAGGCATAAATATTAAAGTGGCCAATTTTTTGTGAATTGATATTGCAAAGTATCCATTATGTATAGCTTCATATCAAAATATTAGAGGCCTTTATAATATATTTTGATGCAGCTGATAGAAGGATTATAGTTCTATATCTAAATTGATTAGATGTTGGATTGAAAACAAGACCATTTTATAGTGAATGTCTTCTACAATGTCCATAGAAGTCCATATTTTTGCAAAGATCTTACAACATCTTGTGTTCTTATAAAAATACCTCACCAAGATAAAATTATACTATTTTTGAATATAAACAAAGTTATTTTTGTTTTATTTTTCTTATCTTAAAGTTGAAGAAGACTTTCATATTTTAAAATATTATATTAAATTTGAAAATAGATATTTAAATATAACAACTTAAGTGGCATCTCTTAGTTGATCCAATCTTAAGTAGAGCTAAGTGACGTGCTATGAATTAGAAATTATGGTGTAATAAAATAGAGGCCATTATTCCAACACATTGTTTGGTTGAAAAATATTAAAAAATTAAAATCTTTACTATGTAGTAATCTTCAATTACCAATTTTTTTATCAATTAGAAAATATGCAATTTTTAGTAGGAAAAAGTAGATAGCATCTCAATTGAAGAACTAAATTATAAGTTCGTCAAAGAATGTGATTTTGAAAAGATTGAATATTGTTGAGGTTTTTTTTGAAACTTGCATTATTAGCTAAAGAAATTTATCATTGTCTTGCTTCAAAAAAAGGTATTTTTTGCTAAAGTATGGTATAGCATATATGATCATTGTTACCTATATTATAATTAAGGATGGTAGAAAAGATAGTGATGGAGATGGAAGGCAAGAAAGAAGCCTTGAAGTGATTGAAAATAGTCTTTGTTTGATTAGTAGAAATTATTAATGTAGAAGTGGTAGCTTGCCTCATGTGATCCATTATTATTAGCATTAGTTTTGATGTTGTGGTTCTTGAGGACTTTGCTTGCTTTAGATTCCTATCTTTGGTGTGTTATTTCTTTGTAAGTAGCCAAATAGATAAGTATTTACTTATGTAGATGAAGGATTTAGTTTGAGAATTAATCTTAATAAATATGATGTATAAGGCATTTGCTTATACAAATGGCATAATATCCATTCTTCAATGTATTGTAAGTATTGTAAGTGGATTTATATCTTTCAAAGATATATCCCAGTTAGGATGTATTTACACTTTAAGCTGTTCTATATTAGTATATTGAAATTGAGATTTGCTGAAGTAGCACATATTGTCTCTTGGAAAAATTTACAATTGCACTATGATGTGACATATTATGCTCTTATTTACAAGAATTTACTATTAATAGATCTATTATATTATATTCCATTCATATGATGAAATAGACTTATATTTTGAATTATATGTATAGAATAAATCCTAAGAAATTGGTCCCAACAATTCTTTTATACGTTGTCAATTATTTGTGCAATATTGGTGGAGAAGGTAATCTAAATTTTCACAACTTCTCCTAACATTACACTAAGGTACCATTTTTGGATGTTAAAATTGAACATGTAGATTGTTGGCAAAATTTGAAGTTGCTTCTCTACATCTTTCAGGATAAAAAAAAAATTTAGAAGCTTCTACATTTAAATTTTAAAGAGACTTAATTAAATAGAATATTTCTTATTCAAAGATAATATCATGATATACTTAATTTAAATGCATTAAAGTTATTTTAAAGATAATTAACTTTATTCATAAGAGAGGAAGAATATAATGCTAATATATTTATAGATTTGAATGAAATTTAGAATAAGAGATTATTGGCTTAAATGGATCATTTAAGATTTGAGAGTACTATCTTTTAGGGTAGATATCCAACTCTATAGTAGTTCAAGGTAGATATTAGAAAAAGATTAGAATAAGAATTTTTCTCTTTTTGCTTAGATAGGAGTGTATTGGAGGGAAGTTACTAGAATTTTGAGGTGGCAAGTTTCAAGACTAATTTAGGATTTTTAATGCTACTTACTAAATTTTTATCTTTTTGTATTGAGATTTAGAAAAAAGAATGATCTTTTTGTTAGCTTTACAATGAGCTTTAGCACACAAGAAGAAAAACTATGATAAGAGAGATTTATGAAATTTTGTAGGAGGGAGGTCATTGGAGTTTTTAGGCGGCAAAATTCAAAATTGGTTTGGAATTTTCTATGCCATTTCCTATATTTTTTTCTTTTTGATTTGAAATTTTAAAAGAAGTTGGATCTTGTTGTTAGATTTTCAATAAGATTTATCACACAAGAAGAAGAGCTATAACGAGGGAGATCCAAGCTAATTTGTAGATGGAGATTTTAAAGACAACAACAATAGTAAATAATATTTTATTTTATTTTATTTTATTTTATTTTTTGATTTAGCTTTTATTATTATTTTTTTTTTATTGACTTAAATAATTTGAAGTTTATAACTTGAGTTAAGCTCAATGAGCTAAACTTTGCTTAAATTAGATTAATAATAAGTAAATTATAGGTATTTTAATAAAGAGAGGTTTGAATTTGAAATCAGATCCAAGATTTGGATGCATCTTTATACAAGAAAGAAATTAATCTAAAATTTTTACTTAGCCTTTGAGCTACTTATATATATATATATATATATATATATATATGAGTTTACTTGGACAACATTATATTTTTTACAATCCACTTGCAATCAAGGACTCCATGTTCTTGTAAAGAGGCTTGCTTTCTTGATAACAATGCTAATTGATTGTTTCTTCATAAATAGGGAGATTTCATTACCTTGTCTTTTTTTTTCAATTACTCTTCACTTCAATTTTTGAAATAAAGAAGGATAAGTAGGAGATTTGAGGATTAAAGTTTGAAATTTGGAATGTAAATTTAAATTATCAAAAAATACTATAATAAAATATTCCATCTCTTGTATTGTAGTGAATACCACATCCTTCTTATAAGTTAGTACTAGTTGGATGATAAGAACTATTGGAATAAAAAATAGATAAGATAAATCTTATGGATTTTTACTAATTTTTTGTATGATCATATTGAAGGATTTTAGAGGCATTATGCAACTTTATGTTCAAGTTCTAAACCATCGCTATACTAGCATAGGATTCTTTTGTATTTGATTTTAATTTATACTTCATCAATTAAAAATGGGATTAATAAGATGATTATTGAAGAAATCATCTTGATTTTTGTAACAAATATACACAATCTAGAAATCAAAGATCTTTTTAGATATTCACCTTGTGTTCCAATCCATACAACTTCTCTAATTTGGATACAAATTGAAAATAATGTTCTATAAAAGATGTCTTTTAGTTTTAGAAATTAGATCTATAAGAAAAATTTAATTTTAATTAGTAGAAATGGATCAAATTAGAGACTCCAAGTTTATAGGTAAATGAGGAAGAAACCAAAGTAGAGAGGGCTCTAAGTAAGAGTTTCTTTTGCTTTGGTTTTTGACACAAACGTCAACAAAAAATAGCCTTGTTGATGCATTCTAATGTGTGATACTACCATTAAGGATTTGATGAAGTTAATGCTAAACTAGTTCTATAGTTTAAATTATAATGTTTTTTTTGTTGAGGCAAAAATAATGAAAGCTAGTTGTGATAAATTCTAGGCATCTTCATTAATAATAGCAAAGATTTTTGGTGAAAGTGAAAGGAATTATAAGGTAATAAACATGCATGTGTAGTGCTTTGCCCATGGAGGAGTATCTATGTGCCTAACCTTTTATTACTTCTACTCTCAATAATTATTCATAATTCTATATTTAAAAAAAAAATCATAATTCAAATATGTATATCAAATTTTTAGAGTTATAAAATAATTTATAATATTACTTAAATTAGATAAAACTTATCTTTTTGAATGTGCATACATTATCCAATGCATGTTCCATCAATCCAAGTATCTTTTGTGCAATAAAATAACAACAAAAATATCTTTAGAGGTCTTATGTAAGACTCTAGTAGTGGGCTCTTAGCCATCTAAATAATTTCTTTAATAGATCAAAGTTTTTATTTGATGCTTAATGCTCTTAGCCATGCTCTTTAAAAGATTAGAGTTTTTATTAGATACATTAATGCTCTTAGCCATGCTTATATTATTTGAAGCCTCCTCCTATAGCGATCCAAATAATTTCTTTAATAGATTAGAGTTTTTATTAGATATATTAATGCTCTTAGCCATGCTTATATTATTTGAAGCCTCTTCCTATAGCGATCCAAATAATTTCTTTAATAGATTAGAGTTTTTATTAGATATATTAATGCTCTTAGCCATGCTTATATTATTTGAAGCCTCTTCCTATAGCGATCCAAATAATTTCTTTAATAGATTAGAGTTTTTATTTGACAAATTTTATGTATGCTTCTATTTTTGCTTATTCATGTAATTTTGATTATTGTTACAGACATATTTGCTAATTGAAAAAAATGGAAAAGATCTTCATTATGTTTAAAAAATATGCAAAGATGTGATTAAGTAAGAGTTGGAAATTACTATTATTGTAGTGTAAGGATTGGATGGACGGTCAAAGAAGCATAAGATATGAATTTTTTTGAATCAATGAGACCATAATCATAAATGTAATTTGGATCTGCTGCAAGAACTATTATTTAAGTGTTTTTATATGATAATGATAATTTTTTTGTCAAATATACTATCTTTCAGAAAAGGTTGTGAAAGGAAAATCTTTATGTTGTCTCATGACTTCTTTTTCATCCAAAACAACCTTGTCATGTATAATTATTTATTTATCAGTAAATAATATTGGTCATTTATTTTGAAAGAAATTTAATTCTTAGTTTAAATGCTTCATACTAGGCTGTTACAACCACTAGAAGTTAGTTTTATTTATTTATTAATTTTTCCAATCAATTATTATTTTTATTTAAGGATTGTATAAGTAATACATTTGAATGCAAAATTTCTTTCTTGATCAATATAAATTAGAAAATCATTGTTTGAAAATATCCTTAATGACTTCAATACATCAATCATAAATTAATATCTGTACTATATATTTTGTAATTAAAACAACTTACTTTCTCATTCTCACAAAGAAATTGAAACTTCCATAGCTGTTTTTCATAGGATTTTGATATTGAGTTATTTGAATTGAAAAAATAAAATGTATCAAAGATTAGGTTTTCGACAATGAACATAATTAAAATAAGATATCTTTCTATGGTGGGAATTCATTAATAATTTTATTTTTAAATTTATAAATTAAATTAAATTTTATTATAATATCTAGATTAATTTAAAATTATTATATTATTAATAGAAAGTAAAGCGATTTCTGAAAATGAATATTTATTTGAATAGTTATAAATAATAACTTTTAAGAATTGAATATGAATTGAATTCTATAACCTAAAGTAGTATAATTTTTTATATCATGATAATAAAAATTACCATATATGTATATATATATATATATATATATATATAAATACTTGTATCATCTTTCAAAAACTATACTTGATATTGAAACTAATAGAGAAATAGAATAGATGAATTAAATTCTAGAAGAGCATTTAGGATGTACCATTAACTATCATCAAGATGATTGAATAATTTTTTTGCTATTGGTAGAGTTTGCATTATTGTATTATATGTATTCTTGTTAGAAATGCATTAGGTATTTAGTTGTAGAAGATAAGTAGAAATATAACAATAATCCTTCTAAGTCTAATAGAGTCTTAAATAAAATTTAAGTCTTATTCATAATTTTAATTTAATAAATTTAAAATTTTATTTTAAAAATTTAATTTAATCAATTTAAAATAAATTTAAAAGAAGTTAAAAAAAAAATAAAACAAAAAATTTATAAATTAATCTCAAAAAAAGAAAAAATCTTAAAGAAATATAAAATTGAAACCTTAAAAGAATAAAAATAACCTTGAATAATATTAAAAATAAAATTTTAAGAAAATAATAATAAATCTTTTAAAATACTAAAGATAAAAAATTTAAAATAAATTTTAAAAAAATTCTAGTTCAATCCTTATCAAAATCCTAATGAACTTTAATCAAATCTTAAATCAAATATTAATTAAATCTTAATAAAATTATTAATTAAAATATTAATAAATCTTGATTAAATCCTAAATTAAATCCTAATTAAAATTCTAATGAATCTTAATCAAATCTTAGATCAAATTCTTGTAAAATCCTAATAAAACCCTAAATTCCAACCAAATCCTAATCAAATCTTTAATCCTAGACCAACTCTAATTAGACCTTAGCAAATCCTAAATCCTAACCAAATTCTAAATCTAGAAGCAATTCTAAGAAAAATCCAAGTAAATCCTAATTAATTACTATAGTTATTTGAAATCTCAATAAATATTAATTAATCTACAGATCTTGACTATAATTTTACTAAGAACTCAATTAAAAATTAATTTATAAGCACATAAGATTTGAAAAGAATTGGACTTAGAAATTGTAAGAAAAGCTCTCCAAACCTCTCAGTTATTAGCTACCGTCCTTCTCTGACTTAAATGTTGAGCTTTCAACAAAGATTTTTCCTTGTTGAATCATTTAATTTCTCTAAAAATTAGATTATGTTTAGATATTTAAGTCTAAATTTATTTTACTAAATTTTACTTCAATTGAATTGGCAAATAATGCCAAATTTTAAAATCTTTTATTGATCCTAAATTTTAATTATCAAAGACCATAACCTACAAAAATTCATTTATTCTTCAATCTAACTGCTCAATTGACCTCAAATTTTTTACATATATTTACAACAAGCACAACAACAAATTATCAAATTTTTACTTATAAATATGTGACTAAATTCACAAAAACCTCAAATTTATAAGCTTATTTTTATTTTTCAAAATTTAAACCTACCTAATACATTATTAACTTTGAAAATCCTTTAAAATCTCAATATTAATCCAAATAACATGAAAATAACTTTTAAAAATTTCTTCACTAGTTTACTTCTTAGTTTAGTTCTTTGATTGATAAAAGAATCTCAAAAACAATATAGGTATTTGTTTTTGTGCCTTGAGGTTTGATTTCAATTTTTGTTGGCAAGTTGTCCTCTTTAGATATTAGTTCTTATTTTTTGAGGTAAATTTTGCTAAAATCACCTCATAATTTCTTTCTACATATACTTGTATTTTTTATTTTTTTAATTTATCTTATTTTATCTTATTTATGGCTATACAAAGTAATTAGAATCTATTTTCATAAAATATAATTTTAATTCTATAAGATTTTTCTACTTGCCTATTTTTTATCTATATTTTTTATTAAATTTTTTAATTATATAATTATATAATTTTTTTTCTTTCATCTAATAGCCATGTTATAACACAACAATGTATAATAATTTGGTATATTTTTCTTTTTAATAAATACTTTTTTTTACCAATTATAATTACCATCCACAATTAGATACTTATGAATTTTCAAAAGTTGATAATCCTATAGTAGAAGATTTCAAAAATTATCTGTTGAACTTATATACAATAATGAAGATATAATTAAATGAAGTTGAAGAATGACAAAAGATCATCACACATTCATATTGCAAGGAATAACCACAATTTGATGTAGATGATAAGATATTATTATTTTGTTGCAATATCAAGACTATTTGTCTTTGTAACAAGTTGGATTTTTTATTTATAAATAAATCAATCCAATTTCTTATTGATCATACTTATTAGAGTCAATAAAGATCGATCTTGTGTTTCACATGTCTTAAGCCATATAAGATAGTAAATATTTTTAAAAAAAGATAAATGACATTGCCTTCTATAGAAGTGAATAATTATTAAAAGTTTGACTAGAAGAAATCTTAGATTCAAGGTGGCACCAAAATAGATTGAAATATCTTAATCATTGGTGTAGGTATGATATTAGTGAATAAACATGAGAGCTAGCAAAGAATCTTTGAAATATAATAAAGAATGTTAAAACTTTTCATCATCAACATTTATCAAATCCAAGATTAAAAGTCAAGAAATTTTATGCTATAAAAGAAAAAAATGCTCAATGAAGATTACATCCTATCTTTTATCCTTCATTAAAAATTCTTTATATTTTAGTAATTGCAATAAGACAAAGAATCTACAACGAATAAATTCAACTCAAGAGCCATTGTTTGTTGACTTACAAAATAAGACATTGCAATTGTTACAACCTTTAAGACAATGTAATTGAAATGAAGATCCTAAAAAATAACATATTCTTCCTTAAATACATGGTGAAATCCAACATGTTTGATATTACAACCTTAGAGGAGACTTCCAATATTTGGTGATTTTATTGGAGGTAGAAAAAACTCCTGATAGTATAACCAATATTTTGTGTGAAAGAAGTGATAAAAGCCTCAACAATGATCAAATAGGATGGTCTTTTTATCTTAGAATAGAATATTATTGATGGTTGAAAAGATCCATCAACTATCTTTGAAGGAAACAACAATCAAAGTGTATCACAAATACAATTTGTCACATCCTAGACTTCATTAATATGTGAGCACCGCTCTTCATGGAAATCATTTTTAGAAGGGAGGATAATGCCATAGATATATTTACTCTAATAATTATCTAAATAATATGAATAGATAGAAATAGATAAAAATAGATTAATTTAATAATATCTTATAAAAAAACTTCTTAGAAGCTTCATAGATATATTTTTACCTTTAAACATGTCTATAGGTGATTGCTAAGTTAAAAATTTGTCCAAAAAATTAGCAATGTATCGCACATATTAATTGCTTGTAGAACAAGTTAAGTACATAGTGCGCATATATGAAACTTGTCTTGTAAATTAGACATGTCTCTTGCAAATTAGACATATGTTGAAAATCCTATAGAATGTCACCATATAGCTCTTAAATAGATAGTATATATAGAAGCAAGAGTGAAGCCTTCTTTAGTCTTATCAACTCCTTTCTTATTTTTAATCTAATTTTAGAAATCTCTAGCTTTCTAGTTTTTGATAATAGTAATTTTAGTTTCTTATTAAATATATTTATCTTCTTATTTCTATTTTTTGATTCATTTTATACTTATTCATGTATCTTCTTTGAATTCTTGTCCTTGACTACAATACTTTCAACTAAGAAATGGTACCAAAAATCAAATCTAAAAATCCACATTAGATTTTTATTTCCAATAATATAAAAATAAAAATCAAAAGAAAATGAGAGAAATCAATATTGGCCTACAATTGATGGTCATAAATTATAAATCTTGTGATGATAAAAGACAATTATAATAAAATAAAATGTAAAGAAGTCAGAAAATCAAAAACTAACTTAGAAAATAATTAAGATTTAATAAATTCTACTTCAATGCTCTAAATAATCTCTACTTTAAAAATTAAGAATACAGATGGATTCTTTGAGTTTCTTCCATATAAAATTGACTAAAAAATGGTCAAATTTGGATTCCATATACTCTTAAAGTGAACTTACAAACTTAATATTTGAAATTTTTGGACACACACACACATATATATATATATATATATATATATTAAAATAGAGCCTTATAATAATATAATGGACATATGAGCATGGATCCTATAATTGTGCTTAGATCTATCACCATGATAGTCTTTAACTAGGTTAGCTCCTTCAACTATATAGAACCTATCATCATGCTCATCCATCCATATAATGCAGACTATTGAAAGTTTTTTTTTTTTTTTTTTTTTTTTTTTTTCTTTCTTTCTTTCTTTTCTTTGTATGTAATTTTTTATGTAACAAAAATTAGTTGTGTAAAACCTTAGTCTATAATATAAATTTATACACCAATTTGAAAATAAGAATTAAATATAGATCAAAAGCAATACTACTCTTGCCTTCATACTTTACTATGTCACACATTGAAATAACTTTTAATACCACTTTGTTTAGTTTACCACTACATCGACTTGAATATTTTATTGTTGCTAGCTTTATCTCTGTGTCTTGCTATTTTACAATTAGTTTGCATAGCTACTATACATCAAAACCCTAAGCCACAATCTATAATCAATTTATGTCCCAACCCTCTTTATGATCTAGCATTGCCACTCGTCACGATCTCGTGACTTTGTATTCTTTGGCTGCAACCTACAATTGTCCAACACCATGACCCCATGCTCTACTTCCTCTACACTGCACTTTATACAATAATATCCAATATTGTAGCAATACCTAAAATAAAATATATTACAAAATCTAGCATGAAGAACAATCAAATAAGAATTTATTTGTATGTATGTATGTATATATATATATATATATATATAATTAAATCTACTCCATCTCAATCTACTAGACTATAATTTAAAGAAGAAAGCACATTCTTGTCAAGTAAAAGATTATAAATCTAGACACAAATAAGTCAAGCTATCTTTCACACCACAAAGGAGGAATCTATGAGTGCAAGTGTAAAGAAAAGAAAAAACCCTAAAGCTTTATTAAAATGGCTAAATCACCATAGCCATGCAAATCCTTACAACAAGTTTTCTTTCTCTCTCAAAATCACTCACAAGACTTGACTTGACAAGAATGTCTAGTTAAGAGATTTTTTTGCTTAATTATTCAAAACCTAGTTGATATTAACAAAGTCAACTAATAAAAAAAAAGTTAATAGTTGGAAAAACCACTAAATCAAACTAAATTAGATACATCCAATGAGATTTGGCATCCAATGCCACATCATGTGACAAAGAGTTAATAAAAAAGATTGAAGTAATTAAAGATTAAAACAAATATTTCTTTGAATATGTTCTTTAAAAATTAATGAAAATTTAAAATCTACACGGATTAAATGAAATCTGAATAAAAAATCGGAAATATGAGAAAAACAGAAAGGTAAAGGCATATTCTTTGGTGAGGTTCAAAAAGAAAAAGAAAAAGGAAACAAAACAGAAAGGAAAATTTTAAAATGTGAATTATAAAATATAGAGATAAAAGAGGTAAATATTTATAATTTTACTTATATAAATAAGTTTGAATATATTGGAATGAATGGAGGCTATAATCATTTACACTTGGCAAGAGTTACCGTTAAACTCACTTAAGATTTAAACATAAGTAATATTTTTGGCATTAACTAATCATGGAATAAAAAAAGTAATACTATATGCCAAGAATTTGGATTTTGTAGATAAAAGATGTGTAAAAAATCATAAAAAATTTATAAAAAAGAATAGATGTAATCATAAACGGTAAATTTGTCTTAGATGCAATTGAAGAAAAAAAGGTCCGGAGAGGAATTGATGTAAGTTTAAGCCATTTAATCAAGTATGTAGATAGAAAGGTGTTTAAGAAAATCAATGTTATTATGGAACCTCATTTCGAAGAATTTAAAAAGTTTTGGAGTGAGGTCAAAAGAAAAATAAAAATAAAAATAAAAATCAATTGGATATAAGTTTGCTGAGTATTCATGAGTCATATTGAAAATTAAAAGGGTCGATTTCTTTATAAAGTCAAAGATGAAAAAGTCCAAAAAAAACATATCAAATATAGTAAGACTTTGACCTTTGATCTGAAAAAAATGGAATGTGTAGATCCTATTGTAGTAGCATCCACATTAATATTTAGGATGCTGCATGTCTGAGTATATTTTATGTGTCTGCACGCTTAAAATGGGGTCTATCTAGCTAGTAATGCAACCTACATACTTTGTAGTATTGTGTCCAATTTTAAATTTTATATTATACCTTTGTTAGTATTAAATATTGTAATTGAATGTACTAGTGTGAGATGATTTATGCTCAACACTATCACAAAAGTTTTTAACGTTAGATTGATCTTGTTGTGCAGCTTATTCCTTTTTCAAATATGAATTGATCTCAATAATAGAAAAAAAATAAAAATAAAATTCCATATCACAAACAGGCAAAAAAAAATTACAACCACAAAAAGCTGACAGTGCATTTGTACATCTTATTGTTATTTGATAGTCAGAAAAACTATAATGTTTATCCTTGATTCCTTGATATAAAATTTAGTAACATTTTGTTATATGAAGAGTTATTTGCCAACCTATGAGTGATTTTTTATTTTTATTTTTTATATTGGAACAAGTCAATAATCATTTCCTAAATTGGTGTTTTATATATACAAAATCACAACCTTTTTCACTTGTATACTAGAGTGTAAAAACAGAACTATGGTTTTGTATTTCAAAGCTTGCATAATCATTATAAATAAACACATTCTTTGCAACATTGATACATTTTTTAAAAATTCAAATATCCAAGTATTTTACATGCGTGTTAAACAAAAATATGATGCGAATTTCTTAGAAATCAACATAAGGATCAATTTTCAATACATTTTCAAAATAAATATAGTTACAGATACTTAAACAAAAAGAATCAAAAGTATTTGAAAAGTCCCAAATCCCGAAATGTGTTTGATTTTGGACTTCTGGACTTTTGAATTTTCCAAACACATTTTGAAAGTTTTATTTTTATTTTTATTTTTTTAGTATTATTTGCTTAATCAATTGCTGCCAACATGAGCACATTGTGAACACATCCAATGGTAAGCATACTTTTTCTCAATATTTAACATCATCATCTTAATGAATAGCAGTTACATCCTTCCTGTCTTGTAATGTTAAAAAAAAAAGGATTGTTTACAACAGCCAAGCTGGATACTCTATCTTTACAAACAGGTTGATGGCAGTGTTAAATTTTTAGAGTGTCATGTGCAGACAGTTTTAAGTAATTTAGTATATTTACAGCAGTATTTTGTTGAATGAGAAAGCTTTAATCCTTTAAATATCACATACATGAAAAAAAAAAGCAAAAAAGAAATCGTCTGTCCTCGATGAAAAATAAACCCTAAACTGCACACTAATACATGATATGAAAAAAAAAAAAAAAAGAATTGATTGAATTTATTTGAAAAGATTTAGTTGTCGTGTCAACAAGCAATTTTACATTTGTATTTAATTCTACTGGTTTAGAAGTTTTCATCAACCATCTAAGGTTGAGAACATGTAAAAGCAGGAATATTTTATTCATGTAAGAGAAAGTAGAATATAAAAACCTGCTAAGAAAGTTGAAAAATTGAAAAAAATTATATGAAAGATTAAATCATCATTTGAAAATTATAGTTTCAATAAACCAATCAGTTTATTAAAAATAGATTTACAATATAATTATAGGTATTCATAATCAGTACATAATAAAATATATTAGTAATTTTTTTAATTCAATGATTTTTAAGAATAAATATTATGGTGCATTTATAAATCTATTACTCAAAAGAACTTTCCTGATGATCTATTTGCAAAACAAACAAGTATGATTAAATATACATATATAAATATATATATATATATATATATATGTATGTTATCAATATATCTATCCAGTAGTATCTAATGTTTCAATAACATGCAATAATTATACAATAAATTTTAAAATCTTTTATAGGTATTTATATAAATTATATGTCATGAATAATTTGCAATTTAGCACTACATATATGTAATACAAATTAAAAAACACCAGAAACCAAAACCATAAGATTTATGTAGGTGCATTTAATGTTCTTTTCTTGTTTCTTTTCTAAACTTCCAATTTCTCTTAAATATATCTCACCAGAATTGCATGGCCTTAATACCACCAAAAGTAAGCTTTGTTGGAAAATTTACAAATTAGTTCCAATTTCTGAATTCTCTAACGAGCACTGTTATTCTATATGACTATTACATCACAAGTTATTACTGCTGACCTTATCCTTATCAATGTTGACCTACTAATCCATGCCAGAAAGCATCCTTCCAACATGGACTTCTCAAAATTAATAATAATTATAAGTTTTAAAGCTCCAGAATAAATTTGAATGATAGCTCAGCTACTTGCTAAATTCAGAGAACACTTTTGTTCGAATAGTTTACGGGCGCATTTGCGCACTTCACATAAAATGTTGCACCTTGTTCAGACAGTCTGGGGGCCTCTTGACAGCCTCTCCGCGCGAAGCCACTGCAGTGCGGTTACATTGACGTGAATTTTCCTGTGTGCGCTGTGTGCCAGGCTTTTGATGATTGCGTGTTCAAAGTTGGTGCAGTTCGCTGTCACTGCTTCTCAGGAAAGAGCGCTTCGTTGCTGTTGTTTTAGGTGGAGAATTCAGCAGTGCTGCTGTTGGAGTTGAGAGCATTCTGATACTGCATTCTAGCTCAAACGGAGGACGCCACGAGAATCAGCATGCTCTGGAATCCGAAGATGCGAGACCCCTCGCTACCATCCACGCAACCAGCCCCACCGCCGGCTCCGCCGCGTCCTGCACTTGCACAGACGGCTTGAGAGCTGTTGTACCTGCAGAGAGATGTTTTTACCTGCAGCTGAAGAACGTGCTTTAGCAACACACTGGAATAGAATGATCAGAAGGCGAACGAGTGGACACAATCACTGCCACCATCTCGTGGCACCTGGAATTAGCACTTATAGTAGCTCCGCAATTCCAGTTCTCTAGGGGATGCACATGTTCACGCTGATTTTACACATCGCCGCTGGGTTTGCACCACATGGATTTACTGCAAGAGTGTTCATGATGCTGGTCTCTCCACTGAAATCCCGGCATTATTTACGTATCTATGTCTTCATCGGTGATGGCACATGCTTCAGATTGGACGAGACGTGCAATGCAAGCCACTGTAACGAAATGATTTCGTTGAGAAAGCTCAAACTTGTTGACCAGAGAAGTAACGTTCAGCGTCGTCGTCTATCAGCAGTTGTGTTGTTTGGATTAACACAAGGAAGAGTCCCCGGAGTCATCCTTTGCCGTCTTGTGTTGTGGGTTGCTTGAGCCCAGTCGTGACGGCGCTACTATTCCAGCTTCCACGCGATCCAGGGGCCACACTGGAATGAGTTCCAGTGAGAGACCAGAAAGCAAGGTGATTGTCTGCAACCCAAAGTAAAAATGTTAATCCAAAGTGTATATATATATATATATATATATTTAGGAGAATGTTAAATAGACCCAGGTTTTTACTAAATTGACCCACCTATCTTAACCATCATGAATAAATAAATAAATAAATTCTACATTCATTTTTCTACAATTGGATCCAAAACCAACAAAAACCAACCACATTCATCATGATTTCTATATTCGTCATCATGGGTAGGTCAGTTTTGTAAAAATTTGGGTCTATTTAAGATTTTTCTATAATATATATATATATATATATATATATATTTATTTGAATGTCTACAATGGATGTTTATCCACAAAAAAAAAGAAAAGAAAAAAGTAATTGTATGTGGAGAGATGTTTGTGTAAATCACAAATTTGTGCAAGTTTCAAATGTTTTAGATTGTTTGTTTGATTTGTAGCCCAAGAGTGACAAGAGAGAAGCCAAAAAGTGAGGAAGGAGAATCAAATTTGTCCAAAGGTTGTTTAAATAAAGATACAATATCTCAAGATAGTATTGTGAACATGTGTAGAGAGTAGAATGAGTCTTCATGCAATCAACCAAGTTTGATCCCAAAATCCAATACCAATTAAGAACCATTCTTATTATGTCTATTTTGAATTTTTGACATATTTTCTTCTTAAAATCTTAGACTATATATTAAAAAATAGACAAATTTTCCTACTTTTTGCTTGTCCATTGCTTTCCAAGTCTAAAAAATAAGTTGGAATAGAATCTTATTTTGTATATTCAACTTAAAATTTGAGATGACAAGTTATATAATAAAAATTATTATGAATGTGATACTAAATAGCCTGATTATAAACATGGTTGTAGATTTTGTACTTGGCTACTAGCATAGACTACAATACTCTTCACTTTTACATTCTATGCTACATTTTCTACTTTTTTTTTGCATGAATTATCTTCACTTCTTTGCTTCTGCACTTGAATTCATTGCATTTAGACTACAAAGTTAATAAGACACAATAAATGTTTTTTTAGACCTACTTGTAGTCTTGACATACATTAATAGAGGTTATATATTTATTGTTCTTGGATGCTAAATTGATTCAAACTATGTCCAAATTAATTTTTGATATTCAATTAAA
Source organism: Physcomitrium patens (assembly GCF_059467195.1). Lineage (NCBI taxonomy): Eukaryota > Viridiplantae > Streptophyta > Bryopsida > Funariales > Funariaceae > Physcomitrium > Physcomitrium patens. The sequence continues at coordinate 12,819,606 of NC_143431.1, read as the reverse complement.
ATAATGGATTGTTTATTCGATCATTTTAAGCCATCAAGAAAATTTATTATTGAATTAAATAAAAAATACAAAAATACATTTTAAAAACTTTGTATACATAAAATTTTAGTTTTTGAATTTTTCTATATTTTTGAATTTTTAAAAAATAGTTAAAAAAATAAAATTATACAAATAAATTCTAGATTCTAAAAATAAATAATTTAATTGAATATATTATTTAATGATAATAAAAATAATATAGTATAAATAATAATTTTATCTCAATTAGATAAATATAACAAAAATAAAAATAAAAAAGTTACAAAAGATTTGCAAAATTTAGCAAGCTCATAATTCTATAGTAAAAGCATAAATTATACACTAGAATTATATCTATAGTATAAATTATATATAAAAATTATAGTAAAAAAAATAAATTATATGTTAAAAGAAATATTTGCAATTAATTCTATATTTGTTATTATTATATGAATAATTTGTTTTTAGATGTGATAATTATGTTTATTTTAGGATTAAAAATACTCATTCAAATAATTTACTGCATTTAAAAATGTTTCTTATATTCTACCAATAGTGAAGTTTCTTAAAGACTTATTTTATTTTTTAAATATCAATAAAAAATAAAAACAAATATGTAAAAATAAAATTATTAAATATAATTTTTAATAATTTTATACATGGTTTTTATAAAGTTTAGAAGATAATATACGTTACAACAGAATATTTGCATGATTATCATATTTTCATATTAGAATCTTTAATTCTTCTAATGTTGTAATGAATTTATTTGTGTGATCTTTTAAAATAAGTAAAAATATACAAAATATTTATAAAAGTAAAATTTCTTCCAATTTTTTTAATATATAAAATAATTTAGTAAATATTTTATAGAATAAATAATATAATGAAATAAAATTTAAATTAAAAATATCAAAATTTAAGGAACTATAATGAGATTATAAAACTATAAAATTTATATGTAGTAAGTAGTTCACATGTAAACTAAAGGATATCCTTTTAAAGATTTTCTCTTATTTTTATCTTGTATAAAGTAATTAAATTTGGAGCAAGTTTAAATTAGAAATCTTTCATGACTTATAATCTAAAATTAGGAGAGTACTTGAAATTCATATTACATGTAGTAAATGCAGATGACTATTGTTACCCACAAACACGATTGTGATTGGTAATAGACGAAGGAACGTAACTGCGATGACCCCTGGGTTAGATCCATTAACACCACAGAGAATGGATATAAAAGCATGTCAGTCTGAATTCAGACAGAACACCAAAGCAAACCTCGAAGGGAAATATGTAAGGCCCTTCAGAAAACCAAGAGTCAAGAAAATCAACCGGTATTGATAAAATGACTCACTTGTCAATCAAAGATATGCTTCACAACCACAAACTTTGAGCACTCTTGCATACCCTGCTTTATATCCATGTCGAAGGCAGAATCGGACTGCACAACAAATCCGCGTTTATTTTTTCAGGATAGTTTAATGGTCTTTCAGTCCCTACACTCCATTTGCACAATTAAAGCACTTACACAACCACCAAGTTGGAGCTCTCATATCTAAGCACGAGCAGGTATCAGCTCTTGGAGCAGATAAAAACAGCATCACCAGAGAATGAGTCATTTTCACAATAAGAAAAATATCGATGTCGCATACGAGACTGTATGTTCAACTCTCAGTCACAGAACTGAAGCATAACAGGACTGAATGCACAGTTCAAATCAAACATGTTATTGACCAGCAGATATTCACTTGCCTGACTCATTGCATCAGCTGCAGCAGCTGAGAAGGGCACTACAAGGGCAGGTGAACTGAGAGCAGCAGCAGCAGCCCCTAATCCAGGGGACGCATCAGCTAAGACCGAAGGATTCTGAAAGAAGAAAAAAGGCTTCGGTAGAGGAGTTACAGCAGGAGGTACAGTTGTTCCAAGAGGACCAAGTACCGGCGCTAGCGCGGCAGGCAAGGTAGAAGCAACACTGCCGATGTGCACAAAAAATTCGCTGTATGAAATAGGTAGGATCGCAAGTATGCATAGATAGCAATTAACAAAACTATTCATATGGAACCAACTGCGAAAACGAAAAGGCAACCACTATTGGAACTTAACGTACTTCTAGGGTTAGGGTATAAGTTCAGTATTTGCAAGTAATTATTTGTCTTATTATTATTTTCTGTTTTTCATTTTGCTTTGTACTGTCGAGGAGAGCACAACTTCAAGTATTGCACCTCCTCAACGGGGTGTGACGTTTGGACACCTCATACTCAATTAGTTGTAACACTTGTTTTCTAATACGCCATGTTAATTGGTGTGTGGTGTTTGATGCATGTCAGGTTCTCTTCCAAGGACGCCTATCAACGGAAGGTGAGGAGCAAGCTTCGGACCTGTGAGGGGTTTCGTGAAAATGTCAGCCCGTATTGCGGAGGTAGGGCAGTTCTGAAATCTGATTTGTTGTTGAGTAGCTAATTGGCGAATGAAATGGTATCTCATGATGATGTGTTTAGTTCTCAAATGGAACTTGTTTGTGTCGACTCAGGCAAGGGCTTACTAATTGTCGCAGTGAAGAAGAGTGGTGTTGGGGAGGTTGGCGGGTTGATGAAGGTTACGGAGAAGTTGCAGCAGCCACACAGCTTTGAAGGCGACTGTGGCCATCGCCATGTACTCTGCCTCCGTGCTGGACAGGATGGTGGAGCATTGGCGCGTCAAATCCCAACTCGTGGCCCCTGAGACATCAAGAAAACGGAGCTCAAGATGGTGTGCCGTTTGCCTACCTTACAAATATAGGTGAGTTGATATATCATGGATTTGGTCTAAATTAGGTCTAAATTAAATTTGTAGTTATAGTAGTAGCTAATTAATATAAGACCTAATATATCCCTAAAAGCTAGAAACTTATTTCTAAGGAGGGGTTTTGTGAAGATATCTATTGCCATCTGCTTCGTGGGACAATATTCCAAACTAATTTGTCCTTTCTACACACATTACCTAATAAAATGATGTTTTATATCTCAATGCTTTGAACAAATGTGGTATGCTAGATTTTTGGCAATAGCAATAGCATTCTAATTATTCCCATAAATAAAAATCTTTTTGGTTTGGGAATGTCATAATCCCTAAGTACTTTGTGAAGCCACAAAGTCTTCCTTACTACAGCAGCCAAGGTTGCATACTCTGCTTTTGTTGACAAAACAAAAATTAAAGATTGCTTCTTGCTTGACCAAGCAATAATTGACTTGCCAATATAAATACATAATCTCCTATTGAACAACATATCTTCACAAAATCTTTTCCATTTGCATTACATTAGCCTACAAGTTGCAAATTTGCTTCCTTTCCTCCATATTGCAATACCAAATATTTTATTTTTTTGTAAGTAACAAAATATTTGTTTGATTCCTTGCCAATGTGAAACATGTGGATATATCATGTATTGAGTAAAGTATTGACAAGCAAATGCAATGACATACCTTGTACCATTTGTAAGGTAAAATAACGAACTTGAAGCTTTTTGATAAAGCTTTATACCTTTTGCATCCAAAAGATCATCATTTTCATGCTTAGCGACATGACTTCGTACCATTGGTGTAGCAACTGCCTTTACATCTTTCATTTCAAATTCGTCTAACTTTTGACAAATGTATTTAATTTGACTCAAACTAATTATACTATTTTTCTTATCTTGCAAAAAATCAATGCAAAGAAAATCACTGGGTTTATCAAGGTCTTTCATCTTATAGTATTCTTACAATTCATACTTGCATTTTATAAGGATCTTATTCTTGCCACCAATAAGTACATCATCAACATAGATAATTAGTGCAAGAATTAGTCCTTCTATGTACATTATATATAAATAAAGGTCTAATTTTGAATGCTCCCAATCAAGTTTCAATAAAGATTTATCCAAACTCTCATTCCATCTACATCTACATTGTTTCAAACCATATGAAGTCTTTAGCAATTGCAACACCTTACTTTTGTATTTTGATGGAACTTCCAAACCTTTTGGAATTTTCATATAAATATCTTCTTTAAGTTCAACGTTTAAATAAGCTGAAACAATATTAAGTTGTAACATGTTCCAATTAAGCATAGCAGCAATTGCAACAAATATACAAATTGTTGTAAGACAAGCAACTAGTGAAAAATTTTCTTAGTAATTAAGACCCTTCACTTGTGTAAAATTCTTTGCAACCAATCATGCTTTAAAACATTCAATAGAGCTATTGATAGCAAGTTTTTTTTTTCTTAAAAATCCATTTTAAATCCACAATCTTTCTACCATTGGATAAAAATAAAAATTTCCATATACCATGACCTTCCAAAGAATCAAGTTCTTCTTTTATGGCATGAGTCTGCTCTTTGCAAAAAAATAAATTCAAGGCTTGCTTAATAGTCTTTGGTTTTGCATATTCATCAATATAAACCACATCCACTATTTCAATTGATAAATCATAATTTGCTTGGATAAAATTATTATTTTTTTTTTCAAGGCATGCAATGCATCTTACTACCATTTATAATATTCTCCGGCTCAATACCACTTACATAACAATGTCTTGGTGGTAGAGTTTGAATGGTTGTTTCTACTTTTGATTGATAGAATTCCACTACTTTTGTTGGTATAGGATTTGCTTCCTCTTCAACCATTTTTTTATCTAATCTATCATGCATATGTAATCTTGAGGCTTAACGTTGGAATATTTCTAATTCATTTGGATGTTGAAAATCTAATATATCAAGATTATTTCTATCATCCATATCTTCTCAAATTATCTTTCTTCTAGTTCTTTTTTGTACCTCCACTTTCGAAGTCTTATAAGCAACATGTATTTGGTCCTTGGTTTGAAGAAATATAAGGCTACTATAGCAAGAATCTTTATCAATCCATACAACTAATCATTTGGCACTACCAAAGCTAATTGTATCAAAATAACCAAGATCAAATACTATTACATCTAAAATATTATTGGCATGTTTATGCTTATGTGAGAAAGATTGCCTATGGACCTTGCCAATAATGCATGACTCATATTTAGATATTTTATCCTTCTTCCTTTTGATCTTTAATTCTTTAACATAATTCATCTCCTCTGTCTTTGCTATTGCATACATTGAAACATGCATTATTGCTTGATGTCATTTAATAAGTGTATGATTTGAAATAGATGAGCTAAAAATTATAGCAACCTCTTTAATTTCACAAGACATGAGATAAGCTTTACCTACTAGCGTGCTTTGTGTGAGTAAGTTACTTGAAAGTAGAATCCAATGAATTCCATTAATGTTCAAGTTAAGTTTGCAACCTTTCTTGCATAAAGTTGCACTTGATAATAAAATATCATATGCTCTAGGAATTTAATGGACATCCATCACAACCACAAGAATATGTTTTTCTGTAGAATCTAAAACTATGAGATGTATCTCACCTGAGTCTCATAATTTGCTAATGCCACCATCATAGCCTTAGAGTTGAATAGTCACATTTTCATCAAAATTCAGAAGCTTACTCCTGTCTCTTTAGATGTGTACATTTGCTACACTATCGACACATATATAATGTCGTAATTGAGACGACAATGCAATCTTTGTTTTTGAATTAAATGTTGTCTCTTGATCTAAAAGAAAAACAACAATGCCAACATTTCCTATACCATTGCTATTTGTTTTAGGACATTGTGCATCACCTTGCTAATGCCCTTTCTATCTACAAGTTCGAAAAGTAATTTTAGATTTATCAATTTTAGGCTTCTATTTTTGTTGTGGATGGTGTTTCTATAAGACTTGCTTTCCTCTGGCATGCACTGCTAAAGCAAAAAATGAAAAACTAGTCTTTTCCTTCCTTTGCATCTTTTCTTCAAGGAAAATAGATTATACTACCTCTTCCATGATTTCTTCTCTTTTTTTCAATGCAATCGACTAAATAAGTGGATTCCAAGATTTTGGTAATGAGATAAGTATAAGAAATGCCATACTTTGTTTTCTCATTTTGCCATTGACTACAATATATTGATCCCTAAAATCAAAAATCTCTCCAAGAAAAAATCTCCATAAATTCTCCATCTACATATCAAGTATTATATAATTTCTTCATTAAAAATATCTCAGTAATAATTCTTGAAGATTTGGAGATCTTAGCCAATATGTCCCACATCTCCTTTGCAATATTATATTCGCATATATGACTTAATTATGAAGGTTTGATATTAAGGGCAATCAATACTTGTGCTTCTGCTTTGCTTAATTTTCATTTTTATTTTTCATCAATATCTGTAGGCCATTTTAATATCCCAGCTACATGCATATAAAGCTTGCAAACGCACATTAAGTGTTTCATAATAAATGTCCATTTGCAAAAAATTAATAAATAATCTACAAAATGTAATATTTGGAAAGTAGAAGTATCAAGCTATATTGGAACAAAAAGACTCGTCTTCACCACCAACAAAAAATGGGATTTAATTAAGAAAAAAATAATATCAATAGAGTTTAAATTCCAATTTTAGTAGCTCTAATAGCTCCTTGGCTTTGGTAGCAGTCCAAGAGCAATAAAATTC